>NC_083490.1:14200092-15400092 GCF_905332965.1 Bombus pascuorum | reverse complement strand
TATACGTTATAAAGTACTACCACATAACGTTTTACGTTATAACGTAATAGTATATAACGTTATACGTTAGTACGTAATAGTATATAACCTAATACGTTAGTACGTAATAGTATATAACGTTATACGTTCGTACGTAATAGTATATAACGTTATATGTTAGTACGTAATAGTATATAACGTTATACGTTATTACGTAATTGTATGTAACGTTATAAGTTAGTACGCAATAGTATATAACGTTATACGTTATAACATGATAGTATATAACGTTATACGTTACACGGTAATACTACATAACGTTTTACGTTATAACGTAATAGTACATAACGTTATATATTAGTACGTAATAGTATATAACGTTATATGTTCGTACGTAATAGTATATAACGTTATACGTTATAACATGAGAGTATATAACGTTTAACGTTATGAAGTACTACTACATAATGTTATACGTTAGTACCTAGTAATATATAACTTTATACGTTATAACGTAGTATTATGTAACGGTATACGTTATAATGTAATACTACATAACGTTATACGTCATAACGTAATGGTATGTAACGTTATAAGTTAGTACGAAATAGCATATAACGTTATACGTTATAACATAATAGTACATATCGTCATACGTTATAAAGTACTACTACATAACGTTTTACCTTATAACTTAATAGTATATAACGTTAGACGTCAGAAGGTAATACTACATAACGTTATACGTTATAAGGTAATACTACATAACGTTATACGTTATTACTTAACAGTATATACGTTATTCGACAGTAATTAATAGTA
Organism: Bombus pascuorum; assembly: GCF_905332965.1. Taxonomy (NCBI): domain Eukaryota; kingdom Metazoa; phylum Arthropoda; class Insecta; order Hymenoptera; family Apidae; genus Bombus; species Bombus pascuorum. The sequence continues at coordinate 15,399,291 of NC_083490.1, read as the reverse complement.
TATAACGTTATACGTTATAAGGTAATAGTATATAACGGTATACGTTATAAGGTAATACTACATAACGTAATACGTTATAACGTAATAGTATATAACGTTATACGTTAGTACGTCATAGTATATAATGTTATACGTTAGTACGCAATAGTATGCAGCGTTATACGTTAGTACGTAATAGTATACAACGTTATACGTTGTTTCGTATTTGTATATAACATTATACGTCAGAAGGTAATACTACATAACGTTATACGTCATAAGGTAATGCTATATTACGTTATACGTCAGAAGGTAATACCATATAACGTTATACGTTATAACGTAGTAGTATATAACTGTATGCGTTATAAGGTAATACTACATAACGTTTTACGTTATAAGGTAATAGTATAAAACGTTATACGTCAGAAGGTAATACTACATAACGTTATGCGTTATAGGGTAATACTACATAACGTTTTACGTTATAACGTAATAGTATATAACGTTATACGTTAGTACCTATTAGTATATGCCTTATACGTTATAACGTAATAGTATATAACTCTATACGTTATAAGGTAATACTACATAACGTTATACGATATAACGTAATATAATATAACGTTATACGTCAGAAGGTAATACTACATAACGTTATGCGTTATAGGGTAATACTACATAAGGTTTTAAGTTATAACGTAATAGTATATAACGTTATACGTCGGAAGGTAATACTACATAACGTTATGCGTTATAAGGTAATACTGCATAACGTTTTCCGTTATAACGTAATAGTATATAACGTTATACGTTACACGATAATACTACATAACGTTTTACGTTATAACGTAATAGTATATGACGTTATATATTAGTACGTAATAGTATGTAACATTATATGTTCGTACGTAATAGTATATAACGTTATACATTAGTACGTAATAGTATATAACGTTATATGTTCGTACGTAATAGTATATAACGTTATACATTAGTACGAAATAGTATATAACGTTATACGTTCGTCCGTAATAGTATATAACGATATATGTTACTACGTAATATTATATAACGTTATACGTTACACGGTAATACTACATAACGTTTTACGTTATAACGAAATAGTATATAACGTTATATATTAGTACGTAATAGTATATAACTTTATATATTCGTACGTAATAGTATATAACGTTATACATTAGTACGTAATGGTATATAACGTTATACGTTATAGCATGATAGTATATAACGTTATACGTTATAAAGTACTACTACAGAACGTTATACGTTAGTACCCAGTAGTATATAACTTTATACGTTATAACGTAGTAGTATATAACGGTATACGTTATAAGGTAATGCTACATAACGTCATACGTTATAACGTAATAGTATGTAACGTTATAAGTTAGTACGTAATAGTATATAACGTTATACGTTATTACGTAATAGTATATAATGTTATACGTTATACGGTATACTACATAACGTTTTTCGTTATAACGTAATAGTATATAACGTTATACGTTATAACGGATTAGTATATAACGATATACGTTGTTACGTAATAGTATATAACGTTATACGTTAGTACGTCATAGTATATAACGTTAACCGTTTGTACGTAATAGCATGCAGCGTTATACGTTAGTACGTAATAGTATATAACGTTATACGTTAGTACGTAATTGTATATAACGTCATAGGTTAGTACGCAATAGTATAAAACGATATACGACAGTACGTAATTGTACATAACGTTATACGTTATAACGAAATAGTATTTAACGTTATACGTTATTACGTAATAGTATACAACATTATATATTATAACGTAGTAGTATATAACGTTATACGTTACAACGTCATAGTATATAACGTTATACGTTAGTACGTAATAGCATGCAACGTTATACGTTAGTACGTAATAGTATACTACGTTATACGTTGTTTCGTAATTGTATATAACGTTATACGTCAGAAGGTAATACTGCATAACGTTATACGTCATAAGGTAATGCTATATAACGTTATACGTCAGAAGGTAATACCACATAACGTTATACGTTCTAACGTAGTAGTATATAACTATATGCGTTATAAGGTAATACTACATAACGTTTTACGTTATAAGGTAATAGTATAAAACGTTATAGGTCAGAAGGTAATACTACATAACGTTATGCGTTATAGGGTAATACTACAAAACGTTTTACGTTATCACGTAATAGTATATAACGTTATACGTTAGTTCCTATTAGTATATAACTTATACGTTATAACGTAATAGTATATAACTCTATACGTTATAAGGTAATACCACATAACGTTATACGATATAACGTAATATAATATAACGTTATACGTCAGAAGGTAATACTACATAACGTTATGCGTTATAGGGTAATACTACATAACGTTTTACGTTATAACGTAATAGTATATAACGTTATACGTCGGAAGGTAATACTACATAACGTTATGCGTTATAAGGTAATACTGCATAACGTTTTCCGATATAACGTAATAGTATATAACGTTATACGTTACACGATAATACTACATAACGTTTTACGTTATAACGTAATAGTATATGACGTTATATATTAGTACGTAATAGTATGTAACATTATATGTTCGTACGTAATAGTATATAACGTTATACATTAGTACGTAATAGTATATAACGTTATACGTTATAGCATGATAGTATATAACGTTATACGTTATAAAGGACTACTACAGAACGTTATACGTTAGTACCCAGTAGTATATAACTTTACACGTTATAACGTAGTAGTATATAACGGTATACGTTATATGGTAATGCTACATAACGTTATACGTTATAACGTAATAGTATGTAACGTTACAAGTTAGTACGTAATAGTATATAACGTTATATGTTATTACGTAATAATATATAATGTTATACGTTATACGGTATACTACATAACGTTTTATGTTATAACGTAATAGTATATAACGTTATACGTTATAACGGATTAGTATATAACGATATACGTTGTTACGTAATAGTATATAACGTTATACGTTAGTACGTCATAGAATATAACGTTATACGTTAGTACGTCATAGTATATAACGTTAAACGTTAGTACGTAATAGCATGCAGCGTTATACGTTAGTACGTAATAGTATATAACGTTATACGTTAGTACGTAATTGTATATAACGTCATAGGTTAGTACGCAATAGTATAAAACGATATACGACAGTACGTAATAGTACATTCCGTTATACGTTTTAACGAAATAGTATTTAACGATATACGTTATTACGTAATAGTATATAACGTTATACGTTGTTACGTAATAGTATATAACGTTATACGTTAGTACGTCATAGTATATAACGTTATACGTTAGTACGTCATTGTATATAACGTTAAACGTTAGTACGTAATAGCATGCAACGTTATACGTTAGTACGTAATAGTATATAACGTTATACGTTGGTACGCAATTGTATATAACGTCATAGGTTAGTACGCAATAGTATAAAACGATATACGACAGTACGTAATAGTACATTCCGTTATACGTTATAACGAAATAGTATTTAACGATATACGTTAGTACGTAATAGCATGCAGCGTTATACGTTAGTACGTAATAGTATATAACGTTATACGTTAGTACGTAATTGTATATAACGTCATAGGTTAGTACGCAATAGTATAAAACGATATACGATAGTACGTAATAGTACATAACTTTATACGTTATAAAGAAATAGTATTTAACGTTATACGTTATTACGTAATAGTATACAACATTATATATTATAACGTAGTAGTATATAACGTTATACGTTACAGCGTCGTAGTATATAACGTTATACGTTAGTACGTAATAGCATGCAACGTTTTACGTTAGTACGTAGTAGTATACAACGTTATACGTTGTTTCGTAATTGTATATAACGTTATACGCCAGAAGGTAATACTACATAACGTTATACGTCATAAGGTAATGCTATATAACGTTATACGTTATTACTTAACAGCACATACGTTATACGACAGTAATTAAAAGTATATAACGTTATACCTTATAAGGTAATAGTATATAACGTTAGACGTCAGAAGGTAATACTACATAACGTTATACGTTATAAGGTAATACTACATAACGTTTTACGTTATAACGTAATATTATATAACGTTATACATTAGTACGTAATAGTATATAACGTTATACGTTCGTACGTAATAGTATATAACGTTATGCATTAGTATGTAATATTGTATAACGTTATACGTTAGTAACTATTAGTATATAACGTTATACGTTATTACGTAATTGTATGTAACGTTATAAGTTAGTACGTAATAGTATATAACGTTATACGTTATAACGGATTAGTATATAACGTTATACGTTGTTATGTAATAGTATATAACGTTATACGTCAGAAGGACATACTACATAACGTTATACGTCATAAGGTAATGCTATATAACGTCATACGTTATTACTTAACATTATATAACGTTATACGTTAGTACGTAATGGTATATAACGTTATATGTTAGTACGTAATAGTATATAAAGTTGTACGTTCCTACGTAATGGTATATAACGTTATACGTTAGTACATAATAGTATATAACGTTATACGTCGGAAGGTAATACTACATAACGTTATACGTCATATGGTAATGCTCTATAACTTTATACGTAATTACTTAACAGTATATAACGTTATACTTTATAACGTAATAGTATATAACGTTATACGTCAGAAGGTAATACTACATATCGTTAAACGTCATGAGGTAATGTTATATAACGTTATACGTTATTACTTAACAGTATATACCTTATACGACAGTAATTAATAGTATATAACGTTATACGTTATAAGGTAATAGTATATAACGGTATACGTTATAAGGTAATGCTACATAACGTAATACGTTATAACGTAATAGTATATAACGTTATACATTAGTACGTAATGGTATATAACGTTATACGTTCGTACGTAATAGTATATAACGGTATACGTTATAAGGTAATACTACATAACGTTATACGTTATAACGTACTAGTATGCAAAGTTATAAGTTAGAACGTAATAGTATATAACGTTATACGTTATAACGTAGTAGTATGTAACGGTATACGTTATAAGGTAATACTACATAACGTTATACGTTATAACGTAATAGTATGTAACGTTATACGTCGAAAGGTAATACTACTTAGCATTATACGTCATAAGGTAACACTATATAACGTTATACGTTATAAAGTACTGCTACATAACGTTTTACGTTATAACGTAATAGTATATAACGTTATACATAAGTACGTAATGGTATATAACGCTATACGTTCGTACGTAATAGTATATAACGTTATACATAAGTACGTAATGGTATATAACGTTATACGTTCGTACGTAATAGTATATAACGGTATACGTTATAAGGTAATACTACATAACGTTATACGTTATAACGTACTAGTATGTAACGTTATAAGTTAGTACGTAATAGTATATAACGTTATACGTTATAACATGATAGTATATAACGTTATACGTTATACGGTATACTACATAACGTTTTACGTTATATCGTAATAGTATATAACGTTATATGTTCGTACGTAATAGTATATAACGTTATATGTTCGTACGTAATAGTATATAACGTTATACGTTGTTATGTAATAGTATATAACGTTATACGTCAGAAGGACATACTACATAACGTTATACGTCATAAGGTAATGCTATATAACGTCATACGTTATTACTTAACATTATATAACGTTATACGTTAGTACGTAATGGTATATAACGTTATATGTTAGTACGTAATAGTATATAAAGTTGTACGTTCCTACGTAATGGTATATAACGTTATACGTTAGTACGTAATAGTATATAACTTAATACGTCGGAAGGTAATACTACATAACGTTATACGTCATATGGTAATGCTATATAACTTTATACGCAATTACTTTACAGTATATAACGTTATACTTTATAACGTAATAGTATATAACGTTATACGTCAGAAGGTAATACTTCATATCGTTAAACGTCATGAGGTAATGTTATATAACGTTATACGTTATTACTTAACAGTATATACCTTATACGACAGTAATTAATAGTATATAACGTTATACGTTATAAGGTAATAGTATATAACGGTATACGTTATAAGGTAATGCTACATAACGTAATAAGTTATAACGTAATAGTATATAACGTTATACGTTAGTACGTCATAGTATATAATGTTACACGTTAGTACGTAATAGTATGCAGCGTTATACGTTAGTACGTAATAGTATATAACGTTATACGTTAGTACGTAATAGTATATAACGTTATACGTTAGTACCTATTAGTATATAACGTTATACGTTACAACGTCATAATATATAACGTTATACGTCGAGAGGTAATACTACTTAACATTATACGTCATAAGGTAATACTATATTACGTTATACGTTATACTACATAACGTTTTACGTTATAACGTAATATTATATAACGTTATACATTAGTACGTAATAGTATATAACGTTATACGTTCGTACGTAATAGTATATAACGTTATGCATTAGTATGTAATAGTGTATAACGTTATACGTTCGTACGTAATAGTATATAACGTTATTCATAAGTACGTAATAGTATATAACGGTATACGTTATAAGGTAATAATACATAACGTTATACGTTATAACGTACTAGTATGTAACGTTATAAGTTAGTACATAATAGTATATAACGTTATACGTCGAAAGGTAATACTACTTAACATTATACGTCATAAGGTAATACTATATAACGTTATACGTTATAAAGTACTACTACATAACGTTTTACGTTATAACGTAATAGTATATAACGTTATACATTAGTACGTAATGGTATATAACGTTATACGTTCGTACGTAATAGTATATAACGGTATACGTTATAAGGTAATACTACATAACGTTATACGTTATAACGTACTAGTATGCAAAGTTATAAGTTAGAACGTAATAGTATATAACGTTATACGTTATAACGTAGTAGTATGTAACGGTATACGTTATAAGGTAATACTACATAACGTTATACGTTATAACGTAATAGTATGTAACGTTATACGTCGAAAGGTAATACTACTTAGCATTATACGTCATAAGGTAACACTATATAACGTTATACGTTATAAAGTACTGCTACATAACGTTTTACGTTATAACGTAATAGTATATAACGTTATACATAAGTACGTAATGGTATATAACGCTATACGTTCGTACGTAATAGTATATAACGTTATACATAACTACGTAATGGTATATAAGGTTATACGTTCGTACGTAATAGTATATAACGGTATACGTTATAAGGTAATACTACATAACGTTATACATTATAACGTACTAGTATGTAACGTTATAAGTTAGTACGTAATAGTATATAACGTTATACGTTATAAAGTAATACTACATAACGTTATACGTTAGTACCCAGTAGTATATAACTTTATACGTTATAACGTAGTAGCATATAACGGTATAGGTTATAAGGTAATGCTACATAACGTTTTACGTTATAACGTAATAGTATGTAACGTTATAAGTTAGTACGTAATATTATATAACGTTATATGTTCGTACGTAATAGTATACAGCGTTATACGTTATAACGGATTAGTATATAACGTTATACGTTGTTACGTAATAGTATATAACGTTATACGTCAGAAGAAAATACAACATAACGATGTACGTCATAAGGTAATGCTATATAACGTTATACGTTATTACTTGACATTATATAACGTTATACGTTAGTACGTAATGGTATATAACGTTATACGTTAGTACGTAATAGGATATAAAGTTGTACGTTCGTACGTAATGGTATATAACGTTATACGTTAGTACGTAATAGTATATAACGTTATACGTTATAAAGTACTACTACATAACGTTTTACCTTATAACGTAATAGTATATTACGTTAGACGTCAGAAGGTAATACTTCATAACGTTATCCGTTATAAGGTAATACTACATAACGATTTAAGTTATATGGTAATAGTTTATAACATTATACGTTAGTACGTAGTAGTATATAACGTTATACGTTAGCACGAAATACTACATAACGTTATACGTTATAACGTAATACTATATAACGTTATACGTTAGTACGTCACAGTATATAACGTTATACGTTACAAAGTAATACTACATAACGTTATACGTTAGTACCTAGTAGTATATAACTTTATACGTTATAACGTAGTAGTATATAACGTTATACGTTACACGGTAATACTACATAACGTTTTGCGTTATAACGTAATAGTATATAACGTTATATATTAGTACGTAATAGTATATAACGTTATATATTCGTACGTAATAGTATATAACGTTATACGTTAGTACGTAATAGCATGCAGCCTTATACGTTCGTACGTAATAGTATATAACGTTATACGTTAGTACATAATAGTATATAACGTTATACGTTAGTACCTATTAGTAAATAACGTTATACGTTACAACGTCATAGTATATAACGTTATACGTTAGTACGTAATAGCATGCAACGTTATACGTTAGTACGTAATAGTATACAACGTTATACGTTGTTTCGTAATTGTATATAACGTTATACGTCAGAAGGTAATACTACATAACGTTATGCGTTATAAGGATATACTACATAACGTTTTACGTTATAGCGTAATAGTATATAATGTTATACGTCGAAAGGTAATACTACTTAGCATTATACGTCATAAGGTAACACTATATAACGTTATACGATATAAAGTACTGCTACATAACGTTTTACGTTATAACGTAATAGTATATAACGTTATACATTAGTACGTAATAGTATATAACGTTATACGTTCGTACATAATAGTATATAACGTTATATATTAGTACGTAATAGCATATAACGTTATATGTTCGTACGTAATAGTATATAACGTTATACATTAGTACGTAACAGTATATGACGTTATACGTTATAACATGATAGTATATAACGTTATACGTTATAAAGTAATACTACATAACGTTATACGTTAGTACCCAGTAGTATATAACTTTATACGTTATAACGTACTAGTATATAACGGTATAGGTTATAAGGTTATGCTACATAACGTTAAACGTTATAACGTAATAGTATGTAACGTTATAAGTTAGTACGTAATAGTATATAACGTTATATGTTCGTACGTAATAGTATATTACGTTATACGTTATAACGGATTAGTATATAACGTTATACGTTAGTTCCTAATATTATATAACGTTATCCGTTATTACGTAATTGTATAAAACGTCATAGGTTAGTACGCAATAGTATATAACGTTACACGACAGTACGTAATAGTATATAACGTTTTACGTTATAACGTAATAGTATACAACGTTATAGGTTATACGGTAATACTACATAACGTTTTACGTTATAACGTAATAGTATATAACGTTATATATTAGTACGTAATATTATATAACGTTATACGTTAGTACGTAATGGTATATAACGTTATACGTTAGTACGTAATAGGATATAAAGTTGTACGCTCGTACGTAATGGTATATAACTTTATACGTTAGTACGTAATAGTATATAACGTTATACGATATAAAGTACTACTACATAACGTTTTACGTTATAACGTAATAGTATATAACGTTATACGTCGGAAGGTAATACTACATAACGTTATGCGTTATAAGGTAATACTGCATAACGTTTTCCGTTATAACGTAATAGTATATAACGTTATACGTTACACGGTAATACTACATGACGTTTTACGTTTTAACGTAATAGTATATAACGTTATATATTAGTACGTAATAGTATATAACGCTATATGTTCGTACGTAATAGTATATAACGTTATACATTAGTACGTAATAGTATATAACGTTATACGTTATAACATGATAGTATATAACGTTATACGTTATAAAGTAATACTACATAACGTTATACGTTAGTACCTAGTAGTGTATAACTTTATACGTTATAACGTAGTATTATATAACGGTATACGTTATAAGGTAATACTACATAACGTTATACGTTATAACGTAATAGTATGTAACGTTATAAGTTAGTACGTAATAGTATATAACGTTATACGTTATTACGTAATAGTATATAACGTTATATGTTAGTACGTCATAGTATATAACGTTATACGTTTGTTCCTAATATTATATAGCGTTATACGTTAGTTCCTAATATTATATAGCGTTATACGTTAGTGCGAAATTGTATATAACGTCATACGTTACTACGCAATAGCATATAACGTTATACGACAGTACGTAATAGTATATAACGTTATACGTTAGTACCTATTAGTATATAACGTTATACGTTATAACGTAATAGTATATAACGTTATACGTTATAAAGTACTACCACATAACGTTTTACTTTATAACGTAATAGTATATAACGTTAGACGTCAGAAGGTAATACTACATAACGTTATACGTTATAAGGCAATACTACATAACGTTTTACGTTATAACGTAATATTATATAACGTTATACATTAGTACGTAATAGTATATAACGTTATACGTTCGTACGTAATAGTATATAACGTTATGCATTAGTATGTAATAGTGTATAACGTTATACGTTCGTACGTAATAGTATATAACGTTATTCATAAGTACGTAATAGTATATAACGTTATACGTTATAACGTAGTAGTATATAACGGTATACGTTATCAGGTAATGCTACATAACGTTATACGATATAACGTAATAGTATGTAACGTTATAAGTTAGTACGTAATAGTATATAACGTTATACGTTATTACTTAACAGTATATACCTTATACGACAGTAATTAATAGTATATAACGTTATACGTTCGTACGTAATAGTATATAACGTTATACGTTAGTACCTATTAGTATATAACGTTATACGTTATTACGTAATTGTATGTAACGTTATAAGTTAGTACGTAATAGTATATAACGTTATACGTTAGTACGTAATAGTATACAACGATATACGTTGTTTCGTAATTCTATGTAACTTTATACGTCAGAAGGTAATACTACATAACGTTATACGTCATAAGGTAATGCTATATAACGTTATACGTTATTACTTAACATTATATAACGTTATACGTTAGTACGTTATAGTACATAACGTTATACGTTATAACGTAATAGTATATAACGTTATACGTTAGTTCCTAATATTATATAACGTTATCCGTTAGTACGTAATTTTATAAAACGTCATAGGTTAGTACGCAATAGTATATAACGTTATACGACAGTACGCAATAGTATATAACGTTATACTTTATAACGTAATAGTATATAACGTTATACGTTAGTACGTCACAGTATATAACGTTATACGTTAGTACGTAATAGCATGCAGCGTTATACGTTAGTACGTAATAGTATATAACGTTTTACATTAGTACGTAATAGTATATAACATTATACGTTCGTACATAATAGTATATAACGTTATATATTAGTACGTAATAGCATATAACGTTATATGTTCGTACGTAATAGTATATAACGTTATACATTAGTACGTAACAGTATATGACGTTATACGTTATAACATGATAGTAACGTTATACGTTATAAAGTAATACTACATAACGTTATACGTTAGTACCCAGTAGTATATAACTTTATACGTTATAACGTACTAGTATATAACGGTATAGGTTATAAGGTTATGCTACATAACGTTATACTTTACAACGTCATAGTATATAACGCTATACGTTAGTACGTAATAGCATGCAACGTTATACTTTAGTACGTAATAGTATATAACGTTATACGTTATAAGGTAATACTACAAAACGTATTACGTTATAACGTAATGGTATATAACGTTATACGTTTGTTCCTAATATTATATAGCGTTATACGTTAGTTCCTAATATTATATAGCGTTATACGTTAGTACGAAATTGTATATAACGTCATACGTTACTACGCAATAGCATATATACGACAGTACGTAATACTATATAACGTTATACGTTAGTACCTATTAGTATATAACGTTATACGTTATAACGTAATAGTATATAACGTTATACGATATAAAGTACTACCACATAACGTTTTACTTTATAACGTAATAGTATATAACGTTAGACGTCAGAAGGTAATACTACATAACGTTATACGTTATAAGGTAATACTACATAACGTTTTACGATATAACGTAATATTATATAACGTTATACATTAGTACGTAATAGTATATAACGTTATACGTTCGTACGTAATAGTATATAACGTTATGCATTAGTATGTAATAGTGTATAACGTTATACGTTCGTACGTAATAGTATATAACGTTATTCATAAGTACGTAATAGTATATAACGTTATACGTTATAACGTAGTAGTATATAACGGTATACGTTATCAGGTAATGCTACATAACGTTATACGTTATAACGTAATAGTATGTAACGTTATAAGTTAGTACGTAATAGTATATAACGTTATACGTTATTACTTAACAGTATATACCTTATACGACAGTAATTAATAGTATATAACGTTATACCTTCCTACGTAATGGTATATAACGTTATACGTTAGTACGTAATAGTATATAACGTTATACGTCGGAAGGTAATACTACATAACGTTATACGTCATATGGTAATGCTATATAACTTTATACGTAATTACTTAACAGTATATAACGTTATACTTTATAACGTAATAGTATATAACGTTATACGTCAGAAGGTAATACTACATATCGTTAAACGTCATGAGGTAATGTTATATAACGTTATACGTTATTACTTCACAGTATATACCTTATACGACAGTAATTAATAGTATATAACGTTATACGTTATAAGGTAATAGTATATAACGGTATACGTTATAAGGTAATGCTACATAACGTAATACGTTATAACGTAATAGTATATAACGTTATACGTTAGTACGTCATAGTATATAATGTTACACGTTAGTACGTAATAGTATGCAGCGTTATACGTTAGTGCGTAATAGTATATAACGTTATACGTTAGTACGTAATAGTATATAACGTTATACGTTAGTACCTATTAGTATATAACGTTATACGTTACAACGTCATAATATATAACGTTATACGTCGAGAGGTAATACTACTTAACATTATACGTCATAAGGTAATACTATATTACGTTATACGTTATACTACATAACGTTTTACGTTATAACGTAATAGTATGTAACGTTATACATTAGTACGTAATAGTATATAACGTTATACGTTCGTACGTAATAGTATATAACGTTATGCATTAGTATGTAATAGTGTATAACGTTATACGTTCGTACGTAATAGTATATAACGTTATTCATAAGTACGTAATAGTATATAACGGTATACGTTATAAGGTAATACTACATAACGTTATACGTTATAACGTACTAGTATGTAACGTTATAAGTTAGTACATAATAGTATATAACGGTATACGTTATAACGTAGTAGTATATAACGTTATTCGTTATACGGTAATACTACATAACGTTTTACTTTATAACGTAATAGTATATAACGTTAGACGTCAGAAGGTAATACTACATAACGTTATACGTTATAAGGCAATACTACATAACGTTTTACGTTATAACGTAATATTATATAACGTTATACATTAGTACGTAATAGTATATAACGTTATACGTTCGTACGTAATAGTATATAACGTTATGCATTAGTATGTAATAGTGTATAACGTTATACGTTCGTACGTAATAGTATATAACGTTATTCATAAGTACGTAATAGTATATAACGTTATACGTTATAACGTAGTAGTATATAACGGTATACGTTATCAGGTAATGCTACATAACGTTATACGATATAACGTAATAGTATGTAACGTTATAAGTTAGTACGTAATAGTATATAACGTTATACGTTAGTACGTAATAGTATACAACGATATACGTTGTTTCGTAATTGTATGTAACTTTATACGTCAGAAGGTAATACTACATAACGTTATACGTCATAAGGTAATGCTATATAACGTTATACGTTATTACTTAACATTATATAACGTTATACGTTAGTACGTTATAGTACATAACGTTATACTTTATAACGTAATAGTATATAACGTTATACGTTATTTCCTAATATTATATAACGTTATCCGTTAGTACGTAATTTTATAAAACGTCATAGGTTAGTACGCAATAGTATATAACGTTATACGACAGTACGCAATAGTATATAACGTTATACTTTATAACGTAATAGTATATAACGTTATACGTTAGTACGTCACAGTATATAACGTTATACGTTAGTACGTAATAGCATGCAGCGTTATACGTTTGTACGTAATAGTATATAACGTTATACATTAGTACGTAATAGTATATAACATTATACGTTCGTACATAATAGTATATAACGTTATATATTAGTACGTAATAGCATATAACGTTATATGTTCGTACGTAATAGTATATAACGTTATACATTAGTACGTAACAGTATATGACGTTATACGTTATAACATGATAGTATATAACGTTATACGATATAAAGTAATACTACATAACGTTATACGTTAGTACCCAGTAGTATATAACTTTATACGTTATAACGTACTAGTATATAACGGTATAGGTTATAAGGTTATGCTACATAACGTTATACGTTATAACGTAATATTATGTAACGTTATAAGTTAGTACGTAATAGTATATAACGTTATATGTTCGTACGTAATAGTATATTACGTTATACGTTATAACGGATTAGTATATAACGTTATACGTTAGTTCCTAATATTATATAACGTTATCCGTTATTACGTAATTGTATAAAACGTCATAGGTTAGTACGCAGTAGTATATAACGTTATACGACAGTACGTAATAGTATATAACGTTTTACGTTGTAACGTAATAGTATACAACGTTATAGGTTATACGGTAATACTACATAACGTTTTACGTTATAACGTAATAGTATATAACGTTATATATTAGTACGTAATATTATATAACGTTATATGTTCGTACGTAATAGTATATAACGTTATACATTAGTACGTAATAGTATATAACGTTATACGTTACACAGTAATACTACATGACGTTTTACGTTTTAACGTAATAGTATATAACGTTATATATTAGTACGTAATAGTATATAACGCTATATGTTCGTACGTAATAGTATATAACGTTATACATTAGTACGTCATAGTATATAATGTTATACGTTATACGGTATACTACATAACGTTTTACGTTATAACGTAATAGTATATAACGTTATACGTTATACGGTAATACTACATAACGTTTTACGATATAACGTAATAGTATATAACGTTATATATTAGTACGTAATAGTATATAACGTTATATGTTCGTACGTAATAGTATATACCCTTATATATTAGTACGTAGTAGTATATAACGTTATATGTTCGTACGTAATAGTACATAACGTTATACGTTATAACGGATTAGTATATAACGTTATACGTTGTTACGTAATAGTATATAACGTTATACGTTCTTACGTAATAGTATATAACGTTATATGTTAGTACGTCATAGTATATAACGTTATACGTTTGTTCCTAATATTATATAGCGTTATACGTTAGTTCCTAATATTATATAGCGTTATACGTTAGTACGAAATTGTATATAACGTCATACGTTACTACGCAATAGCATATAACGTTATACGACAGTACGTAATAGTATATAACGTTATACGTTAGTACCTATTAGTATATAACGTTATACGTTATAACGTAATAGTATATAACGTTATACGTTATAAAGTACTACCACATAACGTTTTACTTTATAACGTAATAGTATATAACGTTAGACGTCAGAAGGTAATACTACATAACGTTATACGTTATAAGGCAATACTACATAACGTTTTACGTTATAACGTAATATTATATAACGTTATACATTAGTACGTAATAGTATATAACGTTATACGTTCGTACGTAATAGTATATAACGTTATGCATTAGTATGTAATAGTGTATAACGTTATACGTTCGTACGTAATAGTATATAACGTTATTCATAAGTACGTAATAGTATATAACGTTATACGTTATAACGTAATAGTATATAACGGTATACGTTATCAGGTAATGCTACATAACGTTATACGATATAACGTAATAGTATGTAACGTTATAAGTTAGTACGTAATAGTATATAACGTTATACGTTATTACTTAACAGTATATACCTTATACGACAGTAATTAATAGTATATAACGTTATACGTTCGTACGTAATGGTATATAACGTTATACGTTAGTACGTAATAGTATATAACGTTATACGTCGGAAGGTAATACTACATAACGTTATACGTCATATGGTAATGCTATATAACTCTATACGTAATTACTTAACAGTATATAACGTTATACTTTATAACGTAATAGTATATAACGTTATACGTCAGAAGGTAATACTACATATCGTTAAACGTCATGAGGTAATGTTATATAACGTTATACGTTATTACTTCACAGTATATACCTTATACGACAGTAATTAATAGTATATAACGTTATACGTTATAAGGTAATAGTATATAACGGTATACGTTATAAGGTAATGCTACATAACGTAATACGTTATAACGTAATAGTATATAACGTTATACGTTAGTACGTCATAGTATATAATGTTACACGTTAGTACGTAATAGTATGCAGCGTTATACGTTAGTGCGTAATAGTATATAACGTTATACGTTAGTACGTAATAGTATATAACGTTATACGTTAGTACCTATTAGTATATAACGTTATACGTTACAACGTCATAATATATAACGTTATACGTCGAGAGGTAATACTACTTAACATTATACGTCATAAGGTAATACTATATTACGTTATACGTTATACTACATAACGTTTTACGTTATAACGTAATAGTATGTAACGTTATACATTAGTACGTAATAGTATATAACGTTATACGTTCGTACGTAATAGTATATAACGTTATGCATTAGTATGTAATAGTGTATAACGTTATACGTTCGTACGTAATAGTATATAACGTTATTCATAAGTACGTAATAGTATATAACGGTATACGTTATAAGGTAATACTACATAACGTTATACGTTATAACGTACTAGTATGTAACGTTATAAGTTAGTACATAATAGTATATAACGGTATACGTTATAACGTAGTAGTATATAACGTTATTCGTTATACGGTAATACTACATAACGTTTTACGTTATAACGTAATAGTATATAACGTCATACGTTCGTACGTAATAGTGTATAACGTTATATGTTACTACGTAATAGTATATAACGTTATACGTTAGTACGTAATAGTATACAACGTTATACGTTGTTTCGTAATTGTATATAACTTTATACGTCAGAAGGTAATACTACATAACGTTATACGTCATAAGGTAATGCTATATAACGTTATACGTTATTACTTAACATTATATAACGTTATACGTTAGTACGTTATAGTACATAACGTTATACGTTATAACGTAATAGTATATAAAGTTATACGTTAGTACGTAATAGTATAAAACGTTATACGTTGTTTGGTAATAGTATATAACGTTATACGTCAGACGGTAATACCACATAACGTTATACGTCATAAGGTAATACTACATAACGTTTTACGTTATAACGCAATAGTATATAACGTTATACTTTATAACGTAATAGTATATAACGTTATACGTTAGTACGTAATAGCATGCAGCGTTATACGTTAGTACGTAATAGTATATAACGTTATACGTTAGTACGTAATAGTATGTAACGTTATATGTTAGTACCTATTAGTATATAACGTTATACGTTACAACGTCATAGTATATAACGTTATACGTTAGTACGTAATAGCATGCAACGTTATACGTTAGTACGTAATAGTATACAACGTTATACGTTGTTTCGTAATTGTATATAACGTTATACGTCAGAAGGTAATACTACATAACGTTATACGTCATAAGGTAATGATATATAACTTTATACGTAATTACTTAACAGTATATAACGTTATACTTTATAACGTAATAGTATATAACGTTATTCGTCAGAAGGTAATACTACATAACGTTGTGCGTTATAAGGTTATACTACATAACGCTTTACGTTATAACGTAATAGTATATAACGTTATACGTCGAAAGGTAATACTACTTAACATTATACGTCATAAGGTAATACTATATAACGTTATACGTTATAAAGTACTACTACATAACGTTTTACGTTATAACGTAATAGTATATAACGTTATACATTAGTACGTAATGGTATATAACGTTATACGTTCGTACGTAATAGTATATAACTGTATACGTTATAAGGTAATACTACATAACGTTATACGTTATAACGTACTAGTATGTAAAGTTATAAGTTAGAACGTAATAGTATATAACGTTATACGCTATAACGTAGTAGTATGTAACGGTATACGTTATAAGGTAATACTACATAACGTTATACGTTATAACGTAATAGTATGTAACGTTATACTTCGAAAGGTAATACTACTTAGCATTATGCGTCATAAGGTAACACTATATAACGTTATACGTTATAAAGTACTGCTACATAACGTTTTACGTTATAACGTAATAGTATATAACGTTATACATAAGTACGTAATGGTATATAACGCTATACGTTCGTACGTAATAGTATATAACGTTATACATAAGTACGTAATGGTATATAACGTTATACGTTCGTACGTAATAGTATATAACGGTATACGCTATAAGGTAATACTACATAACGTTATACGTTATAACGTACTAGTATGTAACGTTATAAGTTAGTACGTAATAGTATATAACGTTATACGTCGGAAGGTAATACTACATAACGTTATGCGTTATAAGGTAATACTGCATAACGTTTTCCGTTATAACGTAATAGTATATAACGTTATTCGTTACGCGGTGATACTACATAACGTTTTACGTTATAACGTAATAGTATATAACGTTATATATTAGTACGTAATAGCATATAACGTTATATGTTCGTACGTAATAGTATATAACGTTATACATTAGTACGTAATAGTATATGACGTTATACGTTAAAACATGATAGTATATAACGTTATACGTTATAACGTAGTAGTATATAACGGTATAGGTTATAAGGTAATGCTACATAACGTTTTACGTTATAACGTAATAGTATGTATCGTTATAAGTTAGTACGTAATATTATATAACGTTATATGTTCGTACGTAATAGTATACAGCGTTATACGTTATAACGGATTAGTATATAACGTTATACGTTGTTACGTAATAGTATATAACGTTATACGTCAGAAGAAAATACTACATAACGATGTACGTCATAAGGTAATGTTATATAACGTTATACGTAATTACTTGACATTATATAACGTTATACGTTAGTACGTAATGGTATATGACGTTATACGTTAGTACGTAATAGGATATAAAGTTGTACGTTCGTACGTAATGGTATATAACGTTATACGTTAGTACGTAATAGTATATAACGTTATACGTTATAAAGTACTACTACATAACGTTTTACCTTATAACGTAATAGTATATTACGTTAGACGTCAGAAGGTAATACTTCATAACGTTATCCGTTATAAGGTAATACTACATAACGTTTTAAGTTATATGGTAATAGTTTATAACATTATACGTTAGTACGTAGTAGTATATAACGTTATACGTTAGCACGAAATACTACATAACGTTATACGTTATAACGTAGTAGTATATAACGTTATACGTTATACGGTAATACTACATAACGTTTTACGTTATAACGTAATAGTATATAACGTTATATATTAGTACGTAATATTATATAACGTTATATGTTCGTACGTAATAGTATATAACGTTATACATTAGTACGTAATAGTATATAACGTTATACGTTACACAGTAATACTACATGACGTTTTACGTTTTAACGTAATAGTATATAACGTTATATATTAGTACGTAATAGTATATAACGCTATATGTTCGTACGTAATAGTATATAACGTTATACATTAGTACGTAATAGTATATAACGTTATACGTTATAACATGATAGTATATAACGTTATACGTTATAAAGTAATACTACATAACGTTATACGTTAGTACCTAGTAGTGTATAACTTTATACGTTATAACGTAGTATTATATAACGGTATACGTTATAAGGTAATACTACATAACGTTATACGTTATAACGTAATAGTATATAACGTTATATATTAGTACGTAATAGTATATAACGTTATATGTTCGTACGTAATAGTATATAACGTTATATATTAGTACGTAATAGTATATAACGTTATATGTTCGTACGTAATAGTATATAACGTTATACATTAGTACGTAATAGTATATAACGTTATACATTAGTACGTCATAGTATATAACGTTATACGTTATAACATGATAGTTTATAACGTTATACGTTATAAAGTACTACTACAGAACGTTATACGTTAGTACTCAGTATTATATAACTTTATACGTTATAACGTAGTAGTATATAACGGTATACGTTACAAGGTAATGCTACATAACTTTATACGTTATAACGTAATAGTATGTAACGTTATAAGTTAGTACGTAATAGTATATAACGTTATACGTTATTACGTAATAGTATATAATGTTATACGTTATACGGTATACTACATAACGTTTTACGTTATAACGTAATAGTATATAACGTTATACGTTATACGGTAATACTACATAACGTTTTACGATATAACGTAATAGTATATAACGTTATACATTAGTACGTAATAGTATATAACGTTATATGTTCGTACGTAATAGTATATACCCTTATATATTAGTACGTAGTAGTATATAACGTTATATGTTCGTACGTAATAGTACATAACGTTATACGTTATAACGGATTAGTATATAACGTTATATGTTAGTACGTCATAGTATATAACGTTATACGTTTGTTCCTAATATTATATAGCGTTATACGTTAGTTCCTAATATTATATAGCGTTATACGTTAGTACGAAATTGTATATAACGTCATACGTTACTACGCAATAGCATATAACGTTATACGACAGTACGTAATAGTATATAACGTTATACGTGAGTACCTATTAGTATATAACGTTATACGTTATAACGTAATAGTATATAACGTTATACGTTATAAAGTACTACCACATAACGTTTTACTTTATAACGTAATAGTATATAACGTTAGACGTCAGAAGGTAATACTACATAACGTTATACGTTATAAGGCAATACTACATAACGTTTTACGTTATAACGTAATATTATATAACGTTATACATTAGTACGTAATAGTATATAACGTTATACGTTCGTACGTAATAGTATATAACGTTATGCATTAGTATGTAATAGTGTATAACGTTATACGTTCGTACGTAATAGTATATAACGTTATTCATAAGTACGTAATAGTATATAACGTTATACGTTATAACGTAATAGTATATAACGGTATACGTTATCAGGTAATGCTACATAACGTTATACGATATAACGTAATAGTATGTAACGTTATAAGTTAGTACGTAATAGTATATAACGTTATACGTTATTACTTAACAGTATATACCTTATACGACAGTAATTAATAGTATATAACGTTATACGTTCGTACGTAATGGTATATAACGTTATACGTTAGTACGTAATAGTATATAACGTTATACGTCGGAAGGTAATACTACATAACGTTATACGTCAGAAGGTAATACTACATATCGTTAAACGTCATGAGGTAATGTTATATAACGTTATACGTTATTACTTCACAGTATATACCTTATACGACAGTAATTAATAGTATATAACGTTATACGTTATAAGGTAATAGTATATAACGGTATACGTTATAAGGTAATGCTACATAACGTAATACGTTATAACGTAATAGTATATAACGTTATACGTTAGTACGTCATAGTATATAATGTTACACGTTAGTACGTAATAGTATGCAGCGTTATACGTTAGTGCGTAATAGTATATAACGTTATACGTTAGTACGTAATAGTATATAACGTTATACGTTAGTACCTATTAGTATATAACGTTATACGTTACAACGTCATAATATATAACGTTATACGTCGAGAGGTAATACTACTTAACATTATACGTCATAAGGTAATACTATATTACGTTATACGTTATACTACATAACGTTTTACGTTATAACGTAATAGTATGTAACGTTATACATTAGTACGTAATAGTATATAACGTTATACGTTCGTACGTAATAGTATATAACGTTATGCATTAGTATGTAATAGTGTATAACGTTATACGTTCGTACGTAATAGTATATAACGTTATTCATAAGTACGTAATAGTATATAACGGTATACGTTATAAGGTAATACTACATAACGTTATACGTTATAACGTACTAGTATGTAACGTTATAAGTTAGTACATAATAGTATATAACGGTATACGTTATAACGTAGTAGTATATAACGTTATTCGTTATACGGTAATACTACATAACGTTTTACGTTATAACGTAATAGTATATAACGTCATACGTTCGTACGTAATAGTGTATAACGTTATATGTTACTACGTAATAGTATATAACGTTATACGTTAGTACGTAATAGTATACAACGTTATACGTTGTTTCGTAATTGTATATAACTTTATACGTCAGAAGGTAATACTACATAACGTTATACGTCATAAGGTAATGCTATATAACGTTATACGTTATTACTTAACATTATATAACGTTATACTTTAGTACGTTATAGTACATAACGTTATACGTTATAACGTAATAGTATATAACGTTATACGTTAGTACGTAATAGTATAAAACGTTATACGTTGTTTGGTAATAGTATATAACGTTATACGTCAGACGGTAATACCACATAACGTTATACGTCATAAGGTAATACTACATAACGTTTTACGTTATAACGCAATAGTATATAACGTTATACTTTATAACGTAATAGTATATAACGTTATACGTTAGTACGTCACAGTATATAACGTTATACGTTAGTACGTAATAGCATGCAGCGTTATACGTTAGTACGTAATAGTATATAACGTTATACGTTAGTACGTAATAGTATGTAACGTTATATGTTAGTACCTATTAGTATATAACGTTATACGTTACAACGTCATAGTATATAACGTTATACGTTAGTACGTAATAGCATGCAACGTTATACGTTAGTACGTAATAGTATACAACGTTATACGTTGTTTCGTAATTGTATATAACGTTATACGTCAGAAGGTAATACTACATAACGTTATACGTCATAAGGTAATGATATATAACTTTATACGTAATTACTTAACAGTATATAACGTTATACTTTATAACGTAATAGTATATAACGTTATTCGTCAGAAGGTAATACTACATAACGTTGTGCGTTATAAGGTTATACTACATAACGCTTTACGTTATAACGTAATAGTATATAACGTTATACATAAGTACGTAATGGTATATAACGTTATACATTAGTACGTAATGGTATATAACGTTATACGTTCGTACGTAATAGTATATAACGGTATACGTTATAAGGTAATACTACATAACGTTATACGTTATAACGTACTAGTATGTAAAGTTATAAGTTAGAACGTAATAGTATATAACGTTATACGCTATAACGTAGTAGTATGTAACGGTATACGTTATAAGGTAATACTACATAACGTTATACGTTATAACGTAATAGTATGTAACGTTATACTTCGAAAGGTAATACTACTTAGCATTATACGTCATAAGGTAACACTATATAACGTTATACGTTATAAAGTACTGCTACATAACGTTTTACGTTATAACGTAATAGTGTATAACGTTATACATAAGTACGTAATGGTATATAACGTTATACGTTCGTACGTAATAGTATATAACGGTATACGTTATAAGGTAATACTACATAACGTTATACGTTATAACGTACTAGTATGTAACGTTATAAGTTAGTACGTAATAGTATATAACGTTATACGTCGGAAGGTAATACTACATAACGTTATGCGTTATAAGGTAATACTGCATAACGTTTTCCGTTATAACGTAATAGTATATAACGTTATTCGTTACGCGGTGATACTACATAACGTTTTACGTTATAACGTAATAGTATATAACGTTATATGTTAGTACGTAATAGCATATAACGTTATATGTTCGTACGTAATAGTATATAACGTTATACATTAGTACGTAATAGTATATGACGTTATACGTTAAAGCATGATAGTATATAACGTTATACGTTATAACGTAGTAGTATATAACGGTATAGGTTATAAGATAATGCTACATAACGTTTTACGTTATAACGTAATAGTATGTAACGTTATAAGTTAGTACGTAATATTATATAACGTTATATGTTCGTACGTAATAGTATACAGCGTTATACGTTATAACGGATTAGTATATAACGTTATACGTTGTTACGTAATAGTATATAACGTTATACGTCAGAAGAAAATACTACATAACGATGTACGTCATAAGGTAATGCTATATAACGTTATACGTTATTACTTGACATTATATAACGTTATACGTTAGTACGTAATGGTATATAACGTTATACGTTAGTACGTAATAGGATATAAAGTTGTACGTTCGTACGTAATGGTATATGACGTTATACGTTAGTACGTAATAGTATATAACGTTATACGTTATAAAGTACTACTACATAACGTTTTACCTTATAACGTAATAGTATATTACGTTAGACGTCAGAAGGTAATACTTCATAACGTTATCCGTTATAAGGTAATACTACATAACGTTTTAAGTTATATGGCAATAGTTTATAACATTATACGTTAGTACGTAGTAGTATATAACGTTATACGTTAGCACGAAATACTACATAACGTTATACGTTATAACGTAGTAGTATATAACGTTATACGTTATACGGTAATACTACATAACGTTTTACGTTATAACGTAATAGGATATAAAGTTGTACGTTCGTACGTAATGGTATATAACGTTATACGTTAGTACCTAATAGTATATAACGTTATACGTTATAAAGTACTACTACATAACGTTTTACCTTATAACGTAATAGTATATTAAGTTAGACGTCAGAAGGTAATACTTCATAACGTTATCCGTTATAAGGTAATACTACATAACGTTTTAAGTTATATGGTAATAGTTTATAACATTATACGTTAGTACGTAATAGTATATAACGTTATACGTTAGTACGTCACAGTATATAACGTTATACGTTAGTACGTAATAGCATGCAGCGTTATACGTTAGTACGTAATGGTATATAACGTTATACGTTAGTACGTAATAGCATGCAGCGTTATACGTTAGTACGTAATAGTATATAACGTTATACGTTATAACGTAGTAGTATATAACGTTATACGTTACAACGTCATAGTATATAACGTTATACGTTAGTACGTAATAGCATGCAACGTTATACGTTAGTACGTAATAGTATACAACGTTATACGTTGTTTCGTAATTGTATATAACGTTATACGTCAGAAGGTAATACTACATAACGTTATGCGTTATAAGGATATACTACATAACGTTTTACGTTATAGCGTAATAGTATATAATGTTATACGTCGAAAGGTAATACTACTTAGCATTATACGTCATAAGGTAACACTATAACACGTTATACGATATAAAGTACTGCTACATAACGTTTTACGTTATAACGTAATAGTATATAACGTTATACATTAGTACGTAATAGTATATAACGTTATACGTTCGTACATAATAGTATATAACGTTATATATTAGTACGTAATAGCATATAACGTTATATGTTCGTACGTAATGGTATATAACGTTATACATTAGTACGTAACAGTATATGACGTTATACGTTATAACATGATAGTATATAACGTTATACGTTATAAAGTAATACTACATAACGTTATACGTTAGTACCCAGTAGTATATAACTTTATACGTTATAACGTACTAGTATATAACGTTATATATTAGTACGTAATATTATATAACGTTATATGTACGTACGTAATAGTATATAGCGTTATACGTTATAACGGATTAGTATATAAAGTTATACGTTGTTACGTAATAGTATATAACGTTATACGTCAGAAGAATATACCACATAACGATATACGTCATAAGGTAATGCTATATAACGTTATACGTTATTACTTAATATTATATAACGTTATACGTTAGTACGTAATGGTATATAACGTTATACGTTAGTACGTAATAGGATATAAAGTTGTACGCTCGTACGTAATGGTATATAACTTTATACGTTAGTACGTAATAGTATATAACGTTATACGATATAAAGTACTACTACATAACGTTTTACGTTATAACGTAATAGTATATAACGTTATACGTCGGAAGGTAATACTACATAACGTTATGCGTTATAAGGTAATACTGCATAACGTTTTCCGTTATAACGTAATAATATATAACGTTATACATTACACGGTAATACTACATGACGTTTTACGTTTTAACGTAATAGTATATAACGTTATATATTAGTACGTAATAGTATATAACGCTATATGTTCGTACGTAATAGTATATAACGTTATACATTAGTACGTAATAGTATATAACGTTATACGTTATAACATGATAGTATATTACGTTATACGTTATAAAGTAATACTACATAACGTTATACGTTAGTACCTAGTAGTGTATAACTTTATACGTTATAACGTAGTATTATATAACGGTATACGTTATAAGGTAATACTACATAACGTTATACGTTATAACGTAATAGTATATAACGTTATATATTAGTACGTAATAGTATATAACGTTATATGTTCGTACGTAATAGTATATAACGTTATACATTAGTACGTAATAGTATATAACGTTATACATTAGTACGTAATAGTATATAACGTTATACGTTATAACATGATAGTTTATAACGTTATACGTTATAAAGTACTACTACAGAACGTTATACGTTAGTACCCAGTAGTATATAACTTTATACGTTATAACGTAGTAGTATATAACGGTATACGTTACAAGGTAATGCTACATAACTTTATACATTATAACGTAATAGTATGTAACGTTATAAGTTAGTACGTAATAGTATATAACGTTATACGTTATTACGTAATAGTATATAATGTTATACGTTATACGGTATACTACGTAACGTTTTACGTTATAACGTAATAGTATATAACGTTATACGTTATACGGTAATACTACATAACGTTTTACGATATAACGTAATAGTATATAACGTTATATATTAGTACGTAATAGTATATAACGTTATATGTTCGTACGTAATAGTATATACCGTTATATATTAGTACGTATTAGTATATAATGTTATATGTTAGTACGTAATAGTACATAACGTTATACGTTATAACGGATTAGTATATAACGTTATACGTTGTTACGTAATAGTATATAACGTTATTCATAAGTACGTAATAGTATATAACGTTATACGTTATAACGTAGTAGTATATAACGGTATACGTTATCAGGTAATGCTACATAACGTTATACGTTATAACGTAATAGTATGTAACGTTATAAGTTAGTACGTAATAGTATATAACGTTATACGTTATTACTTAACAGTATATACCTTATACGACAGTAATTAATAGTATATAACGTTATACGTTCGTACGTAATAGTATATAACGTTATACGTTAGTACCTATTAGTATATAACGTTATACGTTATTACGTAATTGTATGTAACGTTATAAGTTAGTACGTAATAGTATATAACGTTATACGTTAGTACGTAATAGTATACAACGTTATACGTTGTTTCGTAATTGTATATATCTTTATACGTCAGAAGGTAATACTACATAACGTTATACGTCATAAGGTAATGCTATATAACGTTATACGTTATTACTTAACATTATATAAGGTTATACGTTAGTACGTTATAGTAGATAACGTTATACGTTATAACGTAATAGTATATAACGTTATACGTTAGTGCGTAATAGTATACAACGTTATACGTTGTTTGGTAAGAGTATATAACGTTATACGTCAGACGGTAATACCACATAACGTTATACGTCATAAGGTAATACTATATAACGTTATACGTTAGTCCGTAATAGTATATAAAGTTGTACGTTCGTACGTAATGGTATATAACGGTATACGTTAGTACGTAATAGTATAAAACGTTATACGTTAGTACGTCATAGTATATATCGTCATACGTTAGTACGTAATAGCATGCAGCGTTATACGTTATAACGTAATAGTATATAACGTTATACGTTAGTACGTCACAGTATATAACGTTATACGTTAGTACGTAATAGCATGCAGCGTTATACGTTAGTACGTAATGGTATATAACGTTATACGTTAGTACGTAATAGCATGCAGCGTTATGCGTTAGTACGTAATAGTATATAACGTTATACGTTATAACGTAGTAGTATATAACGTTATACGTTATAAAGTAATACTACATAACGTTATACGTTAGTAACTAGTAGTATATAACTTTATACGTTATAACGTAGTAGTATATAACGTTATACGTTACACGGTAATACTACATAACGTTTTGCGTTATAACGTAATAGTATATAACGTTATATATTAGTACGTAATAGTATATAACGTTATATATTCGTACGTAATAGTATATAACGTTATACGTTAGTACGTAATAGCATGCAGCGTTATACGTTAGTACGTAGTAGTATATAACGTTCTACGTTAGTACATAATAGTATATAACGTTATACGTTAGTACCTATTAGTAAATAACGTTATACGTTACAACGTCATAGTATACAACGTTATACGTTGTTTCGTAATTGTATATAACGTTATACGTCAGAAGGTAATACTACATAACGTTATGCGTTATAAGGATATACTACATAACGTTTTACGTTATAGCGTAATAGTATATAACGTTATACGTCGAAAGGTAATACTACTTAGCATTATACGTCATAAGGTAACACTATATAACGTTATACGATATAAAGTACTGCTACATAACGTTTTACGTTATAACGTAATAGTATATAACGTTATACATTAGTACGTAATAGTATATAACGTTATACGTTCGTACATAATAGTATATAACGTTATACATTAGTACGTAACAGTATATGACGTTATACGTTATAACATGATAGTATATAACGTTATACGTTATAAAGTAATACTACATAACGTTATACGTTAGTACCCAGTAGTATATAACTTTATACGTTATAACGTACTAGTATATAACGGTATTGGTTATAAGGTTATGCTACATAACGTTATACGTTATAACGTAATAGTATGTAACGTTATAAGTTAGTACGTAATAGTATATAACGTTATATGTTCGTACGTAATAGTATATTACGTTATACGTTATAACGGATTAGTATATAACGTTATACGTTAGTTCCTAATATTATATAACGTTATCCGTTATTACGTAATTGTATAAAACGTCATAGGTTAGTACGCAATAGTATATAACGTTATACGACAGTACGTAATAGTATATAACGTTTTACGTTATAACGTAATAGTATACAACGTTATAGGTTATACGGTAATACTACATAACGTTTTACGTTATAACGTAATAGTATATAACGTTATATATTAGTACGTAATATTATATAACGTTATATGTACGTACGTAATAGTATATAGCGTTATACGTTATAACGGATTAGTATATAAAGTTATACGTTGTTACGTAATAGTATATAACGTTATACGTCAGAAGAAAATACTACATAACGATATACGTCATAAGGTAATGCTATATAACGTTATACGTTATTACTTAACATTATATAACGTTATACGTTAGTACGTAATGGGATATAAAGTTGTACGCTCGTACGTAATGGTATATAACTTTATACGTTAGTACGTAATAGTATATAACGTTATACGTTATAAAGTACTACTACATAACGTTTTACGTTATAACGTAATAGTATATAACGTTATACGTCGGAAGGTACTACTACATAACGTTATGCGTTATAAGGTAATACTGCATAACGTTTTCCGTTATAACGTAATAGTATATAACGTTATACGTTACACGGTAGTACCACATGACGTTTTACGTTTTAACGTAATAGTATATAACGTTATATATTAGTACGTAATAGTACGAGGGTGACTCAAATATAAACGAGACTTTATTTTTAAAATAATTTTATTCAGTGAAATAACATAGCCAAGCACATATTATTTTTCAACATAGTCTCCTGCTTTGGAAATGCATTTTTCCCAGCGGACTGGGAGATTTTTGATCCCAGCATCGTAAAAAGAAGAGTGCTGTGTCAGAAGCCAATTGCGCACAAAGGCCTCCACCGCCGCGTCGTCTTGGAATCGTTGTCCTCCTAGTGCTTCTTTAAGCGGTCCGAAGAGATGGAAATCGCAGGGCGATAGGTCAGGACTGTAGGGAGGATGATCAAGTGGAGTCCACCTTATTTCCTCTAATGTTGTGCAGGTTAGAGCTGCTGTATGAGGCCTGGCGTTGTCGTGGAGGAGAATGACGTCTCGAATCGGTTGGTTACGCCTTTTCGAACGATAAGCAACCTTTGCCTCCCTCAAAAGCTCACAGTAATAAGCAGCATTTATTGTGCGAATGTTCTCCTCCGTAATGCTGGTTCGAGGACGACGATCATGTTCCACATTTTCAACCAGTTCACGTCCTTCCTTGAACTTCTTATGCCAGGCAAACACGCGAGCCCTTGACAGTGTCTGATCCCCGAACTGTGCAGTCAATCTTTGCAGAATTTCTATTGGTTTGACGCCTTCATGTGTGAGAAATTTAATAATAATGCGTTGCGCAACTGAGAGGTGTACTTGTTGCTCTGACATCTTGAATACTACCGCCAAACGTGTCTGAACTGGACAACGGCCTGCTCTCCCCACTCCTGACATCCCAACCAATGCACACTAGAAGCGGCCGCTCGCTCCCTTTAAATTTACGCGCTCAGAAACAAAAGTCTCGTTTATATTTGATTCATCCTCGTATATAACGTTATACGTTATAACATGATATTATATAACGTTATACGTTATAAAGTAATACTACATAACGTTATACGATAGTACCTAGTAGTATATAACTTTATACGTTATAACGTAGTATTATATAACGGTATACGTTATAAGGTAATACTACATAACGTTATACGTTATAACGTAATAGTATATAACGTTATATATTAGTACGTAAAAGTATATAACGTTATATGTTCGTACGTAATAGTATATAACGTTATACGTTAGAACGTAGTAGTATATAACGTTATACGTTATACGGTAATACTACATAACGTTTTACGTTATACCGTAATAATATATAACGTTATATATTAGTACGAAATAGTATATAACGTTATATGTGGGTACGTAATAGTATATAACGTTATATGTTATAGCATGATAGTATATAACGTTATACGTTATAAACTACTACTACATAATGTTATACGTTAGTACCTAGTAGTATATAACTTTATACGTTATAACGTAGTAGTATGTAACGGTATACGCTATAAGGTAATACTACATAACGTTATACGTTATAACGTAATAGTATGTAACGTTATACGTTAGTACCTAGTAGTATATAAGTTTATACGTTATAACGTAGTAGTATATAACGGTATACGTTATAAGGTAATGCTACATAATGTTTTACGTTATAACGTAATAGTATATAACGTTATATATTATTACGTAATATTATATAACGTTATATGTTCGTACGTAATAGTATATAACGTTATACGTTATAACGTAGTAGTATATAACGTTATACGTTATACGGTAATACTACATAACGTTTTACGTTATAACGTAATTGTATATAACGTTATACGTTCGTACATAATAGTATATAACGTTATATGTTAGTACGTAATAGTATATAACGTTATACGTTATTACGTAATTGTATGTAACGTTATAAGTTAGTACGTAATAGTATATTACGTTATACGTTATACGGTATTACTACATAACGTTTTACGTTATAACGTAATAATATATAACGTTATATATTAGTACGAAATAGTATATAACGTTATATGTTCGTACGTAATAGTATATAACGTTATACGTCGGAAGGTAATACTACATAACGTTATGCGTTATAAGGTAATACTGCATAACGTTTTCCGTTATAACGTAATAGTATATAACGTTATACGTTACACGGTAGTACCACATGACGTTTTACGTTTTAACGTAATAGTATATAACGTTATATATTAGTACGTAATAGTATATAACGTTATACGTTATAACATGATATTATATAACGTTATACGTTATAAAGTAATACTACATAACGTTATACGATAGTACCTAGCAGTATATAACTTTATACGTTATAACGTAGTATTATATAACGGTATACGTTATAAGGTAATACTACATAACGTTATACGTTATAACGTAATAGTATATAACGTTATATATTAGTACGTAAAAGTATATAACGTTATATGTTCGTACGTAATAGTATATAACGTTATACATTAGTACGTAATAGTATATAACGTTATATATTAGTACGTAATAGTATATAACGTTATACGTTATAACATGATAGTTTATAACGTTATACGTTATAAAGTACTACTACAGAACGTTATACGTTAGTACCCAGTAGTATATAACTTTATACGTTATAACGTAGTAGTATATAACGGTATACGTTAAAAGGTAATGCTACATAACTTTATACGTTATAACGTAATAGTATGTAACGTTATAAGTTAGTACGTAATAGTATATAACGTTATACGTTATAAAGTACTACCACATAACGTTTTACTTTATAACGTAATAGTATATAACGTTAGACGTCAGAAGGTAATACTACATAACGTTATACGTTATAAGGTAATACTACATAACGTTTTACGTTATAACGTAATATTATATAACGTTATACATTAGTACGTAATAGTATATAACGTTATGCGTTCGTACGTAATAGTATATAACGTTATGCATTAGTATGTAATAGTGTATAACGTTATACGTTCGTACGTAATAGTATATAACGTTATTCATAAGTACGTAATAGTATATAACGTTATACGTTATAACGTAGTAGTATATAACGGTATACGTTATCAGGTAATGCTACATAACGTTATACGTTATAACGTAATAGTATGTAACGTTATACGTTAGTACCTAGTAGTATATAAGTTTATACGTTACAACGGATTAGTATATAACGTTATACTTTAGTTCCTAATATTATATAACGTTATCCGTTAGTACGTAATTGTATAAAACGTCATTGGTTAGTACGTAATATTATATAACGTTATACGTTATACGGTAATACTACATAACGTTTTACGTTATAACGTAATAATATATAACGTTATATATTAGTACGTAATAGTATATAACGTTATATGTTCGTACGTAATAGTATATAACGTTATACGTTATAGCATGATAGTATATAACGTTATACGTTATAAAGTACTACTACATAATGTTATACGTTAGTACCTAGTAGTATATAACTTTATACGTTATAACGTAGTAGTATATAACGGTATACGTTATAAGAAAATACTACATAACGTTATACGTTAGTACGTAATAGTATATAACGTTATACGTTAGTTCGTAATAGTATATAACGTTATACGTTAGTACCTACTAGTATATAACGTTATACGTTACAACGTCATAGTATATAACGTTATACGTTAGTACGTAATAGCATGCAACGTTATACGGTAGTGCGTAATAGTATCCAACGTTATACGTTGTTTCGTAATTGTATATAACGTTATACGTCGGAAGGTAATACTACATAACGTTATACGTCATGAGGTAATGCTATATAACTCTATACGTAATTACTTAACAGTATATAACGTTATACTTTATATCGTAATAGTATATAACGTTAGACGTCAGAAGGTAATATTACATAACGTTATACGTCATAAGGTAATGCTATATAACGTTATACGTTACTACTTAACAGTATATACGTTATACGACAGTAATTAATAGTATATAACGTTATACGTTATAAGGTAATATTATATAACGGTATACGTTATAAGGTAGTACTACATAACGTAATACGTTATAACGTAATAGCATATAACGTTATACGTTAGTACGTTATAGTACATAACGTTATACGTTATAATGTAATAGTATATAACGTTATACGTTAGTACGTAATAGTATACAACGTTATACGTTGTTTGGTAATAGTATATAACGTTATACGTCAGAAGGTAATGCCACATAACGTTATACGTTATAAGGTAGTACTACATAACGTTTTACGTTATAACGTAATAGTATATAACGTTATACGTTAGTACGTAATAGTATATAATGTTATACGCTATACGGTATACTACACAACGTTTTACGTTATAAAGTAATAGTATATAACGTTATACGTTATACGGTAATACTACATAACGTTTTACGTTATAACGTAATAGTATATAACGTTATATATTAGTACGTAATAGTATATACCGTTATACGTTAGGACGTAATGGTATATAACGTTATACGTTAGTACGTAATAGTATATAAAGTTGTACGTTCGTACGTAATGGTATATAACGTTATACGTTAGTACGTAATAGTATATAACGTTATACGTTATAAAGTACTACTACATAACGTTTTACTTTATAACGTAATAGTATATAACGTTAGACGTCGGAAGGTAATACTTCATAACGTTATACGTTATAAGGTAATACTACATAACGTTTTAAGTTATAACGTAATAGTTTATAACGTTATACGTTAGTACGTAATAGTATATAACGTTATACGTTAGCACGAAATACTACATAATGTTTTACGTTATAACGTAATAGTATATAACATTATACGTTAGTACGTAATAGTATATAATGTTACACGTTATACGGTATACTACATAACGTTTTACGTTATAACGTAATAGTATATAACGTTATACGTTAGTCCCTAGTAGTATATAAGTTTATACGTTATAACGGATTAGTATATAACGTTATAAGTTATACGGTAATACTACATAACGTTATACGATATAGCTTGATAGTATATAACGTTATACGTTATAAAGTACTACTACATAATGTTATACGTTAGTACCTAGTAGTATATAACTTTATACGTTATAACGTAGTAGTATGTAACGGTATACGCTATAAGGTAATACTACATAACGTTATACGTTATAGCGTAATAGTATGTAACGTTATAAGTTAGTACGTAATAGTATATAACTTTATACGTTATAACGTAATAGTATATAACGTTATAAGTTATACGGTAATACTACATAACGTTATACGATATAACGTAATATTATATAACGTTATACGTCAGAAGGTAATACTACATAACGTTATGCGTTATAGGGTAATACTACATAACGTTTTACGTTATAACGTAATAGTATATAACGTTATACGACGGAAGGTAATACTACATAACGTTATGCGTTATAAGGTAATACTGCATCACGTTTTCCATTATAACGGAATAGTATATAACGTTATACGTTACACGGTAATACTACGTAACGTTTTACGTTTTAACTTAATAGTATATAACGTTATATATTAGTACGTAATAGTATATAACGGTATATGTTCGTACGTAATAGTATATAACGTTATACATTAGTACGTAATAGTATATAACGTTATACGTTATAACATGATATTATATAACGTTATACGTTATAAAGTAATACTACATAACGTTATACGTTAGTACCTAGTAGTATATAACTTTATACGTTATAACGTAGTAGTATATAACGGTATACGTTATAAGAAAATACTACATAACGTTATACGTTATAACGTAATAGTATATAACGTTATATATTGGTACGTAATAGTATATAACGTTATATGTTCGTACGTAATAGTATATAACGTTATACATTAGTACGTAATAGTATATAACGTTATACGTTAGTACCTACTAGTATATAACGTTATACGTTACAACGTCATAGTATATAACGTTATACGTTAGTACGTAATAGCATGCAACGTTATACGGTAGTGCGTAATAGTATCCAACGTTATACGTTGTTTCGTAATTGTATATAACGTTATACGTCGGAAGGTAATACTACATAACGTTATACGTCATGAGGTAATGCTATATAACTCTATACGTAATTACTTAACAGTATATAACGTTATACTTTATATCGTAATAGTATATAACGTTAGACGTCAGAAGGTAATATTACATAACGTTATACGTCATAAGGTAATGCTATATAACGTTATACGTTATTACTTAACAGTATATACGTTATACGACAGTAATTAATAGTATATAACGTTATACGTTATAAGGTAATATTATATAACGGTATACGTTATAAGGTAGTACTACATAACGTAATACGTTATAACGTAATAGCATATAACGTTATACGTTATAATGTAAAAGTATATAACGTTATACGTTAGTACGTAATAGTATACAACGTTATACGTTAGTACGTAATAGTATACAACGTTATACGTTAGTACGTAATAGTATATAATGTTATACGCTATACGGTATACTACACAACGTTTTACGTTATAACGTAATAGTATATAACGTTATACGTTATACGGTAATACTACATAACGTTTTACGTTATAACGTAATAGTATATAACGTTATATATTAGTACGTAATAGTATATACCGTTATACGTTAGTACGTAATGGTATATAATGTTATACGTTAGTACGTAATAGTATATAAAGTTGTACGTTCGTACGTAATGGTATATAACGTTATACGTTAGTACGTAATAGTATATAACGTTATACGTTATAAAGTACTACTACATAACGTTTTACTTTATAACGTAATAATATATAACGTTAGACGTCGGAAGGTAATACTTCATAACGTTATACGTTATAAGGTAATACTACATAACGTTTTAAGTTATGACGTAATAGTTTATAACGTTATACGTTAGTACGTAATAGTATATAACGTTATACGTTAGCACGAAATACAACATAACGTTTTACGTTATAACGTAATAGTATATAACGTTATATGTTCCTACGTAATGGTATATAATGTTATACGTTAGTACGTCATAGTATATGACGTTATACTTTACAACATGATGGTATATAACGTTATACGTTATAAAGTAATACTACATAACGTTATACGTTAGTACCTAGTAGTATATAAGTTTATACGTTATAACGTAGTTGTATATAACGGTATACGATATAAGGTAATGCTACATAACGTTATACGTTATAACGTAATAGTATGTAACGTTACATGTTCGTACGTAATAGTATATAACTTTATACGTTATAACGGATTAGTATATAACGTTATACGTTAGTTCCTAATATTATATAACGTTATCCGTTAGGACGTAATTGTATAAAACGTCATAGGTTAGTACGCAATAGTATATAACGTTATACGTTATACGGTAATACTACATAACGTTTTACGTTATATCGTGATAGTATATAACGTTATATATTAGTACGTAATATTATACAACGTTATATGTTCGTACGAAATAGTATATAACGTTATACGTTATAACGGATTAGTATATAACGTTATACGTTGTTACGTAATAGTATATAACGTTATACGTCAGAAGAAAATACTACATAGCGATATACGTCATAAGGTAATGCTATATAACGTTATACGTTATTACTTAACATTATATAACGTTATTAGTACGTAATAGTATATAATGTTATACGTTATACGGTATACTACATAACATTTTACGTTATAACGTAATAGTATATAACGTTATACATTAGTACCTAGTAGTATATAAGTTTATACGTTATAGCGTAGTAGTATATAACGGTATACTTTATAAGGTAATGCTACATAATGTTTTACGTTATAACGTAATAGTATATAACGTTATATATTAGTACGTAATATTATATAACGTTATATGTTCGTACGTAATAGTATATAACGTTATACGTTATAACGTAGTAGTATATAACGTTATACGTTATACGGTAATACTACATAACGTTTTACGTTATAACGTAATTGTATATAACGTTATACGTTCGTACATAATAGTATATAACGTTATATGTTAGTACGTAATAGTATATAACGTTATACGTTATTACGTAATTGTATGTAACGTTATAAGTTAGTACGTAATAGTATATTACGTTATACGTTATACGGTATTACTACATAACGTTTTACGTTATAAC
The DNA here is from genome assembly GCF_905332965.1 of Bombus pascuorum. Taxonomy (NCBI): domain Eukaryota; kingdom Metazoa; phylum Arthropoda; class Insecta; order Hymenoptera; family Apidae; genus Bombus; species Bombus pascuorum. The sequence continues at coordinate 15,360,819 of NC_083490.1, read as the reverse complement.
GTAATAATATATAACGTTATATATCAGTACGAAATAGTATATAACGTTATATGTTCGTACGTAATAGTATATAACGTTATACGTTATAGCATGATAGTATATAACGTTATACGTTATAAACTACTACTACATAATGTTATACGTTAGTACCTAGTAGTATATAACTTTATACGTTATAACGTAGTAGTATGTAATGGTATACGCTATAAGGTAATACTACATAACGTTATACGTTATAACGTAATAGTATGTAACGTTATACGTTAGTACCTAGTAGTATATAAGTTTATACGTTATAACGTAGTAGTATATAACGGTATACGTTATAAGGTAATGCTACATAACGTTTTACGTTATAACGTAATAGTATAAAACGTTATATATTAGTACGTAATGGTATATAACGTTATATATTCGTACGTAATAGTATATAACGTTATACATTAGTACGTAATAGCATATAACGTTATAGGTTATAACATGATAGTATATAACGTTATACGTTATAAAGTACTACTACAGAATGTTATACGTTAGTACCCAGTAGTATATAACTTTATTCGTTATAACGTAGTAGTATATATCGGTACACGTTATAAGGTAATGCTACATAACGTTATACGTTATAACGTAATAGTATATAACGTTTTAAGTTAGTACGTAATAGTATATAACGTTATACGTTATTACGTAGTAGTATATATTGTTATACGTTATAAGGTAATGCTACATAACGTAATACGTTATAACGTAATAGTATATAACGTTATACGTTAGTACGTAATAGTATATAAAGTTGTACGTTCGTACGTAATGGTATATAACGTTATACGTTAGTACGTAATAGTACATAACGTTATACGTTAGTACGTCATAGTATATAATGTTATACGTTAGTACGTAATAGTATGCAGCGTTATACGTTAGTACGTAATAGTATACAACGTTATACGTTGTTTGGTAACAGTATATAACGTTATACGTCAGAAGGTAATACCACATAACGTTATACGTTATAAGGTAATACTACATAACGTTTTACGTTATAACGTAATAGTATATAACGTTATACGTTAGTACGTAATAGTATATAAAGTTGTACGTTCGTACGTAATGGTATATAACGTTATACGTTAGTACGTAATAGTATATAACGTTATACGTTATAAAGTAATAGTATATAACGTTATACGTTATAAAGTACTACTACATAACGTTTTACTTTATAACGTAATAGTATATAACGTTATACGTTATAAGGTAATAGTATATAACGGTATACGTTATAAGGTAATACTACATAACGTAATACGTTATAACGTAATAGTATATAACGTTATACGTTAGTGCGTCATAGTATATAACGTTATACGTTAGTACGTAATAGTATGCAGCGTTATACGTTAGTACCTATTAGTATATAACGTTATACGTTATAAGGTAATGGTATATAACGGTATACGTTATAAGGTAATAGTATATAACGTTATACGTCAGAAGGTAATGCCACATAACGTTATACGTTATAAGGTAATACTACATAACGTAATACGTTATAACGTAATAGTATATAACGTTATATAATAGTACGTAATAGTATATAAGGTTATATGTTCGTACGTAATAGTATATAACGTTATACGGTATAACGTACTACTACATAACGTTTTACTTTATAACGTAATAGTACATAACGTTATACGTTATTACGTAGTAGTATATAATGTTATACGTTATAAGGTAATGCTACATAACGTAATACGTTATAAGGTAATACTACATAACTTAATACGTTATAACGTAATATTATATAACGTTATACGTTAGTACGTCATAGTATATAATGTTATATGTTAGTACGTATTAGTATGCAGCGTTATACGTTAGTACGTAATAGTATACAACGTTATACGTTGTTTCGTAATTGTATATAACTTTATGCGTCAGAAGGTAATACTACATAACGTTATACGTCATAAGGTAATGCTATATAACCTTATACGTAATTACATAACAGTATATAACGTTATACTTTATAACGTAATAGTATATAACGTTAGACGTCAGAAGGTAATACTACATAACGTTATACGTTATAAGGTAATACTACATAACGTTTTAAGTTATACCGTATTAGTATATAACGTTATACGTTACAACGTCATATTATATAATGTTATACGTTAGTACGTAATAGTATGCAGCGTTATACGTTAGTACGTAATAATATACAACGTTATACGTTGTTTCGTAATTGTATATCACGTTATACGACAGAAGGTAATACTACATAACGTTATACGTTATAAGGTAATGCTATATAACGTTATACGTTATTACTTAAAAGTATATACGTTATTCGACCGTAATTAATAGTATATAACGTTATACGTTATAAGGTAATAATATATAACGGTATATATTATAAGGTAATACTACATAACGTAATACTTTATAACGTAATAGTATATAATGTTATACGTTAGTACGTAATAGTATGCAGCGTTATACGTTAGCACGTAATAGTATACAACGTTATACGTTGTTTCGTAATTGTATATAACGTTATACGACAGAAGGTAATACTACATAACGTTATACGTTATAAGGTAATGCTATACAACGTTATACGTTATTACTTAATAGTATATACGTTATTCGACCATAATTAATAGTATATAACGTCATACGTTATAAGGTAATAGTATATAACGGTATACGTTATAAGGTAATACTACATAACGTAATACGTTATAACGTAATAGTATATAACGTTATACGTTAGTACGTCATAGTATATAATGTTATACGTTAGTACGTAATAGTATGCAGCGTTATACGTTAGTACATATTAGTATATAACGTTATACGTTATAAGGTAATGGTATATAACGGTATACGTTATAAGGTAATAGTATATAACGTTATACGTCAGAAGGTAATGCCACATATCGTTATACGTTATAAGGTAATACTACATAACGTAATACGTCATAAGGTAATGCTATATAACTTTATACGTTATTACTTAACAGTATATAACGTTATACTTTATAACGTAATAGTATATAGCGTTATTCGTCAGAAGGTAATACTACATAACGTTATACGTCATAAGGTAATGCTATATAACGTTATACGTTATTACTTAACAGCATATACGTTACACGACAGTAATTAAAAGTATATAACGTTATACCTTATAAGGTAATAGTATATAACGGTATACGTTATAAGGTAATACTACATAACGTAATACGTTATAACGTAATAGTATATAACGTTATACGTTAGTAAGTCATACTATATAACGTTATACGTTAGTTCGTAATAATATGCAGCGTTATACGTTAGTGCGTAATAGTATACAACGTTATACGTTGTTTCGTAATAGTATATATCGTTATACGTCAGAAGGTAATACTACATAACGTTATGCGTCACAAGGTAATACCACATAACGGTATACGTTATAAGGTAATACTACATAACGTAATACGTTATAACGTAATAGTATATAACGTTATACGTTATGACGTATTAGTATGCAGCGTTATACGTTAGTACGTAATAGTATACAACGTTATACGTTGTTTCGTAATTGTATATAACTTTATGCGTCAGAAGGTAATACTACATAACGTTATACGTCATAAGGTAATACTATATAACATTATACGTTATTACTTAACATTATATAACGTTATACGTTAGTGCGTCATAGTATATAATGTTATACGTTAGTACGTAATAGTATACAACGTTATACGTTGTTTGGTAATAGTATATAACGTTATACGTCAGAAGGTAATACCACATAACGTTATACGTTATAAGGTAATACTACATAACGTTTTACGTTATAACGTAATAGTATATAACGTTATACGTTAGTACGTAATAGTATATAAAGTTGTACGTTCGTACGTAATGGTATATAACGTTATACGTTAGTACGTAATAGTATATAACGTTATACGTTATAACGTAATAGTATATAACGTTAGACGTCAGAAGGTAATACTACATAAGGTTATACGTTATAAGGTAATACTACATAACGTTTTAAGTTATAACGTAATAGCATAAAACATTATACGTTAGTACGTCATAGTATATAATGTTATACGTTAGTACGTAATAGTATGCAGCGTTTTAGGTTAGTACGTAATAGTATACAACGTTATATGTTGTTTCGTAATTGTATATATCGTTATACGTCATAAGGTAATGCTATATAACGTTATACGTTATAACTTAACATTATATAACGTTATACGTTAGTACGGTATTTTACATAACGTTATACGTTAGTACGTTATAGTATACAACGTTATACATTGTTTGGTAATAGTATATAACGTTATACGTCAGAAGGTAATGCCACTTAACGTTATACGTTATAAGGTAATACTACATAACGTTTTACGTTATAACGTAATAGTATATAACGTTATACGTTAGTACGTAATGGTATATAATGTTCTACGTTATACGGTATACTACATAACGTTTTACGTTATAACGTAATAGTATATAACGTTATACGTTATACGGTAATACTACATAACGTTTTACGTTATAACGTAATAGTATATAACGTTATATATTAGTACGTAATAGTATATAACGTTATATGTTCGTACGTAATAGTATATAACGTTATACGTTATAACGGATTAGTATATAACGTTATACGTTGTTACGCAATAGTATATATCGTTATACGTCAGAAGGAAATACTACATAACGTTATAAATCACAAGGTAATGCAATATAACGTTATACGTTATTACTTAACATTATATAACGTTATACGTTAGTACGTAATGGTATATAACGTTATACGTTAGTACGTAATAGTATATAAAGTTGTACGTTCGTACGTCATAGTATATAATGTTATACGTTAGTACGTATTAGTATGCAGCGTTATACGTTAGTACGTAATAGTATACAACGTTATACGTTGTTTCGTAATTGTATATAACTTTATTCGTCAGAAGGTAATACTACATAACGTTATACTTCATAAGGTAATGCTATGTAACGTTATACGTTATTACTTAACAGTATATACGTTATACGACAGTAATTAATAGTATATAACGTTATACATTATAAGGTAATAGTATATAACGGTATACGTTATAAGGTAATGCTACATAACGTAATACGTTATAACGTAATAGTATGTAACGTTATACGTTAGTACGTAATAGTATACAGCGTTATACGTTGTTTCGTAATTGTATATAACGTTATTCGACAGAAGGTAATACTATATAACGTTATACGTTATAAGGTAATGCTATACAACGTTATACGTTATTACTTAATAGTATATACGTTATTCGACCATAATTAATAGTATATAACGTCATACGTTATAAGGTAATAGTATATAACGGTATACGTTATAAGGTAATACTACATAACGTAATACGTTATAACGTAATAGTATATAACGTTATACGTTAGTACGTCATAGTATATAATGTTATACGTTAGTACGTAATAGTATGCAGCGTTATACGTTAGTACATATTAGTATATAACGTTATACGTTATAAGGTAATGGTATATAACGGTATACGTTATAAGGTAATAGTATATAACGTTATACGTCAGAAGGTAATGCCACATAACGTTATACGTTATAAGGTAATACTACATAACGTAATACGTTATAACGTAATAGTACATAACCTTATACGTTATAACAATATAGTATTTAACGTTATACGTTATTACGTAATAGTATACAACATTATATATTATAACGTAGTAGTATATAACGTTATACGTTACAACGTCATAGTATATAACGTTATCCGTTAGTACGAAATAGCATGCAACGTTATACGTTAGTACGTAGTAGTCTACAACTTTATACGTTGTTTCGTAATTGTATATAACGTTATACGTCAGAAGGTAATAGTACATAATGTTATACGTCATAAGGTAATGCTATAAAACGTTAGATGTTATTATTTAACATTATATAACGTTATACGTTAGTACGTTATAGTACATAACGTTATACGTTATAACGTAATAGTATATAACGTTATACGTTAGTACGTAATAGTATACAACGTTATACGTTGCTTGGTAATAGTATATAACGTTATACGTCAGAAGGTAATACCACATAACGTTATACGTTATAAGGTAATACTACATAACGTTTTACGTTATAACGTAATAGTATATAATGTTATACGCTAGTACGTAATAGTATATAAAGTAGTACGTTCGTACGTAATGGTATATAACGTTATACTTTAGTACGTAATAGTATATAACGTTATACGTTATAACGTAATAGTATATAACGTTATACGTTATAAAGTACTGCTACATAACGTTTTACTTTATAACGTAATAGTATATAACGTTAGACGTCAGAAGGGAATACTACATAACTTTATACGTTATAAGGTAATACTACATAACGTTTTAAGTTATAACGTAATAGTATATAACGTTATACGTTACAACGTCATAGTATATAATGTTATGCGTTAGTACGTAATAGTATGCAGCGTTATACGTCAGTACGTAATTGTATACAACGTTATACGTTGTGTCGTAATTGTATATAACGTTATACGTCAGAAGGTAATACTACATAACGTTATACGTCATAAGGTAATGCTATATAACGTTTTAAGTTATAACGTAATAGTTTAAAACGTTATACGTTAGTACGTAATAGTATATAACGTTATACGTTAGTACGGTATTTTACATAACGTTATACGTTATAACGTAATAGTATATAACATTATACGTTAGTACGCAATAGTATACAACGTTATACGTTGTTTGGTAATAGTATATAACGTTATACGTCAGACGGTAATGCCACATAACGTTATACGTGATAAGGTAATACTACATAACGTTTTACGTTATAACGTAATAGTATATAATGTTACACGTTAGTACGTAATAGTATGTAGCGTTATACGTTAGTACGTAATAGTATATAACGTTATACGTTAGTACGTAATTGTATATAACGTTATAGGTTAGTACGCAATAGTATAAAACGATTTACGACAGTACGTAATAGTACATAACGTTATACGTTATAACGAAATAGTATTTAACGTTATACGTTATTACGTCATAGTATACAACATTATATATTATAACGTAGTAGTATATAACGTTATCCGTTAGTACGAAATAGCATGCAACGTTATACGTTAATACGTAGTACTATACAACTTTATACGTTGTTTCGTAATTGTATATAACGTTATACGTCAGAAGGTAATAGTACATAACGTTATACGTCATAAGGTAATGCTATAAAACGTTAGACGTTATTATTTAACATTATATAACGTTATACGTTAGTACGTTATAGTACATAACGTTTTACGTTATAACGTAATAGTATAAAACGTTATATATTAGTACGTAATACTATATAACGTTATATATTCGTACGTAATAATATATAACGTTATACATTAGTACGTAATAGCATATAACCTTATAGGTTATAACATGATAGTATATAACGTTATACGTTAGTACGTAATAGTATATAAAGTTGTACGTTCGTACGTAATGGTATATAACGTTATACGTTAGTACGTAATAGTATATAACGTTATACGTTAGTACGTCATAGTATATAATGTTATACGTTAGTACGTAATAGTATGCAGCGTTATACGTTAGTACGTAATAGTATACAACGTTATACGTTGTTTGGTAATAGTATATAACGTTATACGTCAGAAGGTAATACCACATAACGTTATACGTTATAAGGTAATGCTACATAACGTAATACGTTATAACGTAATATTATATAACGTTATACGTTAGTACGTAATAGTATATAACGTTATACGTTATAAAGTAATAGTATATAATGTTATACGTTATAAAGTACTACTACATAATGTTTTACTTTATAACGTAATAGTATATAACGTTATACGTCAGAAGGTAATACCACATAACGTTATACGTTATAAGGTAATACTACATAACGTAATACGTTATAACGTAATAGTATATAATGTTATACGTTAGTACGTCATAGTATATAACGTTATACGTTAGTACGTAATAGTATGCAGCGTTATACGTTAGTGCGTAATAGTATACAACGTTATACGTTGTTTCGTAATTGTATATAACGTTATACGTCAGAAGGTAATACTACATAACGTTATACGTCATAAGGTAATGCTATATAACTTTATACGTTATTACTTAACAGTATATAACGTTATACTTTATAACGTAATAGTATATAGCGTTATTCGTCAGAAGGTAATACTACATAACGTTATACGTCATAAGGTAATGCTATATAACGTTATACGTTATTACTTAACAGCATATACGTTATACGACAGTAATTAAAAGTATATAACGTTATACCTTATAAGGTAATAGTATATAACGGTATACGTTATAAGGTAATACTACATAACGTAATACGTTATAACGTAATAGTATATAACGTTATACGTTAGTACGTAATAGTATATAACGTTATACGTTATAAGGTAATAGTATATAACGTTATACGTTATAAAGTACTACTACATAACGTTTTACTTTATAACGTAATAGTATATGACGTTAGACGTCAGAAGGTAATACTACATAACGTTATACGTTATAAGGTAATACTACATAACGTTTTAAGTTATAACGTATTAGTATATAACGTAATACGTTACAACGTCATAGTATATAATGTTATACGTTAGTACGTAATAGTATGCAGCGTTATACGTTAGTACGTAATAGTATACAACGTTATACGTTGTTTCGTAATTGTATATAACGTTATACGACAGAAGGTAATACTACATAACGTTATACGATATAAGGTAATGCTATATACCGTTATACGTTATTACTTAACAGTATATACGTTATTCGACCGTAATTAATAGTATATAACGTTATACGTTATAAGGTAATAGTATATAACGGTATACGTTATAAGGTAATACTACATAACGTAATACTTTATAACGTAATAGTATATAACGTTATACGTTAGTACGTCATAGTATATAATGTTATACGTTAGTACGTAATAGTATGCAGCGTTATACGTTAGTACCTATTAGTATATAACGTTATACGTTATAAGCTAATGGTATATAACGGTATACGTTATAAGGTAATAGTATATAACGTTATACGTCAGAAGGTAATGCCACATAACGTTATACGTTATAAGGTAATACTACATAACGTAATACGTTATAACGTAATAGTATATAACGTTATATATTAGTACGTAATAGTATATAACGTTATACGTTACAACGTCATAGTATATAACGTTATCCGTTAGTACGAAATAGCATGCAACGTTATACGTTAGTACGTAATAGTATACAACGTTATACGTTGTTTCGTAATTGTATATAACGTTATACGTCAGAAGGTAATACTACATAACGTTGTACGTCATAAGGTAATGCTATATAACTTTATACGTTATTACTTAACAGTATATAACGTTATACTTTATAACGTAATAGTATATAGCGTTATTCGTCAGAAGGTAATACTACATAACGTTATACGTCATAAGGTAATGCTATATAACGTTATACGTTATTACTTAACAGCATATACGTTATACGACAGTAATTAAAAGTATATAACGTTATACCTTATAAGGTAATAGTATATAACGGTATACGTTATAAGGTAATACTACATAACGTAATACGTTATAACGTAATAGTATATAACGTTATACGTTAGTACGTCATAGTATATAACGTTATACGTTAGTACGTAATAGTATGCAGCGTTATACGTTAGTGCGTAATAGTATACAACGTTATACGTTGTTTCGTAATAGTATATATCGTTATACGTCAGAAGGTAATACTACATAACGTTATGCGTCACAAGGAAATACCACATAACGTTATACGTTATAAGGTGATACTACATAACGTAATACGTTATAACGTAATAGTACATAACGTTATACGTTATAACGAAATAGTATTTAACGTTATACGTTAGTACGTCATAGTATATAACGTTATACGTTAGTACGTAATAGCATATAACGTTATACGTTATAACGTAATAGTATATAACGTTATACGTTATAAAGTACCAATACATAACGTTTTACTTTATAACGTAATAGTATATAACATTATACGTCAGAAGGTAATACCACATAACGTTATACGTTATAAGGTAATACTACATAACGTAATACGTTATAACGTAATAGTATATAACGTTATACGTTAGTACGTCATAGTATATAACGTTATACGTTAGTACGTAATAGTATGCAGCGTTATACGTTAGTGCGTAATAGTATACAACGTTATACGTTGTTTCGTAATTGTATATATCGTTATACGTCAGAAGGTAATACTACATAACGTTATACGTCATATGGTAATGCTATATAACGTTATACGTTATTACTTAACATTATATAACGTTACTCGTTAGTACGTTATAGTACATAACGTTATACGTTATAACGTAATAGTATATAACGTTATACGTTAGTACGTAATAGTATATAACGTTATACGTTAGTACCTATTAGTATATAACTTTATACGTTACAACGTCATAGTATATATCGTTATACGTTAGTACGTAATAGCATGCAACGTTATACGTTAGTACGTAATAGTATCCAACGTTATACATTGTTTCGTAATTGTATATAACGTTATACGTCGGAAGGTAATACTACATAACGTTATACGTCATAAGGTAATGCTATATAACCTTATACGTAATTACTTAACAGTATATAACGTTATACTTTATAACGTAATAGTATATAACGTTATACGTCAGAAGGTAATACTACATAACGTTATATGTCATAGGGTAATGCTATATAAAGTTATACGTTATTACTTAACAGTATATACGTTATACGACAGTAATTAATAGTATATAACGTTATACATTATAAGGTAATAGTATATAACGGTATACGTTATAAGGTAATGCTACATAACGTAATACGTTATAACGTAATAGTATATAACGTTATACGTTAGTACGTCATAGTATATAATGTTATACGTTAGAACGTAATAGTATGCAGCGTTATACGTTAGTACGTAATAGTATACAACGTTATATGTTGTTTCGTAATTGTATATAACGTTATACGTCAGAAGGTAATGCTATATAACGTTATACGTTATTACTTAACATTATATAACGTTATACGTTAGTACGGTATTTTACATAACGTTATACGTTATAACGTAATAGTATATAACGTTATACGTTAGTACGTAATAGTATACAACATTATATATTATAACGTAGTAGTATATAACGTTATACGTTACAACGTCATAGTATATAACGTTATACGTTAGTACGTCATAGTATATAATGTTATACGTTAGTACGTAATAGTATGCAGCCTAATACGTTAGTACGTAATAGTATCCAACGTTATACGTTGTTACGTAATTGTATATAACGTTATACGTCGGAAGGTAATACTACATAACGTTATACGTCATAAGGTAATGCTATATAACGTTATACGTTATTACTTAACAGCATATACGTTATACGACAGTAATTAAAAGTATATAACGTTATACCTTATAAGGTAATAGTATATAACGGTATACGTTATAAGGTAATACTACATAACGTAATACGTTATAACGTAATAGTATATAACGTTATACGTTAGTACGTCATAGTATATAACGTTATACGTTAGTACGTAATAGTATGCAGCGTTATACGTTAGTGCGTAATAGTATACAACGTTATACGTTGTTTCGTAATAGTATATATCGTTATACGTCAGAAGGTAATACTACATAACGTTATGCGTCACAAGGAAATACCACATAACGTTATACGTTATAAGGTGATACTACATAACGTAATACGTTATAACGTAATAGTACATAACGTTATACGTTATAACGAAATAGTATTTAACGTTATACGTTATTATGTAATAGTATACAACATTATATATTATAACGTTGTAGTATATAACGTTATACGCTATAACGTAATTGTATATAATGTTGTACGTTAGTACGTAATAGTATATAAAGTTGTACGTTCGTACTTAATAGTATATAACGTTATACGTTAGTACGTAATAGTATATAACGTTATACGTTATAACGTAATAGTATATAACGTTATACGTTATAAAGTACCAATACATAACGTTTTACTTTATAACGTAATAGTATATAACATTATACGTCAGAAGGTAATACCACATAACGTTATACGTTATAAGGTAATACTACATAACGTAATACGTTATAACGTAATAGTATATAACGTTATACGTTAGTACGTCATAGTATATAACGTTATACGTTAGTACGTAATAGCATGCAGCATTATACGTTAGTGCGTAATAGTATACAACGTTATACGTTGTTTCGTAATAGTATATATCGTTATACGTCAGAAGGTAATACTACATAACGTTATACGTCATATGGTAATGCTATATAACGTTATACGTTATTACTTAACATTATATAACGTTACTCGTTAGTACGTTATAGTACATAACGTTATACGTTATAACGTAATAGTATATAACGTTATACGTTAGTACGTAATAGTTTACAACGTTATACGTTGTTTGGTAGTAGTATATAACGTTATACGTCAGAAGGTAATGTCACATAACGTTATACGTCAGAAGGTAATACTACATAACGTTATACGTTATAAAGTACTACTACATAACGTTTTACTTTATAACGTAATAGTATATTACGTTAGACGTCAGAAGGTAATACTTCATAACGTTATTCGTTATAAGGTAATACTACATAACGTTTTAAGTTATAACGTAATAGTTTATAACGTTATACGTTAGTACGTAATAGTATATAACGTTATACGTTAGTACGTAATAGTATATAACGTTATACGTTAGTACCTATTAGTATATAACTTTATACGTTACAACGTCATAGTATATAACGTTATACGTTAGTACGTAATAGCATGCAACGTTATACGTTAGTACGTAATAGTATCCAACGTTATACGTTGTTTCGTAATTGTATATAACGTTATACGTCGGAAGGTAATACTACATAACGTTATACGTCATAAGGTAATGCTATATAACCTTATACGTAATTACTTAACAGTATATAACGTTACACTTTATAACGTAATAGTATATAACGTTATACGTCAGAAGGTAATACTACATAACGTTATATGTCATAGGGTAATGCTATATAAAGTTATACGTTATTACTTAACAGTATATACGTTATACGACAGTAATTAATAGTATATAACGTTATACATTATAAGGTAATAGTATATAACGGTATACGTTATAAGGTAATGCTACATAACGTAATACGTTATAACGTAATAGTATATAACGTTATACGTTAGTACGTCATAGTATATAATGTTATACGTTAGAACGTAATAGTATGCAGCGTTATACGTTAGTACGTAATAGTATACAACGTTATATGTTGTTTCGTAATTGTATATAACGTTATACGTCAGAAGGTAATGCTATATAACGTTATACGTTATTACTTAACATTATATAACGTTATACGTTAGTACGGTATTTTACATAACGTTATACGTTATAACGTAATAGTATATAACGTTATACGTTAGTACGTAATAGTATACAACATTATATATTATAACGTAGTAGTATATAACGTTATACGTTACAACGTCATAGTATATAACGTTATACGTTAGTACGTCATAGTATATAATGTTATACGTTAGTACGTAATAGTATGCAGCCTTATACGTTAGTACGTAATAGTATCCAACGTTATACGTTGTTACGTAATTGTATATAACGTTATACGTCGGAAGGTAATACTACATAACGTTATACGTCATAAGGTAATGCTATATAACGTTATACGTTATTACTTAACATTATATAACGTTATACGTTAGTACGGTATTTTACATAACGTTATACGTTATAACGTAATAGTATATAACGTTATACGTTAGTACGTAATAGTATACAACGTTAGACGTTGTTTGGTAATAGTATATTACGTTAGACGTCAGAAGGTAATACATCATAACGTTATACGTTATAAGGTAATACTACATAACGTTTTAAGTTATAACGTAATAGTATATAACGTTATACGTTAGCACGAAATACTACATAACGTTATACGTCATAAAGTAATGCTATATAACGTTATACGTTATTACTTAACATTATATAACGTTATACGTTAGTACGGTATTTTACATAACGTTATACGTTATAACGTAATAGTATATAACGTTATACGTTAGTATGTCACAGTATATAACGTTATATGTTAGTACGTAATAGCATGCAGCGTTATACGTTAGTACGTAATAGTATATAACGTTATACGTTAGTACGAAATAGCATGCAACGTTATACGTTAGTACGTCATAGTATATAACGTTATACGTTAGTACGTAATAGTATGCAGCGTTATACTTTAGTGCGTAATAGTATACAACGTTATACGTTGTTTCGTAATAGTATATATCGTTATACGTCAGAAGGTAATACTACATAACGTTATGCGTCACAAGGTAATACCACATAACGTTATACGTTATAAGGTGATACTACATAACGTAATACGTTATAACGTAATAGTACAAGACGTTATACGTTATAACGAAATAGTATTTAACGTTATACGTTATTACGTAATAGTATACAACATTATATATTATAACGTAGTAGTATATAACGTTATACGCTAAAACGTAATAGTATATAACGTTATACGTTAGTACGTAATAGTATATAAAGTTGTACGTTCGTACTTAATAGTATATAACGTTATACGTTAGTACGTAATAGTATATAACGTTATACGTTATAACGTAATAGTATATAACGTTATACGTTATAAAGTACTACTACATAACGTTTTACTTTATAACGTAATAGTATATAACGTTATACGTCAGAAGGTAATACCACATAGCGTTATACGTTATAAGGTAATACTACATAACGTAATACGTTATAACGTAATAGTATATAACGTTATACGTTAGTACGTCATAGTATATAACGTTATACGTTAGTACGTAATAGTATGCAGCGTTATACGTTAGTGCGTAATAGTATACAACATTATATATTATAACGTAGTAGTATATAACGTTATACGTTACAACGTCGTAGTATATAACGTTATACGTTACAACGTCGTAGTATATAACGTTATACGTTAGTACGTCATAGTATATAATGTTATACGTTAGTACGTAATAGTATGCAGCGTTATACGTTAGTACATAATAGTATCCAACGTTATACGTTGTTTCGTAATTGTATATAACGTTATACGTCGGAAGGTAATACTACATAACGTTATACGTCATAAGGTAATGCTATATAACGTTATACGTTATTACTTAACATTATATATCGTTATACGTTAGTACGGTATTTTACATAACGTTATACGTTATAACGTAATAGTATATAACGTTATACGTTAGTACGTAATAGTATACAACGTTATACGTTGTTTGGTAATAGTATATTACGTTAGACGTCAGAAGGTAATACTTCATAACGTTATACGTTATAAGGTAATACTACATAACGTTTTAAGTAATAACGTAATAGTATATAACGTTATACGTTAGTACGTAATAGTATATAAAGTTGTACGTTCGTACTTAATAGTATATAACCTTATACGTTAGTACGTAATAGTATATAACGTTATACGTTATAACGTAATAGTATATAACGTTATACGTTATAAAGTACTACTACATAACGTTTTACTTTATAACGTAATAGTATATAACGTTATACGTCAGAAGGTAATACCACATAACGTTATACGTTATAAGGTAATACTACATAACGTAATACGTTATAACGTAATAGTATATAACGTTATACGTTAGTACGTCATAGTATAAAACGTTATACGTTAGTACGTAATAGTATGCAGCGTTATACGATAGTGCGTAATAGTATACAACGTTATACGTTGATTCGTAATAGTATATATCGTTATACGTCAGAAGGTAATACTACATAACGTTATACGTCATATGGTAATGCTATATAACGTTATACGTTATTACTTAACATTATATAACGTTACTCGTTAGTACGTTATAGTACATAACGTTATACATTATAACGTAATAGTATATAACGTTATACGTTAGTACGTAATAGTTTACAACGTTATACGTTGTTTGGTAGTAGTATATAACGTTATACGTCAGAAGGTAATGTCACATAACGTTATACGTCAGAAGGTAATACTACATAACGTTATACGTTATAAAGTACTACTACATAACGTTTTACTTTATAACGTAATAGTATATTACGTTAGATATCAGAAGGTAATACTTCGTAACGTTATTCGTTATAAGGTAATACTACATAACGTCTTAAGTTATAACGTAATAGTTTATAACGTTATACGTTAGTACGTAATAGTATATAACGTTATACGTTAGTACGTAATAGTATATAACGTTATACGTTAGTACCTATTAGTATATAACTTTATACGTTACAACGTCATAGTATATAACTTTATACGTTAGTACGTAATAGCATGCAACGTTATACGTTAGTACGTCATAGTATATAATGTTATACGTTAGAACGTAATATTATGCAGCGTTATACGTTAGTACGTAATAGTATACAACGTTATATGTTGTTTCGTAATTGTATATAACGTTATACGTCAGAAGGTAATACTACATAACGTTATACGTCATAAGGTAATGCTATATAACGTTATACGTTATTACTTAACATTATATAACGTTATACGTTAGTACGTTATAGTACATAACGCTATACGTTACAGTATACAACGATATACGTTGTTTTGTAATAGTATATAACGTTACACGTCAGAAGATAATGCTATATAACGTTATACGTTGTTTGGTAATAGTATATACCGTTAGACGTCAGAAGGTAATACTACATAACGTTATACGTTATAAGGTAATACTACATAACGTTTTACGTTATAACGTAATAGTATATAACGTTATACGTAAGTACGTAATAGTATATAAAGTTTTACGTTCGTACGTAATGGTATATAACGTTATACGTTAGTACGTAATAGTATATAACGATATACGTTATAACGTAATAGTATATAACGTTATACGTTATAAAGTACTACTACATAACGTTTTACTTTATAACGTAATAGTATATAACGTTAGACGTCAGAAGGTAATACTACATAACGTTATACGTTATAAGGTAACACTACATAACGTTTTAAGTTATAACGTAATAGTATATATCGTTATACGTTCCAACTTCATAGTATATATCGTTATACGTTAGTACGTAATAGTATGTAGCGTTATACGTTAGTACGTAATAGTATGCAGCGTTATACGATAGTACCTATTAGTATATAACGTTGTACATTATAAGGTAATGGTATATAACCGTATATGTTATGACGTAATAGTATATAACGTTATACGTCAGAAGATAATGCCATATAACGTTATACGTTGTTTGGTAATAGTATATAACGTTAGACGTCAGAAGGTAATACTACATAACGTTATACGTTATAAGGTAATACTACATAACGTTTTACGTTATAACGTAATAGTATATAACGTTATACGTTAGTACGTAATAGTATGCAGCGTTATACGTTAGTACGTAATAGTATGCAGCGTTATACGATAGTACCTATCAGTATATAACGTTGTACGTTATAAGGTAATGGTATATAACGGTATACGTTATAAGGTAATAGTATATAACGTTATACGTCAGAAGGTAATGCCATATAACGTTATACGTTGTTTGGTAATAGTATATAACGTTAGACGTCAGAAGGTAATACTACATAACGTTATACGTTATAAGGTAATACTACATAACGTTTTACGTTATAACGTAATAGTATATAACGTTATACGTTAGTACGTAATAGTATGCAGCGTTATACGTTAGTACGTAATAGCTTACATCGTTATACGTTGTTTGGTAATAGTATATAACGCTATAAGTCAGAATGTAATGCCACATAACGTTATACGTTATAAGGTAATACTACATAACGTTTTACGTTATAACGTAATAGTATATAACGTTAGACGTCAGAAGGTAACACTACATAACGTTATACGTTATAAGGTAATACTACATAACGTTTTACGTTATAACGTAATAGTATATAACGTTATACGTTAGTACGTAATAGTATGCAGCGTTATACGTTAGTACGTAATAGTATACAACGTTATACGTTGTTTGGTAATAGTATATAACGCTATACGTCAGAAAGTAATGCCACATCACGTTATACGTTATAAGGTAATACTACATAACGTTTTACGTTATAACGTAATAGTATATAACGATATACGTTAGTACGTAATAGTATGTAGCGTTATACGTTAGTACGTAATAGTATGCAGCGTTATACGATAGTACCTATCAGTATATAACGTTGTACGTTATAAGGTAATGGTATATAACGGTATACGTTATAAGGTAATAGTATATAACGTTATACGTCAGAAGGTAATGCCATATAACGTTATACGTTGTTTGGTAATAGTATATAACGTTAGACGTCAGAAGGTAATACTACATAACGTTATACGTTATAAGGTAATACTACATAACGTTTTACGTTATAACGTAATAGTATATAACGTTATACGTTAGTACGTAATAGTATGCAGCGATATACGTTAGTACGTAATAGCATACAACGTTATACGTTGTTTGGTAATAGTATATAACGCTATAAGTCAGAATGTAATGCCACATAACGTTATACGTTATAAGGTAATACTACATAACGTTTTACGTTATAACGTAATAGTATATAACGTTAGACGTCAGAAGGTAACACTACATAACGTTATACGTTATAAGGTAATACTACATAACGTTTTACGTTATAACGTAATAGTATATAACGTTATACGTTAGTACGTAATAGTATGCAGCGTTATACGTTAGTACGTAATAGTATACAACGTTATACGTTGTTTGGTAATAGTATATAACGCTATACGTCAGAATGTAATGCCACATCACGTTATACGTTATAAGGTAATACTACATAACGTTTTACGTTATAACGTAATAGTATATAACGTTACACGTTATTACGTAATAGTATATACCGTTATACGTTCGTACGTAATGGTATATAACGTAATACGTTATAACGTAATAGTATATAACGATATACGTTAGTACGTCATAGTATATAACGTTATACGTTAGTACGTAATAGTATATAACGTTATACGTTCGTACGTAATGGTATATAACGTAATACGTTATAACGTAATAGTATATAACGTTATACGTTAGTACGTCATAGTATATAACGTTATACGTTAGTACGTAATAGTATACAACGTTATACGTTGTTTCGTAATTGTATATAACGTTATACGTCATAAGGTAATGCTATATAACGTTATACGTTAGTACGTCACAGTATAAAACGTTATACGTTAGTACGTAATAGTATGCAGCGTTATACGTTAGTACGTAATAGTATATAACGTTATACGTTAGTACGTAATAGTATATAACGTTATACGTTCGTACGTAATGGTATATAACGTAATACGTTATAACGTAATAGCATATAACGTTATACGTTAGTACGTAATACTATATAACGTTATACTTTCGTACGTAATGGTATATAACGTAATACGTTATAACGTAATAGTATATAACGTTATACGCTAGTACGTCATAGTATATAACGTTATACGTTAGTACGAAATAGTATGCAGCGTTATACGTTAGTACGTAATAGAATGCAGCGTTATACGTTAGTACGTAATAGTATGCAGCGTTATACGTTAGTACCTATTAGTATATAACGTTATACGTTATAGCGTAATAGTATATAACGTTATACGTTAGTACGTAATAGTATATAAAGTTATACGTTATAACGTAATAGTATATAACGTTATACGTTAGTACGTAATAGTATACAACGTTATACGTTGTTTCGTAATTGTATATAACGTTATACGACAGAAGGTAATACTACATAACGTTATACGTTATAAGGTAATGATATATAACGTTATACGTTATTACTTAACATTATATAACGTTATACGTTAGTACGTTATAGTACATAACGTTATACGTTACAGTATACAACGTTATACGTTGTTTGGTAATAGTATATAACGTTATACGTCAGAAGGTAATGCCACATAACGTTATACGTTATAAGGTAATACTACATAACGTTTTACGTTATAACGTAATAGTATATAACGTTATACGTTAGTACGTAATAGTATGTAGCGTTAGACGTTAGTACGTAATAGTATGCAGCGTTATACGATAGTACCTATCAGTATATAACGTTGTACGTTATAAGGTAATGGTATATAACGGTATACGTTATAAGGTAATAGTATATAACGTTATACGTCAGAAGGTAATGCCATATAACGTTATACGTTGTTTGGTAATAGTATATAACGTTAGACGTCAGAAGGTAATACTACATAACGTTATACGTTATAAGGTAATACTACATAACGTTTTACGTTATAACGTAATAGTATATAACGTTATACGTTAGTACGTAATAGTATGCAGCGTTATACGTTAGTACGTAATAGTATACAACGTTATACGTTGTTTGGTAATAGTATATAACGCTATACGTCAGAAAGTAATGCCACATCACGTTATACGTTATAAGGTAATACTACATAACGTTTTACGTTATAACGTAATAGTATATAACGATATACGTTAGTACGTCATAGTATATAACGTTATACGTTAGTACGTAATAGTATGCAGCGTTATGCGTTAGTACGTAATAGTATGCAGCGTTATACGTTAGTACGTAATAGTATGCTGCGTTATACGTTAGTACCTATTAGTATATAACGTTATACGTTATAGCGTAATAGTATATAACGTTATACGTTAGTACGTAATAGTATATAACGTTATACGTTAGTACGTAATAGTATATAACGTTATACGTTCGTACGTAAAGGTATATAACGTAATACGTTATAACGTTATAGTATATAACGTTATACGTTAGTACGTCATAGTATATAACGTTATACGTTAGTACGTAATAGTATACAACGTTATACGTTGTTTCGTAATTGTATATAACGTTATACGTTATAACGTAATAGTATATAACGTTATACGTTAGTACGTAATAGTATATAACGTTATACGTTCGTACGTAATGGTATATAACGTAATACGTTATAACGTAATAGTATATAACGTTATACGTTAGTACGTCATAGTATATAACGTTATACGTTAGTACGTAATACTATACAACGTTATACGTTGTTTCGTAATTGTATATAACGTTATACGTCATAAGGTAATGCTATATAACGTTATACGTTAGTACGTCACAGTATAAAACGTTATACGTTAGTACGTAATAGTATGCAGCGTTATACGTTAGTACGTAATAGTATATAACGTTATACGTTAGTACGTAATAGTATATAAAGTTTTACGTTCGTACGTAATGGTATATAACGTTATACGTTAGTACGTAGTAGTATATAACGTTATACGTTATAACGTAATAGTATATAACGTTATACGTTATAAAGTACTACTACATAACGTTTTACTTTATAACGTAATAGTATATAACGTTAGACGTCAGAAGGTAACTCTACATAACGTTATACGTTATAAGGTAATATTACATAACGTTTTAAGTTATAACGTAATAGTATATAACGTTAGACGTAAGTACGTAATATTATATAAAGTTTTACGTTCGTACGTAATGGTATATAACGTTATACGTTAGTACGTAATAGTATATAACGTTATACGTTAGTACGTAATAGTATATAACGTTATACGTTCGTACGTAATGGTATATAACGTAATACGTTATAACGTAATAGTATATAACGTAATACGTTATAACGTAATAGTATATAACGTTATACGTTAGTACGTCATAGTATATAACGTTATACGTTAGTACGTAATAGTATACAACGTTATACGTTGTTTCGTAATTGTATATAACGTTATACGTAAGAAGGTAATGCTACATAACGTTATACGTCATAAGGTAATGCTATATAACGTTTTACGTTATAACGTAATAGTATATAACGTTATACGTTAGTACGTAATAGTATGTAGCGTTATACGTTAGTACGTAATAGTATGCAGCGTTATACGATAGTACCTATTAGTATATAACGTTGTACATTATAAGGTAATGGTATATAACGGTATACGTTATAAGGTAATAGCATATAACGTTATACGTCAGAAGGTAATGCCATATAACGTTATACGTTGTTTGGTAATAGCATATAACGTTAGACGTCAGAAGGTAATACTACATAACGTTATACGTTATAAGGTAATACTACATAACGTTTTACGTTATAACGTAATAGTATATAACGTTATACGTCAGTACGTAATAGTATGCAGCGTTATACGTTAGTACGTAATAGTATACAACGTTATACGTTGTTTGGTAATAGTATATAACGCTATACGTCAGAATGTAATGCCACATCACGTTATACGTTATAAGGTAATACTACATAACGTTTTACGTTATAACGTAATAGTATATAACGTTACACGTTATTACGTAATAGTATATACCGTTATACGTTCGTACGTAATGGTATATAACGTAATACGTTATAACGTAATAGTATATAACGATATACGTTAGTACGTCATAGTATATAACGTTATACGTTAGTACGTAATAGTATGCAGCGTTAAACGTTAGTACGTAATAGTAGGCAGCGTTATAAGTTAGTACGTAATAGTATGCAGCGTTATACGTTAGTACCTATTAGTATATAACGTTATACGTTATAGCGTAATAGTATATAACGTTATACGTTAGTACGTAATAGTATATAACGTTATAAGTTATAACGTAATAGTATATAACGTTATACGTTAGTACGTAATAGTATATAACGTTATACGTTCGTACGTAATGGTATATAACGTAATACGTTATAACGTAATAGTATATAACGTTATACGTTAGTACGTCATAGTATATAACGTTATACGTTAGTACGTAATAGTATACAACGTTATACGTTGTTTCGTAATTGTATATAACGTTATACGTCATAAGGTAATGCTATATAACGTTATACGTTAGTACGTCACAGTATAAAACGTTATACGTTAGTACGTAATAGTATGCAGCGTTATACGTTAGTACGTAATAGTATATAACGTTATACGTTAGTACGTAATAGTATATAAAGTTTTACGTTCGTACGTAATGGTATATAACGTTATACGTTAGTACGTAGTAGTATATAACGTTATACGTTATAACGTAATAGTATATAACGTTATACGTTATAAAGTACTACTACATAACGTTTTACTTTATAACGTAATAGTATATAACGTTAGACGTCAGAAGGTAACACTACATAACGTTATACGTTATAAGGTAATATTACATAACGTTTTAAGTTATAACGTAATAGTATATAACGTTAGACGTAAGTACGTAATATTATATAAAGTTTTACGTTCGTACGTAATGGTATATAACGTTATACGTTAGTACGTAATAGTATATAACGTTATACGTTATAACGTAATAGTATATAACGTTATACGTTATAAAGTACTACTACATAACGTTTTACTTTATAACGTAATAGTATATAACGTTAGACGTCAGAAGGTAATACTACATAACGTTTTACGTTATAACGTAATAGTATATAGCGTTATACGTTAGTACATAATAGTATACAACGTTATACGTTGTTTGGTAATAGTATATAACGTTATACGTCAGAAGGTAATACCACATAACGTTATACGTTATAAGGTAATACTACATAACGTTTTACGTTATAAGGTAATAGTATATAACGTTAGACGTAAGTACGTAATAGTATATAAAGTTTTACGTTCGTACGTAATGGTATATAACGTTATACGTTAGTACGTCATAGTATATAACGTTATACGTTAGTACGTAATAGTATGCAGCGTTATGCGTTAGTACGTAATAGTATGCAGCGTTATACGTTAGTACGTAATAGTATGCAGCGTTATACGTTAGTACCTATTAGTATATAACGTTATACGTTATTGCGTAATAGTATATAACGTTATACGTTAGTACGTAATAGTATATAACGTTATACGTTATAACGTAATAGTATATAACGTTATACGTTAGTACGTAATAGTATATAACGTTATACGTTCGTACGTAATGGTATATAACGTAATACGTTATAACGTAATAGTATATAGCGTTATACGTTAGTACGTCATAGTATATAACGTTATACGTTAGTACGTAATAGTATACAACGTTAT
The DNA here is from genome assembly GCF_905332965.1 of Bombus pascuorum. Lineage (NCBI taxonomy): Eukaryota > Metazoa > Arthropoda > Insecta > Hymenoptera > Apidae > Bombus > Bombus pascuorum. The sequence continues at coordinate 15,336,407 of NC_083490.1, read as the reverse complement.
ACGTTGTTTCGTAATTGTATATAACGTTATACGTAAGAAGGTAATACTACATAACGTTATACGTCATAAGGTAATGCTATATAACGTTTTACGTTATAACGTAATAGTATATAACGTTATACGTTAGTACGTAATAGTATGTAGCGTTATACGTTAGTACGTAATAGTATGCAGCGTTATACGATAGTACCTATTAGTATATAACGTTGTACATTATAAGGTAATGGTATATAACGGTATACGTTATAAGGTAATAGCATATAACGTTATACGTCAGAAGGTAATGCCATATAACGTTATACGTTGTTTGGTAATAGCATATAACGTTAGACGTCAGAAGGTAATACTACATAACGTTATACGTTATAAGGTAATACTACATAACGTTTTACGTTATAACGTAATAGTATATAACGTTATACGTTTGTACGTAATAGTATGCAGCGTTATACGTTAGTACGTAATAGTATACAACGTTATACGTTGTTTGGTAATAGTAGATAACGCTATACGTCAGAATGTAATGCCACATCACGTTATACGTTATAAGGTAATACTACATAACATTTTACGTTATAACGTAATAGTATATAACGTTACACGTTATTACGTAATAGTATATACCGTTATACGTTCGTACGTAATGGTATATAACGTAATACGTTATAACGTAATAGTATATAACGATATACGTTAGTACGTCATAGTATATAACGTTATACGTTAGTACGTAATAGTATGCAGCGTTATACGTTAGTACGTAATAGTATGCAGCGTTATAAGTTAGTACGTAATAGTATGCAGCGTTATACGTTAGTACCTATTAGTATATAACGTTATACGTTATAGCGTAATAGTATATAACGTTATACGTTAGTACGTAATAGTATATAACGTTATACGTTATAACGTAATAGTATATACGGTTATACGTTATAAAGTACTACTACATAACGTTTTACTTTATAACGTAATAGTATATAACGTTAGACGTCAGAAGGTAATACTACATAACGTTATACGTTATAAGGTAATACTACATAACGTTTTACGTTATAACGTAATAGTATATATCGTTATACGTTAGTACGTAATAGTATGTAGCGTTATACGTTAGTACGTAATAGTATGTAGCGTTATACGTTAGTACGTAATAGTATGCAGCGTTATACGATAGTACCTATTAGTATATAACGTAGTACATTATAAGGTAATGGTATATAACCGTATACGTTATAAGGTAATAGTATATAACGTTATACGTTATAAGGTAATACTACATAACGTAACACGTTATAACGTAATTGTATATAACGTTATACGTTAGTACGTCATAGTATATAATGTTATACGTTAGAACGTAATAGTATGCAGCGTTATACGTTAGTACGTAATAGTATACAACGTTATATGTTGTTTCGTAATTGTATATAACGTTATACGTCAGAAGGTAATACTACATAACGTTATACGTCATAAGGTAATGCTATATAACGTTATACGTTATTACTTAACATTATATAACGTTATACGTTAGTACGTTATAGTACATAACGTTATACGTTACAGTATACAACGTTATACGTTGTTTGGTAATAGTATATAACGTTATACGTCAGAAGGTAATGCCACATAACGTTATACGTTATAAGGTAACACTACATAACGTTTTACGTTATAACGTAATAGTATATGTATATCGTTATACGTTAGTACGTAATAGTATGTAGCGTTATACGTTAGTACGTAATAGTATGCAGCGTTATACGATAGTACCTATTAGTATATAACGTAGTACATTATAAGGTAATGGTATATAACCGTATACGTTATAAGGTAATAGTATATAACGGTATACGTTATAAGGTAATACTACATAACGTAATACGTTATAACGTAATTGTATATAACGCTATACGTTAGTACGTCATAGTATATAATGTTATACGTTAGAACGTAATATTATGCAGCGTTATACGTTAGTACGTAATAGTATACAACGTTATATGTTGTTTCGTAATTGTATATAACGTTATACGTCAGAAGGTAATACTACATAACGTTATACGTCATAAGGTAATGCTATATAACGTTATACGTTATTACTTAACATTATATAACGTTATACGTTAGTACGTTATAGTACATAACGTTATACGTTACAGTATACAACGATATACGTTGTTTTGTAATAGTATATAACGTTACACGTCAGAAGATAATGCTATATAACGTTATACGTTGTTTGGTAATAGTATATACCGTTAGACGTCAGAAGGTAATACTACATAACGTTATACGTTATAAGGTAATACTACATAACGTTTTACGTTATAACGTAATAGTATAAAACGTTATACGTAAGTACGTAATAGTATATAAAGTTTTACGTTCGTACGTAATGGTATATAACGTTATACGTTAGTACGTAATAGTATATAACGTTATACGTTATAACGTAATAGTATATAACGTTATACGTTATAAAGTACTACTACATAACGTTTTACTTTATAACGTAATAGTATATAACGTTAGACGTCAGAAGGTAATACTACATAACGTTATACGTTATAAGGTAACACTACATAACGTTTTAAGTTATAACGTAATAGTATATAACGTTATACGTTCCAACGTCATAGTATATAATGTTATACGTTAGTACGTAATAGTATGCAGCGTTATACGTTAGTACGCAATAGTATACAACGTTATACGTTGTTTCGTAATTGTATATAGCGTTATACGACAGAAGGTAATACTACATAACGTTATACGTCGTAAGGTAATGATATATAACGTTATACGTTATTACTTAACAGTATATACGTTATTCGACCATAATTGATAGTATATAACGTTATACGTTTTAAGTTAATAGTATATAACGGTATACGTTATAAGGTAATACTACATAACGTAATACGTTATAACGTAATTGTATATAACGTTATACGTTAGTATGTCATAGTATATAATGTTATACGTTAGAACGTAATAGTATGCAGCGTTATACGTTAGTACGTAATAGTATACAACGTTATATGTTGTTTCGTAATTGTATATAACGTTATACGTCAGAAGGTAATACTACATAACGTTATACGTCGTAAGGTAATGCTATATAACGTTATACGTTATTTCTTAACATTATATAACGTTATACGTTAGTACGTTATAGTACATAACGTTATACGTTACAGTATACAACGTTATACGTTGTTTGGTAATAGTATATAACGTTATATGTCAGAAGGTAATGCCACATAACGTTATACGTTATAAGGTAATACTACATAAAGTTTTACGTTATAACGTAATAGTATATATCGTTATACGTTAGTACGTAATAGTATGTAGCGTTATACGTTAGTACGTAATAGTATGCAGCGTTATACGATAGTACCTATTAGTATATAACGTTGTACATTATAAGGTAATGGTATATAACCGTATATGTTATGACGTAATAGTATATAACGTTATACGTCAGAAGATAAGGCCATATAACGTTATACGTTGTTTGGTAATAGTATATAACGTTAGACGTCAGAAGGTAATACTACATAACGTTATACGTTATAAGGTAATACTACATAACGTTTTACGTTATAACGTAATAGTATATAACGTTATACGTTAGTACGTAATAGTATGCAGCGTTATACGTTAGTACGTAATAGTATACAACGTTATACGTTGTTTAGTAATAGTATATAACGTTATACGTCATAAGCTAATGCCACATAACGTTATACGTTATAAGGTAATACTACATAACGTAATACGTTATAACGTAATAGTACATAGCGTTATACGTTATAACGAAATAGTATTTAACGTTATACGTTATTACGTAATAGTATACAACATTATATATTATAACGTAGTAGTATATAACGTTATACGTTACAACGTCATAGTATATAACGTTATCCGTTAGTACGTAATAGGATGCAACGTTATCCGTTAGTACGTAATAGTATACAACGTTATACGTTGTTTCGTAATTGTATATAATGTTATACGTCAGAAGGTAATACTACATAACGTTATACGTCATAAGGTAACGCTATATAACTTTATACGTTATTACTTAACAGTATATAACGTTATACGTTAGTGCGTCATAGTATATAACGTTATACGTTAGTACGTAATCGTATATAACGTTATACGTTAGTTCCTATTAGTATATAACGTTATACGTTAGTACGTCATAGTATATAACGTTATACGTTAGTACGTAATAGTATGCAGCGTTATCCGTTAGTACGTAATAGCATGCAACGTTATCCGTTAGTACGTAATAGTATACAACGTTATACGTTGTTTCGTAATAGTATATAACGTTATACGTCAGAAGGTAATACTACATAACGTTATGCGTTATAAGGTAGTACAACATAACGTTTTACGTTATAACGTAATAGCATATAACGTTATACGTTAGTACGTAATACTATATAACGTTATACTTTCGTACGTAATGGTATATAACGTAATACGTTATAACGTAATAGTATATAACGTTATACACTAGTACGTCATAGTATCTAACGTTATACGTTAGTACGAAATAGTATGCAGCGTTATACGTTAGTACGTAATAGAATGCAGCGTTATACGTTAGTACGTAATAGTATGCAGCGTTATACGTTAGTACCTATTAGTATATAACGTTATACGTTATAGCGTAATAGTATATAACGTTATACGTTAGTACGTAATAGTATATAAAGTTATACGTTATAACGTAATAGTATATAACGTTATACGTTAGTACGTAATAGTATACAACGTTATACGTTGTTTCGTAATTGTATATAACGTTATACGACAGAAGGTAATACTACATAACGTTATACGTTATAAGGTAATGATATATAACGTTATACGTTATTACTTAACATTATATAACGTTATACGTTAGTACGTTATAGTACATAACGTTATACGTTACAGTATACAACGTTATACGTTGTTTGGTAATAGTATATAACGTTATACGTCAGAAGGTAATGCCACATAACGTTATACGTTATAAGGTAATACTACATAACGTTTTACGTTATAACGTAATAGTATATAACGTTATACGTTAGTACGTAATAGTATGTAGCGTTATACGTTAGTACGTAATAGTATGCAGCGTTATACGATAGTACCTATCAGTATATAACGTTGTACGTTATAAGGTAATGGTATATAACGGTATACGTTATAAGGTAATAGTATATAACGTTATACGTCAGAAGGTAATGCCATATAACGTTATACGTTGTTTGGTAATAGTATATAACGTTAGACGTCAGAAGGTAATACTACATAACGTTATACGTTATAAGGTAATACTACATAACGTTTTACGTTATAACGTAATAGTATATAACGTTATACGTTAGTACGTAATAGTATGCAGCGTTATACGTTAGTACGTAATAGCATACAACGTTATACGTTGTTTGGTAATAGTATATAACGCTATAAGTCAGAATGTAATGCCACATAACGTTATACGTTATAAGGTAATACTACATAACGTTTTACGTTATAACGTAATAGTATATAACGTTACACGTTATTACGTAATAGTATATAACGTTATACGTTCTTACGTAATGGTATATAACGTAATACGTTATAACGTAATAGTATATAACGATATACGTTAGTACGTCATAGTTTATAACGTTATACGTTAGTACGTAATAGTATGCAGCGTTATACGTTAGTACGTAATAGTATGCAGCGTTATACGTTAGTACGTAATAGTATGCAGCGTTATACGTTAGTACGTAATAGTATGCAGCGTTATACGTTAGTACCTATTAGTATATAACGTTATACGTTATAGCGTAATAGTATATAACGTTATACGTTAGTACGTAATAGTATATAAAGTTATACGTTATAACGTAATAGTATATAACGTTATACGTTAGTACGTAATAGTATATAACGTTATACGTTCGTACGTAATGGTATATAACGTAATACGTTATAACGTAATATTATATAACGTTATACGTTAGTACGTCATAGTATATAACGTTATACGTTAGTACGTAATAGTATACAACGTTATACGTTGTTTCGTAATTGTATATAACGTTATACGACAGAAGGTAATACTACATAATGTTATACGTTATAAGGTAATACTACATAACGTTTTACGTTATAACGTAATAGTATATAGCGTTATACGTTATAAAGTACTACTACATAACGTTTTACTTTATAACGTAATAGTATATAACGTTAGACGTCAGAAGGTAATACTACATAACGTTTTACGTTATAACGTAATAGTATATAGCGTTATACGTTAGTACATAATAGTATACAACGTTATACGTTGTTTGGTAATAGTATATAACGTTATACGTCAGAAGGTAATACCACATAACGTTATACGTTATAAGGTAATACTACATAACGTTTTACGTTATAACGTAATAGTATATAACGTTAGACGTAAGTACGTAATAGTATATAAAGTTTTACGTTCGTACGTAATGGTATACAACGTTATACGTTAGTACGTAATAGTATATAACGTTATACGTTATAACGTAATAGTATATAACGTTATACGTTATAAAGTACTACTACATAACGTTTTACTTTATAACGTAATAGTATATAACGTTAGACGTCAGAAGGTAACACTACATAACGTTATACGTTATAAGGTAATACTATATAACGTTATACGTTAGTACGTAATAGTATGCAGCGTTATACGTTAGTACGTAATAGTATACAACGTTATACGTTGTTTGGTAATAGTATATAACGCTATACGTCAGAATGTAATGCCACATCACGTTATACGTTATAAGGTAATACTACATAACATTTTACGTTATGACGTAATAGTATATAACGTTACACGTTTTTACGTAATAGTATATACCGTTATACGTTCGTACGTAATGGTATATAACGTAATACGTTATAACGTAATAGTATATAACGATATACGTTAGTACGTCATAGTATATAACGTTATACGTTAGTACGTAATAGTATGCAGCGTTATACGTTAGTACGTAATAGTATGCAGCGTTATAAGTTAGTACGTAATAGTATGCAGCGTTATACGTTAGTACCTATTAGTATATAACGTTATACGTTATAGCGTAATAGTATATAACGTTATACATTAGTACGTAATAGTATATAACGTTATACGTTATAACGTAATAGTATATAACGTTATACGTTAGTACGTAATAGTATATAACGTTATACGTTCGTACGTAATGGTATATAACGTAATACGTTATAACGTAATAGTATATAACGTTATACGTTAGTACGTCATAGTATATAACGTTATACGTTAGTACGTAATAGTATACAACGTTATACGTTGTTTCGTAATTGTATATAACGTTATACGTCATAAGGTAATGCTATATAACGTTATACGTTAGTACGTCACAGTATAAAACGTTATACGTTAGTACGTAATAGTATGCAGCGTTATACGTTAGTACGTAATAGTATATAACGTTATACGTTAGTACGTAATAGTATATAAAGTTTTACGTTCGTACGTAATGGTATATAACGTTATACGTTAGTACGTGGTAGTATATAACGTTATACGTTATAACGTAATAGTATATAACGTTATACGTTATAAAGTACTACTACATAACGTTTTACTTTATAACGTAATAGTATATAACGTTAGACGTCAGAAGGTAACACTACATAACGTTATACGTTATAAGGTAATATTACATAACGTTTTAAGTTATAACGTAATAGTATATAATGTTATACGTTAGTACGTAATAGTTAGCAGCGTTATACGTTAGTACGTAATAGTATACAACGTTATACGTTGTTTGGTAGTAGTATATAACGTTATACGACAGAAGGTAATACTACATAACGTTATACGTTATAAGGTAATGATATATAACGTTATACGTTATTACTTAACAGTATATACGTTATACGTTAGTACGTAATAGTATGTAGCGTTATACGTTAGTACGTAATAGTATGCAGCGTTATACGATAGTACCTATTAGTATATAACGTTGTACGTTATAGCGTAATAGTGTATAACGTTATACGTTAGTACGTAATAGTATATAACGTTATACGTTCGTACGTAATGGTATATAACGTAATACGTTATAACGTAATAGTATATAACGATATACGTTAGTACGTCATAGTATATAACGTTATACGTTAGTACGTAATAGTATGCAGCGTTATGCGTTAGTACGTAATAGTATGCAGCGTTATACGTTAGTACGTAATAGTATGCAGCGTTATACGTTAGTACCTATTAGTATATAACGTTAGACGTTATAGCGTAATAGTATATAACGTTATACGTTATAGCGTAATAGTATATAACGTTATACGTTAGTACGTAATAGTATATAACGTTATACGTTATAACGTAATAGTATATAACGTTATACGTTAGTACGTAATAGTATATAACGTTATACGTTCGTACGTAATGGTATATAACGTAATACGTTATAACGTAATAGTATATAACGTTATACGTTAGTACGTCATAGTATATAACGTTATACGTTAGTACGTAATAGTATACAACGTTATACGTTGTTTCGTAATTGTATATAACGTTATACGTAAGAAGGTAATACTACATAACGTTATACGTTTGTTCCTATTAGTATGTAAAGTTATACGTTATAACGTAATGGTATATAACGTTATACGTTAGTACGTAATAGTATATAACGTTATACGTTAGTACGTAATAGCGTGCAACGTTATACGTTAGTACGTAATAGTATACAACGTTATACGTTTTTTCGTAATTGTATATAACGTTATACGTCAGAAGGTAATACTACATATCGTTATACGTAATAAGGTAATGCTATATAACGTTAGACGTTCTTATTTAACATTATATAACGTTATACGTTAGTACGCTATAGTACATAACGTTATACGTTATAACGTAATGGTATATAACGTTATACGTTAGTACGTAATAGTATATAACGTTATACGTTTGTTCCTATTAGTATGTAAAGTTATACGTTATAACGTAATGGTATATAACGTTATACGTTAGTACGTAATAGTATATAACGTTATACGTTAGTACGTAATAGCGTGCAACGTTATACGTTAGTACGTAATAGTATATAACGTTATACGTCGGAAGGTAATACTACATAACGTTATGCGTTATAAGGTAATACTACATAGCCTTTTACGTTATAACGTAATAGTATATAACGTTATACGTTAGTACGTAATAGTATATAACGTTAAACGTCATAACATAATAGTATATAACGTTATACGTTATAAACTACTACTACATAACGTTATACGTTAGTACCTAGTATTATATAACTTTATACGTTATAACGTAATAGTAAATAACTGTGTACGTTATAAGGTAATACTACATAACGTTATTCGATATAACGTAATAGTTTATAACGTTATACTTCATAAGGTAATACTACATAACGTTATACGTCATAAGGTGATACTACATAACGTTATACGTCAGAAGGTAATGCTACATAACGTTATGCGTTATAAGGTAATACTACATAACGTTTTACGTTATAACGTAATAGTATATAACGTTATACGTTAGTACGTAATAGTATATAACGTTATACGTTATTACGTAATAGTATACAGCGTTATACGTTAGTCCCTATTAGTATATAACTTATACGTTATAACGTAATAGTATATAACTGTATACGTTATAAGGTAATACTACATAACGTTATACGATATAACGTAATCGTATCTAACTTTATACGTTATGACGTAATAGTATATAACGGTGTACGTTATAAGGTAATACTACATAACGTTTTACGTTATAACGTAATAGTATATAACGTTATACGTCGAAAGGTAATACTACTTAACATAATACGTCATAAGGTAAAACTATATAACGTTATACGTTATAAAGTACTACTACATAACGTTTTACGTTATAACGTAATAGTATATAACGTTATACATTAGTGCGTAATAGTATATCACATTATACGTCATAACATGATAATATATAACGTTATACGTTATAAACTACTACTACATAACGTTATACGTTAGTACCTAGTATTATACAACTTTATACGTTATAACGTGATAGTAAATAACGTTATACATTAGTACGTAATAGTATATAACGTTATACGTTCGTACGTAAAAGTATATAACGTTATACGTCGGAAGGTAATACTACATAACGTTATGCGTTATAAGGTAATACTACATAGCCTTTTACGTTATAACGTAATAGTATATAACGTTATACGTTATACGGTAATACTACATAACGTTTTACGTTATAACGTAATAGTATATAACGTTATACGTCAGAAGGTAATACTACATAACGTTACACGTTATAACGTAATAGTAAATAACAGTATACGTTATGAGGTAATACTACATAACGTTATTCGATATAACGTAATAGTATATAACGTTATACATTAGTACGTAATAGTATATAACGTTATACATTAGTACGTAATAGTATATAACGTTATACGTTCGTAAGTAATAGTATATAACGTTATATGTTAGTACGTAATAGTATATAACGTTATACGTTATTACGTAATAGTATGTAACGTTATACGTTCGTACGTAATAGTATATAACGTTATACATTAATACGTAATAGTATATAACGTTATACGTCGGAAGGTAATACTACATAACGTTATGCGTTATAAGGTCATACTACATAGCCTTTTACGTTATAACGTAATAGTATATAACGTTATACGTTATACGGTAATACTACATAACGTTTTACGTTATAACGTAATAGTATATAACGTTATACGTCAGAAGGTAATACTACATAACGATACACGTTAGTACCTATAAGTATATAACTTTATACGTTATAACGTAATAGTATATAACTGTATACGTTATAAGGTAATACTACATAACGTTATACGATATAACGGAATAGTATCTAACTTTATACGTTATAACGTAATAGTATATAACGGTGTACGTTATAAGGTAGTACTACATAACGTTTTACGTTATAACGTAATAGTAAATAACAGTATACGTTATGAGGTAATACTACATAACGTTATTCGATATAACGTAATAGTATATAACGTTATACATTAGTACGTAATAGTATATAACGTTATACATTAGTACGTAATAATATATAACGTTATACGTTCGTAAGTAATAGTATATAACGTTATATGTTAGTACGTAATAGTATATAACGTTATACGTTATTACGTAATAGTATGTAACGTTATACGTTCGTACGTAATAGTATATAACGTTATACATTAGTACGTAATAGTATATAACGTTATACGTTCGTAAGTAATAGTATATAACGTTATATGTTAGTACGTAATAGTATATAACGTTATACGTTCGTACGTAATGGTATATAACGTAATACGTTATAACGTAATATTATATAACGTTATACGTTAGTACGTCATAGTATATAACGTTATACGTTAGTACGTAATAGTATACAACGTTATACGTTGTTTCGTAATTGTATATAACGTTATACGACAGAAGGTAATACTACATAATGTTATACGTTATAAGGTAATACTACATAACGTTTTACGTTATAACGTAATAGTATATAGCGTTATACGTTATAAAGTACTACTACATAACGTTTTACTTTATAACGTAATAGTATATAACGTTAGACGTCAGAAGGTAATACTACATAACGTTTTACGTTATAACGTAATAGTATATAGCGTTATACGTTAGTACATAATAGTATACAACGTTATACGTTGTTTGGTAATAGTATATAACGTTATACGTCAGAAGGTAATACCACATAACGTTATACGTTATAAGGTAATACTACATAACGTTTTACGTTATAACGTAATAGTATATAACGTTAGACGTAAGTACGTAATAGTATATAAAGTTTTACGTTCGTACGTAATGGTACATAACGTTATACGTTAGTACGTAATAGTATATAACGTTATACGTTATAACGTAATAGTATATAACGTTATACGTTATAAAGTACTACTACATAACGTTTTACTTTATAACGTAATAGTATATAACGTTAGACGTCAGAAGGTAACACTACATAACGTTATACGTTATAAGGTAATACTATATAACGTTATACGTTAGTACGTAATAGTATGCAGCGTTATACGTTAGTACGTAATAGTATACAACGTTATACGTTGTTTGGTAATAGTATATAACGCTATACGTCAGAATGTAATGCCACATCACGTTATACGTTATAAGGTAATACTACATAACATTTTACGTTATGACGTAATAGTATATAACGTTACACGTTTTTACGTAATAGTATATACCGTTATACGTTCGTACGTAATGGTATATAACGTAATACGTTATAACGTAATAGTATATAACGATATACGTTAGTACGTCATAGTATATAACGTTATACGTTAGTACGTAATAGTATGCAGCGTTATACGTTAGTACGTAATAGTATGCAGCGTTATAAGTTAGTACGTAATAGTATGCAGCGTTATACGTTAGTACCTATTAGTATATAACGTTATACGTTATAGCGTAATAGTATATAACGTTATACATTAGTACGTAATAGTATATAACGTTATACGTTATAACGTAATAGTATATAACGTTATACGTTAGTACGTAATAGTATATAACGTTATACGTTCGTACGTAATGGTATATAACGTAATACGTTATAACGTAATAGTATATAACGTTATACGTTAGTACGTCATAGTATATAACGTTATACGTTAGTACGTTATAGTATACAACGTTATACGTTGTTTCGTAATTGTATATAACGTTATACGTCATAAGGTAATGCTATATAACGTTATACGTTAGTACGTCACAGTATAAAACGTTATACGTTAGTACGTAATAGTATGCAGCGTTATACGTTAGTACGTAATAGTATATAACGTTATACGTTAGTACGTAATAGTATATAAAGTTTTACGTTCGTACGTAATGGTATATAACGTTATACGTTAGTACGTGGTAGTATATAACGTTATACGTTATAACGTAATAGTATATAACGTTATACGTTATAAAGTACTACTACATAACGTTTTACTTTATAACGTAATAGTATATAACGTTAGACGTCAGAAGGTAACACTACATAACGTTATACGTTATAAGGTAATATTACATAACGTTTTAAGTTATAACGTAATAGTATATAATGTTATACGTTAGTACGTAATAGTTAGCAGCGTTATACGTTAGTACGTAATAGTATACAACGTTATACGTTGTTTGGTAGTAGTATATAACGTTATACGACAGAAGGTAATACTACATAACGTTATACGTTATAAGGTAATGATATATAACGTTATACGTTATTACTTAACAGTATATACGTTATACGTTAGTACGTAATAGTATGTAGCGTTATACGTTAGTACGTAATAGTATGCAGCGTTATACGATAGTACCTATTAGTATATAACGTTGTACGTTATAGCGTAATAGTGTATAACGTTATACGTTAGTACGTAATAGTATATAACGTTATACGTTCGTACGTAATGGTATATAACGTAATACGTTATAACGTAATAGTATATAACGATATACGTTAGTACGTCATAGTATATAACGTTATACGTTAGTACGTAATAGTATGCAGCGTTATGCGTTAGTACGTAATAGTATGCAGCGTTATACGTTAGTACGTAATAGTATGCAGCGTTATACGTTAGTACCTATTAGTATATAACGTTAGACGTTATAGCGTAATAGTATATAACGTTATACGTTATAGCGTAATAGTATATAACGTTATACGTTAGTACGTAATAGTATATAACGTTATACGTTATAACGTAATAGTATATAACGTTATACGTTAGTACGTAATAGTATATAACGTTATACGTTCGTACGTAATGGTATATAACGTAATACGTTATAACGTAATAGTATATAACGTTATACGTTAGTACGTCATAGTATATAACGTTATACGTTAGTACGTAATAGTATACAACGTTATACGTTGTTTCGTAATTGTATATAACGTTATACGTAAGAAGGTAATACTACATAACGTTATACGTTTGTTCCTATTAGTATGTAAAGTTATACGTTATAACGTAATGGTATATAACGTTATACGTTAGTACGTAATAGTATATAACGTTATACGTTAGTACGTAATAGCGTGCAACGTTATACGTTAGTACGTAATAGTATACAACGTTATACGTTTTTTCGTAATTGTATATAACGTTATACGTCAGAAGGTAATACTACATATCGTTATACGTAATAAGGTAATGCTATATAACGTTAGACGTTCTTATTTAACATTATATAACGTTATACGTTAGTACGCTATAGTACATAACGTTATACGTTATAACGTAATGGTATATAACGTTATACGTTAGTACGTAATAGTATATAACGTTATACGTTTGTTCCTATTAGTATGTAAAGTTATACGTTATAACGTAATGGTATATAACGTTATACGTTAGTACGTAATAGTATATAACGTTATACGTTAGTACGTAATAGCGTGCAACGTTATACGTTAGTACGTAATAGTATACAACGTTATACGTTGTTTCGTAATTGTATATAACGTTATACGTCAGAAGGTAATACTACATAACGTTATGCGTTATATGGTAATACTACATAACGTTTTACGTTATAACGTAATAGTATATAACGTTATACATTAGTACGTAATAGTATATAACGTTATACGTTCGTACGTAATAGTATATAACGTTATACGTCGGAAGGTAATACTACATAACGTTATGCGTTATAAGGTAATACTACATAGCCTTTTACGTTATAACGTAATAGTATATAACGTTATACGTTAGTACGTAATAGTATATAACGTTAAACGTCATAACATAATAGTATATAACGTTATACGTTATAAACTACTACTACATAACGTTATACGTTAGTACCTAGTATTATATAACTTTATACGTTATAACGTAATAGTAAATAACTGTGTACGTTATAAGGTAATACTACATAACGTTATTCGATATAACGTAATAGTTTATAACGTTATACTTCATAAGGTAATACTACATAACGTTATACGTCATAAGGTGATACTACATAACGTTATACGTCAGAAGGTAATGCTACATAACGTTATGCGTTATAAGGTAATACTACATAACGTTTTACGTTATAACGTAATAGTATATAACGTTATACGTTAGTACGTAATAGTATATAACGTTATACGTTATTACGTAATAGTATACAGCGTTATACGTTAGTCCCTATTAGTATATAACTTATACGTTATAACGTAATAGTATATAACTGTATACGTTATAAGGTAATACTACATAACGTTATACGATATAACGTAATCGTATCTAACTTTATACGTTATGACGTAATAGTATATAACGGTGTACGTTATAAGGTAATACTACATAACGTTTTACGTTATAACGTAATAGTATATAACGTTATACGTCGAAAGGTAATACTACTTAACATAATACGTCATAAGGTAAAACTATATAACGTTATACGTTATAAAGTACTACTACATAACGTTTTACGTTATAACGTAATAGTATATAACGTTATACATTAGTGCGTAATAGTATATCACATTATACGTCATAACATGATAATATATAACGTTATACGTTATAAACTACTACTACATAACGTTATACGTTAGTACCTAGTATTATACAACTTTATACGTTATAACGTGATAGTAAATAACGTTATACATTAGTACGTAATAGTATATAACGTTATACGTTCGTACGTAAAAGTATATAACGTTATACGTCGGAAGGTAATACTACATAACGTTATGCGTTATAAGGTAATACTACATAGCCTTTTACGTTATAACGTAATAGTATATAACGTTATACGTTATACGGTAATACTACATAACGTTTTACGTTATAACGTAATAGTATATAACGTTATACGTCAGAAGGTAATACTACATAACGTTACACGTTATAACGTAATAGTAAATAACAGTATACGTTATGAGGTAATACTACATAACGTTATTCGATATAACGTAATAGTATATAACGTTATACATTAGTACGTAATAGTATATAACGTTATACATTAGTACGTAATAGTATATAACGTTATACGTTCGTAAGTAATAGTATATAACGTTATATGTTAGTACGTAATAGTATATAACGTTATACGTTATTACGTAATAGTATGTAACGTTATACGTTCGTACGTAATAGTATATAACGTTATACATTAATACGTAATAGTATATAACGTTATACGTCGGAAGGTAATACTACATAACGTTATGCGTTATAAGGTCATACTACATAGCCTTTTACGTTATAACGTAATAGTATATAACGTTATACGTTATACGGTAATACTACATAACGTTTTACGTTATAACGTAATAGTATATAACGTTATACGTCAGAAGGTAATACTACATAACGATACACGTTAGTACCTATAAGTATATAACTTTATACGTTATAACGTAATAGTATATAACTGTATACGTTATAAGGTAATACTACATAACGTTATACGATATAACGGAATAGTATCTAACTTTATACGTTATAACGTAATAGTATATAACGGTGTACGTTATAAGGTAGTACTACATAACGTTTTACGTTATAACGTAATAGTAAATAACAGTATACGTTATGAGGTAATACTACATAACGTTATTCGATATAACGTAATAGTATATAACGTTATACATTAGTACGTAATAGTATATAACGTTATATACTATTACGTAATAATATATAACGTTATACGTTCGTAAGTAATAGTATATAACGTTATATGTTAGTACGTAATAGTATATAACGTTATACGTTATTACGTAATAGTATGTAACGTTATACGTTCGTACGTAATAGTATATAACGTTATACATTAGTACGTAATAGTATATAACGTTATACGTTCGTAAGTAATAGTATATAACGTTATATGTTAGTACGTAATAGTATATAACGTTATACGTTATTACGTAATAGTATGTAACGTTATACGTTCGTACGTAATAGTATATAACGTTATACATTAGTACGTAATAGTATATAACGTTATACGTCAGAAGGTAATACTACATAACGTTATACGTCATAAGGTGATACTACATAACGATATACGTTATAACGTAATAGTATATAACGTTATACGTCAGAAGGTAATACTACATAACGTTTTACCTTTTAACGTGACAGTATATAACGTTATACGTTAGTACCTATTACTATCCAACTTTATACGTTATAACGTAATAGTATATAACGTTATACGTCAGAAGGTAATACTACATAACGTTATGCTTTTTAAGGTAATACTACATAACGTTTTACGTTATAACGTAATAGTATATATCGTCATACGTCGAAAGGTAATACTACTTAACATAATACGTCATAAGGTAAAACTATATAACGTTATACGTTATAAAGTACTAATACATAACGTTTTACGTTATAACGTAATAGTGTATAACGTTATACGTTAGTACGTAATAGTATATAACGTTATACGTTATTACGTACTAGTATACAGCGTTATACGTTTGTCCCTATTAGTATATAACTTATACGGTATAACGTAATAGTATATAACTGTATACGTTATAAGGTAATACTACATAACGTTATATGATATAACGTAATAGTATCTAACTATATACGTTATAATGTAATAGTATATAACGTTATACGTCGAAAGATAATACTACTTAACATAATACGTCATAAGGTAAAACTATATAACGTTATACGTTATAAAGTACTACTACATAACGTTTTACGTTATAACGTAATAGTATGTAACGTTATACATTAGTACGTAATAGTATATAACGTTATACGTTCGTAAGTAATAGTATATAACGTTATATGTTAGTACGTAATAGTATATAACGTTATACGTTATTACGTAATAGTATGTGACGTTATAAGTTAGTACGTAATAGTATATAACGTTATACGTCAGAAGGTAATACTACATAACGTTATGCGTTTTAAGGTAATACTACATAGCTTTTTACGTTATAACGTAATAGTATATAACGTCATACGTCGAATGTTAATACTACATAACGTTTTACGTTATACCGTAATAGTATATAACGTTATACGTCAGAAGGTAATACTACATAACGTTACACGATATAACGTAATAGTATCTAACTTTATACGTTATAACGTAATAGTATATAACGGTGTACGGTATAAGGTAATACTACATAACGTTATACGTTATAACGTAATACCATATACCGTTATACGTTAGTACGTAATAGTATATAACGTTATACGTTAGTACGTAATAGTATATATCGTTATACGTTATTACGTAATAGTATACAGCGTTATACGTTCTACCTATTAGTATATAACTTTATACGTTATAACGTAATAGTATATAACTGTATACGTTGTAAGGTAATACTACATAACGTTATACGATATAACGTAATAGTATCTAACTTTATACGTTATAACGTAATAGTATATAACGGTGTACGGTATAAGGTAATACTACATAACGTTATACGTTATAACGTAATAGCATATACCGTTATACGTTAGTACGTAATAGTATATAACGTTATACGTTAGTACGTAATAGTATATATCGTTATACGTTATTACGTAATAGTATACAGCGTTATACGTTAGTCCCTCTTAGTATATAACTTATACGTTATAACGTAATAGTATATAACTGTATACGTTATAAGGTAATACTACATAACGTTATACGATATAACGTAATAGTATCTAACTTTATACGTTATAACGTAATAGTATATAACGGTGTACGTTATAAGGTAATACTACATAACGTTTTACGTTATAACGTAATAGTAAATAACAGTATACGTTATGAGGTTATACTACATAACGTTATACGTCATAAGGTGATACTACATAACGTTATGCGTTATAAGGTAATACTACATATCGTTTTACGTTATAACGTAATAGTATAAAACGTCATACGTCGAAAGGTAAAAACTACTTAACATTATACGTCATAAGGTAATGCTACATAACGTTATACGATATAATGTAATAGTATCTAACTTTATACGTTATAACGTAATATTATATATCGGTGTACGATATAAGGTAATACTACATAACGTTTTACGTTATAACGTAATAGTATATAACGTTATACTTCATAAGGTAATACTATATAACGTTATACGTCATAAGGTGATACTACATACCGTTATACGCTTCAAGGTAATACTAGATAACGTTTTACGTTATAACGTAATAGTATATAACGTTATACTTCAGAAGGTAATACTACATAACGTTATACGTTAGTCCCTATTAGTATATAACTTATACGTTATAACGTAATAGTATATAACTGTATACGTTATAAGGTAATACTACATAACGTTATACGATATAGCGTAATAGTATCTAACTTTATACGTTATAACGTAATAGTATATAACGGTGTACGTTATAAGGTAATACTACATAACGTTATACGTTATAACGTAATAGTATATAACGTTATACGTCAGAAGGTAATACTACATAACGTTATGCGTTCTAAGGTAATACTACATAACGTTTTACGTTATAACGTAATAGTATATAACGTCATACGTCGAATGGTAATACTACATAACGTTATGCGTTATAACGTAATAGTATATAACGTTATACGTCAGAAGGTAATACAACATAACGTTTTACGTTTTAACGTTATAGTATATAACGTTATACGTTAGTACCTAGTATTATATAACTTTATACGTTATAACGTAATAGTAAATAACTGTATACGTTATAAGGTAATACTACATAACGTTATACGATATAACGTAATAGTATCTAACTTAATACGTTATAACGTAATAGTATATAACGTTATACGTCAGAAGGTAATACTACATAACGTTATGCGTTTTTAGGTAATGCTACATAACGTTTTACGTTATAACGTAATAGTATATAACGTCATACGTCGAAAGGTAATACTACTTAACGTAATACGTCATAAGGTAAAACTATATAACGTTATACGTTATAAAGTACTACTACATAACGTTTTACGTTATAACGTAATAGTATATAACGTTATACGTCAGAAGGTAATGCTACATAACGTTATGCGTTATAAGGTAATACTACATAACGTTTTTCGTTATAACGTAATAGTATATAACGTTATACGTCGAAAGGTAGTACTACTTAACATAATACGTCATAAGGTAAAACTATATAACGTTATACGATATAAAGTACTACTACATAACTTTTTACGTTATAACGTAATAGTATATAAAGTTATACGTTAGTACGTAATAGTACATAACGTTATACATTAGAACGTATTAGTATATAACGTTACACGACAGTACGTAATAGTATATAACGTTATACGTTCGTATGTAATAGTATATAACGTTATATGTTAGTACGTAATAGTATATAACGTTATACTTCGTAAGTAATAGTATATAACGTTATATGTTAGTACGTAATAGTATATAAGGTTATACGTCGGAAGGTAATACTACATAACGTTATGCGTTATAAGGTAATACTACATAGCCTTTTACGTTATAACGTAATAGTATATAACGTTAACGTTAGTACGTAATAGTATATAACGTTATACGTCAGAAGGTAATACTACATAACGTTTTACGTTTTAACGTGATAGTATATAACGTTATACGTTAGTACCTATTACTATCCAACTTTATACGTTATAACGTAATAGTATATAACGTTATACGTCAGAAGGTAATACTACATAACGTTATGCGTTTTAAGGTAATACTACATAACGTTTTACGTTATAACGTAATAGTATATAACGTCATACGTCGAAAGGTAATACTACTTAACATAATATGTCATAAGGTAAAACTATATAACGTTATACGTTATAAAGTACTACTACATAACGTTTTACGTTATAACGTAATAGTGTATAACGTTATACATTAGTACGTAATAGTATATAACGTTATACGTTCGTACGTTATAGTATATAACGTTATACGTTAGTACGTAATAGCATACAACATTATACGTTAGTACGTAATAGTATATAACGTTATACGTTATACGGTAATGCTACATAACGTTTTACGTTATAACGTAATAGTATATAACGTTATACGTCGAAAGGCAGTACTACTTAACATAATACGTCATAAGGTAAAACTATATGACGTTATACGATATAAAGTACTACTACATAACTTTTTACGTTATAACGTAATAGTATATAACGTTATACATTAGCACGTAATAGTATATAACGTTATACTTTCGTACGTAATAGTATATAACGTTATACGTGGGAAGGTAATACTACATAACGTTATGCGTTATAAGGTAATACTACATAGCCTTTTGCGTTATACGTTAGTACGTAATAGTATATAACGTTATACGTTATAACGTAATAGTAAATAACAGTATACGTTATAAGGTAATACTACATAACGTTATTCGATATAACGTAATAGTATATAACGTTATACATTAGTACGTAATAGTATATAACGTTATACGTTCGTAAGTAATAGTATATAACGTTATATGTTAGTACGTAATAGTATATAACGTTATACGTCATAAGGTAAAACTATATAACGTTATACGTTATAAAGTACTACTACATAACGTTTTACGTTATAACGTAATAGTATATAACGTTATACATTCGTACGTAACAGTATATAACGTTATACGTTCGTACGTAATAGTATATAACGTTATACATTAGTACGTAATATTATATAACGTTATACGTCATAAGGTAAAACTATATAACGTTATACGTTATAAAGTACTACTACATAACGTTTTACGTTATAACGTAATAGTATATAACGTTATACGTTCGTACGTAATAGTATATAACGTTATACGTTCGTACGTAATAGTATATAACGTTATACGTCAGAAGGTAATACTACATAACGTTATGCGTTATAAGGTAATACTACATAACGTTTTACGTTATAGCGTAATAGTATATAACGTTATACGTCGAAAGGTAATACTACTTAACATAATACGTCATAAGGTAAAACTATATAACGTTATACGTTATAAAGTACTACTACATAACGTTTTACGTTATAACGTAATAGTATATAACGTTATACGTTCGTACGTAATAGTATATAACGTTATACGTTCGTACGTAATAGTATATAACGTTATACGTCAGAAGGTAATACTACATAACGTTATGCGTTATAAGGTAAAACTATATAACGTTATACGTTATAAAGTACTACTACATAACGTTTTACGTTATAACGTAATAGTATACAACGTTATACATTAGTACGTAATAGTATATAACGTTATACGTTCGTACGTAATAGTATATAACGTTATACGTTAGTACGTAATAGCATACAACATTATACGTTAGTACGTAATAGTATATAACGTTATACGTTATACGGTAATGCTACATAACGTTTTACGTTATAACGCAATAGTATATAACGTTATACGTCAGAAGGTAATACTACATAACGTTACACGTTAGTACCTATTAGTATATAACTTTATACGTTATAACATAATAGTATATAACTGTATACGTTATAAGGTAATACTACATAACGTTATTCGATATAACGTAGTAGTATATAACGTTATACTTCATAAGGTTATACTACATAACGTTATACGTCATAAGGTGATACTACATAACGTTGTGCGTTATAAGGTAATACTACATAACGTTTTACGTTATAACGTAATAGTACATAACGTTATACGTCAGAAGGTGATACTACATAACGTTATACAGTAGCGGACAAAAGTTTAAGACGAAATGGAAGAAATAAATAATTGATTTACTTTCCATAAAAAATATAAATACGGTGTTCTACTTTTGGTATTAACTAATTGTACATTTGTTTGTACACTTAGAAAAAAAATTTCATTTTGATATTTTGCTCAATAGCTAAGTTATAAAAAAGGAACGAAATCTGTATAATATTTCGTCGGTCAAAAGTTTAAGACTATACAAAAAATATTAATTTTTGGTTAAAAAATATACACAATTTTTGTTTAAATTCAATATTTTGTTCAATATCCGTTATTTCTTATCCCTTCGGTACATCTTCTTGGCATAGAATCTATTAATTTTTTATATTAATCTACCGTAATATTATTCCAGGCTGTTTCAATCGTAGAGTAAAGTTCATTTAAATTTTTCGGTTTATAACCTTGTACTGTCTTTTTTATGATGCTTCACAAATTCTCGATTGGGTTAATGTCTGGTGATTGCGACGGCCACGGCAGCACGGTGATATTTTCTTCTTGAAAAAACTGTTTCACAACCCGAGCCGTGTGCTTCGGATCATTATCATTTTGAAAAATAAAATCATCACTCATATTGTTGCGTGCAAAAGGTAACATTGTGTTCTTGAGTATGTCCTTGTATTGAAAACGGTCCATAATTCCATTGATACGACATATCGGACCAGGGCCGCTTCGAGAAAAACACGCCCACACCATAACGTTGCCACCACCATGTTTAAGAGTTTTTAAAACGCACTGTGTTTTCAAACTTTCGCCAATTCGACGTCTAACGTACCGTATCCCGTCAGAACAGACGCGATTGAATTTCGATTCGTCAGAAAACAATACCTTTTGCCAATCTTCACTTGTCCAATGCTTATGAGCTTTAGCAAATGCAAGTCGTCTTTTTCGATTCCTAGAACTCAGCAGTGGTTTCTTTTGGGGTTTTCGTCCTCTTAAGTTAAAGTCTTCTAATCTTCTCCTAACAGTTCTAGCACTAATTTGTGTATCGTTTTCATAGTTTATCTCCGCAGCAATATTATTTGCACTACGAAAACGATCCTTTTCGCTCAATCGATGAATCCGGCGATCCATTTTCGGTGTTGTTTTCCGTGGTCTTCCGTTTTTCGGTTGATCGCAATACATGCCTGTCTTTAAAAATTTATACCAAGCTTGTTTACAAGCTGTTTCTGACCTGTTCACTATATTTGCTATTTCGGTGAAGGTTTTACTTTGCTTTCGCAGCCTTACGATTTGTTCCCTTTCGTTTTCAAGTAAATTCTTTGATTTACCCATAGTCTGTTCCTACCTAAATGAATTTTAAGCAATAAAAGGTACACTAAACAATGATTTTGACATTCCAGAATCAAAATGTTCAAAAACTGTACTCGTACTCACGTTTTACACAGATCGTCTTAAACTAATGTCCACTGTTTCCAAGTGCTAGGCGGTAACTAACTGTTGTAACTCCTACATTGTTTGTATTTAACAACTGACTGTCTGAGGTTACGAAGGTCAAACATACAGCTACGTTATTCCAAAGAGACAAACCGAATAGAAGAACAATATGCGTATAAGATGTTTGTAATCCGGTTTACAAATCATCGTCTTAAACTTTTGTCCGCTACTGTACGTTTTAAGGTAATACTACATAACTTTATTCGATATAACGTAACAGTGTATAACGTTATACGTTAGTACGTAATAGTACATAACGTTATACATTAGAACGTATTAGTATATAACGTTACACGACAGTACGTAATAGTATATAACGTTATACATTCGTATGTAATAGTATATAACGTTATATGTTAGTACGTAATAGTATATAACGTTATACATCGTAAGTAATAGTATATAACGTTATATGTTAGTACGTAATAGTATATAAGGTTATACGTCGGAAGGTAATACTACATAACGTTATGCGTTATAAGGTAATACTACATAGCCTTTTACGTTATAACGTAATAGTATATAACGTTAACGTTAGTACGTAATAGTATATAACGTTATACATTAGTACGTAATAGTATATAACGTTATACGTTCGTACGTAATAGTATATAACGTTATACATTAGTACGTAATAGTATACAACTTTATACGTTCGTAAGTAATAGTATATAAAGTTATATGTTAGTACGTAATAGTATATAACGTTATACGTTATTACGTAATAGTATGTAACGTTATACGTTCGTACGTAATAGTATATAACGTTATACATTAGTACGTAATAGTATATAACGTTACACGTCAGAAGGTAATACTACATAACGTTATACGTCATAAGGTGATACTACATAACGTTATACGTTATAACGTAATAGTATATAACGTTATACGTCAGAAGGTAATACGACATAACGTTTTACGTTTTAACGTGATAGTATATAACGTTATACGTTAGTACCTATTACGATCCAACTTTATACGTTATAACGTAATAGTATATAACGTTATACGTCAGAAGGTAATACTACATAACGTTATGCGTTTTAAGGTAATACTACATAACGTTTTACGTTATAACGTAATAGTATATAACGTCATACGTCGAAAGGTAATACTACTTAACATAATATGTCATAAGGTAAAACTATATAACGTTATACGTTATAAAGTACTACTACATAACGTTTTACGTTATAACGTAATAGTGTATAACGTTATACATTAGTACGTAATAGTATATAACGTTATACGTTCGTACGTTATAGTATATAACGTTATACGTTAGTACGTAATAGCATACAACATTATACGTTAGTACGTAATAGTATATAACGTTATACGTTATACGGTAATGCTACATAACGTTTTACGTTATAACGTAATAGTATATAACGTTATACGTCGAAAGGCAGTACTACTTAACATAATACGTCATAAGGTAAAACTATATGACGTTATACGATATAAAGTACAACTACATAACTTTTTACGTTATAACGTAATAGTATATAACGTTATACATTAGCACGTAATAGTATATAACGTTATACTTTCGTACGTAATAGTATATAACGTTATACGTCGGAAGGTAATACTACATAACGTTATGCGTTATAAGGTAATACTATATAGCCTTTTACGTTATACGTTAGTACGTAATAGTATATAACGTTATACGTTATAACGTAATAGTAAATAACAGTATACGTTATAAGGTAATACTACATAACGTTATTCGATATAACGTAATAGTATATAACGTTATACATTAGTACGTAATAGTATATAACGTTATACGTTCGTAAGTAATAGTATATAACGTTATATGTTAGTACGTAATAGTATATAACGTTATACGTCGAAAGGTAATACTACTTAACATAATACGTCATAAGGTAAAACTATATAACGTTATACGTTATAAAGTACTACTACATAACGTTTTACGTTATAACGTAATAGTATATAACGTTATACATTCGTACGTAACAGTATATAACGTTATACGTTCGTACGTAATAGTATATAACGTTATACATTAGTACGTAATATTATATAACGTTATACGTCATAAGGTAAAAGGATATAACGTTATACGTTATAAAGTACTACTACATAACGTTTTACGTTATAACGTAATAGTATATAACGTTATACGTTCGTACGTAATAGTATATAACGTTATACGTTCGTACGTAATAGTATATAACGTTATACGTCAGAAGGTAATACTACATAACGTTATGCGTTATAAGGTAATACTACATAACGTTTTACGTTATAGCGTAATAGTATATAACGTTATACGTCGAAAGGTAATACTACTTAACATAATACGTCATAAGGTAAAACTATATAACGTTATACGTTATAAAGTACTACTACATAACGTTTTACGTTATAACGTAATAGTATATAACGTTATACGTTCGTACGTAATAGTATATAACGTTATACGTTCGTACGTAATAGTATATAACGTTATACGTCAGAAGGTAATACTACATAACGTTATGCGTTATAAGGTAAAACTATATAACGTTATACGTTATAAAGTACTACTACATAACGTTTTACGTTATAACGTAATAGTATACAACGTTATACATTAGTACGTAATAGTATATAACGTTATACGTTCGTACGTAATAGTATATAACGTTATACGTTAGTACGTAATAGCATACAACATTATACGTTAGTACGTAATAGTATATAACGTTATACGTTATACGGTAATGCTACATAACGTTTTACGTTATAACGTAATAGTATATAACGTTATACGTCAGAAGGTAATACTACATAACGTTACACGTTAGTACCTATTAGTATATAACTTTATACGTTATAACATAATAGTATATAACTGTATACGTTATAAGGTAATACTACATAACGTTATTCGATATAACGTAGTAGTATATAACGTTATACTTCATAAGGTTATACTACATAACGTTATACGTCATAAGGTGATACTACATAACGTTGTGCGTTATAAGGTAATACTACATAACGTTTTACGTTATAACGTAATAGTACATAACGTTATACGTCAGAAGGTGATACTACATAACGTTATACGTTTTAAGGTAATACTACATAACTTTATTCGATATAACGTAACAGTGTATAACGTTATACGTTAGTACGTAATAGTACATAACGTTATACATTAGAACGTATTAGTATATAACGTTACACGACAGTACGTAATAGTATATAACGTTATACGTTCGTATGTAATAGTATATAACGTTATATGTTAGTACGTAATAGTATATAACGTTATACTTCGTAAGTAATAGTATATAACGTTATATGTTAGTACGTAATAGTATATAAGGTTATACGTCGGAAGGTAATACTACATAACGTTATGCGTTATAAGGTAATACTACATAGCCTTTTACGTTATAACGTAATAGTATATAACGTTAACGTTAGTACGTAATAGTATATAACGTTATACATTAGTACGTAATAGTATATAACGTTATACGTTCGTACGTAATAGTATATAACGTTATACATTAGTACGTAATAGTATACAACTTTATACGTTCGTAAGTAATAGTATATAAAGTTATATGTTAGTACGTAATAGTATATAACGTTATACGTTATTACGTAATAGTATGTAACGTTATACGTTCGTACGTAATAGTATATAACGTTATACATTAGTACGTAATAGTATATAACGTTACACGTCAGAAGGTAATACTACATAACGTTATACGTCATAAGGTGATACTACATAAAGTTATACGTTATAACGTAATAGTATATAACGTTATACGTCAGAAGGTAATACTACATAACGTTTTACGTTTTAACGTGATAGTATATAACGTTATACGTTAGTACCTATTACTATCCAACTTTATACGTTATAACGTAATAGTATATAACGTTATACGTCAGAAGGTAATACTACATAACGTTATGCGTTTTAAGGTAATACTACATAACGTTTTACGTTATAACGTAATATTATATAACGTCATACGTCGAAAGGTAATACTACTTAACATAATATGTCATAAGGTAAAACTATATAACGTTATACGTTATAAAGTACTACTACATAACGTTTTACGTTATAACGTAATAGTGTATAACGTTATACATTAGTACGTAATAGTATATAACGTTATACGTTCGTACGTAATAGTATATAACGTTATACGTCAGAAGGTAATACTACATAACGTTATGCGTTATAAGGTAATACTACATAACGTTTTACGTTATAGCGTAATAGTATATAACGTTATACGTCGAAAGGTAATACTACTTAACATAATACGTCATAAGGTAAAACTATATAACGTTATACGTTATAAAGTACTACTACATAACGTTTTACGTTATAACGTAATAGTATATAACGTTATACGTTCGTACGTAATAGTATATAACGTTATACGTTCGTACGTAATAGTATATAACGTTATACGTCAGAAGGTAATACTACATAACGTTATGCGTTATAAGGTAATACTACATAACGTTTTACGTTATAGCGTAATAGTATATAACGTTATACGTCGAAAGGTAATACTACTTAACATAATACGTCATAAGGTAAAACTATATAACGTTATACGTTATAAAGTACTACTACATAACGTTTTACGTTATAACGTAATAGTATATAACGTTATACGTTCGTACGTAATAGTATATAACGTTATACGTTCGTACGTAATAGTATATAACGTTATACGTCAGAAGGTAATACTACATAACGTTATGCGTTATAAGGTAAAACTATATAACGTTATACGTGATAAAGTACTACTACATAACGTTTTACGTTATAACGTAATAGTATACAACGTTATACATTAGTACGTAATAGTATATAACGTTATACGTTCGTACGTAATAGTATATAACGTTATACGTTAGTACGTAATAGCATACAACATTATACGTTAGTACGTAATAGTATATAACGTTATACGTTATACGGTAATGCTACATAACGTTTTACGTTATAACGTAATAGTATATAACGTTATACGTCAGAAGGTAATACTACATAACGTTACACGTTAGTACCTACTAGTATATAACTTTATACGTTATAACATAATAGTATATAACTGTATACGTTATAAGGTAATACTACATAACGTTATTCGATATAACGTAGTAGTATATAACGTTATACTTCATAAGGTTATACTACATAACGTTATACGTCATAAGGTGATACTACATAACGTTGTGCGTTATAAGGTAATACTACATAACGTTTTACGTTATAACGTAATAGTACATAACGTTATACGTCAGAAGGTGATACTACATAACGTTATACGTTTTAAGGTAATACTACATAACTTTATTCGATATAACGTAACAGTGTATAACGTTATACGTTAGTACGTAATAGTACATAACGTTATACATTAGAACGTATTAGTATATAACTTTACACGACAGTACGTAATAGTATATAACGTTATACGTTCGTATGTAATAGTATATAACGTTATATGTTAGTACGTAATAGTATATAACGTTATACTTCGTAAGTAATAGTATATAACGTTATATGTTAGTACGTAATAGTATATAAGGTTATACGTCGGAAGGTAATACTACATAACGTTATGCGTTATAAGGTAATACTACATAGCCTTTTACGTTATAACGTAATAGTATATAACGTTAACGTTAGTACGTAATAGTATATAACGTTATACATTAGTACGTAATAGTATACAACTTTATACGTTCGTAAGTAATAGTATATAAAGTTATATGTTAGTACGTAATAGTATATAACGTTATACGTTATTACGTAATAGTATGTAACGTTATACGTTCGTACGTAATAGTATATAACGTTATACATTAGTACGTAATAGTATATAACGTTACACGTCAGAAGGTAATACTACATAACGTTATACGTCATAAGGTGATACTACATAACATTATACGTTATAACGTAATAGTATATAACGTTATACGTCAGAAGGTAATACTACATAACGTTTTACGTTTTAACGTGATAGCATATAACGTTATACGTTAGTACCTATTACTATCCAACTTTATACGTTATAACGTAATAGTATATAACGTTATACGTCAGAAGGTAATACTACATAACGTTATGCGTTTTAAGGTAATACTACATAACGTTTTACGTTATAACGTAATAGTATATAACGTCATACGTCGAAAGGTAATACTACTTAACATAATATGTCATAAGGTAAAACTATATAACGTTATACGTTATAAAGTACTACTACATAACGTTTTACGTTATAACGTAATAGTGTATAACGTTATACATTAGTACGTAATAGTATATAACGTTATACGTTCGTACGTAATAGTATATAACGTTATACGTTATAACGTAATAGTAAATAACAGTATACGTTATAAGGTAATACTACATAACGATATTCGATATAACGTAATAGTATATAACGTTATACATTAGTACGTAATAGTATATAACGTTATACATTAGTACGTAATAGTATATAACGTTATATGTTAGTACGTAATAGTACATAACGTTATACATTAGAACGTATTAGTATATAACGTTACACGACAGTACGTAATAGTATATAACGTTATACGTTCGTATGTAATAGTATATAACGTTATATGTTAGTACGTAATAGTATATAACGTTATACTTCGTAAGTAATAGTATATAACGTTATATGTTAGTACGTAATAGTATATAAGGTTATACGTCGGAAGGTAATACTACATAACGTTATGCGTTATAAGGTAATACTACATAGCCTTTTACGTTATAACGTAATAGTATATAACGTTAACGTTAGTACGTAATAGTATATAACGTTATACATTAGTACGTAATAGTATATAACGTTATACGTTCGTACGTAATAGTATATAACGTTATACATTAGTACGTAATAGTATACAACTTTATACGTTCGTAAGTAATAGTATATAAAGTTATATGTTAGTACGTAATAGTATATAACGTTATACGTTATTACGTAATAGTATGTAACGTTATACGTTCGTACGTAATAGTATATAACGTTATACATTAGTACGTAATAGTATATAACGTTACACGTCAGAAGGTAATACTACATAACGTTATACGTCATAAGGTGATACTACATAAAGTTATACGTTATAACGTAATAGTATATAACGTTATACGTCAGAAGGTAATACTACATAACGTTTTACGTTTTAACGTGATAGTATATAACGTTATACGTTAGTACCTATTACTATCCAACTTTATACGTTATAACGTAATAGTATATAACGTTATACGTCAGAAGGTAATACTACATAACGTTATGCGTTTTAAGGTAATACTACATAACGTTTTACGTTATAACGTAATATTATATAACGTCATACGTCGAAAGGTAATACTACTTAACATAATATGTCATAAGGTAAAACTATATAACGTTATACGTTATAAAGTACTACTACATAACGTTTTACGTTATAACGTAATAGTGTATAACGTTATACATTAGTACGTAATAGTATATAACGTTATACGTTCGTACGTTATAGTATATAACGTTATACGTTAGTACGTAATAGCATACAACATTATACGTTAGTACGTAATAGTATATAACGTTATACGTTATACGGTAATGCTACATAACGTTTTACGTTATAACGTAATAGTATATAACGTTATACGTCGAAAGGCAGTACTACTTAACATAATACGTCATAAGGTAAAACTATATAACGTTATACGATATAAAGTACTACTACAAAACTTTTTACGTTATAACGTAATAGTATATAACGTTATACATTAGCACGTAATAGTATATAACGTTATACTTTCGTACGTAATAGTATATAACGTTATACGTCTGAAGGTAATACTACATAACGTTATGCGTTATAAGGTAATACTACATAGCCTTTTACGTTATACGTTAGTACGTAATAGTATATAACGTTATACGTTATAACGTAATAGTAAATAACAGTATACGTTATAAGGTAATACTACATAACGTTATTCGATATAACGTAATAGTATATAACGTTATACATTAGTACGTAATAGTATATAACGTTATACTTTCGTAAGTAATAGTATATAACGTTATATGTTAGTACGTAATAGTATATAACGTTATACGTCGGAAGGTAATACTACATAACGTTATGCGTTATAAGGTAATACTACATAGCCTTTTACGTTATAACGTAATAGTATATAACGTTAACGTTAGTACGTAATAGTATATAACGTTATACATTAGTACGTAATAGTATATAACGTTATACGTTCGTACGTAATAGTATATAACGTTATACATTAGTACGTAATAGTATATAACGTTACACGTTCGTAAGTAATTTTATATAACGTTATATGTTAGTACGTAATAGTATATAACGTTATACGTTATTACGTAATAGTATGTAACGTTATACGTTCGTACGTAATAGTATATAACGTTATACATTAGTACGTAATAGTATATAACGTTATACGTCAGAAGGTAATACTACATAACGTTATACGTCATAAGGTGATACTACATAACGTTATACGTTATAACGTAATAGTATATAACGTTATACGTCAGAAGGTAATACTTCATAACGTTTTACGTTTTAACGTGATAGTATATAACGTTATACGTTAGTGCCTATTAGTATCTAACTTTATACGTTATAACGTAATAATACATAACGGTGTATGTTATAAGGTAATACTACATAACGTTTTACGTTATAACGTAATTGTATATAACGTTATACGTTCGTACGTAATAGTATATAACGTTACACATTAGTACGTAATAGTATATAACGTTATACGTTAGTACCTATTAGTATCTAACTTTATACGTTATAACGTAATAATACATAACGGTGTATGTTATAAGGTAACACTACATAACGTTTTACGTTATAACGTAATTGTATATAACGTTATACGTTCGTACGTAATAGTATATAACGTTACACATTAGTACGTAATAGTATATAACGTTATACGTTCGTATGTAATAGTATATAACGTTATATGTTAGTACGTAATAGTATATAACGTTATACGTTAGTACCTATTAGTATCTAACTTTATACGTTATAACGTAATAATACATAACGGTGTACGTTATAAGGTAATACTACATAACGTTTTACGTTATAACGTAATTGTATATGACGTTATACGTAAGAAGGTAATACTACATAACGTTGTACGGTATAACGTAATAGTAAATAACAGTACACGTTATGAGGTAATACTACACAACGCTATTCGATATAACGTAATAGTATATAACGTTATACGTTCGTACGTAATAGTATATAACGTTATACATTAGTACGTAATAGTATATATCGTTATACGTTCGTACGTAATAGTATATAACGTTATACATTTGTACGTAATAGTATGTAACGTTATACGTTCGTACGTAATAGTATATAACGTTATACATTAGTACGTAATAGTATATAACGTTATACGTTCGTAAGTAATAGTATATAACGTTATATGTTAGTACGTAATAGTATATAACGTTATACGTTATTACGTAATAGTATGTAACGTTATACGTTCGTTCGTAATAGTATATAACGTTATACATTAGTACGTGATAGTATATAACGTTATACGTCAGAAGGTAATACTACGTAACGTTATACGTCATAAGGTGATACTACATAACGATATACGTTATAACGTAATAGTATATAACGTTATACGTCAGAAGGTAATACTACATAACGTTTTACGTTTTAACGTGACAGTATATAACGTTATACGTTAGTACCTATTACTATCCAACTTTATACGTTATAACGTAATAGTATATAACGTTATACGTCAGAAGGTAATACTACATAACGTTATGCTTTTTAAGGTAATACTACATAACGTTTTACGTTATAACGTAATAGTATATAACGTCATACGTCGAAAGGTAATACTACTTAACATAATACGTCATAAGGTAAAACTATATAACGTTATACGTTATAAAGTACTAATACATAACGTTTTTCGTTATAACGTAATAGTGTATAACGTTATACATTAGTACGTAATAGTATATAACGTTATACGTTGGTACGTAATAGTATATAACGTTATACGTTAGTACGTAATAGCATACAACATTATACGTTAGTACGTAATAGTATATAACGTTATACGTTATACGGTAATGCTACATAACGTTTTACGTTATAACGTAATAGTATATAACGTTATACGTCAGAAGGTAATACTACATAACGTTATACGTCATAAGGTGATACTACATAACGTTATACGTTATAACGTAATAGTATATAACGTTATACGTCAGAAGGTAATACTACATAACGTTTTACGTTTTAACGTGATAGTATATAACGTTATACGTTAGTACCTATTACTATCCAACTTTATACGTTATAACGTAATAGTATATAACGTTATACGTCAGAAGGTAATACTACATAACGTTATGCGTTTTAAGGTAATACTACATAACGTTTTACGTTATAACGTAATAGTATATAACGTCATACGTCGAAAGGTAATACTACTTAACATAATACGTCATAAGGTAAAACTATATAACGTTATACGTTGTAACGTTCTACTACATAACGTTTTACGTTATAACGTAATAGTGTATAACGTTATACATTAGTACGTAATAGTATATAACGATATACGTTCGTACGTAATAGTATATAACGTTATACGTTAGTACGTAATAGCATACAACATTATATACGTTAGTACGTAATAGTATATAACGTTATACGTTATACGGTAATGCTACATAACGTTTTACGTTATAACGTAATAGTATATAACGTTATACGTCGAAAGGCAGTACTACTTAACATAATACGTCATAAGGTAAAACTATATAACGTTATACGATATAAAGTACTACTACAAAACTTTTTACGTTATAACGTAATAGTATATAACGTTATACATTAGCACGTAATAGTATATAACGTTATACTTTCGTACGTAATAGTATATAACGTTATACGTCTGAAGGTAATACTACATAACGTTATGCGTTATAAGGTAATACTACATAGCCTTTTACGTTATACGTTAGTACGTAATAGTATATAACGTTATACGTTATAACGTAATAGTAAATAACAGTATACGTTATAAGGTAATACTACATAACGTTATTCGATATAACGTAATAGTATATAACGTTATACATTAGTACGTAATAGTATATAACGTTATACTTTCGTAAGTAATAGTATATAACGTTATATGTTAGTACGTAATAGTATATAACGTTATACGTCGGAAGGTAATACTACATAACGTTATGCGTTATAAGGTAATACTACATAGCCTTTTACGTTATAACGTAATAGTATATAACGTTAACGTTAGTACGTAATAGTATATAACGTTATACATTAGTACGTAATAGTATATAACGTTATACGTTCGTACGTAATAGTATATAACGTTATACATTAGTACGTAATAGTATATAACGTTACACGTTCGTAAGTAATTTTATATAACGTTATATGTTAGTACGTAATAGTATATAACGTTATACGTTATTACGTAATAGTATGTAACGTTATACGTTCGTACGTAATAGTATATAACGTTATACATTAGTACGTAATAGTATATAACGTTATACGTCAGAAGGTAATACTACATAACGTTATACGTCATAAGGTGATACTACATAACGTTATACGTTATAACGTAATAGTATATAACGTTATACGTCAGAAGGTAATACTTCATAACGTTTTACGTTTTAACGTGATAGTATATAACGTTATACGTTAGTGCCTATTAGTATCTAACTTTATACGTTATAACGTAATAATACATAACGGTGTATGTTATAAGGTAATACTACATAACGTTTTACGTTATAACGTAATTGTATATAACGTTATACGTTCGTACGTAATAGTATATAACGTTACACATTAGTACGTAATAGTATATAACGTTATACGTTAGTACCTATTAGTATCTAACTTTATACGTTATAACGTAATAATACATAACGGTGTATGTTATAAGGTAACACTACATAACGTTTTACGTTATAACGTAATTGTATATAACGTTATACGTTCGTACGTAATAGTATATAACGTTACACATTAGTACGTAATAGTATATAACGTTATACGTTCGTATGTAATAGTATATAACGTTATATGTTAGTACGTAATAGTATATAACGTTATACGTTAGTACCTATTAGTATCTAACTTTATACGTTATAACGTAATAATACATAACGGTGTACGTTATAAGGTAATACTACATAACGTTTTACGTTATAACGTAATTGTATATGACGTTATACGTAAGAAGGTAATACTACATAACGTTGTACGGTATAACGTAATAGTAAATAACAGTACACGTTATGAGGTAATACTACACAACGCTATTCGATATAACGTAATAGTATATAACGTTATACGTTCGTACGTAATAGTATATAACGTTATACATTAGTACGTAATAGTATATATCGTTATACGTTCGTACGTAATAGTATATAACGTTATACATTTGTACGTAATAGTATGTAACGTTATACGTTCGTACGTAATAGTATATAACGTTATACATTAGTACGTAATAGTATATAACGTTATACGTTCGTAAGTAATAGTATATAACGTTATATGTTAGTACGTAATAGTATATAACGTTATACGTTATTACGTAATAGTATGTAACGTTATACGTTCGTTCGTAATAGTATATAACGTTATACATTAGTACGTGATAGTATATAACGTTATACGTCAGAAGGTAATACTACGTAACGTTATACGTCATAAGGTGATACTACATAACGATATACGTTATAACGTAATAGTATATAACGTTATACGTCAGAAGGTAATACTACATAACGTTTTACGTTTTAACGTGACAGTATATAACGTTATACGTTAGTACCTATTACTATCCAACTTTATACGTTATAACGTAATAGTATATAACGTTATACGTCAGAAGGTAATACTACATAACGTTATGCTTTTTAAGGTAATACTACATAACGTTTTACGTTATAACGTAATAGTATATAACGTCATACGTCGAAAGGTAATACTACTTAACATAATACGTCATAAGGTAAAACTATATAACGTTATACGTTATAAAGTACTAATACATAACGTTTTTCGTTATAACGTAATAGTGTATAACGTTATACATTAGTACGTAATAGTATATAACGTTATACGTTGGTACGTAATAGTATATAACGTTATACGTTAGTACGTAATAGCATACAACATTATACGTTAGTACGTAATAGTATATAACGTTATACGTTATACGGTAATGCTACATAACGTTTTACGTTATAACGTAATAGTATATAACGTTATACGTCAGAAGGTAATACTACATAACGTTATACGTCATAAGGTGATACTACATAACGTTATACGTTATAACGTAATAGTATATAACGTTATACGTCAGAAGGTAATACTACATAACGTTTTACGTTTTAACGTGATAGTATATAACGTTATACGTTAGTACCTATTACTATCCAACTTTATACGTTATAACGTAATAGTATATAACGTTATACGACAGAAGGTAATACTACATAACGTTATGCGTTTTAAGGTAATACTACATAACGTTTTACGTTATAACGTAATAGTATATAACGTCATACGTCGAAAGGTAATACTACTTAACATAATACGTCATAAGGTAAAACTATATAACGTTATACGTTGTAACGTTCTACTACATAACGTTTTAAGTTATAACGTAATAGTGTATAACGTTATACATTAGTACGTAATAGTATATAACGATATACGTTCGTACGTAATAGTATATAACGTTATACGTTAGTACGTAATAGCATACAACATTATATACGTTAGTACGTAATAGTATATAACGTTATACGTTATACGGTAATGCTACATAACGTTTTACGTTATAACGTAATAGTATATAACGTTATACGTCGAAAGGCAGTACTACTTAACATAATACGTCATAAGGTAAAACTATATAACGTTATACGATATAAAGTACTACTACAAAACTTTTTACGTTATAACGTAATAGTATATAACGTTATACATTAGCACGTAATAGTATATAACGTTATACTTTCGTACGTAATAGTATATAACGTTATACGTCTGAAGGTAATACTACATAACGTTATGCGTTATAAGGTAATACTACATAGCCTTTTACGTTATACGTTAGTACGTAATAGTATATAACGTTATACGTTATAACGTAATAGTAAATAACAGTATACGTTATAAGGTAATACTACATAACGTTATTCGATATAACGTAATAGTATATAACGTTATACATTAGTACGTAATAGTATATAACGTTATACTTTCGTAAGTAATAGTATATAACGTTATATGTTAGTACGTAATAGTATATAACGTTATACGTCGGAAGGTAATACTACATAACGTTATGCGTTATAAGGTAATACTACATAGCCTTTTACGTTATAACGTAATAGTATATAACGTTAACGTTAGTACGTAATAGTATATAACGTTATACATTAGTACGTAATAGTATATAACGTTATACGTTCGTACGTAATAGTATATAACGTTATACATTAGTACGTAATAGTATATAACGTTACACGTTCGTAAGTAATTTTATATAACGTTATATGTTAGTACGTAATAGTATATAACGTTATACGTTATTACGTAATAGTATGTAACGTTATACGTTCGTACGTAATAGTATATAACGTTATACATTAGTACGTAATAGTATATAACGTTATACGTCAGAAGGTAATACTACATAACGTTATACGTCATAAGGTGATACTACATAACGTTATACGTTATAACGTAATAGTATATAACGTTATACGTCAGAAGGTAATACTTCATAACGTTTCACGTTTTAACGTGATAGTATATAACGTTATACGTTAGTGCCTATTAGTATCTAACTTTATACGTTATAACGTAATAATACATAACGGTGTATGTTATAAGGTAATACTACATAACGTTTTACGTTATAACGTAATTGTATATAACGTTATACGTTCGTACGTAATAGTATATAACGTTACACATTAGTACGTAATAGTATATAACGTTATACGTTAGTACCTATTAGTATCTAACTTTATACGTTATAACGTAATAATACATAACGGTGTATGTTATAAGGTAATACTACATAACGTTTTACGTTATAACGTAATTGTATATAACGTTATACGTTCGTACGTAATAGTATATAACGTTACACATTAGTACGTAATAGTATATAACGTTATACGTTCGTATGTAATAGTATATAACGTTATATGTTAGTACGTAATAGTATATAACGTTATACGTTAGTACCTATTAGTATCTAACTTTATACGTTATAACGTAATAATACATAACGGTGTACGTTATAAGGTAATACTACATAACGTTTTACGTTATAACGTAATTGTATATGACGTTATACGTAAGAAGGTAATACTACATAACGTTGTACGGTATAACGTAATAGTAAATAACAGTACACGTTATGAGGTAATACTACACAACGCTATTCGATATAACGTAATAGTATATAACGTTATACGTTCGTACGTAATAGTATATAACGTTATACATTAGTACGTAATAGTATATATCGTTATACGTTCGTACGTAATAGTATATAACGTTATACATTTGTACGTAATAGTATGTAACGTTATACGTTCGTACGTAATAGTATATAACGTTATACATTAGTACGTAATAGTATATAACGTTATACGTTCGTAAGTAATAGTATATAACGTTATATGTTAGTACGTAATAGTATATAACGTTATACGTTATTACGTAATAGTATGTAACGTTATACGTTCGTTCGTAATAGTATATAACGTTATACATTAGTACGTAATAGTATATAACGTTATACGTCAGAAGGTAATACTACGTAACGTTATACGTCATAAGGTGATACTACATAACGATATACGTTATAACGTAATAGTATATAACGTTATACGTCAGAAGGTAATACTACATAACGTTTTACGTTTTAACGTGACAGTATATAACGTTATACGTTAGTACCTATTACTATCCAACTTTATACGTTATAACGTAATAGTATATAACGTCATACGTCGAAAGGTAATACTACTTAACATAATACGTCATAAGGTAAAACTATATAACGTTATACGTTATAAAGTACTAATACATAACGTTTTACGTTATAACGTAATAGTGTATAACGTTATACATTAGTACGTAATAGTATATAACGTTATACGTTGGTACGTAATAGTATATAACGTTATACGTTAGTACGTAATAGCATACAACATTATACGTTAGTACGTAATAGTATATAACGTTATACGTTATACGGTAATGCTACATAACGTTTTACGTTATAACGTAATAGTATATAACGTTATACGTCAGAAGGTAATACTACATAACGTTATACGTCATAAGGTGATACTACATAACGTTATACGTTATAACGTAATAGTATATAACGTTATACGTCAGAAGGTAATACTACATAACGTTTTACGTTTTAACGTGATAGTATATAACGTTATACGTTAGTACCTATTACTATCCAACTTTATACGTTATAACGTAATAGTATATAACGTTATACGTCAGAAGGTAATACTACATAACGTTATGCGTTTTAAGGTAATACTACATAACGTTTTACGTTATAACGTAATAGTATATAACGTCATACGTCGAAAGGTAATACTACTTAACATAATACGTCATAAGGTAAAACTATATAACGTTATACGTTGTAACGTTCTACTACATAACGTTTTACGCTATAACGTAATAGTGTATAACGTTATACATTAGTACGTAATAGTATATAACGATATACGTTCGTACGTAATAGTATATAACGTTATACGTTAGTACGTAATAGTATACAACATTATACGTTAGTACGTAATAGTATATAACGTTATACGTTATACGGTAATGCTACATAACGTTTTACGTTATAACGTAATGGTATATAACGTTATACGTCAGAAGGTAATACTACATAACGTTATACGTCATAAGGTGATACTACATAACGTTATACGTTATAACGTAATAGTATATAACGTTATACGTCAGAAGGTAATATTACATAACGTTTTACGTTTTAACGTGATAGTATATAACGTTATACGTTAGTACCTATTACTATCCAACTTTATACGTTATAACGTAATAGTATATAACGTTATACGTCAGAAGGTAATACTACATAACGTTATGCGTTTTAAGGTAATACTACATAACGTTTTACGTTATAACGTAATAGTATATAACGTCATACGTCGAAAGGTAATACTACTTAACATAATACGTCATAAGGTAAAACTATATAACGTTATACGTTATAAAGTTCTACTACATAACGTTTTACGTTATAACGTAATAGTGTATAACGTTATACGTTAGTACGTAATAGTATATAACGTTATACGTTCGTACGTAATAGTATATAACGTTATACGTTAGTACGTAATAGCATACAACATTATACGTTAGTACGTAATAGTATATAACGTTATACGTTATACGGTAATGCTACATAACGTTTTACGTTATAACGTAATAGTATATAACGTTATACGTCGAAAGGCAGTACTACTTAACATAATACGTCATAAGGTAAAACTATATAACGTTATACGATATAAAGTACTACTACATAACTTTTTACGTTATAACGTAATAGTATATAACGTTATACATTAGCACGTAATAGTATATAACGTTATACTTTCGTACGTAATAGTATATAACGTTATACGTCGGAAGGTAATACTACATAACGTTATGAGTTATAAGGTAATACTACATAGCCTTTTACGTTATACGTTAGTACGTAATAGTATATAACGTTATACGTTATAACGTAATAGTAAATAACAGTATACGTCATAAGGTAATACTACATAACGTTATTCGATATAACGTAATAGTATATAACGTTATACATTAGTACGTAATAGTATATAACGTTATACTTTCGTAAGTAATAGTATATAACGTTATATGTTAGTACGTAATAGTATATAACGTTATACGTCGGAAGGTAATACTACATAACGTTATGCGTTATAAGGTAATACTACATAGCCTTTTACGTTATAACGTAATAGTATATAACGTTAACGTTAGTACGTAATAGTATATAACGTTATACATTAGTACGTAATAGTATATAACGTTATACGTTAGTACGTAATAGTATATAACGTTATACATTAGTACGTAATAGTATATAACGTTACACGTTCGTAAGTAATTTTATATAACGTTATATGTTAGTACGTAATAGTATATAACGTTATACGTTATTAC
The DNA here is from genome assembly GCF_905332965.1 of Bombus pascuorum. Lineage (NCBI taxonomy): Eukaryota > Metazoa > Arthropoda > Insecta > Hymenoptera > Apidae > Bombus > Bombus pascuorum. The sequence continues at coordinate 15,293,640 of NC_083490.1, read as the reverse complement.
GTAATAGTATGTAACGTTATACGTTCGTACGTAATAGTATATAACGTTATACATTAGTACGTAATAGTATATAACGTTATACGTCAGAAGGTAATACTACATAACGTTATACGTCATAAGGTGATACTACATAACGTTATACGTTATAACGTAATAGTATATAACGTTATACGTCAGAAGGTAATACTTCATAACGTTTTACGTTTTAACGTGATAGTATATAACGTTATACGTTAGTACCTATTAGTATCTAACTTTATACGTTATAACGTAATAATACATAACGGTGTATGTTATAAGGTAATACTACATAACGTTTTACGTTATAACGTAATTGTATATAACGTTATACGTTCGTACGTAATAGTATATAACGTTACACATTAGTACGTAATAGTATATAACGTTATACGTTAGTACCTATTAGTATCTAACTTTATACGTTATAACGTAATAATACATAACGGTGTATGTTATAAGGTAATACTACATAACGTTTTACGTTATAACGTAATTGTATATAACGTTATACGTTCGTACGTAATAGTATATAACGTTACACATTAGTACGTAATAGTATATAACGTTATACGTTCGTATGTAATAGTATATAACGTTATATGTTAGTACGTAATAGTATATAACGTTATACGTTAGTACCTATTAGTATCTAACTTTATACGTTATAACGTAATAATACATAACGGTGTACGTTATAAGGTAATACTACATAACGTTTTACGTTATAACGTAATTGTATATGACGTTATACGTAAGAAGGTAATACTACATAACGTTGTACGGTATAACGTAATAGTAAATAACAGTACACGTTATGAGGTAATACTACACAACGCTATTCGATATAACGTAATAGTATATAACGTTATACGTTCGTACGTAATAGTATATAACGTTATACATTAGTACGTAATAGTATATATCGTTATACGTTCGTACGTAATAGTATATAACGTTATACATTTGTACGTAATAGTATATAACGTTATACGTTCGTAAGTAATAGTATATAACGTTATATGTTAGTACGTAATAGTATATAACGTTATACGTTATTACGTAATAGTATGTAACGTTATAAGTTAGTACGTAATAGTATATAACGTTATACGTTATAACGTAATAGTAAATAACAGTGTACGTTATAAGGTAATACTACATAACGTTATTCGATATAACGTAATAGTATATAACGTTATACATTAGTACGTAATAGTATATAACGTTATACGTTCTTACGTAATGGTATATAACGTTATACATTAGTACGTAATATTATATAACGTTATACGTCAGAAGGTAATACTACATAACGTTATACGTTAGTACCTATTAGCATATAACTTTATACGTTATAACGTAATAGTATATAACTTTAGACGTCAGAAGGTAATACTACATAACGTTATGCGTTATAAGGTAATACTACATAACGTTTTACGTTATAACGTAATAGTATATAACGTTTTACGTCGAAAGGTAATACTACTTAACATAATACGTCATAAGGTAAAACTATATAACGTTATACGTTTTAAAGTACTACTACATGACGTTTTACGTGATAACGTAATAGTATATAACGTTATACATTAGTACGTAATAGTATATAACGTTATACGTTCGTACGTAATAGTATATAACGTTATACATTAGTACGTAATAGCATATAACGTTATACGTTCGTAAGTAATAGTATATAACGTTATACGTTAGTACGTAATAGTATATAACGTTATACGTTATACGGTAATACTACATAACGTTATACGATATAACGTAATAGTATCTAACTTTATACGTTATAACGTAATATTATATAACGGTGTACGTTATAAGGTAATACTACATAACGTTATAAGATATAACGGAATAGTATCTAACTTTATACGTTATAACGTAATAGTATATAACGGTGTACGTTATAAGGTAATACTACATAACGTTTTACGTTATAACGTAATAGTAAATAACAGTATACGTTATGAGGTAATACTACATAACGTTATTCGATATAACGTAATAGTATATAACGTTATACGTCAGAAGGTAATACTACATAACGTTTTACGTTTTAACGTGACAGTATATAACGTTATACGTTAGTACCCATTACTATCCAACTTTATACGTTATAACGTAATAGTATATAACGTTATACGTCAGAAGGTAATACTACATAACGTTATGCGTTTTAAGGTAATACTACATAACGTTTTACGTTATAACGTAATAGTATATAACGTCATACGTCGAAATGTAATACTACTTAACATAATACGTCATAAGGTAAAATTATATAACGTTATACGTTATAACGTAATAGTATATAACGTTATACATTAGAAGGTAATACTACATAACGTTATGCGTTTTAAGGTAATACTACATAACGTTTTACGTTATAACGTAATAGTATATAACGTCATACGTCGAATGGTAGTACTACATAACGTTATGCGTTATAACGTAATAGTATATAACGTTATACGTAAGAAGGTAATACTACATAACGTTTTACGTTTTAACGTGATAGTATATAACGTTATACGTTAGTACCTAGTATTATATAACTTTATACGTTATAACGTAATAGTAAATAACTGTGTACGTTATAAGGTAATACTACATAACGTTATCCGATATAACATAATAGTATATAACGTTATACTTCATAAGGTAATACTACATAACGTTATACGTCATAAGGTGATACTACATAACGTTATACGCTTTAAGGTAATACTACATAACGTTTTACGTTATAACGTAATAGTATATAACGTTATACGTCAGAAGGTAATGCTACATAACGTTATGCGTTATAAGGTAATACTACATAACGTTTTACGTTATAACGTAATAGTATATAACGCTATACATTAGTACGTAATAGTATATAACGTTATACGTTCGTACGTAATAGTATATAACGTTATACGTCGGAAGGTAATACTACATAACGTTATGCGTTATAAGGTAATACTACATAACGTTTTACTTTTTAACGTGATAGTATATAACGTTATACGTTAGTACCTATTACTATCCAACTTTATACGTTATAACGTAATAGTATATAACGTTATACGTCAGAAGGTAATACTACATAACGTTATGCGTTTTAAGGTAATACTACATAACGTTATACGTTATAAAGTTCTACTACATAACGTTTTACGTTATAACGTAATAGTGTATAACGTTATACATTAGTACGTAATAGTATATAACGTTATACGTTCGTACGTAATAGTATATAACGTTATACGTTAGTACGTAATAGCATACAACATTATACGTTAGTACGTAATAGTATATAACGTTATACGTCGGTAGGTAATACTACATAACGTTATACGTTATAAGGTAATACTACATAGCCTTTTACGTTATAACGTAATAGTATATAACGTTAACGTTAGTACGTAATAGTATATAACGTTATACATTAGTACGTAATAGTATATAACGTTATACGTTCGTACGTAATAGTATATAACGTTATACATTAGTACGTAATAGTATATAACGTTACACGTTCGTAAGTAATTTTATATAACGTTATATGTTAGTACGTAATAGTATATAACGTTATACGTTATTACGTAATAGTATGTAACGTTATACGTTCGTACGTAATAGTATATAACGTTATACATTAGTACGTAATAGTATATAACGTTATACGTCAGAAGGTAATACTACATAACGTTATACGTCATAAGGTGATGCTACATAACGTTATACGTTATAACTTAATAGTATATAACGTTATACGTCAGAAGGTAATACTACATAACGTTTTACTTTTTAACGTGATAGTATATAACGTTATACGTTAGTACCTATTACTATCCAACTTTATACGTTATAACGTAATAGTATATAACGTTATACGTCAGAAGGTAATACTACATAACGTTATGCGTTTTAAGGTAATACTACATAACGTTATACGTTATAAAGTTCTACTACATAACGTTTTACGTTATAACGTAATAGTGTATAACGTTATACATTAGTACGTAATAGTATATAACGTTATACGTTCGTACGTAATAGTATATAACGTTATACGTTAGTACGTAATAGCATACAACATTGTACGTTAGTACGTAATAGTATATAACGTTATACGTCGGTAGGTAATACTACATAACGTTATGCGTTATAAGGTAATACTACATAGCCTTTTACGTTATAACGTAATAGTATATAACGTTAACGTTAGTACGTAATAGTATATAACGTTATACATTAGTACGTAATAGTATATAACGTTATACGTTCGTACGTAATAGTATATAACGTTATACATTAGTACGTAATAGTATATAACGTTACACGTTCGTAAGTAATTTTATATAACGTTATATGTTAGTACGTAATAGTATATAACGTTATACGTTATTACGTAATAGTATGTAACGTTATACGTTCGTACGTAATAGTATATAACGTTATACATTAGTACGTAATAGTATATAACGTTATACGTCAGAAGGTAATACTACATAACGTTATACGTCATAAGGTGATACTACATAACGTTATACGTTATAACGTAATAGTATATAACGTTATACATTTGTACGTAATAGTATATACCGTTATACGTTCGTACGTAATAGTATATAACGTTATACATTTGTACGTAATAGTATATAACGTTATACGTTCGTAAGTAATAGTATATAACGTTATATGTTAGTACGTAATAGTATATAACGTTATACGTTATTACGTAATAGTATGTAACGTTATAAGTTAGTACGTAATAGTATATAACGTTATACGTTATAACGTAATAGTAAATAACAGTGTACGTTATAAGGTAATACTACATAACGATATTCGATATAACGTAATAGTATATAACGTTATACATTAGTACGTAATAGTATATAACGTTATACGTTCGTACGTAATAGTATATAACGTTATACATTAGTACGTAATAGCATATAACGTTATACGTTCGTAAGTAATAGTATGTAACGTTATACGTTAGTACGTAATAGTATATAACGTTATACGTTATACGGTAATACTACATAACGTTATACGATATAACGTAATAGTATCTAACTTTATACGTTATAACGTAATATTATATAACGGTGTACGTTATAAGGTAATACTACATAACGTTATAAGATATAACGGAATAGTATCTAACTTTATACGTTATAACGTAATAGTAAATAACAGTATACGTTATGAGGTAATACTACATAACGTTATTCGATATAACGTAATAGTATATAACGTTATACGTCAGAAGGTAATACTACATAACGTTTTACGTTTTAACGTGACAGTATATAACGTTATACGTTAGTACCTATTACTATCCAACTTTATACGTTATAACGTAATAGTATATAACGTTATACGTTAGAAGGTAATACTACATAACGTTATGCGTTTTAAGGTAATACTACATAACGTTTTACGTTATAACGTAATAGTATATAACGTCATACGTCGAATGGTAATACTACATAACGTTATGCGTTATAACGTAATAGTATATAACGTTATACGTCAGAAGGTAATACTACATAACGTTTTACGTTTTAACGTGATAGTATATAACGTTATACGTCGAATGGTAATACTACATAACGTTATGCGTTATAACGTAATAGTATATAACGTTATACGTCAGAAGGTAATACTACATAACGTTTTACGTTTTAACGTGATAGTATATAACGTTATACGTTAGTACCTAGTATTATATAACTTTATACGTTATAACGTAATAGTAAATAACTGTGTACGTTATAAGGTAATACTACATAACGTTATCCGATATAACATAATAGTATATAACGTTATACTTCATAAGGTAATACTACATAACGTTATACGTCATAAGGTGATACTACATAACGTTATACGCTTTAAGGTAATACTACATAACGTTTTACGTTATAACGTAATAGTATATAACGTTATACGTCAGAAGGTAATGCTACATAACGTTATGCGTTATAAGGTAATACTACATAACGTTTTACGTTATAACGTAATAGTATATAACGCTATACATTAGTACGTAATAGTATATAACGTTATACGTTCGTACGTAATAGTATATAACGTTATACGTCGGAAGGTAATACTACATAACGTTATGCGTTATAAGGTAATACTACATAGCCTTTTACGTTATAACGTAATAGTGTATAACGTTATACGTTAGTACGTAATAGTATATAACGTTATACGTTATTACGTAATAGTATACAGCGTTATACGTTAGTCCCTATTAGTATATAACTTATACGTTATAACGTAATAGTATATAACTGTATACGTTATAAGGTAATACTACATAACGTTATACGATATAACGTAATAGTATCTAACTTTCTACGTTATGACGTAATAGTATATAACGGTGTACGTTATAAGGTAATATTACATAACGTTTTACGTTATAACGTAATAGTATATAACGTTATACGTCGAAAGGTTATACTACTTAACATAATACGTCATAAGGTAAAAATATTTAACGTTATACGTTATAAAGTACTACTACATAACGTTTTACGTTATAACGTAATAGTATATAACGTTATACATTAGTACGTAATAGTATATAACATTATACGTCATAACAAGATAATATATAACGTTATACGTCGGAAGGTAATACTACATAACGTTATGCGTTATAAGGTAATACTACATAGCCTTTTACGATATAACGTAATAGTATATAACGTTATACGTTAGTACGTAATAGTATATAACGTTATACGTTAGTACGTAATAGCATTCAACGTTATACATTAGTACGTAATAGTATATAACGTTACACGTTCGTAAGTAATTTTATATAACGTTATATGTTAGTACGTAATAGTATATAACGTTATACGTTATTACGTAATAGTATGTAACGTTATACGTTCGTACGTAATAGTATATAACGTTATACATTAGTACGTAATAGTATATAACGTTATACGTCAGAAGGTAATACTACATAACGTTATACGTCATAAGGTGATACTACATAACGTTATACGTTATAACGTAATAGTATATAACGTTATACGTCAGAAGGTAATACTTCATAACGTTTTACGTTTTAACGTGATAGTATATAACGTTATACGTTAGTACCTATTAGTATCTAACTTTATACGTTATAACGTAATAATACATAACGGTGTATGTTATAAGGTAATACTACATAACGTTTTACGTTATAACGTAATTGTATATAACGTTATACGTTCGTACGTAATAGTATATAACGTTACACATTAGTACGTAATAGTATATAACGTTATACGTTAGTACCTATTAGTATCTAACTTTATACGTTATAACGTAATAATACATAACGGTGTATGTTATAAGGTAATACTACATAACGTTTTACGTTATAACGTAATTGTATATAACGTTATACGTTCGTACGTAATAGTATATAACGTTACACATTAGTACGTAATAGTATATAACGTTATACGTTCGTATGTAATAGTATATAACGTTATATGTTAGTACGTAATAGTATATAACGTTATACGTTAGTACCTATTAGTATCTAACTTTATACGTTATAACGTAATAATACATAACGGTGTACGTTATAAGGTAATACTACATAACGTTTTACGTTATAACGTAATTGTATATGACGTTATACGTAAGAAGGTAATACTACATAACGTTGTACGGTATAACGTAATAGTAAATAACAGTACACGTTATGAGGTAATACTACACAACGCTATTCGATATAACGTAATAGTATATAACGTTATACGTTCGTACGTAATAGTATATAACGTTATACATTAGTACGTAATAGTATATATCGTTATACGTTCGTACGTAATAGTATATAACGTTATACATTTGTACGTAATACTATATAACGTTATACGTTCGTAAGTAATAGTATATAACGTTATATGTTAGTACGTAATAGTATATAACGTTATACGTTATTACGTAATAGTATGTAACGTTATAAGTTAGTACGTAATAGTATATAACGTTATACGTTATAACGTAATAGTAAATAACAGTGTACGTTATAAGGTAATACTACATAACGTTATTCGATATAACGTAATAGTATATAACGTTATACATTAGTACGTAATAGTATATAACGTTATACGTTCTTACGTAATGGTATATAACGTTATACATTAGTACGTAATATTATATAACGTTATACGTCAGAAGGTAATACTACATAACGTTATACGTTAGTACCTATTAGCATATAACTTTATACGTTATAACGTAATAGTATATAACTTTAGACGTCAGAAGGTAATACTACATAACGTTATGCGTTATAAGGTAATACTACATAACGTTTTACGTTATAACGTAATAGTATATAACGTTTTACGTCGAAAGGTAATACTACTTAACATAATACGTCATAAGGTAAAATTATATAACGTTATACGTTATAACGTAATAGTATATAACGTTATACATTAGAAGGTAATACTACATAACGTTATGCGTTTTAAGGTAATACTACATAACGTTTTACGTTATAACGTAATAGTATATAACGTCATACGTCGAATGGTAGTACTACATAACGTTATGCGTTATAACGTAATAGTATATAACGTTATACGTAAGAAGGTAATACTACATAACGTTTTACGTTTTAACGTGATAGTATATAACGTTATACGTTAGTACCTAGTATTATATAACTTTATACGTTATAACGTAATAGTAAATAACTGTGTACGTTATAAGGTAATACTACATAACGTTATCCGATATAACATAATAGTATATAACGTTATACTTCATAAGGTAATACTACATAACGTTATACGTCATAAGGTGATACTACATAACGTTATACGCTTTAAGGTAATACTACATAACGTTTTACGTTATAACGTAATAGTATATAACGTTATACGTCAGAAGGTAATGCTACATAACGTTATGCGTTATAAGGTAATACTACATAACGTTTTACGTTATAACGTAATAGTATATAACGCTATACATTAGTACGTAATAGTATATAACGTTATACGTTCGTACGTAATAGTATATAACGTTATACGTCGGAAGGTAATACTACATAACGTTATGCGTTATAAGGTAATACTACATAACGTTTTACTTTTTAACGTGATAGTATATAACGTTATACGTTAGTACCTATTACTATCCAACTTTATACGTTATAACGTAATAGTATATAACGTTATACGTCAGAAGGTAATACTACATAACGTTATGCGTTTTAAGGTAATACTACATAACGTTATACGTTATAAAGTTCTACTACATAACGTTTTACGTTATAACGTAATAGTGTATAACGTTATACATTAGTACGTAATAGTATATAACGTTATACGTACGTACGTAATAGTATATAACGTTATACGTTAGTACGTAATAGCATACAACATTATACGTTAGTACGTAATAGTATATAACGTTATACGTCGGTAGGTAATACTACATAACGTTATGCGTTATAAGGTAATACTACATAGCCTTTTACGTTATAACGTAATAGTATATAACGTTAACGTTAGTACGTAATAGTATATAACGTTATACATTAGTACGTAATAGTATATAACGTTATACGTTCGTACGTAATAGTATATAACGTTATACATTAGTACGTAATAGTATATAACGTTACACGTTCGTAAGTAATTTTATATAACGTTATATGTTAGTACGTAATAGTATATAACGTTATACGTTATTACGTAATAGTATGTAACGTTATACGTTCGTACGTAATAGTATATAACGTTATACATTAGTACGTAATAGTATATAACGTTATACGTCAGAAGGTAATACTACATAACGTTATACGTCATAAGGTGATGCTACATAACGTTATACGTTATAACTTAATAGTATATAACGTTATACGTCAGAAGGTAATACTACATAACGTTTTACGTTTTAACGTGATAGTATATAACGTTATACGTCGAATGGTAATACTACATAACGTTATGCGTTATAACGTAATAGTATATAACGTTATACGTCAGAAGGTAATACTACATAACGTTTTACGTTTTAACGTGATAGTATATAACGTTATACGTTAGTACCTAGTATTATATAACTTTATACGTTATAACGTAATAGTAAATAACTGTGTACGTTATAAGGTAATACTACATAACGTTATCCGATATAACATAATAGTATATAACGTTATACTTCATAAGGTAATACTACATAACGTTATACGTCATAAGGTGATACTACATAACGTTATACGCTTTAAGGTAATACTACATAACGTTTTACGTTATAACGTAATAGTATATAACGTTATACGTCAGAAGGTAATGCTACATAACGTTATGCGTTATAAGGTAATACTACATAACGTTTTACGTTATAACGTAATAGTATATAACGCTATACATTAGTACGTAATAGTATATAACGTTATACGTTCGTACGTAATAGTATATAACGTTATACGTCGGAAGGTAATACTACATAACGTTATGCGTTATAAGGTAATACTACATAGCCTTTTACGTTATAACGTAATAGTGTATAACGTTATACGTTAGTACGTAATAGTATATAACGTTATACGTTATTACGTAATAGTATACAGCGTTATACGTTAGTCCCTATTAGTATATAACTTATACGTTATAACGTAATAGTATATAACTGTATACGTTATAAGGTAATACTACATAACGTTATACGATATAACGTAATAGTATCTAACTTTCTACGTTATGACGTAATAGTATATAACGGTGTACGTTATAAGGTAATATTACATAACGTTTTACGTTATAACGTAATAGTATATAACGTTATACGTCGAAAGGTTATACTACTTAACATAATACGTCATAAGGTAAAAATATTTAACGTTATACGTTATAAAGTACTACTACATAACGTTTTACGTTATAACGTAATAGTATATAACGTTATACATTAGTACGTAATAGTATATAACATTATACGTCATAACAAGATAATATATAACGTTATACGTCGGAAGGTAATACTACATAACGTTATGCGTTATAAGGTAATACTACATAGCCTTTTACGATATAACGTAATAGTATATAACGTTATACGTTAGTACGTAATAGTATATAACGTTATACGTTAGTACGTAATAGCATTCAACGTTATACGTTAGTACGTAATAGTATATAACGTTATACGTTATACGGTAATACTACATAACGTTTTACGTTATAACGTAATAGTATATAACGTTATACGTCAGAAGGTAATACTACATAACGTTACACGTTAGTACCTATAAGTATATAACTTTATACGTTATAACGTAATAGTATATAACTGTATACGTTATAAGGTAATACTACATAACGTTATACGATATAACGGAATAGTATCTAACTTTATACGTTATAACGTAATAGTATATAACGGTGTACGTTATAAGGTAATACTACATAACGTTTTACGTTATAACGTAATAGTAAATAACAGTATACGTTATGAGGTAATACTACATAACGTTATTCGATATAACGTAATAGTATATAACGTTATACATTAGTACGTAATAGTATATAACGTTATACATTAGTACGTAATAGTATATAACGTTATACGTTCGTAAGTAATAGTATATAACGTTATATGTTAGTACGTAATAGTATATAACGTTATACGTTATTACGTAATAGTATGTAACGTTATACGTTCGTACGTAATAGTATATAACGTTATACATTAGTACGTAATAGTATATAACGTTATACGTTCGTAAGTAATAGTATATAACGTTATATGTTAGTACGTAATAGTATATAACGTTATACGTTATTACGTAATAGTATGTAACGTTATACGTTCGTTCGAAATAGTATATAACGTTATACATTAGTACGTAATAGTATATAACGTTATAAGTCAGAAGGTAATACTACATAACGTTATACGTCATAAGGTGATACTACATAACGATATACGTTATAACGTAATAGTATATAACGTTATACGTCAGAAGGTAATACTACATGACGTTTTACGTTTTAACGTGACAGTATATAACGTTATACGTTAGTAAATATTACTATCCAACTTTATACGTTATAACGTAATAGTATATAACGTTATACGTCAGAAGGTAATACTACATAACGTTATGCTTTTTAAGGTAATACTACATAACGTTTTACGTTATAACGTAATAGTATCTAACTTTATACTTTATAACGTATTATTATATAACGGTGTACGTTATAAGGTAATACTACATAACGTTATACGATATAACGTAATAGTATCTAACTTTATACTTTATAACGTAATATTATATAACGGTGTACGTTATAAGGTAATACTACATAACGTTTTACGTTATAACGTAATAGTATATAGCGTTATACTTCGTATGGTAATACTACTTAACATAATACGTCATAAGGTAAAACTATATAACGTTATACGTTATAAAGTACTAATACATAACGTTTTACGTTATAACGTAATAGTGTATAACGTTATACATTAGTACGTAATAGTATATAACGTTATACGTTCGTACGTAATAGTATATAACGTTATACGTTAGTACGTAATAGCATACAACATTATACGTTAGTACGTAATAGTATATAACGTTATACGTTATACGGTAATGCTACATAACGTTTTACGTTATAACGTAATAGTATATAACGTTATACGTCAGAAGGTAATACTACATAACGTTACACGTTAGTACCTATTAGTATATTACTTATACGTTATAACGTAATAGTATATAACTGTATACGTTATAAGGTAATACTACATAACGTTATACGATATAACGTAATAGCATCTAACTTTATACGTTATAACGTAATATTATATAACGGTGTACGTTATAAGGTAATACTACATAACGTTTTACGTTATAACGTAATAGTATATAACGTTATACTTCGTATGGTAATACTACTTAACATAATACGTCATAAGGTAAAACTATATAACGTTATACGTTATAAAGTACTACTACATAACGTTTTACGTTATAACGTAATAGTATATAACGTTATACATTCGTACGTAATAGTATATAACGTTATACGTTCGTACGTAACAGTATATAACGTTATACATTAGTACGTAATAGTATATAACGTTATACGTCATAACATGATAGTATATAACGTTATACGTTATAAACTACTACTACATAACGTTATACGTTAGTACCTAGTATTATATAACTTTATACGTTATAACGTGATAGTAAATAACTGTATACGTTATAAGGTAATACTACATAACGTTATTCGATATAACGTAATAATATATAACGTTATACTTCATAAGGTAATACTACATAACGTTATACGTCATAAGGTGATACTACATAACGTTATACGCTTTAAGGTAATACTACATAACGTTTTACGTTATAACGTAATAGTATATAAAGGTGTACGGTATAAGGTAATACTACATAACGTTTTACGTTATAACGTAATAGTAAATAACAGTATACGTTATGAGGTAATACTACATAACGTTATTCGATATAACGTAATAGTATATAACGTTATACATTAGTACGTAATAGTATATAACGTTATACATTAGTACGTAATAGTATATAACGTTATACGTTCGTAAGTAATAGTATATAACGTTATATGTTAGTACGTAATAGTATATAACGTTATACGTTATTACGTAATAGTATGTAACGTTATACGTTCGTACGTAATAGTATATAACGTTATACATTAGTACGTAATAGTATATAACGTTATACGTTCGTAAGTAATAGTATATAACGTTATACGTCGAAAGGTAATACTACTTAACATAATACGTCATAAGGTAAAACTATATAACGTTATACGTTATAAAGTACTACTACATAACGTTTTACGTTATAACGTAATAGTATATAACGTTATACATTCGTACGTAATAGTATATAACGTTATACGTTCGTACGTAATACTATATAACGTTATACGTTAGTACGTAAGAGTATATAACGTTATACGCCATAACATGATAGTATATAACGTTATACGTTATAAACTACTACTACATGACGTTATACGTTAGTACCTAGTATTATATAACTTTATACGTTATAACGTAATAGTATATAACTGTATACGTTATAAGGTAATACTACATAACGTTATTCGATATAACGTAGTAGTATATAACGTTACACTTCATAAGGTAATACTACATAACGTTATACGTCATAAGGTGATATTACATAACGTTATACGGTTTTGGGTAATACTACATAACGTTTTACGTTATAACGTAATAGTATATAACGTTATACGTCAGAAGGTAATACTACATAACGTTATAGGTCATAAGGTGATACTACATAACGTTATACGTTTTAAGGTAATACTACATAACTTTATTCGATATAACGTAACAGTGTATAACGTTATACGTTAGTACGTAATAGCCTACAACATTATACGTTAGTACGTAATAGTATATAACGTTATACGTCATAAGGTGATATTACATAACGTTATACGGTTTTGGGTAATACTACATAACGTTTTACGTTATAACGTAATAGTATATAACGTTATACGTCAGAAGGTAATACTACATAACGTTATGCGTTATAAGGTATTACTACATAGCCTTTTAACGTTATAACGTGATAGTATATAACGTTATACGTTATTACGTAATAGTATACAGCATTATACGTTAGCACCTATTAGTATATAACTTATACGTTATAACGTAGTAGTATATAACTGTATACGTTATAAGGTAATACTACATAACGTTATACGATATAACGTAATAGTATCTAACTTTATACGTTATAACGTAATATTATATAACGGTGTACGTTATAAGGTAATACTACATAACGTTTTACGTTATAACGTAATAGTATATAACGTTATACTTCGTATGGTAATACTACTTAACATAATACGTCATAAGGTAAAACTATTAAACGTTATACGTTATAAAGTACTACTACATAACGTTTTACGTTATAACGTAATAGTATATAACGTTATACATTCGTACGTAATAGTATATAACGTTATACGTTCGTACGTAATAGTATATAACGTTATACATTAGTACTTAATAGTATATAACGTTATACGTCATAACATGATAGTATATAACGTTATACGTTATAAACTACTACTACATAACGTTATACGTTAGTACCTAGTATTATATAACTTTATACGTTATAACGTGATAGTAAATAATTGTGTACGTTATAAGGAAATACTACATAACGTTATTCGATATAACGTAATAGTATATAACGTTATACTTCATAAGGTAATACTACATAACGTTATACGTCATAAGGTGATACTACATAACGTTATACGCTTTAAGGTAATACTACATAACGTTTTACGTTATAACGTAATAGTATATAACGTTATACGTCAGAAGGTAATGCTACATAACGTTATGCGTTATAAGGTAATACTACATAACGTTTTACGTTATAACGTAATAGTATATAACGTTATACGTCGAAAGGTAGTACTACTTAACATAATACGTCATAAGGTAAAACTATATAACGTTATACGATATAAAGTACTACTACATAACTTTTTACGTTATAATGTAATAGTATATAACGTTATACATTAGTACGTAATAGTATATAACGTTATACGTTCGTACGTAATAGTATATAACGTTATACGTCGGAAGGTAATACTACATAACGTTATGCGTTATAAGGTAATACTACATAGCCTTTTACGTTATAACGTAATAGTATATAACGTTATACGTTAGTACGTAATAGTATATAACGTTTTACGTTATTACGTAATAGTATACAACGTTATACGTTAGTCCCTATTAGTATATAACTTATACGTTATAACGTAATAGTATATAAGGTTACACGTTATAACGTAATAGTAAATAACAGTATACGTTATGAGGTAATACTACACAACGTTATTCGATATAACGTAATAGTATATAACGTTATACATTAGTACGTAATAGTATATAACGTTATACGATCGTACGTAATAGTATATATCGTTATACGTCGGAAGGTAATACTACATAACGTTATGCGTTATAAGGTAATACTACATAGCCTTTTACGTTATAACGTAATAGTATATAACGTTATACGTTAGTACGTAATAGTATATAACGTTTTACGTTATTACGTAATACTATCCAGCATTATACGTTAGCACCTATTAGTATATAACTTATACGTTATAACGTAATAGTATATAACTGTATACGTTATAAGGTAATACTACATAACGTTATTCGATATAACATAATAGTATATAACGTTATACATTAATACGTAATAGTATATAACGTTATACGTTCGTACGTAATAGTATATAACGTTATACATTAGTACGTAATAGTATATAACGCTATACGTCAGAAGGTAATACTACATAACGTTATAGGTCATAAGGTGATACTACATAACGTTATACGTTTTAAGGTAATACTACATAACGTTTTACGTTATAACGTAATAGTACATAACGTTATACGTCAGAAGGTGATTCTACATAACGTTATACGTTTTAAGGTAATACTACATAACTTTATTCGATATAACGTAACAGTGTATAACGTTATACGTTAGTACGTAATAGCATACAACATTATACGTTAGTACGTAATAGTATATAACGTTATACGTTATACGGTAATGCTACATAACGTTTTACGTTATAACGTAATAGTATATAACGTTATACGTCAGAAGGTAATACTACATAACGTTATGCTTTTTAAGGTAATACTACATAACGTTTTACGTTATAACGTAATAGTATATAACGTCATACGTCGAAAGGTAATACTACTTAACATAATACGTCATAAGGTAAAACTATATAACGTTATACGTTATAAAGTACTAATACATAACATTTTACGTTATAACGTAATAGTGTATAACGTTATACATTAGTACGTAATAGTATATAACGTTATACGTTCGTACGTAATAGTATATAACGTTATACGTTAGTACGTAATAGCATACAACATTATACGTTAGTACGTAATAGTATATAACGTTATACGTTATACGGTAATGCTACATAACGTTTTACGTTATAACGTAATAGTATATAACGTTATACGTCAGAAGGTAATACTACATAACGTTACACGTTAGTACCTATTAGTATATAACTTTATACGTTATAACATAATAGTATATAACTGTATACGTTATAAGGTAATACTACATAACGTTATTCGATATAACGTAATAGTATATAACGTTATACTTCATAAGGTAATACTACATAACGTTATACGTCATAAGGTGATACTACATAACGTTATACGCTTTAAGGTAATACTACATAACGTTTTACGTTATAACGTAATAGTATATAACGTTATACGTCAGAAGGTAATGCTACATAACGTTATGCGTTATAAGGTAATACTACATAACGTTTTACGTTATAACGTAATAGTATATAACGTTATACGTCGAAAGGTAGTACTACTTAACATAATACGTCATAAGGTAAAACTATATAACGTTATACGATATAAAGTACTACTACATAACTTTTTACGTTATAATGTAATAGTATATAACGTTATACATTAGTACGTAATAGTATATAACGTTATACGTTCGTACGTAATAGTATATAACGTTATACGTCGGAAGGTAATACTACATAACGTTATGCGTTATAAGGTAATACTACATAGCCTTTTACGTTATAACGTAATAGTATATAACGTTATACGTTAGTACGTAATAGTATATAACGTTTTACGTTATTACGTAATAGTATACAGCGTTATACGTTAGTCCCTATTAGTATATAACTTATACGTTATAACGTAATAGTATATAAGGTTACACGTTATAACGTAATAGTAAATAACAGTATACGTTATGAGGTAATACTACACAACGTTATTCGATATAACGTAATAGTATATAACGTTATACATTAGTACGTAATAGTATATAACGTTATACGATCGTACGTAATAGTATATATCGTTATACGTCGGAAGGTAATACTACATAACGTTATGCGTTATAAGGTAATACTACATAGCCTTTTACGTTATAACGTAATAGTATATAACGTTATACGTTAGTACGTAATAGTATATAACGTTTTACGTTATTACGTAATACTATCCAGCATTATACGTTAGCACCTATTAGTATATAACTTATACGTTATAACGTAATAGTATATAACTGTATACGTTATAAGGTAATACTACATAACGTTATTCGATATAACATAATAGTATATAACGTTATACATTAATACGTAATAGTATATAACGTTATACGTTCGTACGTAATAGTATATAACGTTATACATTAGTACGTAATAGTATATAACGCTATACGTCAGAAGGTAATACTACATAACGTTATAGGTCATAAGGTGATACTACATAACGTTATACGTTTTAAGGTAATACTACATAACGTTTTACGTTATAACGTAATAGTACATAACGTTATACGTCAGAAGGTGATTCTACATAACGTTATACGTTTTAAGGTAATACTACATAACTTTATTCGATATAACGTAACAGTGTATAACGTTATACGTTAGTACGTAATAGCATACAACATTATACGTTAGTACGTAATAGTATATAACGTTATACGTTATACGGTAATGCTACATAACGTTTTACGTTATAACGTAATAGTATATAACGTTATACGTCAGAAGGTAATACTACATAACGTTATGCTTTTTAAGGTAATACTACATAACGTTTTACGTTATAACGTAATAGTATATAACGTCATACGTCGAAAGGTAATACTACTTAACATAATACGTCATAAGGTAAAACTATATAACGTTATACGTTATAAAGTACTAATACATAACGTTTTACGTTATAACGTAATAGTGTATAACGTTATACATTAGTACGTAATAGTATATAACGTTATACGTTCGTACGTAATAGTATATAACGTTATACGTTAGTACGTAATAGCATACAACATTATACGTTAGTACGTAATAGTATATAACGTTATACGTTATACGGTAATGCTACATAACGTTTTACGTTATAACGTAATAGTATATAACGTTATACGTCAGAAGGTAATACTACATAACGTTACACGTTAGTACCTATTAGTATATAACTTTATACGTTATAACATAATAGTATATAACTGTATACGTTATAAGGTAATACTACATAACGTTATTCGATATAACGTAATAGTATATAACGTTATACGTCGGAAGGTAATACTACATAACGTTATGCGTTATAAGGTAATACTACATAGCCTTTTAACGTTATAACGTGATAGTATATAACGTTATACGTTATTACGTAATAGTATACAGCATTATACGTTAGCACCTATTAGTATATAACTTATACGTTATACGGTAATGCTACATAACGTTTTACGTTATAACGTAATAGTATATAACTGTATACGTTATAAGGTAATACTGCATAACGTTATACGATATAACGTAATAGTATCTAACTTTATACGTTATAACGTAATATTATATAACGGTGTACGTTATAAGGTAATACTACATAACGTTTTACGTTATAACGTAATAGTATATAACGTTATACTTCGTATGGTAATACTACTTAACATAATACGTCATAAGGTAAAACTATTAAACGTTATACGTTATAAAGTTCTACTACATAACGTTTTACGTTATAACGTAATAGTATATAACGTTATACATTCGTACGTAATAGTATATAACGTTATACGTTCGTACGTAATAGTATATAACGTTATACATTAGTACGTAATAGTATATAACGTTATACGTCATAACATGATAGTATATAACGTTATACGTTATAAACTACTACTACATAACGTTATACGTTAGTACCTAGTATTATATAACTTTATACGTTATAACGTGGTAGTAAATAATTGTGTACGTTATAAGGAAATACTACATAACGTTATTCGATATAACGTAATAGTATATAACGTTATACTTCATAAGGTAATACTACATAACGTTATACGTCATAAGGTCATACTACATAACGTTATACGCTTTAAGGTAATACTACATAACGTTTTACGTTATAACGTAATAGTATATAACGTTATACGTCAGAAGGTAATGCTACATAACGTTATGCGTTATAAGGTAATACTACATAACGTTTTACGTTATAACGTAATAGTATATAACGTTATACGTCGAAAGGTAGTACTACTTAACATACTACGTCATAAGGTAAAACTATATAACGTTATACGATATAAAGTACTACTACATAACTTTTTACGTTATAATGTAATAGTATATAACGTTATACATTAGTACGTAATAGTATATAACGTTATACGTTCGTACGTAATAGTATATAACGTTATACGTCGGAAGGTAATACTACATAACGTTATGCGTTATAAGGTAATACTACATAGCCTTTTACGTTATAACGTAATAGTATATAACGTTATACGTTAGTACGTAATAGTATATAACGTTTTACGTTATTACGTAATAGTATACAGCGTTATACGTTAGTCCCTATTAGTATATAACTTATACGTTATAACGTAATAGTATATAACGTTATACGTTATAACGTAATAGTAAATTACAGTATACGTTATGAGGTAATACTACACAACGTTATTCGATATAACGTAATAGTATATAACGTTATACATTAGTACGTAATAGTATATAACGTTATACGATCGTACGTAATAGTATATAACGTTATACATTAGTACGTAATAGTATATAACGTTATACGTCAGAAGGTAATACTACATAACGTTATAGGTCATAAGGTAATACTACATAACGTTTTACGTTATAACGTAATAGTACATAACGTTATACGTCAGAAGGTGATTCTACATAACGTTATACATTTTAAGGTAATACTACATAACTTTATTCGATATAACGTAACAGTGTATAACGTTATACGTTAGTACGTAATAGCATACGACATTATACGTTAGTACGTAATAGTATATAACGTTATACGTTATACGGTAATGCTACATAACGTTTTACGTTATAACGTAATAGTATATAACGTTATACGTCAGAAGGTAATACTACATAACGTTACAATTTAGTACCTATTAGTATATAACTTTATACGTTATAACATAATAGTATATAACTGTATACGTTATAAGGTAATACTACATAACGTTATTCGATATAACGTAATAGTATATAACGTTATACGTCAGAAGGTAATGCTACATAACGTCATGCGTTATAAGGTAATACTACATAACGTTTTACGTTATAACGTAATAGTATATAACGTTATACATTAGTACGTAATAGTATATAACGTTATACGTTCGTACGTAATAGTATATAACGTTATACGTCGGAAGGTAATACTACATAACGTTATGCGTTATAAGGTAATACTACATAGCCTTTTACGTTATAACGTAATAGTATATAATGTTATACGTTAGTACGTAATAGTATATAACGTTATACGTTATTACGTAATAGTATCCAGCATTATACGTTAGCACCTATTAGTATATAACTTATACGTTATAACGTAATAGTATATAACTGTATACGTTATAAGGTAATACTACATAACGTCATACGAAATAACGTAATAGTATCTAACTTTATACGTTATAACGTAATATTATATAACGGTGTACGTTATAAGGTAATACTGCATAACGTTTTACGTTATAACGTAATAGTATATAACGTTATACGTCGAAAGGTAATACTACTTAACATAATACGTCATAAGGTAAAACTATATAACATTATACGTTATAAAGTACTACTACATAACGTTTTACGTTATAACGTAATAGTATATAACGTTATACATTCGTACGTAATAGTATATAACGTTATACGTCATAACATGATAGTATATAACGTTATACGTTATAAACTACTACTACATGACGTTATACATTAGTACCTAGTATTATATAACTTTATACGTTATAACGTAATAGTAAATAACTGTGTACATTATAAGGTAATACTACATAACGTTATTCGATATAACGTAATAGTATATAACGTTATACTTCATAAGGTAATACTACATAACGTTATACGTCATAAGGTGATATTACATAACGTTATGCGCTTTAAGGTAATACTACATAACGTTTTACGTTATAACGTAATAGTATATAACGTTATACGTCAGAAGGTAATGCTACATAACGTCATGCGTTATAAGGTAATACTACATAACGTTTTACGTTATAACGTAATAGTATATAACGTTATACATTAGTACGTAATAGTATATAACGTTATACGTTCGTACGTAATAGTATATAACGTTATATGTTAGTACGTAATAGTATATAACGTTATACGTTATTAGGTAATAGTATGTAACGTTATAAGTTAGTACGTAATAGTATATAACGTTATACGTTATAACGTAATAGTAAATAACAGTATACGTTATGAGGTAATACTACACAACGTTATTCGATATAACGTAATAGTATATAACGTTATACATTAGTACGTAATAGTATATAACGTTATACGTTCGTACGTAATAGTATATAACGTTATACATTAGTACGTAATAGTATATAACGTTATACGTTCGTACCTAATAGTATATAACGTTATACATTAGAACGTATTAGTATATAACGTTACACGACAGTACGTAATAGTACATAACGTTATACATTAGAACGTATTAGTATATAACGTTACACGACAGTACGTAATAGTATATAACGTTATACGTCAGAAGGTAACACTACATAACGTTTTACGTTATAAAGTGATAGTATATAACGTTATACGTTAGTACCTATTAGTATCTAACTTTATACGTTATAACGTAATAGCATATAACGGTGTACGTTATAAGGTAATATTACATAACGTTTTACGTTATAACGTAATAGTATATAACGTTATACGTAAGAAGGTAATACTACATGACGTTATACGTTAGTACCTATTAGTATATAACTTTATAGGTTATAACGTAATAGTATATAACGTTAGACGTCAGAAGGTAATACTACATAACGTTATACGTTAGTACCTATTAGTATATAACTTTATACGTTATAACGTAATAGTATATAACTGTATACGTTATAAGGTAATACTACATAACGTTATACGTTATAACGTAATAGTATATAACTGTATACGTTATAAGGTAATACTACATTACGTTATACGATATAACCTTGATAGTATCTAACTTTATACGTTATAACGTAATAGTATATAACGTTATACGTCAGAAGGTAATACTACATAACGTTATGCGTTATAAGATATTACTACATAACGTTTTACGTTATAACGTAATAGTATATAACGTTTTACGTCGAAAGGTAATACTACTTAACATAATACGTCATAAGGTAAAACTATATAACGTTATACGTTACAAAGTACTACTACATGACGTTTTACGTGATAACGTAATAGTATACAGGGTGCGCCGTTAGAATTCGGACAGAATTCAATTTGTAGTTCCCACCATATTAGAATTCAGATGTTTGTGCTGATTGACTCTGAAGTTAGTTAAATATGTCAATAAGTCTTCTATAACCTCAAAATGACAGAACTCGTTAAGCAAAACCCGGAATACGATAGAAGAGCGGCGATTATAGAAAGTCTTCGCGCCGGGTGGATGCCAAAGTGAATCGGAGGAACGACCGTTGGCTGGCCCACAATCTCGAAGATGTTCCTGTTGTGGGCAAAACCAAATTTCCAGCAAGTGTTCACGTTTTGAGCGTTGTCTCAAGTGAGGGCGACGTCATGCCTCCGCACTTCTTCCAAAAAGGCGAAAGAATCACAAAGGAGGTTTATTTGGAGGTCCTGAAGACAGTAATAAAGCCGTGGATGGAAATTACGGCTTCTGGAAGGCCGTATTTATTTCAACAAGATGGCGCACCTGCTCACACAAGTCATCTTGTTCAAAATTGGCTCTCTGACAATGTGGACATGTTTTGGTCGAAAGATTTCTGGCCTCCTAACAGTCCCGACCTAAACCCATTGGACTATTACGTGTGGGGCGTTATCGAGAGACAAACTAATAAATGCAGGCACCCCAACGTCAACTCCCTACGAGCTGCTATCGAGTCAGAATTCGCGACAATTAAACGCGACCAGTTGAAGTCAGCGTGCTCGCGCTTTAGAGCAAGAATAGAGCAGGTCATAGAGGCAGAGGGTGGTTACATAGAATAAAAGTTCTCAGCAAGGACCCTTTAAATGAGATATAACAACATTTTCATGTGTTTTTGTGTATTGACTTAAATAAACAACTTTCTGCACAAAACTTCTTTTGTCCGGATTCTAACGGCGCACCCTGTATAACGTTATACATTAGTACGTAATAGTATATAACGTTATACGTTCGTACGTAATAGTATATAACGTTATACATTAGTACGTAATAGTATATAACGTTATACGTTCGTAAGTAATAGTATATAACGTTATACGTTAGTACGAAATAGTATATAACGTTATACGTTAGTACGTAATAGCATGCAACGTTATACGTTAGTACGTAATAGTATATAACGTTATACGTTATACGGTAATACTACATAACGTTTTACGTTATAACGTAATAGTATATAACGTTATACGTCAGAAGGTAATACTACATAACGTTATACGTTAGTACCTATTAGTATATGACTTTATACGTTATAACGTAATAGTATATAACTGTATACGTTGTGAGGTAATACTACATAACGTTATACGATATAACGTAATAGTATATAACGTTATACTTCAGAAGGTCATACCATATAACGTTATGCGTTATAAGGTAATACTACATAACGTTTTACGTTATAACGTAATAGTACATAACGTTATAAGTCAGAAGGTGATACTACATAACGTTATACGTTTTAAGGTAATACTACATAACTTTATTCGATATAACGTAACAGTGTATAACGTTATATGTTAGTACGTAATAGTACATAACGTTATACATTAGAACGTATTAGTATATAACGTTACACGACAGTACGTAATAGTATATAACGTTATACGTCAGAAGGTAACACTACATAACGGTTTACGTTATAAAGTGATAGTATATAACGTTATACGTTAGTACCTATTAGTATCTAACTTTATACGTTATAACGTAATAGTATATAACGGTGTACGTTATAAGGTAATATTACATAACGTTTTACGTTATAACGTAATAGTATATAACGTTATACTTCAGAAGGTCATACCATATAACGTTATGCGTTATAAGGTAATACTACATAACGTTATTCGATATAACGTACTAGTATATAACGTTATACTTCATAAGGTAATACTACATAACGTTATACGTCATAAGGTGATACTACATAACGTTATACGCTTTAAGGTAATACTACATAACGTTATACGATATAACGTAATAGTATATAACGTTATACTTCAGAAGGTCATACCATATAACGTTATGCGTTATAAGGTAATACTACATAACGTTTTACGTTATAACGTAATAGTACATAACGTTATAAGTCAGAAGGTGATACTACATAACGTTATACGTTTTAAGGTAATACTACATAACTTTATTCGATATAACGTAACAGTGTATAACGTTATATGTTAGTACGTAATAGTACATAACGTTATACATTAGAACGTATTAGTATATAACGTTACACGACAGTACGTAATAGTATATAACGTTATACGTCAGAAGGTAACACTACATAACGGTTTACGTTATAAAGTGATAGTATATAACGTTATACGTTAGTACCTATTAGTATCTAACTTTATACGTTATAACGTAATAGTATATAACGGTGTACGTTATAAGGTAATATTACATAACGTTTTACGTTATAACGTAATAGTATATAACGTTATACTTCAGAAGGTCATACCATATAACGTTATGCGTTATAAGGTAATACTACATAACGTTATTCGATATAACGTACTAGTATATAACGTTATACTTCATAAGGTAATACTACATAACGTTATACGTCATAAGGTGATACTACATAACGTTATACGCTTTAAGGTAATACTACATAACGTTTTACGTTATAACGTAATAGTATATAACGTTATACTTCGAAAGGTAGTACTACTTAACATAATACGTCATAAGGTAAAACTATATAACGTTATACGATATAAAGTACTACTACATAACGTTTTACGATATAACGTAATAGTATATAACGTTATACGTCAGAAGGTAATGCTACATAACGTTATGCGTTATAAGGTAATACTACATAACGTTTTACGTTATAACGTAATAGTATATAACGTTATACGTCGAAAGGTAGTACTACTTAACATAATACGTCATAAGGTAAAACTATATAACGTTATACGATATAAAGTACTACTACATAACTTTTTACGTTATAACGTAATAGTATATAACGTTATACATTAGTACGTAATAGTATATAACGTTATACGTTCGTACGTAATAGTATATAACGTTATACGTCGGAAGGTAATACTACATAACGTTATGCGTTACAAGGTAATACTACATAGCCTTTTACGTTATAACGTAATAATATATAACATTATACGTTAGTACGTAATGGTATATAACGTTATACGTTATTACGTAATAGTATACAGCGTTATACGTTAGTCCCTATTAGTATATAACTTAAACGTTATAACGTAATAGTATATAACTGTATACGTTATAAGGTAATACTACATAACGTTATACGATATAACGTAATAGTATCTAACTTTATACGTTATAACGTAATAGTATATAACGGTGTACGTTATAAGGTAATACTACATAACGTTTTACGTTATAACGTAATAGTATATAACGTTATAGGTCGAAAGGTAATACTACTTAACATAATACGTCATAAGGTAAAAATATATAACGTTATACGTTATAAAGTACTACTACATAACGTTTTACGTTATAACGTAATAGTATATAACGTTATACATTAGTACGTAATAGTATATAACGTTATACGTTCGTAAGTAATAATATATAACGTTATATGTTAGTACGTAATAGTATATAACGTTATACGTTATTACGTAATAGTATGTGACGTTATAAGTTAGTACGTAATAGTGTATAACGTTATTCGTTATAACATGATAGTATATAACGTTATACGTCAGAAGGTAATACTACATAACGTTACACGTTAGTACCTATTAGTATATAACTTTATACGTTATAACATAATAGTATATAACTGTATACGTTATAAGATAATACTACATAACGTCATTCGATATAACGTAATAGTATATAACGTTATACATTAGTACGTAATAGTATATAACGTTATACATTAGTACGTAATAGTATATAACGTTATACGTTCGTACGTAATAGTATATAACGTTATACATTAGAACGTAATAGTATATAACGTTATACGTTCGTAAGTAATAGTATATAACGTTATATGTTAGTACGTAATAGTATATAACGTTATACGTTATTACGTAATAGTATGTAACTTTATACGTTCGTACGTAATAGTATATAACGTTATACAATAGTACGTAATAGTATATAACGTCATACGTTCGTAAGTAATAGTATATAACGTTATATGTTAGTACGTAATAGTATATAACGTTATACGTTATTACGTAATAGTATGTACGTTATACGTTCGTACGTAATAGTATATAACGTTATACATTAGTACGTAATAGTATATAACGTTATACGTCAGAAGGTAATACTACATAACGTTATACGTCATAAGGTGATACTACATAACGTTATACGTTATAACGTAATAGTATATAACGTTATACATTAGTACGTAATAGTATATAACGTTATACGTTCGTAAGTAATAATATATAACGTTATATGTTAGTACGTAATAGTATATAACGTTATACGTTATTACGTAATAGTATGTGACGTTATAAGTTAGTACGTAATAGTGTATAACGTTATTCGTTATAACATGATAGTATATAACGTTATACGTCAGAAGGTAATACTACATAACGTTACACGTTAGTACCTATTAGTATATAACTTTATACGTTATAACATAATAGTATATAACTGTATACGTTATAAGATAATACTACATAACGTCATTCGATATAACGTAATAGTATATAACGTTATACATTAGTACGTAATAGTATATAACGTTATACATTAGTACGTAATAGTATATAACGTTATACGTTCGTACGTAATAGTATATAACGTTATACATTAGAACGTAATAGTATATAACGTTATACGTTCGTAAGTAATAGTATATAACGTTATATGTTAGTACGTAATAGTATATAACGTTATACGTTATTACGTAATAGTATGTAACTTTATACGTTCGTACGTAATAGTATATAACGTTATACAATAGTACGTAATAGTATATAACGTCATACGTTCGTAAGTAATAGTATATAACGTTATATGTTAGTACGTAATAGTATATAACGTTATACGTTATTACGTAATAGTATGTACGTTATACGTTCGTACGTAATAGTATATAACGTTATACATTAGTACGTAATAGTATATAACGTTATACGTCAGAAGGTAATACTACATAACGTTATACGTCATAAGGTGATACTACATAACGTTATACGTTATAACGTAATAGTATATAACGTTATACGTCAGAAGGTAATACTACATAACGTTTTACGTTTTAACGTAATAGTATATAACGTTATACGTTATAAAGTACTACTACATAACGTTTTACGTTATAACGTAATAGTATATAACGTTATACATTCGTACGTAATAGAATATAACGTTATACGTTCGTACGTAATAGTATATAACGTTATACATTAGAACGTAATAGTATATAACGTTATACGTTCGTAAGTAATAGTATATAACGTTATATGTTAGTACGTAATAGTATATAACGTTATACGTTATTACGTAATAGTATGTAACTTTATACGTTCGTACGTAATAGTATATAACGTTATACAATAGTACGTAATAGTATATAACGTCATACGTTCGTAAGTAATAGTATATAACGTTATATGTTAGTACGTAATAGTATATAACGTTATACGTTATTACGTAATAGTATGTACGTTATACGTTCGTACGTAATAGTATATAACGTTATACATTAGTACGTAATAGTATATAACGTTATACGTCAGAAGGTAATACTACATAACGTTATACGTCATAAGGTGATACTACATAACGTTATACGTTATAACGTAATAGTATATAACGTTATACGTCAGAAGGTAATACTACATAACGTTTTACGTTTTAACGTAATAGTATATAACGTTATACGTTATAAAGTACTACTACATAACGTTTTACGTTATAACGTAATAGTATATAACGTTATACATTCGTACGTAATAGAATATAATGTTATACGTTCGTACGTAATAGTATATAACGTTATACATTAGTACGTAATAGTATATAACGTTATACGTCATAACATGATAGTATATAACGTTATACGTTATAAACTACTACTACATAACGTTATACGTTAGTACCTAGCATTATATAACTTTATACGTTATAACGTAATAGTAAATAACTGTGCACGTTATAAGGTAATACTACATAACGTTATTCGATATAACGTAATGGTATATAACGTTATACTTCATAAGGTAATACTACATAACGTTATACGACATAAGGTGATACTACATAACGTTATACGCTTTAAGGTAATACTACATAACGTTTTACGTTATAACGTAATAGTATATAACGTTATACGTTAGTACGTAATAGTATATAACGTTATACGTTATTACGTAATAGTATATAACGTTATACGTCATAACATGATAGTATATAACGTTATACGTTATAAACTACTACTACATAACGTTATACGTTAGTACCTAGCATTATATAACTTTATACGTTATAACGTAATAGTAAATAACTGTGCACGTTATAAGGTAATACTACATAACGTTATTCGATATAACGTAATAGTATATAACGTTATACGTCAGAAGGTAATGCTACATAACGTTATGCGTTATAAGGTAATACTACATAACGTTTTACGTTATAACGTAATAGTATATAACGTTATACATTAGTACGTAATAGTATATAACGTTATACGTTCGTACGTAATAGTATATAACGTTATACGTCGGAAGGTAATACTACATAACGTTATGCGTTATAAGGTAATACTACATAGCCTTTTACGTTATAACGTAATAGTATATAACGTTATACGTTAGTACGTAATAGTATATAACGTTATACGTTATTACGTAATAGTATACAGCGTTATACGTTAGTCCATATTAGTATATAACTTATACGTTATAACGTAATAGTATATAACTGTATACGTTATAAGGTAATACTACATAACGTTATACGATATAACGTAATAGTATCTAACTTTATACGTTATAACGTAATAGTATATAACGGTGTACGTTATAAGGTAATACTACAAAACGTTTTACGTTATAACGTAATAGTATATAACGTTATACGTCGAAAGGTAATACTACTTAACATAATACGCCATAAGGTAAAACTATATAACGTTATACGTTATAAAGTACTACTACATAACGTTTTACGTTATAACGTAATAGTATATAACGTTATACATTAGTACGTAATAGTATATAACGTTATATGTTAGTACGTAATAGTATATAACGTTATACGTTATTACGTAATAGTATGTGACGTTATAAGTTAGTACGTAATAGTATATAACGTTATTCGTTATAACATGATAGTATATAACGTTATACGTTATAAAATACTACTACTAAACGTTATACGTTAGTACCTAGTATTACATAAGTTTATACGTTATAACGTAATATTTTATAACGGTGTACGTTATAAGGTAATACTACATAACGTTATACGTTATAACGTAATAGTATATAACGTTATACGTCAGAAGGTAATACTACATAACGTTATGCGTTTTAAGGTAATACTACATAACGTTTTACGTTATAACGTAATAGTGTATAACGTCATACGTCGAATGGTAATATTACATAGCGTTATGCGTTATAACGTAATAGTATATAACGTTATACGTCAGAAGGTAATACTACATAGCCTTTTAACGTTATAACGTGATAGTATATAACGTTATACGTTATTACGTAATAGTATCCAGCATTATACGTTAGCACCTATTAGTATATAACTTATACGTTATAACATAATAGTATATAACTGTATACGTTATAAGGTAACACTACATAACGTTATACGATATAACGGAATAGTATCTAACTTTATACGTTATAACGTAATAGTATATAACGGTGTACGTTATAAGGTAATACCACATAACGTTTTACGTTATAACGTAATAGTAAATAACAGTATACGTTATGAGGTAATACTACATAACGTTATTCGATATAACGTAATAGTATATAACGTTATACATTAGTACGTAATAGTATATAACGTTATACATTAGTACGTAATAGTATATAACGTTATACGTTCGTACGTAATAGTATATAACGTTATACATTAGAACGTAATAGTATATAATGTTATACGTTCGTAAGTAATAGTATATAACGTTATATGTTAGTACGTAATAGTATATAACGTTATACGTTATTACGTAATAGTATGTAACTTTATACGTTCGAACGTAATAGTATATAACGTTATACATTAGTACGTAATAGTATATAACGTTATACGTTCGTAAGTAATAGTATATAACGTTATATGTTAGTACGTAATAGTATATAACGTTATACGTTATTACGTAATAGTATGTACGTTGTACGTTCGTACGTAATAGTATATAACGTTATACGTTATACGGTAATGCTATATAACGTTTTACGTTATAACGTAATAGTATATAACGTTATACGTCAGAAGGTAATACTACATAACGTTACACGTTAGTACCTATTAGTATATAACTTTATACGTTATAACATATTAGTATATAACTGTATACGTTATAAGGTAATACTACATAACGTTATTCGATATAACGTAATAGTATATAACGTTATACGTCGGAAGGTAATACTACATAACGTTATGCGTTATAAGGTAATACTACATAGCCTTTTAACGTTATAACGTGATAGTATATAACGTTATACGTTATTACGTAATAGTATCCAGCATTATACGTTAGCACCTATTAGTATATAACTTATACGTTATAACGTAATAGTATATAACTGTATACGTTATAAGGTAATACTACAAAACGTCATACGATATAACGTAATAGTATCTAACTTTATACGTTATAACG
The DNA here is from genome assembly GCF_905332965.1 of Bombus pascuorum. Lineage (NCBI taxonomy): Eukaryota > Metazoa > Arthropoda > Insecta > Hymenoptera > Apidae > Bombus > Bombus pascuorum. The sequence continues at coordinate 15,261,302 of NC_083490.1, read as the reverse complement.
TAATATTATATAACGGTGTACGTTATAAGGTAATACTACATAACGTTTTACGTTATAACGTAATAGTATATAACGTTATACGTCGAAAGGTAATACTACTTAACATAATACGTCATAAGGTAAAACTATATAACGTTATACGTTATAAAGTACTACTACATAACGTTTTACGTTATAACGTAATAGTATATAACGTTATACATTCGTACGTAATAGAATATAATGTTATACGTTCGTACGTAATACTATATAACGTTATACATTAGTACGTAATAGTATATAACGTTATACGTCATAACATGATAGTATATAACGTTATACGTTATAAACTACTACTACATAACGTTATACGTTAGTACCTAGCATTATATAACTTTATACGTTATAACGTAATAGTAAATAACTGTGCACGTTATAAAGTAATACTACATAACGTTATTCGATATAACGTAATGGTATATAACGTTATACTTCATAAGGTAATACTACATAACGTTATACGTTCGTACGTAATAGTATATAACGTTATACATTAGTACGTAATAGTATATAACGTTATACGTCAGAAGGTAATACTACATAACGTTATACGTCATAAGGTGATACTACATAACGTTACACGTTTTAAGGTAATACTACATAACGTTTTACGTTATAACGTAATTGTACGTAACGTTATACGTCAGAAGGTGATACTACATAACGTTATACGCTTTAAGGTAATACTACATAACGTTATTCGATATAACGCAAGAGTGTATAACGTTATACGTTAGTACGTAATAGTACATAACGTTATACATTAGAACGTAATAGTATATAACGTTATACGTTCGTACGTAATAGTATATAACGTTATACATTAGTACGTAATAGTATATAACGTTATACGTCATAACATGATAATATATAACGTTATACGTTATAAACTACTACTACATAACGTTATACGTTAGTACCTAGTATTATATAACTTTATACGTTATAACGTGATAGTAAATAACTGTGTACGTTATAAGGTAATACTACATAACGTTATTCGATATAACGTAATAGTATATAACGTTATACTTCATAAGGTAATACTACATAACGTTATACGACATAAGGTGATACTACATAGCGTTATACGCTTTAAGGTAATACTACATAACGTTTTACGTTATAACGTAATAGTATATAACGTTATACGTCAGAAGGTAATGCTACATAACGTTATGCGTTATAAGGTAATACTACATAACGTTCTACGTTATAACGTAATAGTATATAACGTTATACGTTAGTACGTAATAGTATATAACGTTATACGTTATTACGTAATAGTATACAGCGTTATACGTTAGTCCCTATTTAGTATATAACTTATACGTTATAACGTAATAGTATATAACTGTATACGTTATAAGGTATTACTACATACCGTTATACGATATAACGTAATAGTATCTAACTTTATACGTTATGACGTAATAGTATATAACGGTGTACGTTATAAGGTAATACTACATAACGTTTTACGTTATAACGTAATAGTATATAACGTTATACGTCGAAAGGTAATACTACTTAACATAATACGTCATAAGGTAAAACTATATAACGTTATACGTTATAAAGTACTACTACATAACGTTTTACGTTATAACGTAATAGTATATAACGTTATACATTAGTACGTAATAGTATATAACGTTATACGTTCGTAAGTAATAGTATATAACGTTATATGTTAGTACGTAATAGTATATAACGTTATACGTTATTACGTAATAGTATGTAAAGTTATAAGTTAGTACGTAATAGTATATAACGTTATACGTCATAACATGATAATATATAACGTTATACGTTATAAACTACTACTACATAACGTTATACGTTAGTACCTAGTATTATATAACTTTATACGTTATAACGTGATAGTAAATAACTGTGTACGTTATAAGGTAATACTACATAACGTTATACGTTATAACGTAATAGTATATAACGTTATACGTCAGAAGGTAATACTACATAACGTTATGCGTTATAACGTAATAGTATATAACGTTATACGTCAGAAGGTAATACTACATAACGTTTTACGTTTTATCGTGATAGTATATAACGTTATACGTTAGTACCTAGTATTATATAACTTTATACGTTATAACGTAATAGTAAATAACTGTGTACGTTATAAGGTAATACTACATAACGTTATACGTTATAACGTAATAGTATATAACGTTATACGTCGGAAGGTAATACTACATAACGTTATGCGTTATAAGGTAATACTACATAACGTTTTACGTTATAACGTAAAAGTATAAAACGTCATATGTCGAAAGGTAATACTACTTAACATTATACGTCATAAGGTAATGCTATATAACTTTGTACGTTATAAAGTACTACTACATAACGTTTTACGTTATAACGTAATAGCATACAACGTTATACGTTTGTACGAAATTGTATATAGCGTTATACGTTATACGGTAATACTACATAACGTTTTACGTTATAACGTAATAGTATATAACGTTAGACGTCAGAAGGTAATACTACATAACGTTATACGTTAGTACGTAATAGCATACAACATTGTACGTTAGTACGTAATAGTATATAACGTTATACGTTATACGGTAATGCTACATAACGTTTTACGTTATAACGTAATAGTATATAACGTTATACGTCAGAAGGTAACACTACATAACGTTACACGTTAGTACCTATTAGTATATAACTTTATACGTTATAACATAATAGTGTATAACTGTATACGTTATAAGGTAATACTACATAACGTTATACGATATAACGTAATAGTATCTAACTTTATACGTTATAACGTAATATTATATAACGTTATACGTCAGAAGGTAATACTACAGAACGTTTTGCGTTATAAGGTAATACTACATAACGTTTTACGTTATAACGTAATAGTATATAACGTTTTACGTCGAAAGGTAATACTACTTAACATAATACGTTATAAGGTAAAACTATATAACGTTATACGTTATAAAGTACTACTACATGACGTTTTACGTTATAACGTAATAGTACATAACGTTATACGTCAGAAGGTGATACTACATAACGTTATACGTTTTAAGGTAATACTACAAAACTTTATTCGATATAACGTAACAGTGTATAACGTTATACGTTAGTACGTAATAGCATACAACATTATACGTTAGGTCGTAATAGTATATAACGTTATACGTTATACGGTAATGCTACATAACGTTTTACGTTATAACGTAATAGTATATAACGTTATACGTCGGAAGGTAATACTACATAACGTTATGCGTTATAAAGTACTACTACATAACGTTTTACGTTATAACGTAATAGTATATAACGTTATACATTCGTGCGTAATAGTATATAACGTTATACGTTCGTACGTAATAGTATATAACGTTATACATTAGTAAGTAATAGTATATAACGTTATACGTCATAACATGATAGTATATAACGTTATACGTTATAAACTACTACTACATAACGCTATACGTTAGCACCTAGTATTATATAACTTTATACGTTATAACGTAATAGTATATAACTGTGTACGTTATAAGGTAATACTACATAACGTTATTCGATATAACGTAATAGTATCTAACGTTATACTTCATAAGGTAATACTACATAACGTTATACGTCATCAGTTGATACTACATAACGTTATACGCTTTAAGGTAATACTACATGACGTATTACGTTATAACGTAATAGTATATAACGTTATACGTCAGAAGGTAATGCTACATTACGTTATGCGTTATAAGGTAATACTACATAACGTTTTACGTTATAACGTAATAGTATATAACGTTATACATTAGTACGTAATAGTATATAACGTTATACGTTCGTACGTAATAGTATATAACGTTATACGTCGGAAGGTAATACTACATAACGTTATGCGTTATAAGGTAATACTACATAGCCTTTTACGTTATAACGTAATAATATATAATGTTATACGTTAGTACGTAATAGTATATAACGTTATACGTTATTACGTAATAGTATACAGCGTTATACTTTAGTCCCTATTAGTATCTAACTTTATACGCTATAACGTAATAGTATATAACTGTATACGTTATAAGGTAATATTACATAACGTTATACGATATAACGCCATAGTATCTAACTTTATACGTTATAACGTAATAGTATATAACGGTATACGTTATAAGGTAATATTACATAACGTTTTACGTTATAACGTAATAGTATATAACGTTATACGTAAGAAGGTAATACTACACAACGTTATACGTTAGTACCTATTAGTATATAACTTTATAGGTTATAACGTAATAGTATATAACGTTAGACGTCAGAAGGTAATACTACATAACGTTATACGTTAGTACCTATTAGTATATAACTTTATACGTTATAACGTAATAGTATATAACTGTATACGTTATAACGTAATAGTATATAACTGTATACGTTATAAGGTAATACTACATAACGTTATACGTTATAACGTAATAGTATATAACTGTATACGTTATAAGGTAATACTACATAACGTTATACGATATAACGTAATAGTATCTAACTTTATACGTTATAACGTAATAGTATATAACGGTATACGTCAGAAGGTAATACTACAGAACGTTTTGCGTTATAAGGTAATACTACATAACGTTTTACGTTATAACGTAATAGTATATAACGTTTTACGTCGAAAGGTAATACTACTTAACATAATACGTTATAAGGTAAAACTATATAACGTTATACGTTATAAAGTACTACTACATGACGTTTTACGTTATAACGTAATAGTACATAACGTTATACGTCAGAAGGTGATACTACATAACGTTATACGTTTTAAGGTAATACTACATAACTTTATTCGATATAACGTAACAGTGTATAACGTTATACGTTAGTACGTAATAGCATACAACATTATACGTTAGTACGTAATAGTATATAACGTTATACGTCGGAAGGTAATACTACATAACGTTATGCGTTATAAAGTACTACTACATAACGTTTTACGTTATAACGTAATAGTATATAACGTTATACATTCGTGCGTAATCGTGTATAACGTTATACGTTCGTACGTAATAGTATATAACGTTATACATTAGTACGTAATAGTATATAACGTTATACGTCATAACATGATAGTATATAACGTTATACGTTATAACCTACTACTACATAACGTTATACGTTAGTACCTAGTATTATATAACTTTATACGTTATAACGTAATAGTAAATAACTGTGTACGTTATAAGGTAATACTACATAACGTTATTCGATATAACGTAATAGTATATAACGTTATACTTCATAAGGTAATACTACATAACGTTATACGTCATAAGGTGATACTACATAACGTTATACGCTTTAAGGTAATACTACATAATGTTTTACGTTATAACGTAATAGTATATAACGTTATACGTCAGAAGGTAATACTACATAACGTTATGCGTTTTAAGGTAATACTACATAACGTTTTACGTTATAACGTAATAGTATATAACGTCATACGTCGAATGGTAATACTACATAACGTTTTACGTTATAACGTAATAGTATATAACGTTATACGTCAGAAGGTAATGCTACATAACGTTATACTTCATAAGGTAATACTACATAACGTTATACGTCATAAGGTGATACTACATAACGTTATACGCTTTAAGGTAATACTACATAATGTTTTACGTTTTAACGTGATAGTATATAACGTTATACGTTAGTACCTAGTATTATATAACTTTATACGTTATAACGTAATAGTAAATAACTGTATACGTTATAAGGTAATACTACATAACGTTATACGATATAACGTAATAGTATCTAACTTAATACGTTATAACGTAATAGTATATAACGTTATACGTCAGAAGGTAATACTACATAACGTTATGCGTTATAAGGTAATACTACATAACGTTTTACGTTATAACGTAATAGTATATAACGTTATACGTCATAATGTGATACTACATAACGTTATACGCTTTAAGGTAATACTACATAACGTTTTACGTTATAACGTAATAGTATATAACGTTATACGTCGGAAGGTAATACTACATAACGTTTTACGTTATAACGTAATAGTATATAACGTTATACGTCAGAAGGTAATACTACATAACGTTACACGTTAGTACCTATTAGTATATAACTTTATACGTTATAACGTAATAGTATATAACTGTATACGTTATAAGGTAATACTACATAACGTTATTCGATATAACGTAATAGTATATAACGTTATACGTCGGAAGGTAATACTACATAACGTTATGCGTTATAAGGTAATACTACATAACGTTTTACGTTATAACGTAAAAGTATAAAACGTCATATGTCGAAAGGTAATACTACTTAACATTATACGTCATAAGGTAATGCTATATAACTTTGTACGTTATAAAGTACTACTACATAACGTTTTACGTTATAACGTAATAGCATACAACGTTATACGTTAGTACGAAATAGTATATAGCGTTATACGTTATACGGTAATACTACATAACGTTTTACGTTATAACGTAATAGTATATAACGTTATACGTCAGAAGGTAATACTACATAACGTTACACGTTAGTGCCTATTAGTATATAACTTTATACGTTATAACGTAATAGTATATAACTGTATACGTTATAAGGTAATACTACATAACGTTATACGATATAACGTAATAGTATCTAACTTTATACGTTATAACGTAATATTATATAACGGTGTACGTTATAAGGTAATATAGGTCGAAAGGTAATACTACTTAACATAATACGTCATAAGGTAAAACTATATAACGTTATACGGTATAAAGCACTATTACATAACGTTTTACGTTATAACGTAATAGTATATAACGTTATACATTAGTACGTAATAGTATATAACGTTATACGTTCGTACGTAATAGTATATAACGTTATACGTTCGTAAGTAATAGTATATAACGTTATACGTTCGTAAGTAATAGTATATAACGTTATAAGTTAGTACGTAATAGTATATAGCGTTATACGTTATAACGTATTAGTAAATATCAGTATACGTTATAAGGTAATACTACATAACGTTATTCGATATAACATAATAGTATATATCGTTATACATTAATACGTAATAGTATATAATGTTATACGTTCGTAAGTAATAGTATATAACGTTATATGTTAGTACGTAATAGTATATAGCGTTATAAGTTAGTACGTAATAGTATATAACGTTATACATTAGTACGTAATAGTATATAACGTTATACGTCAGAAGGTAATACTACATAACGTTATACGTCATAAGGTGATACTACATAACGTTACACGTTTTAAGGTAATACTACATAACGTTTTACGTTATAACGTAATGGTACATAACGTTATACGTCAGATGGTGATACTACATAACGTTATACGCTTTAAGGTAATACTACATAACGTTATTCGATATAACGTAACAGTGTATAACGTTATACGCTAGTACGTAATAGTACATAACGTTATACATTAGAACGTATTAGTATATAACGTTACTCGACAGTACGTAATAGTATATAACGTTATACGTCAGAAGGTAACACTACATAACGTTTTACGTTATAAAGTGATAGTATATAACGTCATACGTTAGTACCTATTAGTATCTAACTTTATACGCTATAACGTAATAGTATATAACAGTATACGTTATAAGGTAATATTACATAACGTTATACGATATAACGCAATAGTATCTAACTTTATACGTTATAACGTAATAGTATATAACGGTATACGTTATAAGGTAATATTACATAACGTTTTACGTTATAACGTAATAGTATATAACGTTATACGTAAGAAGGTAATACTACATAACGTTATACGTTAGTACCTATTAGTATATAACTTTATAGGTTATAACGTAATAGTATATAACGTTAGACGTCGGAAGGTAATACTACATAACGTTATGCGTTATAAAGTACTACTACATAACGTTTTACGTTATAACGTAATAGTATATAACGTTATACATTCGTGCGTAATAGTATATAACGTTATACGTTCGTACGTAATAGTATATAACGTTATACATTACTACGTAATAGTATATAACGTTATACGTCATAACATGATAGTATATAACGTTATACGTTATAAACTACTACTACATAACGTTATATGTTAGTACCTAGTATTATATAACTTTATACGTTATAACGTAATAGTAAATAACTGTGTACGTTATAAGGTAATACTACATAACGTTATTCGATATAACGTAATAGTATCTAACGTTATACTTCATAAGGTAATACTACATAACGTTATACGTCATAAGGTGATACTACATAACGTTATACGCTTTAAGGTAATACTACATAACGTTTTACGTTATAACGTAATAGTATATAACGTTATACGTCAGAAGGTAATGCTACATTACGTTATGCGTTTTAAGGTAATACTACATAACGTTTTACGTTATAACGTAATAGTATATCACGTCATACGTCGAATGGTAATACTACATAACGTTATGCGTTATAACGTAATAGTATATAACGTTATACGTCAGAAGGTAATACTACATAACGTTTTACGTTTTAACGTGATAGTATATAACGCTATACGTTAGTACCTAGTATTATATAACTTTATACGTTATAACGTAATAGTAAATAACTGTATACGTTATAAGGTAATACTACATAACGTTATACGATATAACGTAATAGTATCTAACTTAATACGTTATAACGTAATACTATATAACGGTGTACGTTATACGGTAATACTACATAACGTTTTACGTTATAACGTAATAGTATATAACTGTATACGTTATAAGGTAATACTACATAACGTTATACGATATAACGTAATAGTATCTAACTTTATACGTTATAACGTAATATTATATAACGGTGTACGTTATAAGGTAATACTACATAACGTTTTACGTTATAACGTAATAATACATAACATTATAGGTCGAAAGGTAATACTACCTAACATAATACGTCATAAGGTAAAACTATATAACGTTATACGGTATAAAGTACTACTACATAACGTTTTACGTTATAACGTAATAGTATATAACGTTATACAATAGTACGTAATAGTATATAACGTTATACAATAGTACGTAATAGTATATAACGTTATACGTTCGTAAGTAATAGTATATAACGTTATATGTTAGTACGTAATAGTATATAACGTTATAAGTTAGTACGTAATAGTATATAGCGTTATACGTTATAACGTAATAGTAAATAACAGTATACGTTATAAGGTAATACTACATAACGTTATTCGATATAACATAATAGTATATAACGTTATACATTAATACGTAATAGTATATAACGTTATACGTTCGTACGTAATAGTATGTAACGTTATACATTAGTACGTAATAGTATATAACGTTATACGTCAGAAGGTAATACTACATAACGTTATACGTCATAAGGTGATACTACATAACGTTACACGTTTTAAGGTAATACTACATAACGTTTTACGTTAAAACGTAATAGTATATAACGTTATACGTCAGAAGGTGATACTACATAACGTTATACGCTTTAAGGTAATACTACATAACGTTATTCGATATAACGTAACAGTGTATAACGTTATACGTTAGTACGTAATAGTACATAACGTTATACATTAGAACGTATTAGTATATAACGTTACACGACAGTACGTAATAGTATATAACGTTATACGTCAGAAGGTAACACTACATCACGCTATACGTCATAAGGTTATGCTATCTAACGTTATTCGGTATAACGTAATAGCATATAACGTAATACGTTAGTACGTATTATAATATAACGTTATACGTAAGTACGTAATAGTATATAACTTTATACGTTAGTACCTATTAGTATATAACTTTATACGTTATAACGTAATAGTATATAACTGTATACGTTGTAAGGTAATACTACTTAACGTTATACGATATAACGTAATAGTATATAACGTTATACTTCAGAAGGTCATACCATATAACGTTATGCGTTATAAGGTAATACTACATAACGTTATACGTTAGTACCTATTAGTATATAACATTATACGTTATAACGTAATAGTATATAACTGTATAAGTTATAAGGTAATACTACATAACGTTATTCGATATAACGTAATAGTATATAACGTTATACGTCAGAAGGTAATACTACATAACGTTTTACGTTATAAAGTGATAGTATATAACGTCATACGTTAGTACCTATTAGTATCTAACTTTATACGCCATAACGTAATAGTATATAACTGTATACGTTGTAAGGTAATACTACATAACGTTTTACGTTATAACGTAATAGTATATAACTGTATACGTTATAAGGTAATACTACATAACGTAATTCGATATAACGTAATAGTATATATCGTTATACGTCGGATGGTAATACTACATAACGTTATGCGTTATAAGGTAATACTACATAGCGTTTTACGTTATAACGTGATAGTATATAACGTTATACGTTAGTACTTATTAGCATCTAACTTTATACGTTATAACGTAATAGTATATAACGGTGTACGTTATAAGGTAATACTACATAACGTTATACGTTATAACGTAACAGCATATAACGTTATACGTTAGTACGTATTAGTATATAACGTTATATGTTAGTACCTATTAGTATATTACTTTATACGTTATAACGTAATAGTAAATAACTGTATACGTTATAAGGTAATACTACATAACGTTATTCGATATAACGTAATAGTATACAACGTTATACTTCATAAGGTTATACTACATAACGTTATACGTCATAAGGTGATACTACATAACGTTATGCGTTATAAGGTAATACTACATAACCTTTTTACGTTATAACGTAAAATTATAAAACGTCATACGTCGAAAGGTAATACTACTTAACATTATACGTCATAAGGTAATGCTATATAACTTTGTACGTTATAAAGTACCACTACATAACGTTTTACGTTATAACGTAATAGCATACAACGTTATACGTTAGTACGAAATAGTATATAGCGTTATACGTTATGCGGTAATACTACATAACGTTTTACGTTATAACGTAATAGTATATAACGTTATACGTTCGTACGTAATAGTATATAACGTTATACATTAGTACGTAATAGTATATAACGTTATACGTTCGTTAGTAATAGTATGTAACGTTATATGTTAGTACGTAATAGTATATAACGTTATACGTTCGTAAGTAATAGTATATAACGTTATATGTTAGTACGTTAGTATATAACGTTATACGTCCGAAGGTAATACAACATAACGTTATGCGTTACAAGGTAATACTACATAACGTTATACGTCATAATGTGATACTACATAACGTTACACGTTTTAAGGTAATACTACATAACGTTTTACGTTATAACGTAATAGTACATAACGTTATACGTCAGAAGGTGATACTACATAACGTTATACGCTTTAAGGTAATACTACATAACGTTATCCGATATAACGTAACAGTGTATAACGTTATACGTTAGTACGTAATAGTACATAACGTTATACATTAGAACGTATTAGTATATAACGTTACACGACAGTACGTGATAGTATATAACGTTATACGTCAGAAGGTAACACTACATCACGTTATACGTCATAAGGTTATGCTATCTAACGTTATACGGTATAACGTAATAGCATATAACGTAATACGTTAGTACGTATTATAATATAACGTTATACGTAAGTACGTAATAGTATATAACTTTATACGTTAGTACCTATTAGTATATAACTTTATACGTTATAATGTAATAGTATATAACTGTATACGTTGTAAGGTAATACTACTTAACGTTATACGATATAACGTAATAGTATATAACGTTATACTTCAGAAGGTCATACCATATAACGTTATGCGTTATAAGGTAATACTACATAACGTTATACGTTAGTACCTATTAGTATATAACTTTATACGTTATAACGTAATAGTATATAACTCTATACGTTATAAGGTAATACTACATAACGTTATACGATATAACGCAATAGTATATAACTTTATACGTTATAACGTAATAGTATATAACGGTGTACGTTATAAGGTAATACTACATAACGTTTTACGTTATAACGTAATAGTATATAACTGTATACGTTATAAGGTAATACTACATAACGTTATTCGATATAACGTAATAGTATATAACGTTATACGTCGGATGGTAATACTACATAACGTTATGCGTTATAAGGTAATACTACATAGCGTTTTACGTTATAACGTGATAGTATATAACGTTATACGTTAGTACGTATTAGTATATAACGTTATATGTTAGTACCTATTGGTATATTACTTTATACGTTATAACGTAATAGTAAATAACTGTATACGTTATAAGGTAATACTACAAAACGTTATGCGATATAACGTAATATAATATAACGTTATACGTCAGAATGTAATACTACATAACGGTATGCGTTATAGGGTAATACTACATAACGTTTTACGTTATAACGTAATAGTATATAACGTTATAAGTCGGAAGGTAATACTACATAACGTTATGCGTTATAAGGTAATACTGCATAACGTTTTCCGTTATAACGTAATAGTATATAACGTTATACGTTACACGATAATACTACATAACGTTTTACGTTATAACGTAATAGTATATAACGTTATATGTTAGTACGTAACAGTATATAACGTTATACGTTATTACGTAATAGTATGTAACGTTATAAGTTAGTACGCAATAGTATATAACGTTATACGTTATAACATGATAGTATATAACGTTATACGTCATAAGGTGATACTACATAACGTTACACGTTTTAAGGTAATACTACATAACGTTTTACGTTATAACGTAATAGTACATAACGTTATACGTCAGAAGGTGATACTACATAACGTTATACGCTTTAAGGTAATACTACATAACGTTTTACGTTATAACGTAATAGTATTTAACGTTATACGTCAGAAGGTAATGCTACATAACGTTATGCGTTATAAGGTAATACTACATAACGTTATACGTCATAAGGTGATACTACATAACGTTACACGTTTTAAGGTAATACTACATAACGTTTTACGTTAAAACGTAATAGTATATAACGTTATACGTCAGAAGGTGATACTACATAACGTTATACGCTTTAAGGTAATACTACATAACGTTATTTGATATAACGTAACAGTGTATAACGTTATACGTTAGTACGTAATAGTACATAACGTTATACATTAGAACGTATTAGTATATAACGTTACACGACAGTACGTAATAGTATATAACGTTATACGTCAGAAGGTAACACTACATCACGCTATACGTCATAAGGTTATGCTATCTAACGTTATTCGGTATAACGTAATAGCATATAACGTAATACGTTAGTACGTATTATAATATAACGTTATACGTAAGTACGTAATAGTATATAACTTTATACGTTAGTACCTATTAGTATATAACTTTATACGTTATAACGTAATAGTATATAACTGTATACGTTGTAAGGTAATACTACTTAACGTTATACGATATAATGTAATAGTATATAACGTTATACTTCAGAAGGTCATACCATATAACGTTATGCGTTATAAGGTAATACTACATAACGTTATACGTTAGTACCTATTAGTATATAACTTTATACGTTATAACGTAATAGTATATAACTGTATAAGTTATAAGGTAATACTACATAACGTTATTCGATATAACGTAATAGTATATAACGTTATACGTCAGAAGGTAATACTACATAACGTTTTACGTTATAAAGTGATAGTATATAACGTCATACGTTAGTACCTATTAGTATCTAACTTTATACGCTATAACGTAATAGTATATAACTGTATACGTTGTAAGGTAATACTACATAACGTTTTACGTTATAACGTAATAGTATATAACTGTATACGTTATAAGGTAATACTACATAACGTAATTCGATATAACGTAATAGTATATATCGTTATACGTCGGATGGTAATACTACATAACGTTATGCGTTATAAGGTAATACTACATAGCGTTTTACGTTATAACGTGATAGTATATAACGTTATACGTTAGTACTTATTAGCATCTAACTTTATACGTTATAACGTAATAGTATATAACGGTGTACGTTATAAGGTAATACTACATAACGTTATACGTTATAACGTAACAGCATATAACGTTATACGTTAGTACGTATTAGTATATAACGTTATATGTTAGTACCTATTAGTATATTACTTTATACGTTATAACGTAATAGTAAATAACTGTATACGTTATAAGGTAATACTACATAACGTTATTCGATATAACGTAATAGTATACAACGTTATACTTCATAAGGTTATACTACATAACGTTATACGTCATAAGGTGATACTACATAACGTTATGCGTTATAAGGTAATACTACATAACGTTTTACGTTATAACGTAAAATTATAAAACGTCATACGTCGAAAGGTAATACTACTTAACATTATACGTCATAAGGTAATGCTATATAACTTTGTACGTTATAAAGTACCACTACATAACGTTTTACGTTATAACGTAATAGCATACAACGTTATACGTTAGTACGAAATAGTATATAGCGTTATACGTTATGCGGTAATACTACATAACGTTTTACGTTATAACGTAATAGTATATAACGTTATACGTTCGTACGTAATAGTATATAACGTTATACATTAGTACGTAATAGTATATAACGTTATACGTTCGTAAGTAATAGTATGTAACGTTATATGTTAGTACGTAATAGTATATAACGTTATACGTTCGTAAGTAATAGTATATAACGTTATAAGTTAGTACGCAATAGTATATAACGTTATACGTTATAACATGATAGTATATAACGTTATACGTCATAAGGTGATACTACATAACGTTACACGTTTTAAGGTAATACTACATAACGTTTTACGTTATAACGTAATAGTACATAACGTTATACGACAGAAGGTGTATACTACATAACGTTATACGCTTTAAGGTAATACTACATAACGTTTTACGTTATAACGTAATAGTATTTAACGTTATACGTCAGAAGGTAATGCTACATAACGTTATGCGTTATAAGGTAATACTACATAACGTTATACGTCATAAGGTGATACTACATAACGTTACACGTTTTAAGGTAATACTACATAACGTTTTACGTTAAAACGTAATAGTATATAACGTTATACGTCAGAAGGTGATACTACATAACGTTATACGCTTTAAGGTAATACTACATAACGTTATTTGATATAACGTAACAGTGTATAACGTTATACGTTAGTACGTAATAGTACATAACGTTATACATTAGAACGTATTAGTATATAACGTTACACGACAGTACGTAATAGTATATAACGTTATACGTCAGAAGGTAACACTACATCACGCTATACGTCATAAGGTTATGCTATCTAACGTTATTCGGTATAACGTAATAGCATATAACGTAATACGTTAGTACGTATTATAATATAACGTTATACGTAAGTACGTAATAGTATATAACTTTATACGTTAGTACCTATTAGTATATAACTTTATACGTTATAACGTAATAGTATATAACTGTATACGTTGTAAGGTAATACTACTTAACGTTATACGATATAACGTAATAGTATATAACGTTATACTTCAGAAGGTCATACCATATAACGTTATGCGTTATAAGGTAATACTACATAACGTTATACGTTAGTACCTATTAGTATATAACTTTATACGTTATAACGTAATAGTATATAACTGTATAAGTTATAAGGTAATACTACATAACGTTATTCGATATAACGTAATAGTATATAACGTTATACGTCAGAAGGTAATACTACATAACGTTTTACGTTATAAAGTGATAGTATATAACGTCATACGTTAGTACCTATTAGTATCTAACTTTATACGCTATAACGTAATAGTATATAACTGTATACGTTGTAAGGTAATACTACATAACGTTTTACGTTATAACGTAATAGTATATAACTGTATACGTTATAAGGTAATACTACATAACGTAATTCGATATAACGTAATAGTATATATCGTTATACGTCGGATGGTAATACTACATAACGTTATGCGTTATAAGGTAATACTACATAGCGTTTTACGTTATAACGTGATAGTATATAACGTTATACGTTAGTACTTATTAGCATCTAACTTTATACGTTATAACGTAATAGTATATAACGGTGTACGTTATAAGGTAATACTACATAACGTTATACGTTATAACGTAACAGCATATAACGTTATACGTTAGTACGTATTAGTATATAACGTTATATGTTAGTACCTATTAGTATATTACTTTATACGTTATAACGTAATAGTAAATAACTGTATACGTTATAAGGTAATACTACATAACGTTATTCGATATAACGTAATAGTATACAACGTTATACTTCATAAGGTTATACTACATAACGTTATACGTCATAAGGTGATACTACATAACGTTATGCGTTATAAGGTAATACTACATAACGTTTTACGTTATAACGTAAAATTATAAAACGTCATACGTCGAAAGGTAATACTACTTAACATTATACGTCATAAGGTAATGCTATATAACTTTGTACGTTATAAAGTACCACTACATAACGTTTTACGTTATAACGTAATAGCATACAACGTTATACGTTAGTACGAAATAGTATATAGCGTTATACGTTATGCGGTAATACTACATAACGTTTTACGTTATAACGTAATAGTATATAACGTTATACGTTCGTACGTAATAGTATATAACGTTATACATTAGTACGTAATAGTATATAACGTTATACGTTCGTAAGTAATAGTATGTAACGTTATATGTTAGTACGTAATAGTATATAACGTTATACGTTCGTAAGTAATAGTATATAACGTTATATGTTAGTACGTTAGTATATAACGTTATACGTCCGAAGGTAATACAACATAACGTTATGCGTTACAAGGTAATACTACATAACGTTATACGTCATAATGTGATACTACATAACGTTACACGTTTTAAGGTAATACTACATAACGTTTTACGTTATAACGTAATAGTACATAACGTTATACGTCAGAAGGTGATACTACATAACGTTATACGCTTTAAGGTAATACTACATAACGTTATCCGATATAACGTAACAGTGTATAACGTTATACGTTAGTACGTAATAGTACATAACGTTATACATTAGAACGTATTAGTATATAACGTTACACGACAGTACGTGATAGTATATAACGTTATACGTCAGAAGGTAACACTACATCACGTTATACGTCATAAGGTTATGCTATCTAACGTTATACGGTATAACGTAATAGCATATAACGTAATACGTTAGTACGTATTATAATATAACGTTATACGTAAGTACGTAATAGTATATAACTTTATACGTTAGTACCTATTAGTATATAACTTTATACGTTATAATGTAATAGTATATAACTGTATACGTTGTAAGGTAATACTACTTAACGTTATACGATATAACGTAATAGTATATAACGTTATACTTCAGAAGGTCATACCATATAACGTTATGCGTTATAAGGTAATACTACATAACGTTATACGTTAGTACCTATTAGTATATAACTTTATACGTTATAACGTAATAGTATATAACTCTATACGTTATAAGGTAATACTACATAACGTTATACGATATAACGCAATAGTATCTAACTTTATACGTTATAACGTAATAGTATATAACGGTGTACGTTATAAGGTAATACTACATAACGTTTTACGTTATAACGTAATAGTATATAACTGTATACGTTATAAGGTAATACTACATAACGTTATTCGATATAACGTAATAGTATATAACGTTATACGTCGGATGGTAATACTACATAACGTTATGCGTTATAAGGTAATACTACATAGCGTTTTACGTTATAACGTGATAGTATATAACGTTATACGTTAGTACGTATTAGTATATAACGTTATATGTTAGTACCTATTAGTATATTACTTTATACGTTATAACGTAATAGTAAATAACTGTATACGTTATAAGGTAATACTACAAAACGTTATGCGATATAACGTAATATAATATAACGTTATACGTCAGAATGTAATACTACATAACGGTATGCGTTATAGGGTAATACTACATAACGTTTTACGTTATAACGTAATAGTATATAACGTTATAAGTCGGAAGGTAATACTACATAACGTTATGCGTTATAAGGTAATACTGCATAACGTTTTCCGTTATAACGTAATAGTATATAACGTTATACGTTACACGATAATACTACATAACGTTTTACGTTATAACGTAATAGTATATAACGTTATATGTTAGTACGTAACAGTATATAACGTTATACGTTATTACGTAATAGTATGTAACGTTATAAGTTAGTACGCAATAGTATATAACGTTATACGTTATAACATGATAGTATATAACGTTATACGTCATAAGGTGATACTACATAACGTTACACGTTTTAAGGTAATACTACATAACGTTTTACGTTATAACGTAATAGTACATAACGTTATACGTCAGAAGGTGATACTACATAACGTTATACGCTTTAAGGTAATACTACATAACGTTATTCGATATAACGTAACAGTGTATAACGTTATACGTTAGTACGTAATAGTATATAACGTTATACATTAGAACGTATTAGTATATAACGTTACACGACAGTATGTAATAGTATATAACGTTATACGTCAGAAGGTAACACTACATCACGTTATACGTCATAAGGTTATGCTATCTAACGTTATACGGTATAACGTAATAGCATATAACGTAATACGTTAGTACGTATTATAATATAACGTTATACGTAAGTACGTAATAGTATATAACTTTATACGTTAGTACCTATTAGTATATAACTTTATACGTTATAACGTAATAGTATATAACTGTATACGTTGTAAGGTAATACTACTTAACGTTATACGATATAACGTAATAGTATATAACGTTATACTTCAGAAGGTCATACCATATAACGTTATGCGTTATAAGGTAATACTACATAACGTTATACGTTAGTACCTATTAGTATATAACTTTATACGTTATAACGTAATAGTATATAACTGTATACGTTATAAGGTAATACTACATAACGTTATTCGATATAACGTAATAGTATATAACGTTATACGTCAGAAGTTAATACTACATAACGTTTTACGTTATAAAGTGATAGTATATAACGTCATACGTTAGTACCTATTAGTATCTAACTTTATACGCTATAACGTAATAGTATATAACTGTATACGTTATAAGGTAATACTACATAACGTTATACGATATAACGCAATAGTATCTAACTTTATACGTTATAACGTAATAGTATATAACGGTGTACGTTATAAGGTAATACTACATAACGTTTTACGTTATAACGTAATAGTATATAACTGTATACGTTATAAGGTAATACTACATAACGTTATTCGATATAACGTAATAGTATATAACGTTATACGTCGGATGGTAACACTACATAACGTTATGCGTTATAAGGTAATACTACATAGCGTTTTACGTTATAACGTGATAGTATATAACGTTATACGTTAGTACGTATTAGTATATAACGTTATATGTTAGTACCTATTAGTATATTACTTTATACGTTATAACGTAATAGTAAATAACTGTATACGTTATAAGGTAATACTACATAACGTTATTTGATATAACGTAATAGTATATAACGTTATACTTCATAAGGTTATACTACATAACCTTATACGTCATAAGGTGATACTACATAACGTTATGCGTTATAAGGTAATACTACATAACGTTTTACGTCATAACGTAAAATTATAAAACGTCATACGTCGAAAGGTAATACTACTTAACATTATACGTCATAAGGTAATGCTATATAACTTTGTACGTTATAAAGTACTACTACATAACGTTTTACGTTATAACGTAATAGCATGCAACGTTATACGTTAGTACGAAATAGTATATAGCGTTATACGATATACGTTAATACTACATAACGTTTTACGTTATAACGTAATAGTATATAACGTTACACGTCAGAAGGTAATACTACATAACGTTATACGTCATAAGGTAATGCTATATAACGTTATACGTTATTACTTAACATTATATAACGTTATACGTTAGTACGTTATAGTACATAACGTTTTACGTTATAACGTAATAGTATATAACGTTATACGTTATAACATGATAGTATATAACGTTATACGTTATAAAATACTACTACTAAACATTATACGTTAGTACCTACTATTATATATCTTTATACGTTATAACGTAATAGTATATAACGGTGTACGTTATAAGGTAATACTACATAACGTTATACGTTGTAACGTAATAGTATATAACGTTATACGTCAGAAGGTAATACTACATAACGTTATGCGTTTTAAGGTAATACTACATAACGTTTTACGTTATAACGTAATAGTGTATAACGTCATACGTCGAATGGTAATACTACATAACGATATGTACGTAATAGTATATAACGTCATACATTAGTACGTAATAGTATGTAGCGTTATAAGTTAGTACGTAATAGTATATAACGTTATACGTTATAACGTAATAGTACATAACGTTATACGTTATAAAGTACTACTACATAACGTTTTACTTTATAACGTAATAGTATATAACGATAGACGTCAGAAGGTAATACTACATAACGTTATACGCTATAAGGTAATACTACATAACGTTATACGTTATTACTTAACAGTATATACGTTATTCGACAGTAATTAATAGTATATAACGTTATACGTTATAAGGTAATAGTATATAACGCTATACGTTATAAGGTAATACTACATAACGTAATACGTTATAACGTAATAGTATATAACGTTATACGTTAGTACGTCATTGTATATAATGTTATTCGTTAGTACGTAATAGTATGCAGCGTTATACGTTAGTACGTAATAGTATACAACGTTATATGTTGTTTCGTAATTATATATAACGTTATACGTCAGAAGGTAATACTACATAGCGTTATACGTCATAAGGTAATGCTATATAACGTTACACGTTATTACTTAGCATTATATAACGTTATGCGTTAGTACGTTATAGTAAATAACGTTATACGTTATAAGATAATGGTATATAACGGTATACGTTATAAGGTAATACTACACAACGTAATACGTTATAACGTCATAGTATATAACGTTATACGTTAGTACGTTATAATATATAACGTTATACGTTAGTACGTAATAGTATGCAGCGTTATACGTTAGTGCGTAATAGTATACAACGATATACGTTGTTTCGTAATAGTATATAACGTTATACGTCAGAAGGTAATACTACATAACGTTATACGTCGTAAGGTAATGCTAAATAACGATATACGTTATTACTTAACAGTATATTCGTTATAAGACATTACGTATTAGTATATAACGTTATACGTCGGAAGGTAATACTACATAACGTTATGCGTTATAAGGTAATACTGCATAACGTTTTCCGTTATAACGTAATAGTATATAACTGTATACGTTGTAATGTAATACTACTTAACGTTATACGATATAACGTAATAGTATATAACGTTATACTTCAGAAGGTCATACCATATAACGTTATGCATTATAAGGTAATACTACATAACGTTATACGTTAGTACCTATTAGTATATAACTTTATACGTTATAACGTAATGGTATATAACTGTATACGTTATAAGGTAATACTAGATAACGTTATTCGATATATCGTAATAGTATATAACGTTATACGTCAGAAGGTAATACTACATAACGTTTTACGTTATAAAGTGATAGTATATAACGTCATACGTTAGTACCTATTAGTATCTAACTTTATACGCTATAACGTAATAGTATATAACTGTATACGTTATAAGGTAATACTACATAACGTTATACGATATAACGCAATAGTATCTAACTTTATACGTTATAACGTAATAGTATATAACGGTGTACGTTATAAGGTAATACTACATAACGTTTTACGTTATAACGTAATAGTATATAACTGTATACGTTATAAGGTAATACTACATAACGTTATTCGATATAACGTAATAGTATATAACGTTATACGCTGATGGTAATACTACATAACGTTATGCGTTATAAGGTAATACTACATAGCGTTTTACGTTATAACGTGATAGTATATAACGTTATACGTTAGTACTTATTAGCATCTAACTTTATACGTTATAACGTAATAGTATATAACGGTGTACGTTATAAGGTAATACTACATAACGTTATACGTTATAACGTAATAGCATATAACGTTATACGTTAGTACGTATTAGTATATAACGTTATATGTTTGTACCTATTAGTATATTACTTTATACGTTATAACGTAATAGTAAATAACTGTATACGTTATAAGGTAATACTACATAACGTTTTTCGATATAACGTAATAGTATATAACGTTATACTTCATAAGGTTATACTACATAACGTTATACGTCATAAGGTGATACTACATAACGTTATGCGTTATAAGGTAGTACTACATAACGTTTTACGTTATAACGTAAAATTATAAAACGTCATACGTCGAAAGGTAATACTACTTAACATTATACGTCATAAGGTAATGCTATATAACTTTGTACGTTATAAAGTACTACTACATAACGTTTTACGTTATAACGTAATAGCATACATCGTTATACGTTAGTACGAAATAGTATATAGCGTTATACGTTATGCGGTAATACTACATAACGTTTTACGTTATAACGTAATAGTATATAACGTTATACGTCAGAAGGTAATACTACATAACGTTACACGTTAGTACCTATTAGTATATAACTTTATACGTTATAACGTTATAGTATATAACTGTATACGTTATAAGGTAATACTACATAACGTTATACGATATAACGTAATAGTATCTAACTTTATACGTTATAACGTAATATTATATAACGGTGTACGTTATAAGGTAATACTACATAACGTTTTACGTTATAACGTAATAGTACATAACGTTATAGGTCGAAAGGTAATACGACTTAACATAATACGTCATAAGGTAAAACTATATAACGTTATACGGTATAAAGTACTACTACATAACGTTTTACGTTATAACGTAATAGTATATAACGTTATACATTAGTACGTAATAGTATATAACGTTATACGTTCGTACGTAATAGTATATAACGTTATACATTAGTACGTAATAGTATATAACGTTATACGTTCGTAAGTAATAGTATGTAACGTTATATGTTAGTACGTAATAGTATATAACGTTATACGTTCGTAAGTAATAGTATATAACGTTATATGTTAGTACGTTAGTATATAACGTTATACGTCCGAAGGTAATACAACATAACGTTATGCGTTACAAGGTAATACTACATAACGTTTTACGTTATAACGTAATAGTATATAACGTTATACCTCGAAAGGTAATACTACTTAACATAATACGTCATAAGGTAAAACTATATAACGTTATACGTTATAAAGTACTACTACATAACGTTTTACGTTATAACGTAATAGTAAATAACAGTATATGTTATAAGGTAATACTACATAACGTTATTCGATATGACATAATAGTATATAACGTTATACATTAATACGTAATAGTATATAACGTTATACGTTCGTACGTAATAGTATATAACGTTATACATTAGTACGTAATAGTATATAACGTTATACGTCAGAAGGTAATACTACATAACGTTATACGTCATAAGGTGATACTACATAACGTTACACGTTTTAAGGTAATACTACATAACGTTTTACGTTATAACGTAATAGTACATAACGTTATACATTAGAACGTATTAGTATATAACGTTACACGACAGTACGTAATAGTATATAACGTTATACGTCAGAAGGTAACACTACATCACGTTATACGTCATAAGGTTATGCTATCTAACGTTATACGGTATAACGTAATAGCATATAACGTAATACGTTAGTACGTTTTATAATATAACGTTATACGTAAGTACGTAATATTATATAACTTTATACGTTAGTACCTATTAGTATATAACTTTATACATTATAACGTAATAGTATATAACTGTATAAGTTGTAAGGTAATACTACTTAACGTTATACGATATAACGTAATAGTATATAACGTTATACTTCAGAAGGTCATACCATATAACGTTATGCGTTATAAGGTAATACTACATAACGTTATACGTTAGTACCTATTAGTATATAACTTTATACGTTATAACGTAATAGTATATAACTGTATACGTTATAAGGTAATACTACATAACGTTATTCGATATAACGTAATAGTATATAACGTCATACGTTAGTACCTATTAGTACCTAACTTTATACGCTATAACGTAATAGTATATAACTGTATACGTTATAAGGTAATACTACATAACGTTATACGATATAACGCAATAGTATCTAACTTTATACGTTATAACGTAATAGTATATAACGGTGTACGTTATAAGGTAATACTACATAACGTTTTACGTTATAACGTAATAGTATATAACTGTATACGTTATAAGGTAATACTACATAACGTTATTCGATATAACGTAATAGTATATAACGTTATACGTCGTATGGTAATACTACATAACGTTATGCGTTATAAGGTAATACTACATAGCGTTTTACGTTATAACGTGATAGTATATAACGTTATACGTTAGTACGTATTAGTATATAACGTTATATGTTAGTACCTATTAGTATATTACTTTATACGTTATAACGTAATAGTAAATAACTGTATACGTTATAAGGTAATACTACATAACGTTATTCGATATAACGTAATAGTATATTACGTTATACTTCATAAGGTTATACTACATAACGTTATACGTCATAAGGTGATACTACATAACGTTATGCGTTATAAGGTAATACTACATAACGTTTTACGTCATAACGTAAAATTATAAAACGTCATACGTCGAAAGGTTATACTACTTAACATTATACGTCATAAGGTAATGCAATATAACTTTGTACGTTATAAAGTACTACTACATAACGTTTTACGTTATAACGTAATAGCATACAACGTTATACGTTAGTACGAAATAGTATATAGCGTTATACGATATACGGTAATACTACATAACGTTTTACGTTATAACGTAATAGTATATAACGTTATACGTTAGTACGTAATAGTATATAACTCTATACGTTATAAGGTAATACTACATAACGTTATACGATATAACGTAATATAATATAACGTTATACGTCAGAATGTAATACTACATAACGGTATGCGTTACAGGGTAATACTACATAACGTTTTACGTTATAACGTAATAGTATATAACGTTATACGTCGGAAGGTAATACTACATAACGTAATGCGTTATAAGGTAATACTGCATAACGTTTTCCGTTATAACGTAATAGTATATAACGTTATACGTTACACGATAATACTACATAACGTTTTACGTTATAACGTAATAGTATATAACGTTATATGTTAGTACGTAATAGTATATAACGTTATACGTTATTACGTAATAGTATGTAACGTTATAAGTTAGTACGTAATAGTATATAACGTTATACGTTATAACATGATAGTATATAACGTTATACGTTATAAAATACTACTACTAAACATTATACGTTAGTACCTACTATTATATATCTTTATACGTTATAACGTAATAGTATATAACGGTGTACGTTATAAGGTAATACTACATAACGTTATACGTTGTAACGTAATAGTATATAACGTTATACGTCAGAAGGTAATACTACATAACGTTATGCGTTTTAAGGTAATACTACATAACGTTTTACGTTATAACGTAATAGTATATAGCGTCATACGTCGAATGGTAATACTACATAACGATATGAACGTAATAGTATATAACGTCATACATTAGTACGTAATAGTATGTAGCGTTATAAGTTAGTACGTAATAGTATATAACGTTATACGTTATAATGTAATAGTACATAACGTTATACGTTATAAAGTACTACTACATAACGTTTTACTTTATAACGTGATAGTATATAACGATAGACGTCAGAAGGTAATACAACATAACGTTATACGCTATAAGGTAATACTACATAACGTTATACGTTATTACTTAACAGTATATACGTTATTCGACAGTAATTAATAGTATATAACGTTATACGTTATAAGGTAATAGTATATAACGCTATACGTTATAAGGTAATACTACATAACGTAATACGTTATAACGTAATAGTATATAACGTTATACGTTAGTACGTCATTGTATATAATGTTATACGTTAGTACGTAATAGTATGCAGCGTTATACGTTAGTACGTAATAGTATACAACGTTATATGTTGTTTCGTAATTGTATATAACGTTATACGTCAGAAGGTAATACTACATAGCGTTATACGTCATAAGGTAATGCTATATAACGTTACACGTTATTACTTAGCATTATATAACGTTATGCGTTAGTACGTTATAGTAAATAACGTTATACGTTATAAGATAATGGTATATAACGGTATACGTTATAAGGTAATACTACACAACGTAATACGTTATAACGTAATAGTATATAACGTTATACGTTAGTACGTCATAGTATATAATGTTATACGATAGTACGCAATAGTATGCAGCGTTATACGTTAGTACGTAATAGTATACAACGTTATACGTTGTTTCGTATTTGTATATAACGTTACACGTCAGACGGTAATACTACATAACGTTATACGTCATAAGGTAATGCTATATAACGTCATACGTTATTACTTAACATTATATAACGTTATACGTTAATACGTTATAGTACATAACGTTTTACGTTATAACGTAATAGTATATAACGTTATACGTTAGTACGTAATAGTATATAACTCTATACGTTATAAGGTAATACTACATAACGTTATACGATATAGCGTAATATAATATAACGTTATACGTCAGAATGTAATACTACATAACGGTATGCGTTATAGGGTAATACTACATAACGTTTTACGTTATAACGTAATAGTATATAACGTTATACGTCGGAAGGTAATACTACATAACGTTATGCGTTATAAGGTAATACTGCATAACGTTTTCCGTTATAACGTAATAGTATATAACGTTATACGTTACACGATAATACTACATAACGTTTTACGTTATAACGTAATAGTATATGACGTTATATATTAGTACGTAATAGTATGTAACATTATATGTTCGTACGTAATAGTATATAACGTTATACATTAGTACGTAATAGTATATAACGTTATACGTTATAACATGATAGTATATAACGTTATACGTTATAAAGTAATACTACATAACGTTATACGTTAGTACCTAGTAGTATATAACTTTATACGTTATAACGTAGTAGTATATAACGGTATACGTTATAAGGTAATGCTACATAACGTTATACGTTATAACGTAATAGTATGTAACGTTATACGTTAGTACGTCATAGTATGTAACGTTACATGTTAGTACGTAATAGTATGCAGCGTTATACGTTAGTGCGTAATAGTATACAACGTTATATGTTGTTTCGTAATTATATATAACGTTATACGTCAGAAGGTAATACTACATAGCGTTATACGTCATAAGGTAATGCTATATAACGTTACACGTTATTACTTAGCATTATATAACGTTATGCGTTAGTACGTTATAGTACATAACGTTTTACGTTATAACGTAATAGTATATAACGTTATACGTTATAACATGATAGTATATAACGTTATACGTTATAAAATACTACTACTAAACATTATACGTTAGTACCTACTATTATATATCTTTATACGTTATAACGTAATAGTATATAACGGTGTACGTTATAAGGTAATACTACATAACGTTATACGTTGTAACGTAATAGTATATAACGTTATACGTCAGAAGGTAATACTACATAACGTTATGCGTTTTAAGGTAATACTACATAACGTTTTACGTTATAACGTAATAGTATATAACGTCATACGTCGAATGGTAATACTACATAACGATATGTACGTAATAGTATATAACGTCATACATTAGTACGTAATAGTATGTAGCGTTATAAGTTAGTACGTAATAGTATATAACGTTATACGTTATAACGTAATAGTACATAACGTTATACGTTATAAAGTACTACTACATAACGTTTTACTTTATAACGTAATAGTATATAACGATAGACGTCAGAAGGTAATACTACATAACGTTATACGCTATAAGGTAATACTACATAACGTTATACGTTATTACTTAACAGTATATACGTTATTCGACAGTAATTAATAGTATATAACGTTATACGTTATAAGGTAATAGTATATAACGCTATACGTTATAAGGTAATACTACATAACGTAATACGTTATAACGTAATAGTATATAACGTTATACGTTAGTACGTCATTGTATATAATGTTATACGTTAGTACGTAATAGTATGCAGCGTTATACGTTAGTACGTAATAGTATACAACGTTATATGTTGTTTCGTAATTATATATAACGTTATACGTCAGAAGGTAATACTACATAGCGTTATACGTCATAAGGTAATGCTATATAACGTTACACGTTATTACTTAGCATTATATAACGTTATGCGTTAGTACGTTATAGTAAATAACGTTATACGTTATAAGATAATGGTATATAACGGTATACGTTATAAGGTAATACTACACAACGTAATACGTTATAACGTCATAGTATATAACGTTATACGTTAGTACGTTATAATATATAACGTTATACGTTAGTACGTAATAGTATGCAGCGTTATACGTTAGTGCGTAATAGTATACAACGATATACGTTGTTTCGTAATAGTATATAACGTTATACGTCAGAAGGTAATACTACATAACGTTATACGTCGTAAGGTAATGCTAAATAACGATATACGTTATTACTTAACAGTATATTCGTTATAAGACATTACGTATTAGTATATAACGTTATACGTCGGAAGGTAATACTACATAACGTTATGCGTTATAAGGTAATACTGCATAACGTTTTCCGTTATAACGTAATAGTATATAACTGTATACGTTGTAAGGTAATACTACTTAACGTTATACGATATAACGTAATAGTATATAACGTTATACTTCAGAAGGTCATACCATATAACGTTATGCATTATAAGGTAATACTACATAACGTTATACGTTAGTACCTATTAGTATATAACTTTATACGTTATAACGTAATGGTATATAACTGTATACGTTATAAGGTAATACTAGATAACGTTATTCGATATATCGTAATAGTATATAACGTTATACGTCAGAAGGTAATACTACATAACGTTTTACGTTATAAAGTGATAGTATATAACGTCATACGTTAGTACCTATTAGTATCTAACTTTATACGCTATAACGTAATAGTATATAACTGTATACGTTATAAGGTAATACTACATAACGTTATACGATATAACGCAATAGTATCTAACTTTATACGTTATAACGTAATAGTATATAACGGTGTACGTTATAAGGTAATACTACATAACGTTATACGTTGTAACGTAATAGTATATAACGTTATACGTCAGAAGGTAATACTACATAACGTTATGCGTTTTAAGGTAATACTACATAACGTTTTACGTTATAACGTAATAGTATATAGCGTCATACGTCGAATGGTAATACTACATAACGATATGTACGTAATAGTATATAACGTCATACATTAGTACGTAATAGTATGTAGCGTTATAAGTTAGTACGTAATAGTATATAACGTTATACGTTATAATGTAATAGTACATAACGTTATACGTTATAAAGTACTACTACATAACGTTTTACTTTATAACGTAATAGTATATAACGATAGACGTCAGAAGGTAATACAACATAACGTTATACGCTATAAGGTAATACTACATAACGTTATACGTTATTACTTAACAGTATATACGTTATTCGACAGTAATTAATAGTATATAACGTTATACGTTATAAGGTAATAGTATATAACGCTATACGTTATAAGGTAATACTACATAACGTAATACGTTATAACGTAATAGTATATAACGTTATACGTTAGTACGTCATTGTATATAATGTTATACGTTAGTACGTAATAGTATGCAGCGTTATACGTTAGTACGTAATAGTATACAACGTTATATGTTGTTTCGTAATTGTATATAACGTTATACGTCAGAAGGTAATACTACATAGCGTTATACGTCATAAGGTAATGCTATATAACGTTACACGTTATTACTTAGCATTATATAACGTTATGCGTTAGTACGTTATAGTAAATAACGTTATACGTTATAAGGTAATGGTATATAACGGTATACGTTATAAGGTAATACTACACAACGTAATACGTTATAACGTAATAGTATATAACGTTATACGTTAGTACGTCATAGTATATAATGTTATACGATAGTACGCAATAGTATGCAGCGTTATACGTTAGTACGTAATAGTATACAACGTTATACGTTGTTTCGTATTTGTATATAACGTTACACGTCAGAAGGTAATACTACATAACGTTATACGTCATAAGGTAATGCTATATAACGTCATACGTTATTACTTAACATTATATAACGTTATACGTTAATACGTTATAGTACATAACGTTTTACGTTATAACGTAATAGTATATAACGTTATACGTTAGTACGTAATAGTATATAACTCTATACGTTATAAGGTAATACTACATAACGTTATACGATATAGCGTAATATAATATAACGTTATACGTCAGAATGTAATACTACATAACGGTATGCGTTATAGGGTAATACTACATAACGTTTTACGTTATAACGTAATAGTATATAACGTTATACGTCGGAAGGTAATACTACATAACGTTATGCGTTATAAGGTAATACTGCATAACGTTTTCCGTTATAACGTAATAGTATATAACGTTATACGTTACACGATAATACTACATAACGTTTTACGTTATAACGTAATAGTATATGACGTTATATATTAGTACGTAATAGTATGTAACATTATATGTTCGTACGTAATAGTATATAACGTTATACATTAGTACGTAATAGTATATAACGTTATACGTTATAACATGATAGTATATAACGTTATACGTTATAAAGTAATACTACATAACGTTATACGTTAGTACCTAGTAGTATATAACTTTATACGTTATAACGTAGTAGTATATAACGGTATACGTTATAAGGTAATGCTACATAACGTTATACGTTATAACGTAATAGTATGTAACGTTATACGTTAGTACGTCATAGTACATAACGTTACATGTTAGTACGTAATAGTATGCAGCGTTATACGTTAGTGCGTAATAGTATACAACGTTATACGTCGGAAGGTAATACTACATAACGTTATGCGTTATAAGGTAATACTGCATAACGTTTTCCGTTATAACGTAATAGTATATAACGTTATACGTTACACGGTAATACTACATAACGTTTTACTTTATAACGTAATAGTATATAACGATAGACGTCAGTAGGTAATACTACATAACGTTATACGCTATAAGGTAATACTACATAACGTTATACGTTATTACTTAACAGTATATACGTTATTCGACAGTAATTAATAGTATATAACGTTATACGTTATAAGGTAATAGTATATAACGCTATACGTTATAAGGTAATACTACATAACGTAATACGTTATAACGTAATAGTATATAACGTTATACGTTAGTACGTCATTGTATATAATGTTATACGTTAGTACGTAATAGTATGCAGCGTTATACGTTAGTACGTAATAGTATACAACGTTATATGTTGTTTCGTAATTATATATATAACGTTATACGTCAGAAGGTAATACTACATAGCGTTATACGTCATAAGGTAATGCTATATAACGTTACACGTTATTACTTAGCATTATATAACGTTATGCGTTAGTACGTTATAGTACATAACGTTTTACGTTATAACGTAATAGTATATAACGTTATACGTTATAACATGACAGTATATAACGTTATACGTTATAAAATACTACTACTAAACATTATACGTTAGTACCTACTATTATATATCTTTATACGTTATAACGTAATAGTATATAACGGTGTACGTTATAAGGTAATACTACATAACGTTATACGTTGTAACGTAATAGTATATAACGTTATACGTCAGAAGGTAATACTACATAACGTTATGCGTTTTAAGGTAATACTACATAACGTTTTACGTTATAACGTAATAGTATATAACGTCATACGTCGAATGGTAATACTACATAACGATATGTACGTAATAGTATATAACGTCATACATTAGTACGTAATAGTATGTAGCGTTATAAGTTAGTACGTAATAGTATATAACGTTATACGTTATAACGTAATAGTACATAACGTTATACGTTATAAAGTACTACTACATAACGTTTTACTTTATAACGTAATAGTATATAACGATAGACGTCAGAAGGTAATACTACATAACGTTATACGCTATAAGGTAATACTACATAACGTTATACGTTATTACTTAACAGTATATACGTTATTCGACAGTAATTAATAGTATATAACGTTATACGTTATAAGGTAATAGTATATAACGCTATACGTTATAAGGTAATACTACATAACGTAATACGTTATAACGTAATAGTATATAACGTTATACGTTAGTACGTCATTGTATATAATGTTATACGTTAGTACGTAATAGTATGCAGCGTTATACGTTAGTACGTAATAGTATACAACGTTATATGTTGTTTCGTAATTATATATAACGTTATACGTCAGAAGGTAATACTACATAGCGTTATACGTCATAAGGTAATGCTATATAACGTTACACGTTATTACTTAGCATTATATAACGTTATGCGTTAGTACGTTATAGTAAATAACGTTATACGTTATAAGATAATGGTATATAACGGTATACGTTATAAGGTAATACTACACAACGTAATACGTTATAACGTCATAGTATATAACGTTATACGTTAGTACGTCATTGTATATAATGTTATACGTTAGTACGTAATAGTATGCAGCGTTATACGTTAGTGCGTAATAGTATACAACGATATACGTTGTTTCGTAATAGTATATAACGTTATACGTCAGAAGGTAATACTACATAACGTTATACGTCGTAAGGTAATGCTAAATAACGATATACGTTATTACTTAACAGTATATTCGTTATAAGACATTACGTATTAGTATATAACGTTATACGTCGGAAGGTAATACTACATAACGTTATGCGTTATAAGGTAATACTGCATAACGTTTTCCGTTATAACGTAATAGTATATAACTGTATACGTTGTAAGGTAATACTACTTAACGTTATTCGATATAACGTAATAGTATATAACGTTATACGCTGATGGTAATACTACATAACGTTATGCGTTATAAGGTAATACTACATAACGTTTTACGTTATAACGTAAAATTATAAAAAGTCATACGTCGAAAGGTAATACTACTTAACATTATACGTCATAAGGTAATGCTATATAACTTTGTACGTTATAAAGTACTACTACATAACGTTTTACGTTATAACGTAATAGTAAATAACAGTATATGTTATAAGGTAATACTACATAACGTTATTCGATATAACGTAATAGTATATAACGTTATACGTCGTATGGTAATACTACATAACGTTATGCGTTTTAAGGTAATACTACATAACGTTTTACGTTATAACGTAATAGTACATAACGTTATACGTCAGAAGGTGATACTACATAACGTTATACGCTTTAAGGTAATACTACATAACGTTATTCGATACAACGTAACAGTGTATAACGTTTTACGTTAGTACGTAATAGTACATAACGTTATACATTAGAACGTATTAGTATATAACGTTACACGACAGTACGTAATAGTATATAACGTTATACGTCAGAAGGTAACACTACATCACGTTATACGTCATAAGGTTATGCTATCTAACGTTATACGGTATAACGTAATAGCATATAACGTAATACGTTAGTACGTATTATAATATAACGTTATACGTAAGTACGTAATATTATATAACTTTATACGTTAGTACCTATTAGTATATAACTTTATACATTATAACGTAATAGTATATAACTGTATAAGTTGTAAGGTAATACTACTTAACGTTATACGATATAACGTAATAGTATATAACGTTATACTTCAGAAGGTCATACCATATAACGTTATGCGTTATAAGGTAATACTACATAACGTTATACGTTAGTACCTATTAGTATATAACTTTATACGTTATAACGCAATAGTATATAACTGTATACGTTATAAGGTAATACTACATAACGTTATTCGATATAACGTAATAGTATATAACGTCATACGTTAGTACCTATTAGTATCTAACTTTATACGCTATAACGTAATAGTATATAACTGTATACGTTATAAGGTAATACTACATAACGTTATACGATATAACGCAATAGTATCTAACTTTATACGTTATAACGTAATAGTATATAACGGTGTACGTTATAAGGTAATACTACATAACGTTTTACGTTATAACGTAATAGTATATAACTGTATACGTTATAAGGTAATACTACATAACGTTATTCGATATAACGTAATAGTATATAACGTTATACGTCGTATGGTAATACTACATAACGTTATGCGTTATAAGGTAATACTACATAGCGTTTTACGTTATAACGTGATAGTATATAACGTTATACGTTAGTACGTATTAGTATATAACGTTATATGTTAGTACCTATTAGTATATTACTTTATACGTTATAACGTAATAGTAAATAACTGTATACGTTATAAGGTAATACTACATAACGTTATTCGATATAACGTAATAGTATATTACGTTATACTTCATAAGGTTATACTACATAACGTTATACGTCATAAGGTGATACTACATAACGTTATGCGTTATAAGGTAATACTACATAACGTTTTACGTCATAACGTAAAATTATAAAACGTCATACGTCGAAAGGTTATACTACTTAACATTATACGTCATAAGGTAATGCAATATAACTTTGTACGTTATAAAGTACTACTACATAACGTTTTACGTTATAACGTAATAGCATACAACGTTATACGTTAGTACGAAATAGTATATAGCGTTATACGATATACGGTAATACTACATAACGTTTTACGTTATAACGTAATAGTATATAACGTTATACGTTAGTACGTAATAGTATATAACTCTATACGTTATAAGGTAATACTACATAACGTTATACGATATAACGTAATATAATATAACGTTATACGTCATAATGTAATACTACATAACGGTATGCGTTATAGGGTAATACTACATAACGTTTTACGTTATAACGTAATAGTATATAACGTTATACGTCGGAAGGTAATACTACATAACGTAATGCGTTATAAGGTAATACTGCATAACGTTTTCCGTTATAACGTAATAGTATATAACGTTATACGTTACACGATAATACTACATAACGTTTTACGTTATAACGTAATAGTATATAACGTTATATGTTAGTACGTAATAGTATATAACGTTATACGTTATTACGTAATAGTATGTAACGTTATACGTTATAAAATACTACTACTAAACATTATACGTTAGTACCTACTATTATATATCTTTATACGTTATAACGTAATAGTATATAACGGTGTACGTTATAAGGTAATACTACATAACGTTATACGTTGTAACGTAATAGTATATAACGTTATACGTCAGAAGGTAATACTACATAACGTTATGCGTTTTAAGGTAATACTACATAACGTTTTACGTTATAACGTAATAGTATATAGCGTCATACGTCGAATGGTAATACTACATAACGATATGTACGTAATAGTATATAACGTCATACATTAGTACGTAATAGTATGTAGCGTTATAAGTTAGTACGTAATAGTATATAACGTTATACGTTATAATGTAATAGTACATAACGTTATACGTTATAAAGTACTACTACATAACGTTTTACTTTATAACGTAATAGTATATAACGATAGACGTCAGAAGGTAATACAACATAACGTTATACGCTATAAGGTAATACTACATAACGTTATACGTTATTACTTAACAGTATATTCGTTATAAGACATTACGTATTAGTATATAACGTTATACGTCGGAAGGTAATACTACATAACGTTATGCGTTATAAGGTAATACTGCATAACGTTTTCCGTTATAACGTAATAGTATATAACTGTATACGTTGTAAGGTAATACTACTTAACGTTATACGATATAACGTAATAGTATATAACGTTATACTTCAGAAGGTCATACCATATAACGTTATGCATTATAAGGTAATACTACATAACGTTATACGTTAGTACCTATTAGTATATAACTTTATACGTTATAACGTAATGGTATATAACTGTATACGTTATAAGGTAATACTAGATAACGTTATTCGATATATCGTAATAGTATATAACGTTATACGTCAGAAGGTAATACTACATAACGTTTTACGTTATAAAGTGATAGTATATAACGTCATACGTTAGTACCTATTAGTATCTAACTTTATACGCTATAACGTAATAGTATATAACTGTATACGTTATAAGGTAATACTACATAACGTTATACGATATAACGCAATAGTATCTAACTTTATACGTTATAACGTAATAGTATATAACGGTGTACGTTATAAGGTAATACTACATAACGTTTTACGTTATAACGTAATAGTATATAACTGTATACGTTATAAGGTAATACTACATAACGTTATTCGATATAACGTAATAGTATATAACGTTATACGCTGATGGTAATACTACATAACGTTATGCGTTATAAGGTAATACTACATAGCGTTTTACGTTATAACGTGATAGTATATAACGTTATACGTTAGTACTTATTAGCATCTAACTTTATACGTTATAACGTAATAGTATATAACGGTGTACGTTATAAGGTAATACTACATAACGTTATACGTTATAACGTAATAGCATATAACGTTATACGTTAGTACGTATTAGTATATAACGTTATATGTTTGTACCTATTAGTATATTACTTTATACGTTATAACGTAATAGTAAATAACTGTATACGTTATAAGGTAATACTACATAACGTTTTTCGATATAACGTAATAGTATATAACGTTATACTTCATAAGGTTATACTACATAACGTTATACGTCATAAGGTGATACTACATAACGTTATGCGTTATAAGGTAATACTACATAACGTTTTACGTTATAACGTAAAATTATAAAAAGTCATACGTCGAAAGGTAATACTACTTAACATTATACGTCATAAGGTAATGCTATATAACTTTGTACGTTATAAAGTACTACTACATAACGTTTTACGTTATAACGTAATAGCATACAACGTTATACGTTAGTACGAAATAGTATATAGCGTTATACGTTATGCGGTAATACTACATAACGTTTTACGTTATAACGTAATAGTATATAACGTTATACGTCAGAAGGTAATACTACATAACGTTACACGTTAGTACCTATTAGTATATAACTTTATACGTTATAACGTTATAGTATATAACTGTATACGTTATAATGTAATACTACATAACGTTATACGATATAACGTAATAGTATCTAACTTTATACGTTATAACGTAATATTATATAACGGTGTACGTTATAAGGTAATACTACATAACGTTTTACGTTATAACGTAATAGTACATAACGTTATAGGTCGAAAGGTAATACTACTTAACATAATACGTCATAAGGTAAAACTATATAACGTTATACGGTATAAAGTACTACTACATAACGTTTTACGTTATAACGTAATAGTATATAACGTTATACATTAGTACGTAATAGTATATAACGTTATACGTTCGTACGTAATAGTATATAACGTTATACATTAGTACGTAATAGTATATAACGTTATACGTTCGTAAGTAATAGTATGTAACGTTATATGTTAGTACGTAATAGTATATAACGTTATACGTTCGTAAGTAATAGTATATAACGTTATATGTTAGTACGTTAGTATATAACGTTATACGTCCGAAGGTAATACAACATAACGTTATGCGTTACAAGGTAATACTACATAACGTTTTACGTTATAACGTAATAGTATATAACGTTATACCTCGAAAGGTAATACTACTTAACATAATACGTCATAAGGTAAAACTATATAACGTTATACGTTATAAAGTACTACTACATAACGTTTTACGTTATAACGTAATAGTAAATAACAGTATATGTTATAAGGTAATACTACATAACGTTATTCGATATAACGTAATAGTATATAACGTTATACGTCGTATGGTAATACTACATAACGTTATGCGTTTTAAGGTAATACTACATAACGTTTTACGTTATAACGTAATAGTACATAACGTTATACGTCAGAAGGTGATACTACATAACGTTATACGCTTTAAGGTAATACTACATAACGTTATTCGATACAACGTAACAGTGTATAACGTTTTACGTTAGTACGTAATAGTACATAACGTTATACATTAGAACGTATTAGTATATAACGTTACACGACAGTACGTAATAGTATATAACGTTATACGTCAGAAGGTAACACTACATCACGTTATACGTCATAAGGTTATGCTATCTAACGTTATACGGTATAACGTAATAGCATATAACGTAATACGTTAGTACGTATTATAATATAACGTTATACGTAAGTACGTAATATTATATAACTTTATACGTTAGTACCTATTAGTATATAACTTTATACATTATAACGTAATAGTATATAACTGTATAAGTTGTAAGGTAATACTACTTAACGTTATACGATATAACGTAATAGTATATAACGTTATACTTCAGAAGGTCATACCATATAACGTTATGCGTTATAAGGTAATACTACATAACGTTATACGTTAGTACCTATTAGTATATAACTTTATACGTTATAACGTAATAGTATATAACTGTATACGTTATAAGGTAATACTACATAACGTTATTCGATATAACGTAATAGTATATAACGTCATACGTTAGTACCTATTAGTATCTAACTTTATACGCTATAACGTAATAGTATATAACTGTATACGTTATAAGGTAATACTACATAACGTTATACGATATAACGCAATAGTATCTAACTTTATACGTTATAACGTAATAGTATATAACGGTGTACGTTATAAGGTAATACTACATAACGTTTTACGTTATAACGTAATAGTATATAACTGTATACGTTATAAGGTAATACTACATAACGTTATTCGATATAACGTAATAGTATATAACGTTATACGTCGTATGGTAATACTACATAACGTTATGCGTTATAAGGTAATACTGCATAACGTTTTCCGTTATAACGTAATAGTATATAACGTTATACGTTACACGGTAATACTACATAACGTTTTACGTTATAACGTAATAGTATATAACGATATATATTAGTACGTAATAGTATATAACGTTATATGTTCGTACGTAATAGTATATAACGTCATACGTTACTACGCAATAGCATATAACGTTATACGACAGTACGTAATACTATATAACGTTATACGTTAGTACATATTAGTATATAACGTTATACGTTTTAACGTAATAGTATATAACGTTAGACGTCAGAAGGTAATACTACATAACGTTATACGTTATAAGGTAATACTACATAACGTTTTACGCTATAATGTAATATTATATAACGTTATACATTAGTACGTAATAGTATATAACGTTATACGTTCGTACGTAATAGTATATAACGTTATGCATTAGTATGTAATAGTGTATAACGTTATACGTTCGTACGTAATAGTATATAACGTTATGCATTAGTATGTAATAGTGTATAACGTTATACGTTCGTACGTAATAGTATATAACGTTATATGTTAGTACGTAATAGTATATAACGTTATACGTTATTACGTAATAGTATGTAACGTTATAAGTTAGTACGTAATAGTATATAACGTTATACGTTATAACATGATAGTATATAACGTTATACGTTATAAAATACTACTACTAAACATTATACGTTAGTACCTACTATTATATATCTTTATACGTTATAACGTAATAGTATATAACGGTGTACGTTATAAGGTAATACTACATAACGTTATACGTTGTAACGTAATAGTATATAACGTTATACGTCAGAAGGTAATACTACATAACGTTATGCGTTTTAAGGTAATACTACATAACGTTTTACGTTATAACGTAATAGTATATAGCGTCATACGTCGAATGGTAATACTACATAACGATATGTACGTAATAGTATATAAAGTCATACATTAGTACGTAATAGTATGTAGCGTTATAAGTTAGTACGTAATAGTATATAACGTTATACGTTATAATGTAATAGTACATAACGTTATACGTTATAAAGTACTACTACATAACGTTTTACTTTATAACGTAATAGTATATAACGATAGACGTCAGAAGGTAATACAACATAACGTTATACGCTATAAGGTAATACTACATAACGTTATACGTTATTACTTAACAGTATATACGTTATTCGACAGTAATTAATAGTATATAACGTTATACGTTATAAGGTAATAATATAGAACGCTATACGTTATAAGGTAATACTACATAACGTAATACGTTATAACGTAATAGTATATAACGTTATACGTTAGTACGTCATTGTATATAATGTTATACGTTAGTACGTAATAGTATGCAGCGTTATACGTTAGTACGTAATAGTATACAACGTTATATGTTGTTTCGTAATTGTATATAACGTTATACGTCAGAAGGTAATACTACATAGCGTTATACGTCATAAGGTAATGCTATATAACGTTACACGTTATTACTTAGCATTATATAACGTTATGCGTTAGTACGTTATAGTACATAACGTTTTACGTTATAACGTAATAGTATATAACGTTATACGTTATAACATGATAGTATATAACGTTATACGTTATAAAATACTACTACTAAACATTATACGTTAGTACCTACTATTATATATCTTTATACGTTATAACGTAATAGTATATAACGGTGTACGTTATAAGGTAATACTACATAACGTTATACGTTGTAACGTAATAGTATATAACGTTATACGTCAGAAGGTAATACTACATAACGTTATGCGTTTTAAGGTAATACTACATAACGTTTTACGTTATAACGTAATAGTATATAACGTCATACGTCGAATGGTAATACTACATAACGATATGTACGTAATAGTATATAACGTCATACATTAGTACGTAATAGTATGTAGCGTTATAAGTTAGTACGTAATAGTATATAACGTTATACGTTATAACGTAATAGTACATAACGTTATACGTTATAAAGTACTACTACATAACGTTTTACTTTATAACGTAATAGTATATAACGATAGACGTCAGAAGGTAATACTACATAACGTTATACGCTATAAGGTAATACTACATAACGTTATACGTTATTACTTAACAGTATATACGTTATTCGACAGTAATTAATAGTATATAACGTTATACGTTATAAGGTAATAGTATATAACGCTATACGTTATAAGGTAATACTACATAACGTAATACGTTATAACGTAATAGTATATAACGTTATACGTTAGTACGTCATTGTATATAATGTTATACGTTAGTACGTAATAGTATGCAGCGTTATACGTTAGTACGTAATAGTATACAACGTTATATGTTGTTTCGTAATTATATATAACGTTATACGTCAGAAGGTAATACTACATAGCGTTATACGTCATAAGGTAATGCTATATAACGTTACACGTTATTACTTAGCATTATATAACGTTATGCGTTAGTACGTTATAGTAAATAACGTTATACGTTATAAGATAATGGTATATAACGGTATACGTTATAAGGTAATACTACACAACGTAATACGTTATAACGTCATAGTATATAACGTTATACGTTAGTACGTCATTGTATATAATGTTATACGTTAGTACGTAATAGTATGCAGCGTTATACGTTAGTGCGTAATAGTATACAACGATATACGTTGTTTCGTAATAGTATATAACGTTATACGTCAGAAGGTAATACTACATAACGTTATACGTCGTAAGGTAATGCTAAATAACGATATACGTTATTACTTAACAGTATATTCGTTATAAGACATTACGTATTAGTATATAACGTTATACGTCGGAAGGTAATACTACATAACGTTATGCGTTATAAGGTAATACTGCATAACGTTTTCCGTTATAACGTAATAGTATATAACTGTATACGTTGTAAGGTAATACTACTTAACGTTATACGATATAACGTAATAGTATATAACGTTATACTTCAGAAGGTCATACCATATAACGTTATGCATTATAAGGTAATACTACATAACGTTATACGTTAGTACCTATTAGTATATAACTTTATACGTTATAACGTAATGGTATATAACTGTATACGTTATAAGGTAATACTAGATAACGTTATTCGATATATCGTAATAGTATATAACGTTATACGTCAGAAGGTAATACTACATAACGTTTTACGTTATAAAGTGATAGTATATAACGTCATACGTTAGTACCTATTAGTATCTAACTTTATACGCTATAACGTAATAGTATATAACTGTATACGTTATAAGGTAATACTACATAACGTTATACGATATAACGCAATAGTATCTAACTTTATACGTTATAACGTAATAGTATATAACGGTGTACGTTATAAGGTAATACTACATAACGTTTTACGTTATAACGTAATAGTATATAACTGTATACGTTATAAGGTAATACTACATAACGTTATTCGATATAACGTAATAGTATATAACGTTATACGCTGATGGTAATACTACATAACGTTATGCGTTATAAGGTAATACTACATAGCGTTTTACGTTATAACGTGATAGTATATAACGTTATACGTTAGTACTTATTAGCATCTAACTTTATACGTTATAACGTAATAGTATATAACGGTGTACGTTATAAGGTAATACTACATAACGTTATACGTTATAACGTAATAGCATATAACGTTATACGTTAGTACGTATTAGTATATAACGTTATATGTTTGTACCTATTAGTATATTACTTTATACGTTATAACGTAATAGTAAATAACTGTATACGTTATAAGGTAATACTACATAACGTTTTTCGATATAACGTAATAGTATATAACGTTATACTTCATAAGGTTATACTACATAACGTTATACGTCATAAGGTGATACTACATAACGTTATGCGTTATAAGGTAATACTACATAACGTTTTACGTTATAACGTAAAATTATAAAAAGTCATACGTCGAAAGGTAATACTACTTAACATTATACGTCATAAGGTAATGCTATATAACTTTGTACGTTATAAAGTACTACTACATAACGTTTTACGTTATAACGTAATAGCATACAACGTTATACGTTAGTACGAAATAGTATATAGCGTTATACGTTATGCGGTAATACTACATAACGTTTTACGTTATAACGTAATAGTATATAACGTTATACGTCAGAAGGTAATACTACATAACGTTACACGTTAGTACCTATTAGTATATAACTTTATACGTTATAACGTTATAGTATATAACTGTATACGTTATAATGTAATACTACATAACGTTATACGATATAACGTAATAGTATCTAACTTTATACGTTATAACGTAATATTATATAACGGTGTACGTTATAAGGTAATACTACATAACGTTTTACGTTATAACGTAATAGTACATAACGTTATAGGTCGAAAGGTAATACTACTTAACATAATACGTCATAAGGTAAAACTATATAACGTTATACGGTATAAAGTACTACTACATAACGTTTTACGTTATAACGTAATAGTATATAACGTTATACATTAGTACGTAATAGTATATAACGTTATACGTTCGTACGTAATAGTATATAACGTTATACATTAGTACGTAATAGTATATAACGTTATACGTTCGTAAGTAATAGTATGTAACGTTATATGTTAGTACGTAATAGTATATAACGTTATACGTTCGTAAGTAATAGTATATAACGTTATATGTTAGTACGTTAGTATATAACGTTATACGTCCGAAGGTAATACAACATAACGTTATGCGTTACAAGGTAATACTACATAACGTTTTACGTTATAACGTAATAGTATATAACGTTATACCTCGAAAGGTAATACTACTTAACATAATACGTCATAAGGTAAAACTATATAACGTTATACGTTATAAAGTACTACTACATAACGTTTTACGTTATAACGTAATAGTAAATAACAGTATATGTTATAAGGTAATACTACATAACGTTATTCGATATAACGTAATAGTATATAACGTTATACGTCGTATGGTAATACTACATAACGTTATGCGTTTTAAGGTAATACTACATAACGTTTTACGTTATAACGTAATAGTACATAACGTTATACGTCAGAAGGTGATACTACATAACGTTATACGCTTTAAGGTAATACTACATAACGTTATTCGATACAACGTAACAGTGTATAACGTTTTACGTTAGTACGTAATAGTACATAACGTTATACATTA
Source organism: Bombus pascuorum (assembly GCF_905332965.1). Taxonomy (NCBI): domain Eukaryota; kingdom Metazoa; phylum Arthropoda; class Insecta; order Hymenoptera; family Apidae; genus Bombus; species Bombus pascuorum. Next base: position 15,216,451 of record NC_083490.1, on the reverse strand, counting down.
GAACGTATTAGTATATAACGTTACACGACAGTACGTAATAGTATATAACGTTATACGTCAGAAGGTAACACTACATCACGTTATACGTCATAAGGTTATGCTATCTAACGTTATACGGTATAACGTAATAGCATATAACGTAATACGTTAGTACGTATTATAATATAACGTTATACGTAAGTACGTAATATTATATAACTTTATACGTTAGTACCTATTAGTATATAACTTTATACATTATAACGTAATAGTATATAACTGTATAAGTTGTAAGGTAATACTACTTAACGTTATACGATATAACGTAATAGTATATAACGTTATACTTCAGAAGGTCATACCATATAACGTTATGCGTTATAAGGTAATACTACATAACGTTATACGTTAGTACCTATTAGTATATAACTTTATACGTTATAACGTAATAGTATATAACTGTATACGTTATAAGGTAATACTACATAACGTTATTCGATATAACGTAATAGTATATAACGTCATACGTTAGTACCTATTAGTATCTAACTTTATACGCTATAACGTAATAGTATATAACTGTATACGTTATAAGGTAATACTACATAACGTTATACGATATAACGCAATAGTATCTAACTTTATACGTTATAACGTAATAGTATATAACGGTGTACGTTATAAGGTAATACTACATAACGTTTTACGTTATAACGTAATAGTATATAACTGTATACGTTATAAGGTAATACTACATAACGTTATTCGATATAACGTAATAGTATATAACGTTATACGTCGTATGGTAATACTACATAACGTTATGCGTTATAAGGTAATACTACATAGCGTTTTACGTTATAACGTGATAGTATATAACGTTATACGTTAGTACGTATTAGTATATAACGTTATATGTTAGTACCTATTAGTATATTACTTTATACGTTATAACGTAATAGTAAATAACTGTATACGTTATAAGGTAATACTACATAACGTTATTCGATATAACGTAATAGTATATTACGTTATACTTCATAAGGTTATACTACATAACGTTATACGTCATAAGGTGATACTACATAACGTTATGCGTTATAAGGTAATACTACATAACGTTTTACGTCATAACGTAAAATTATAAAACGTCATACGTCGAAAGGTTATACTACTTAACATTATACGTCATAAGGTAATGCAATATAACTTTGTACGTTATAAAGTACTACTACATAACGTTTTACGTTATAACGTAATAGCATACAACGTTATACGTTAGTACGAAATAGTATATAGCGTTATACGATATACGGTAATACTACATAACGTTTTACGTTATAACGTAATAGTATATAACGTTATACGTTAGTACGTAATAGTATATAACTCTATACGTTATAAGGTAATACTACATAACGTTATACGATATAACGTAATATAATATAACGTTATACGTCATAATGTAATACTACATAACGGTATGCGTTATAGGGTAATACTACATAACGTTTTACGTTATAACGTAATAGTATATAACGTTATACGTCGGAAGGTAATACTACATAACGTAATGCGTTATAAGGTAATACTGCATAACGTTTTCCGTTATAACGTAATAGTATATAACGTTATACGTTACACGATAATACTACATAACGTTTTACGTTATAACGTAATAGTATATAACGTTATATGTTAGTACGTAATAGTATATAACGTTATACGTTATTACGTAATAGTATGTAACGTTATAAGTTAGTACGTAATAGTATATAACGTTATACGTTATAACATGATAGTATATAACGTTATACGTTATAAAATACTACTACTAAACATTATACGTTAGTACCTACTATTATATATCTTTATACGTTATAACGTAATAGTATATAACGGTGTACGTTATAAGGTAATACTACATAACGTTATACGTTGTAACGTAATAGTATATAACGTTATACGTCAGAAGGTAATACTACATAACGTTATGCGTTTTAAGGTAATACTACATAACGTTTTACGTTATAACGTAATAGTATATAGCGTCATACGTCGAATGGTAATACTACATAACGATATGTACGTAATAGTATATAACGTCATACATTAGTACGTAATAGTATGTAGCGTTATAAGTTAGTACGTAATAGTATATAACGTTATACGTTATAATGTAATAGTACATAACGTTATACGTTATAAAGTACTACTACATAACGTTTTACTTTATAACGTAATAGTATATAACGATAGACGTCAGAAGGTAATACAACATAACGTTATACGCTATAAGGTAATACTACATAACGTTATACGTTATTACTTAACAGTATATACGTTATTCGACAGTAATTAATAGTATATAACGTTATACGTTATAAGGTAATGCTATATAACGTCATACGTTATTACTTAACATTATATAACGTTATACGTTAATACGTTATAGTACATAACGTTTTACGTTATAACGTAATAGTATATAACGTTATACGTTAGTACGTAATAGTATATAACTCTATACGTTATAAGGTAATACTACATAACGTTATACGATATAGCGTAATATAATATAACGTTATACGTCAGAATGTAATACTACATAACGGTATGCGTTATAGGGTAATACTACATAACGTTTTACGTTATAACGTAATAGTATATAACGTTATACGTCGGAAGGTAATACTACATAACGTTATGCGTTATAAGGTAATACTGCATAACGTTTTCCGTTATAACGTAATAGTATATAACGTTATACGTTACACGATAATACTACATAACGTTTTACGTTATAACGTAATAGTATATGACGTTATATATTAGTACGTAATAGTATGTAACATTATATGTTCGTACGTAATAGTATATAACGTTATACATTAGTACGTAATAGTATATAACGTTATACGTTATAACATGATAGTATATAACGTTATACGTTATAAAGTAATACTACATAACGTTATACGTTAGTACCTAGTAGTATATAACTTTATACGTTATAACGTAGTAGTATATAACGGTATACGTTATAAGGTAATGCTACATAACTTTATACGTTATAACGTAATAGTATGTAACGTTATACGTTAGTACGTCATAGTATATAACGTTACATGTTAGTACGTAATAGTATGCAGCGTTATACGTTAGTGCGTAATAGTATACAACGTTATACGTCGGAATGTAATACTACATAACGTTATGCGTTATAAGGTAATACTGCATAACGTTTTCCGTTATAACGTAATAGTATATAACGTTATACGTTACACGGTAATACTACATAACGTTTTACGTTATAACGTAATAGTATATAACGATATATATTAGTACGTAATAGTATATAACGTTATATGTTCGTACGTAATAGTATATAACGTCATACGTTACTAAGCAATAGCATATAACGTTATACGACAGTACGTAATACTATATAACGTTATACGTTAGTACATATTAGTATATAACGTTATACGTTTTAACGTAATAGTATATAACGTTAGACGTCAGAAGGTAATACTACATAACGTTATACGTTATAAGGTAATACTACATAACGTTTTACGCTATAATGTAATATTATATAACGTTATACATTAGTACGTAATAGTATATAACGTTATACGTTCGTACGTAATAGTATATAACGTTATGCATTAGTATGTAATAGTGTATAACGTTATACGTTCGTACGTAATAGTATATAACGTTATGCATTAGTATGTAATAGTGTATAACGTTATACGTTCGTACGTAATAGTATATAACGTTATATGTTAGTACGTAATAGTATATAACGTTATACGTTATTACGTAATAGTATGTAACGTTATAAGTTAGTACGTAATAGTATATAACGCTATACGTTATAACATGATAGTATATAACGTTATACGTTATAAAATACTACTACTAAACATTATACGTTAGTACCTACTATTATATATCTTTATACGTTATAACGTAATAGTATATAACGGTGTACGTTATAAGGTAATACTACATAACGTTATACGTTGTAACGTAATAGTATATAACGTTATACGTCAGAAGGTAATACTACATAACGTTATGCGTTTTAAGGTAATACTACATAACGTTTTACGTTATAACGTAATAGTATATAGCGTCATACGTCGAATGGTAATACTACATAACGATATGTACGTAATAGTATATAACGTCATACATTAGTACGTAATAGTATGTAGCGTTATAAGTTAGTACGTAATAGTATATAACGTTATACGTTATAATGTAATAGTACATAACGTTATACGTTATAAAGTACTACTACATAACGTTTTACTTTATAACGTAATAGTATATAACGATAGACGTCAGAAGGTAATACAACATAACGTTATACGCTATAAGGTAATACTACATAACGTTATACGTTATTACTTAACAGTATATACGTTATTCGACAGTAATTAATAGTATATAACGTTATACGTTATAAGGTAATAGTATAGAACGCTATACGTTATAAGGTAATACTACATAACGTAATACGTTATAACGTAATAGTATATAACGTTATACGTTAGTACGTCATTGTATATAATGTTATACGTTAGTACGTAATAGTATGCAGCGTTATACGTTAGTACGTAATAGTATACAACGTTATATGTTGTTTCGTAATTGTATATAACGTTATACGTCAGAAGGTAATACTACATAGCGTTATACGTCATAAGGTAATGCTATATAACGTTACACGTTATTACTTAGCATTATATAACGTTATGCGTTAGTACGTTATAGTAAATAACGTTATACGTTATAAGATAATGGTATATAACGGTATACGTTATAAGGTAATACTACACAACGTAATACGTTATAACGTAATAGTATATAACGTTATACGTTAATACGTTATAGTACATAACGTTTTACGTTATAACGTAATAGTATATAACGTTATACGTTAGTACGTAATAGTATATAACTCTATACGTTATAAGGTAATACTACATAACGTTATACGATATAGCGTAATATAATATAACGTTATACGTCAGAATGTAATACTACATAACGGTATGCGTTATAGGGTAATACTACATAACGTTTTACGTTATAACGTAATAGTATATAACGTTATACGTCGGAAGGTAATACTACATAACGTTATGCGTTATAAGGTAATACTGCATAACGTTTTCCGTTATAACGTAATAGTATATAACGTTATACGTTACACGATAATACTACATAACGTTTTACGTTATAACGTAATAGTATATGACGTTATATATTAGTACGTAATAGTATGTAACATTATATGTTCGTACGTAATAGTATATAACGTTATACATTAGTACGTAATAGTATATAACGTTATACGTTATAAGGTAATACTACAAAACGTATTACGTTATAACGTAATGGTATATAACGTTATACGTTTGTTCCTAATATTATATAGCGTTATGCGTTAGTTCCTAATATTATATAGCGTTATACGTTAGTACGAAATTGTATATAACGTCATACGTTACTACGCAATAGCATATAACGTTATACGACAGTACGTAATACTATATAACGTTATACGTTAGTACATATTAGTATATAACGTTATACGTTATAACGTAATAGTATATAACGTTATACGTTAGTACGTCATAGTATATAATGTTACACGTTAGTACGTAATAGTATGCAGCGTTATACGTTAGTACGTAATAGTATATAACGTTATACGTTAGTATGTAATAGTGTATAACGTTATACGTTCGTACTTAATAGTATATAACGTTATTCATAAGTACGTAATAGTATATAACGGTATACGTTATAAGGTAATACTACATAACGTTATACGTTATAACGTACTAGTATGTAACGTTATAAGTTAGTACATAATAGTATATAACGTTATACGTTATAACGTAGTAGTATATAACGTTATGCGTTATACGGTAATACTACATAACGTTTTACGTTATAACGTAATAGTATATAACGTCATACGTTCGTACGTAATAGTGTATAACGTTATATGTTACTACGTAATAGTATATAACGTTATACGTTAGTACGTAATAGTATACAACGTTATACGTTTTTTCGTAATTGTATATAACTTTATACGTCAGAAGGTAATACTACATAACGTTATACGTCATAAGGTAATGCTATATAACATTATACGTTATTACTTAACATTATATAACGTCATACGTTAGTACGTTATAGTACATAACGTTATACGTTATAACGTAATAGTATATAACGTTATACGTTAGTACGTAATAGTATAAAACGTTATACGTTGTTTGGTAATAGTATATAACGTTATACGTCAGACGGTAATACCACATAACGTTATACGTCATAAGGTAATACTACATAACGTTTTACGTTATAACGCAATAGTATATAACGTTATACTTTATAACGTAATAGCATATAACGTTATACGTTAGTACGTCACAGTATATAACGTTATACGTTAGTACGTAATAGCATGCAGCGTTATACGTTAGTACGTAATAGTATATAACGTTATACGTTAGTACGTAATAGTATATAACGGTATACGTTATAAGGTAATACTACATAACGTTATACGTTATAACGTACTAGTATGCAAAGTTATAAGTTAGAACGTAATAGTATATAACGTTATACGTTATAACGTAGTAGTATGTAACGGTATACGTTATAAGGTAATACTACATAACGTTATACGTTATAACGTAATAGTATGTAACGTTATACGTCGAAAGGTAATACTACTTAGCATTATACGTCATAAGGTAACACTATATAACGTTATACGTTATAAAGTACTGCTACATAACGTTTTCCGTTATAACGTAATAGTATATAACGTTATACGTTAGTACGTAATAGTATATAACTCTATACGTTATAAGGTAATACTACATAACGGTATGCGTTATAGGGTAATACTACATAACGTTTTACGTTATAACGTAATAGTATATAACGTTATACGTCGGAAGGTAATACTACATAACGTTTTACGTTTTAACGTAATAGTATATAACGTCATACGTCGAATGGTAATACTACATAACGATATGTACGTAATAGTATATAACGTCATACATTAGTACGTAATAGTATGTAGCGTTATAAGTTAGTACGTAATAGTATATAACGTTATACGTTATAACCTAATAGTACATAACGTTATACGTTATAAAGTACTACTACATAACGTTTTACTTTATAACGTAATAGTATATAACGATAGACGTCAGAAGGTAATACTACATAACGTTATACGCTATAAGGTAATACTACATAACGTTATACGTTATTACTTAACAGTATATACGTTATTCGACAGTAATTAATAGTATATAACGTTATACGTTATAAGGTAATAGTACATAACGCTATACGTTATAAGGTAGTACTACATAACGTAATACGTTATAACGTAATAGTATATAACGTTATACGTTAGTACGTCATTGTATATAATGTTATACGTTAGTACGTAATAGTATGCAGCGTTATACGTTAGTACGTAATAGTATACAACGTTATATGTTGTTTCGTAATTGTATATAACGTTGTACGTCAGAAGGTAATACTACATAGCGTTATACGTCATAAGGTAATGCTATATAACGTTACACGTTATTACTTAGCATTATATAACGTTATGCGTTAGTACGTTATAGTAAATAACGTTATACGTTATAAGATAATGGTATATCACGGTATACGTTATAAGGTAATACTACACAACGTAATACGTTATAACGTAATAGTATATAACGTTATACGTTAGTACGTCATAGTATAGAATGTTATACGTTAGTACGCAATAGTATGCAGCGTTATACGTTAGTACGTAATAGTATACAACGTTATACGTTGTTTCGTATTTGTATATAACGTTACACGTCAGAAGGTAATACTACATAACGTTATGCGTCATAAGGTAATGCTATATAACGTCATACGTTATTACTTAACATTATATAACGTTATACGTTAATACGTTATAGTACATAACGTTTTACGTTATAACGTAATAGTATATAACGTTATACGTTAGTACGTAATAGTATATAACTCTATACGTTATAAGGTAATACTACATAACGTTATACGATATAACGTAATATAATATAACGTTATACGTCAGAATGTAATACTACATAACGGTATGCGTTATAGGGTAATACTACATAACGTTTTACGTTATAACGTAATAGTATATAACGTTATACGTTACACGATAATACTACATAACGTTTTACGTTATAACGTAATAGCATATGACGTTATATATTAGTACGTAATAGTATGTAACATTATATGTTCGTACGTAATAGTATATAACGTTATACATTAGTACGTAATAGTATATAACGTTATACGTTATAACATGATAGTATATAACGTTATACGTTATAAAGTAATACTACATAACGTTATACGTTAGTACCTAGTAGTATATAACTTTATACGTTATAACGTAGTAGTATATAACGGTATACGTTATAAGGTAATGCTACATAATGTTATACGTTATAACGTAATAGTATGTAACGTTATACGTTAGTACGTCATAGTATATAACGTTACACGTTAGTACGTAATAGTATGCAGCGTTATACGTTAGTGCGTAATAGTATACAACGTTATACGTCGGAAGGTAATACTACATAACGTTATGCGTTATAAGGTAATACTGCATAACGTTTTCCGTTATAACGTAATAGTATATAACGTTATACGTTACACGGTAATACTACATAACGTTTTACGTTATAACGTAATAGTATATAACGATATATATTAGTACGTAATAGTATATAACGTTATATGTTCGTACGTAATAGTAAGAACGTTATACATTAGTACGTAATAGTATATAACGTTATACGTTATAAGGTAATACTACAAAACGTATTACGTTATAACGTAATGGTATATAACGTTATACGTTTGTTCCTAATATTATATAGCGTTATACGTTAGTTCCTAATATTATATAGCGTTATACGTTAGTACGAAATTGTATATAACGTCATACGTTACTACGCAATAGCATATAACGTTATACGACAGTACGTAATACTATATAACGTTATACGTTAGTACCTATTAGTATATAACGTTATACGTTATAACGTAATAGTATATAACGTTATACGTTATAAAGTACTACCACATAACGTTTTACTTTATAACGTAATAGTATATAACGTTAGACGTCAGAAGGTAATACTACATAACGTTATACGTTATAAGGTAATACTACATAACGTTTTACGTTATAACGTAATATTATATAACGTTATACATTAGTACGTAATAGTATATAACGTTATACGTTCGTACGTAATAGTATATAACGTTATGCATTAGTATGTAATAGTGTATAACGTTATACGTTCGTACGTAATAGTATATAACGTTATGCATTAGTATGTAATAGTGTATAACGTTATACGTTCGTACGTAATAGTATATAACGTTATACGTTAGTACCTATTAGTATATAACGTTATACGTTATTACGTAATTGTATGTAACGTTATAAGTTAGTACGTAATAGTATATAACGTTATACGTTATAACATGATAGTATATAACGTTATACGTTATACGGTAATACTACATAACGTTTTACGTTATAACGTAATAGTATATAACGTCATACGTTCGTACGTAATAGTATATAACGTTATATGTTAGTACGTAATAGTATATAACGTTATACGTTATTACGTAATAGTATGTAAAGTTATAAGTTAGTACGTAATAGTATATAACGTTATACGTTATTGCGTAATAGTATATAATGTTATATGTTATACGGTATACTACATAACGTTTTACGTTATATCGTAATAGTATATAACGTTATATGTTCGTACGTAATAGTATATAACGTTATATGTTCGTACGTAATAGTATATAACGTTATACGTTATAACGGATTAGTATATAACGTTATACGTTGTTATGTTATAGTATATAACGTTATACGTTATAAAGTACTACTACATAACGTTTTACTTTATAACGTAGTAGTATATAACGTTATACGTCAGAAGGTAATACCACATAACGTTATACGTTATAAGGTGATACTACATAACGTAATACGTTATAACGTAATAGTACATAACGTTATACGTTATAACGAAATAGTATTTAACGTTATACGTTATTACGTAATAGTATACAACATTATATATTATAACGTTGTAGTATATAACGTTATACGCTATAACGTAATTGTATATAATGTTATACGTTAGTACGTAATAGTATATAAAGTTGTACGTTCGTACTTAATAGTATATAACGTTATACGTTAGTACGTAATAGTATATAACGTTATACGTTATAACGTAATAGTATATAACGTTATACGTTATAAAGTACTACTACATAACGTTTTACTTTATAACGTAATAGTATATAACGTTAGACGTCAGAAGGTAATACTACATAACGTTTTACGTTATAACGTAATAGTATATAGCGTTATACGTTAGTACATAATAGTATCCAACGTTATACGTTGTTTGGTAATAGTATATAACGTTATACGTCAGAAGGTAATACCACATAACGTTATACGTTATAAGGTAATACCACATAACGTTTTACGTTATAACGTAATAGTATATAACGTTATACGTTAGTACGTAATAGTATATAACGTTATACGTTCGTACGTAATGGTATATAACGTAATACGTTATAACGTAATAGTATATAACGTTATACGTTATTACGTCATAGTATATAACGTTATACGTTAGTACGTAATAGTATACAACGTTATACGTTGTTTCGTAATTGTATATAACGTTATACGTAAGAAGGTAATACTACATAACGTTATACGTCATAAGGTAATGCTATATAACGTTTTACGTTATAACGTAATAGTATATAACGTTATACGTTAGTACGTAATAGTATGTAGCGTTATACGTTAGTACGTAATAGTATGCAGCGTTATACGATATTACCTATTAGTATATAACGTTGTACATTATAAGGTAATGGTATATAACGGTATACGTTATATGGTAATAGCATATCACGTTATACGTCAGAAGGTAATGCCATATAACGTTATACGTTGTTTGGTAATAGCATATAACGTTAGACGTCAGAAGGTAATACTACATAACGTTATACGTTATAAGGTAATACTACATAACGTTTTACGTTATAACGTAATAGTATATAACGTTATACGTTAGTACGTAATAGTATGCAGCGTTATACGTTAGTACGTAATAGTAGGCAGCGTTATAAGTTAGTACGTAATAGTATGCAGCGTTATACGTTAGTACCTATTAGTATATAACGTTATACGTTATAGCGTAATAGTATATAACGTTATACGTTAGTACGTAATAGTATATAACGTTATACGTTATAACGTAATAGTATATAACGTTATACGTTAGTACGTAATAGTATATAACGTTATACGTTCGTACGTAATGGTATATAACGTAATACGTTACAACGTAATAGTATATAACGTCATACGTTAGTACGTCATAGTATATAACGTTATACGTTAGTACGTAATAGTATACAACGTAATACGTTGTTTCGTAATTGTATATAACGTTATACGTCATAAGGTAATGCTATATAACGTTATACGTTAGTACGTCACAGTATAAAACGTTATACGTTAGTACGTAATAGTATGCAGCGTTATACGTTAGTACGTAATAGTATATAACGTTATACGTTAGTACGTAATAGTATATAAAGTTTTACGTTCGTACGTAATGGTATATAACGTTATACGTTAGTACGTAGTAGTATATAACGTTATACGTTATAACGTAATAGTATATAACGTTATACGTTATAAAGTACTACTACATAACGTTTTACTTTATAACGTAATAGTATATAACGTTAGACGTCAGAAGGTAACACTACATAACGTTATACGTTATAAGGTAATGATATATAACGTTATACGTTATTACTTAACAGTATATACGTAATACGTTAGTACGTAATAGTATGTAGCGTTATACGTTAGTACGTAATAGTATACAACGTTATACGTTGTTTGGTAGTAGTATATAACGTTATACGACAGAAGGTAATACTACATAACGTTATACGTTATAAGGTAATGATATATAACGATATACGTTATTACTTAACAGTATATACGTAATACGTTAGTACGTAATAGTATGTAGCGTTATACGTTAGTACGTAATAGTATGCAGCGTTATACGATAGTACCTATTAGTATATAACGTTGTACGTTATAGCGTAATAGTATATAACGTTATACGTTAGTACGTAATAGTATATAACGTTATACGTTCGTACGTAATGGTATATAACGTAATACGTTATAACGTAATAGTATATAACGATATACGTTAGTACGTCATAGTATATAACGTTATACGTTAGTACGTAATAGTATGCAGCGTTATGCGTTAGTACGTAATAGTATGCAGCGTTATACGTTAGTACGTAATAGTATGCAGCGTTATACGTTAGTACCTATTAGTATATAACGTTATACGTTATAGCGTAATAGTATATAACGTTATACGTTAGTACGTAATAGTATATAACGTTATACGTTATAACGTAATAGTATATAACGTTATACGTTAGTACGTAATAGTATATAACGTTATACGTTCGTACGTAATGGTATATAACGTAATACGTTATAACGTAATAGTATATAACGTTATACGTTAGTACGTCATAGTATATAACGTTATACGTTAGTACGTAATAGTATACAACGTTATACGTTGTTTCGTAATTGTATATAACTTTATACGTAAGAAGGTAATACTACATAACGTTATACGTCATAAGGTAATGCTATATAACGTTTTACGTTATAACGTAATAGTATATAACGTTATACGTTAGTACGTAATAGTATGTAGCGTTATACGTTAGTACGTAATAGTATGCAGCGTTATACGATAGTACCTATTAGTATATAACGTTGTACATTATAAGGTAATGGTATATAACGGTATACGTTATAAGGTAATAGCATATAACGTTATACGTCAGAAGGTAATGCCATATAACGTTATACGTTGTTTGGTAATAGCATATAACGTTAGACGTCAGAAGGTAATACTACATAACGTTATACGTTATAAGGTAATACTACATAACGTGGTACGTTATAACGTAATAGTATATAACGTTATACGTTAGTACGTAACAGTATGCAGCGTTATACGTTAGTACGTAATAGTATACAACGTTATACGTTGTTTGGTAATAGTATATAACGCTATACGTCAGAATGTAATGCCACATCACGTTATACGTTATAAGGTAATACTACATAACGTTTTACGTTATAACGTAATAGTATATAACGTTACACGTTATTACGTAATAGTATATACCGTTATACGTTCGTACGTAATGGTATATAACGTAATACGTTATAACGTAATAGTATATAACGATATACGTTAGTACGTCATAGTATATAACGTTATACGACAGAAGGTAATACTACATAACGTTATACGTTATAAGGTAATGATATATAACGTTATACGTTATTACTTAACAGTATATACGTTATACGTTAGTACGTAATAGTATGTAGCGTTATACGTTAGTACGTAATAGTATGCAGCGTTATACGATAGTACCTATTAGTATATAACGTTGTACGTTATAGCGTAATAGTATATAACGTTATACGTTAGTACGTAATAGTATATAACGTTGTACGTTATAACGTAATAGTATATAACGTTATACGTTAGTACGTAATAGTATATAACGTTATACGTTCGTACGTAATGGTATATAACGTAATACGTTATAACGTAATAGTATACAACGTTATACGTTGCTTGGTAATAGTATATAACGCTATACGTCAGAATGTAATGCCACATCACGTTATACGTCATAAGGTAATGCTATATAACGTTATACGTTAGTACGTCACAGTATAAAACGTTATACGTTAGTACGTAATAGTATGCAGCGTTATACGTTAGTACGTAATAGTATATAACGTTATACGTTAGTACGTAATAGTATATAAAGTTTTACGTTCGTACGTAATGGTATATAACGTTATACGTTAGTACGTAGTAGTATATAACGTTATACGTTATAACGTAATAGTATATAACGTTATACGTTATAAAGTACTACTACATAACGTTTTACTTTATAACGTAATAGTATATAACGTTAGACGTCAGAAGGTAACACTACATAACGTTATACGTTATAAGGTAATATTACATAACGTTTTAAGTTATAACGTAATAGTATATAAAGTTATACGTTAGTACGTAATAGTTAGCAGCGTTATACGTTAGTACGTAATAGTATACAACGTTATACGTTGTTTGGTAGTAGTATATAACGTTATACGACAGAAGGTAATACTACATAACGTTATACGTTATAAGGTAATGATATATAACGTTATACGTTATTACTTAACAGTATATACGTTATACGTTAGTACGTAATAGTATGTAGCGTTATACGTTAGTACGTAATAGTATGCAGCGTTATACGATAGTACCTATTAGTATATAACGTTGTACGTTATAGCGTAATAGTATATAACGTTATACGTTAGTACGTAATAGTATATAACGTTATACGTTCGTACGTAATGGTATATAACGTAATACGTTATAACGTAATAGTATATAACGATATACGTTAGTACGTCATAGTATATAACGTTATACGTTAGTACGTAATAGTATGCAGCGTTATGCGTTAGTACGTAATAGTATGCAGCGTTATACGTTAGTACGTAATAGTATGCAGCGTTATACGTTAGTACCTATTAGTATATAACGTTATACGTTATAGCGTAATAGTATATAACGTTATACGTTAGTACGTAATAGTATATAACGTTATACGTTATAACGTAATAGTATATAACGTTATACGTTAGTACGTAATAGTATATAACGTTATACGTTCGTACGTAATGGTATATAACGTAATACGTTATAACGTAATAGTATATAACGTTATACGTTAGTACGTCATAGTATATAACGTTATACGTTAGTACGTAATAGTATACAACGTTATACGTTGTTTCGTAATTGTATATAACGCTATACGTCAGAATGTAATGCCACATCACGTTATACGTTATAAGGTAATACTACATAACGTTTTACGTTATAACGTAATAGTATATAACGTTACACGTTATTACGTAATAGTATATACCGTTATACGTTCGTACGTAATGGTATATAACGTAATACGTTATAACGTAATAGTATATAACGATATACGTTAGTACGTCATAGTATATAACGTTATACGTCAGAAGGTAATACTACATATCGTTATACGTAATAAGGTAATGCTATATAACGTTTTACGTTATAACGTAATAGTATATAACGTTATACGTTAGTACGTAATAGTATGTAGCGTTATACGTTAGTACGTAATAGTATGCAGCGTTATACGATATTACCTATTAGTATATAACGTTGTACATTATAAGGTAATGGTATATAACGGTATACGTTATAAGGTAATAGCATATAACGTTATACGTTAGTACGTCATAGTATATAACGTTATACGTTAGTACGTAATAGTATACAACGTTATACGTTGTTTCGTAATTGTATATAACGTTATACGTCATAAGGTAATGCTATATAACGTTATACGTTAGTACGTCACAGTATAAAACGTTATACGTTAGTACGTAATAGCATGCAACGTTATACGTTAGTACGTAATAGTATACAACGTTATACGTTTTTTCGTAATTGTATATAACGTTATACGTCAGAAGGTAATACTACATATCGTTATACGTAATAAGGTAATGCTATATAACGTTAGACGTTCTTATTTAACATTATATAACGTTATACGTTAGTACGCTATAGTACATAACGTTATACGTTATAACGTAATGGTATATAATGTTATACGTTAGTACGTAATAGTATATAACGTTATACGTTTGTTCCTATTAGAATGTAAAGTTATACGTTATAACGTAATGGTATATAACGTTATACGTCAGAAGGTAATACTACATAACGTTATATGTTATAAGGTAATACAACATAACGTTTTACGTTATAACGTAATAGTATATAACATTATACGTCAGAAGGTAATACTGCATAACGTTATATGTTATAAGGTAATTCTATATAACTTTATACGTTGTTACTTAACATTATATAACGTTATACTTTATCACGTAATAGTATATAACGTTATACGTCAGAAGGTAATGCCATATAACGTTATACGTTGTTTGGTAATAGTATATAACGTTAGACGTCAGAAGGTAATACTACATAACGTTATACGTTATAAGGTAATACTACATAACGTTTTACGTTATAACGTAATAGTATATAACGCTATACGTTAGTACGTAGTAGTATTTAACGTTATACGTTCGTACCTAATGGTATATAACGTTATACGTTAGTACGTAATAGTATATAACGTTATACGTTAGTACGTAATAGCGTGCAACGTTATACGTTAGTACGTAATAGTATACAACGTTATACGTTGTTTCGTAATTGTATATAACGTTATACGTCAGAAGGTAATACTACATAACGTTATACGTCATAAGGTAATTCTATATAACTTTATACGTTGTTACTTAACATTATATAACGTTATACTTTATCACGTAATAGTATATAACGTTATACGTCAGAAGGTAATGCCATATAACGTTATACGTTGTTTGGTAATAGTATATAACTTTAGACGTCAGAAGGTAATACTACATAACATTATACGTTATAAGGTAATACTACATAACGTTTTACGTTATAACGTAATAGTATATAACGTTATACGTTAGTACGTAATAGTATGCAGCGTTATACGTTAGTACGTAATAGTATACAACGTTATACGTTGTTTGGTAATAGTATATAACGCTATACGTCAGAATGTAATGCTACATCACGTTATACGTTATAAGGTAATACTACATAACGTTTTACGTTATAACGTAATAGTATATAACGTTACACGTTATTACGTAATAGTATATACCGTTATACGTTCGTACGTAATGGTATATAAAGTAATACGTTATAACGTAATAGTATATAACGATATACGTTAGTACGTCATAGTATATAACGATATACGTTAGTACGTAATAGTATGCAGCGTTATACGTTAGTACGTAATAGTATGCAGCGTTATAAGTTAGTACGTAATAGTATGCAGCGTTATACGTTAGTACCTAATAGTATATAACGTTATACGTTATAGCGTAATAGTATATAACGTTATACGTTAGTACGTAATAGTATATAACGTTATACGTTATAACGTAATAGTATATAACGTTATACGTTAGTACGTAATAGTATATAATGTTATACGTTCGTACGTAATGGTATATAACGTAATACGTTATAACGTAATAGTATATAACGTTATACGTTATTACGTCATAGTATATAACGTTATACGTTAGTACGTAATAGTATACAACGTTATACGTTTTTTCGTAATTGTATATAACGTTATACGTCAGAAGGTAATACTACATAACGTTATATGTCATAAGGTAATGCTATATAACGTTATACGTTAGTACGTCACAGTATATAACGTTATACGTTAGTACGTAATAGTATGCAGCGTTATACGTTAGTACGTAATAGTATATAACGTTATACGTTAGTACCTATTAGTATCTAACTTTATACGTTATAACGTAATATTATATAACTGTATACGTTATACGGTAATACTACATAACGTTATACGATCTAACATAATAGTATATATCGTTATACGTCAGAAGGCAATACTACATAACGTTATGCGTTATAAGGTAATACTACATATCGTTTTACGTTATAACGTAATAGTATATAACGTTATACGTCAGAAGGTAATACTACATAACGTTATGCGTTATAAGGTAATACTACATAACGTTTTACGTTATAACGTAATAGTATATAACGTCATATATTAGTACGTAATGGTATATAACGATATATGTTCGTACGTAATAGTATATAACGGTATAAGTTAGTACGTAAGATTATATATCGTTATACGTTATTCCTTAACAGTATATAACGTTATACGACAGTACGTAATAGTATATAACGTTATACTTTATAACGTAATATTATATAACGTTATACTTTATAACGTAATGTTGTATAACGTTATACTTTATAACTTAATACTATATAACGTTATACGTTAGTACGAAATACTACATAACGTTATACGTTATAACATAATAGTATATAACATTATACGTTATAAAGTACTACTACATAACGTTATACGTTAGTCGCTCGTAGTATATAACTTTATACGTTAGTCGCTCGTAGTATATAACTTTATACGTTATAACGTAGTAGTATATAACGGTATACGTTATAAGGTAATACTACATAACGTTATACGTTATAACGTAATAGTATATAACTTTATACGTTGTAAGGTAATACTACATAACGTTATACGTCATAATGTAATGCTATATAACGTTATACGTTATACGGTAATCCTACATAACGTTATATATTAGTACGTAATGGTATATAACGTTATACGTTCGTAAGTAATAGTATATAACGGTATAAGTTAGTACGTAAGATTATACAGGGTGCGCCGTTAGAATTCGGACAGAATTCAATTTGTAGTTCCCACCATATTAGAATTCAGATGTTTGTGCTGATTGACTCTGAAGTTAGTTAAATATGTCAATAAGTCTTCTATAACCTCAAAATGACAGAACTCGTTAAGCAAAACCCGGAATACGATAGAAGAGCGGCGATTATAGAAAGTCTTCGCGCCGGGAGAACGCCGGTCGAAATTATAAAATTCTTTAGCTACCCAAGATCGACGGTATACGACATTGCTAAGAGATACGCAGCCTCAGAGTGGTTCGAGAAGGGTTCTCCTTCTCCGGCGAGAAAAGTTCAGCGTTGTCTCAAGTGAGGGCGACGTCATGCCTCCGCACTTCTTCCAAAAAGGCGAAAGAATCACAAAGGAGGTTTATTTGGAGGTCCTGAAGACAGTAATAAAGCCGTGGATGGAAATTACGGCTTCTGGAAGGCCGTATTTATTTCAACAAGATGGCGCACCTGCTCACACAAGTCATCTTGTTCAAAATTGGCTCTCTGACAATGTGGACATGTTTTGGTCGAAAGATTTCTGGCCTCCTAACAGTCCCGACCTAAACCCATTGGACTATTACGTGTGGGGCGTTATCGAGAGACAAACTAATAAATGCAGGCACCCCAACGTCAACTCCCTACGAGCTGCTATCGAGTCAGAATTCGCGACAATTAAACGCGACCAGTTGAAGTCAGCGTGCTCGCGCTTTAGAGCAAGAATAGAGCAGGTCATAGAGGCAGAGGGTGGTTACATAGAATAAAAGTTCTCAGCAAGGACCCTTTAAATGAGATATAACAACATTTTCATGTGTTTTTGTGTATTGACTTAAATAAACAACTTTCTGCACAAAACTTCTTTTGTCCGGATTCTAACGGCGCACCCTGTATACGTTAGTACGTAATAGTATACAACGTTATACGTTTTTTCGTAATTGTATATAACGTTATACGTCAGAAGGTAATACTACCTAACGTTATACGTAATAAGGTAATGCTATATAACGTTAGACGTTCTTATTTAACATTATATAACGTTATACGTTAGTACGCTATAGTACATAACGTTATACGTTATAACGTAATGGTATATAACGTTATACGTTAGTACGTCATAGTATGCAGCGTTATACGTTAGTACGTAATAGTATGCAGCGTTATACGTTAGTGCGTAATAGTATACAACGTTATACGTTGTTCCGTAATAGTATATAACGTTATACGTTAGTACGTAATTCTATATAACGTCATATTTTAGTACGCAATAGTATAATACGATATACGACAGTTCGTAATAGTACATAACGTTATTCGTTATAACGAAATAGTATTTAACGTTATACGTTACTCCGTAATAGTATACAACATTATATATTATAACGTAGTAGTATATAACGTTATACGTTACAACGTGTTAGTATATAACGTTATACGTTAGTACGTAATAGCGTGCAACGTTATACGTTAGTACGTAATATTATACAACGTTATACGTTGTTTCGTAATTGTGTATAACGTTATACGTCAGAAGGTAATACTACATAACGTTATACGTCATAAGGTAATGCTATTTGACTTTATACGTTATTACTTAACATTATATAACGTTATACTTTATAACGTAATAGTATATAACGTTATACGTCAGAAGGTAATGCTATATAACGTTAGACGTTATTACTTAACATTATATAACGTTATACGTTAGTACGTAATAGCGTGCAACGTTATACGTTAGTATGTAATAGTATACAACGTTATACGTTGTTTCGTAATTGTATATAACGTTATACGTCAGAAGGTAATACTACATAACGTTATACGTCATAAGGTAATTCTATATAACTTTATACGTTATTACTTAACATTATATAACGTTATACTTTATCACGTAATAGTATATAACGTTATACGTCAGAAGGTAATACTACATAACGTTATACGTCATAAGGTAATACTACATAACGTAATACGTTATAACGTAATAGTACATAACGTTATACGTTATAAGGAAATAGTATTTAAAGTTATACGTTATTACGTAATAGTATACGACTTTATATATTATAACGTAGTAGTATATAACGTTATACGTTGCAACGTCATAGTATATAACGTTATCCGTTAGTACGTAATAGCATGCAAGGTTATACGTTAGTACGTAATATTATTCAACGTTATACGTCATAAGGTAATGCTATATAACTTTATACGTTATTACATAACAGTATATAACGTTATACTTTATAACGTAATAGTATATAACGTTATACGTCAGAAGGTAATACTACATAACGTTATTCGTCAGAAGGTAATACTACATAACGTAATACGTTATAACGTAATAGTACATAACGATATACGTTATATCGAAATAGTATTTAACGTTATACGTTATTACGTAATAGTATACAAGATTATATATTATAACGTGGTAGTATATAACGTTATACGTTACAACGTCATAGTATATAACGTTATCCGTTAGTACGTAATAGCATGCATCGTTATACGTTAGTACGTAATATTATACAACGTTATGCGTTGTTTCGTAATTGTATATAACGTTATACGTCAGAAGGTAATACTATATAACGTTATACGTCATATGGTAATGCTATATAACGTTATACGTTATAACGTAATAGTATATAACCTTATACGTTAGTACGTAATAGTATACAACGTTATACGTTGTTTGGTAATAGTATATAACGCTATACGTCAGAAGGTAATGCCACATAACGTTATACGTTATAAGGTAATACTACATAACGTTTTACGTTATAACGTAATAGTATAAAACGTTAAACGTTAGTACGTAATAGTATATAACGTTATACGTTCGTACGTAATGGTATATAACGTTATACGTTAGTACGTCATAGTATATAACGTTATACGTTAGTACGTAATAGTATGTAGCGTTATACGTTAGTACGTAATAGCATGCAACGTTATACGTTAGTACGTAATATTATACAACGTTATACGTTGTTTCGTAATTGTATATAACGTTATACGTCAGAAGGTAATACTACATAACGTTATACGTCATATGGTAATGCTATATAACGTTATACGTTATAACGTAATAGTATATAACGTTATACGTTTGTACGTAATAGTATACAACGTTATACGTTGTTTCGTAATTGTATATAACGTTATACGTCAGAAGGTAAAACTACATAACGTTATACGTCATAAGGTAATGCTATATAACTTTATACGTTATTACTTAACAGTATATAACGTTATACTTTATAACGTAATAGTATATAACGTTATACGTCAGAAGGTAATACTACATAACGTTATACCTCATAAGGTAATGCTATATAACTTTATACGTTACTACTTAACAGTATATAACGTTATACATTATCACGTAATAGTATATAACGTTATACGTCAGAAGGTAATACTACATAACGTTATTCGTCAGAAGGTAATACTACATAACGTAATACGTTATAACGTAATAGTACATAACGATATACGTTATATCGAAATAGTATTTAACGTTATACGTTATTACGTAATAGTATACAAGATTATATATTATAACGTGGTAGTATATAACGTTATACGTTACAACGTCATAGTATATAACGTTATCCGTTAGTACGTAATAGCATGCATCGTTATACGTTAGTACGTAATATTATACAACGTTATGCGTTGTTTCGTAATTGTATATAACGTTATACGTCAGAAGGTAATACTACCTAACGTTATACGTAATAAGGTAATGCTATATAACGTTAGACGTTCTTATTTAACATTATATAACGTTATACGTTAGTACGCTATAGTACATAACGTTATACGTTATAACGTAATGGTATATAACGTTATACGTTAGTACGTCATAGTATGCAGCGTTATACGTTAGTACGTAATAGTATGCAGCGTTATACGTTAGTGCGTAATAGTATACAACGTTATACGTTGTTCCGTAATAGTATATAACGTTATACGTTAGTACGTAATTCTATATAACGTCATATTTTAGTACGCAATAGTATAATACGATATACGACAGTTCGTAATAGTACATAACGTTATTCGTTATAACGAAATAGTATTTAACGTTATACGTTACTCCGTAATAGTATACAACATTATATATTATAACGTAGTAGTATATAACGTTATACGTTACAACGTGTTAGTATATAACGTTATACGTTAGTACGTAATAGCGTGCAACGTTATACGTTAGTACGTAATATTATACAACGTTATACGTTGTTTCGTAATTGTGTATAACGTTATACGTCAGAAGGTAATACTACATAACGTTATACGTCATAAGGTAATGCTATATGACTTTATACGTTATTACTTAACATTATATAACGTTATACTTTATAACGTAATAGTATATAACGTTATACGTCAGAAGGTAATGCTATATAACGTTAGACGTTATTACTTAACATTATATAACGTTATACGTTAGTACGTAATAGCGTGCAACGTTATACGTTAGTATGTAATAGTATACAACGTTATACGTTGTTTCGTAATTGTATATAACGTTATACGTCAGAAGGTAATACTACATAACGTTATACGTCATAAGGTAATTCTATATAACTTTATACGTTATTACTTAACATTATATAACGTTATACTTTATCACGTAATAGTATATAACGTTATACGTCAGAAGGTAATACTACATAACGTTATACGTCATAAGGTAATACTACATAACGTAATACGTTATAACGTAATAGTACATAACGTTATACGTTATAAGGAAATAGTATTTAAAGTTATACGTTATTACGTAATAGTATACGACTTTATATATTATAACGTAGTAGTATATAACGTTATACGTTGCAACGTCATAGTATATAACGTTATCCGTTAGTACGTAATAGCATGCAAGGTTATACGTTAGTACGTAATATTATTCAACGTTATACGTCATAAGGTAATGCTATATAACTTTATACGTTATTACATAACAGTATATAACGTTATACTTTATAACGTAATAGTATATAACGTTATACGTCAGAAGGTAATACTACATAACGTTATTCGTCAGAAGGTAATACTACATAACGTAATACGTTATAACGTAATAGTACATAACGATATACGTTATATCGAAATAGTATTTAACGTTATACGTTATTACGTAATAGTATACAAGATTATATATTATAACGTGGTAGTATATAACGTTATACGTTACAACGTCATAGTATATAACGTTATCCGTTAGTACGTAATAGCATGCATCGTTATACGTTAGTACGTAATATTATACAACGTTATGCGTTGTTTCGTAATTGTATATAACGTTATACGTCAGAAGGTAATACTATATAACGTTATACGTCATATGGTAATGCTATATAACGTTATACGTTATAACGTAATAGTATATAACCTTATACGTTAGTACGTAATAGTATACAACGTTATACGTTGTTTGGTAATAGTATATAACGCTATACGTCAGAAGGTAATGCCACATAACGTTATACGTTATAAGGTAATACTACATAACGTTTTACGTTATAACGTAATAGTATAAAACGTTAAACGTTAGTACGTAATAGTATATAACGTTATACGTTCGTACGTAATGGTATATAACGTTATACGTTAGTACGTCATAGTATATAACGTTATACGTTAGTACGTAATAGTATGTAGCGTTATACGTTAGTACGTAATAGCATGCAACGTTATACGTTAGTACGTAATATTATACAACGTTATACGTTGTTTCGTAATTGTATATAACGTTATACGTCAGAAGGTAATACTACATAACGTTATACGTCATATGGTAATGCTATATAACGTTATACGTTATAACGTAATAGTATACAACGTTATACGTTTGTACGTAATAGTATACAACGTTATACGTTGTTTCGTAATTGTATATAACGTTATACGTCAGAAGGTAAAACTACATAACGTTATACGTCATAAGGTAATGCTATATAACTTTATACGTTATTACTTAACAGTATATAACGTTATACTTTATAACGTAATAGTATATAACGTTATACGTCAGAAGGTAATACTACATAACGTTATACCTCATAAGGTAATGCTATATAACTTTATACGTTACTACTTAACAGTATATAACGTTATACATTATCACGTAATAGTATATAACGTTATACGTCAGAAGGTAATACTACATAACGTTATTCGTCAGAAGGTAATACTACATAACGTAATACGTTATAACGTAATAGTACATAACGATATACGTTATATCGAAATAGTATTTAACGTTATACGTTATTACGTAATAGTATACAAGATTATATATTATAACGTGGTAGTATATAACGTTATACGTTACAACGTCATAGTATATAACGTTATCCGTTAGTACGTAATAGCATGCATCGTTATACGTTAGTACGTAATATTATACAACGTTATGCGTTGTTTCGTAATTGTATATAACGTTATACGTCAGAAGGTAATACTATATAACGTTATACGTCATATGGTAATGCTATATAACGTTATACGTTATAACGTAATAGTATATAACCTTATACGTTAGTACGTAATAGTATACAACGTTATACGTTGTTTGGTAATAGTATATAACGCTATACGTCAGAAGGTAATGCCACATAACGTTATACGTTATAAGGTAATACTACATAACGTTTTACGTTATAACGTAATAGTATAAAACGTTAAACGTTAGTACGTAATAGTATATAACGTTATACGTTCGTACGTAATGGTATATAACGTTATACGTTAGTACGTCATAGTATATAACGTTATACGTCAGAAGGTAATACTACATAACGTTATACGTCATATGGTAATGCTACATAACGTTATACGTCATAAGGTAATGCTATATAACTTTATACGTTATTACTTAACATTATATAACGTTATACTTTATAACGTAATAGTATATAACGTTATACGTCAGAAGGTAATACTACATAACGTTATACGTCATAAGGTAATACTACATAACGTTATACGTCATATGGTAATGCTATATAACGTTATACGTTATAACGTAATAGTATATAACGTTATACGTTAGTACGTAATAGTATACAACGTTATACGTTGTTTGGTAATAGTATATAACGCTATACGTCAGAAGGTAATGCCACATAACGTTATACGTTATAAGGTAATACTACATAACGTTTTACGTTATAACGTAATAGTATATAACGTTAAACGTTAGTACGTAATAGTATATAACGTTATACGTTCGTACGTAATGGTATATAACGTAATACGTTATAACGTAATAGTATATAACGTTATACGTGAGTACGTCATAGTATATAACGTTATGCGTTAGTACGTCATAGTATATAACGTTATACGTTAGTAACTAATAGCATGCAGCGTTATACGTTATTACGTAATTGTATATAACGTTATACGTTAGTACGTCATAGTATATAACGTTATACGTTAGTACGTAATAGTATGTTGCGTTATACGTTAGTACGTAATAGTAAGCAGCGTTATACGTTAGTAGTTAT
This sequence comes from Bombus pascuorum, assembly GCF_905332965.1. Taxonomy (NCBI): domain Eukaryota; kingdom Metazoa; phylum Arthropoda; class Insecta; order Hymenoptera; family Apidae; genus Bombus; species Bombus pascuorum. The sequence continues at coordinate 15,190,254 of NC_083490.1, read as the reverse complement.
TAGTATATAACGTTATACGTTATAAGGTAATACAACATAACGTAATGCGTTATAACGTAATAGTACATAACGATATACGTTATAACGAAATAATGTTTAACGTTATACGTTAGTACGTAATAGTATACAACATTATATATTATAACGTAGTAGTATATAACGTTATACGTTACAACGTCATAGTATATAACGTTATCCGTTAGTACGTAATAGCATGCAACGTTATACGTTAGTACGTAATAGTATACAACGTTATACGTTGTTTCGTAATTGTATATAACGTTATACGTCAGAAGGTTATACTACATAACGTTATACGTAATAAGGTAATGCTATATAACGTTAGACTTTATTATTTAACATTATATAACGTTATACGTTAGTACGTTATAGTACATAACGTTATACGTTACAACGTAATAGTATATAACGTTATACGTTAGTACGTAATAGTATATAACGTTATACGTTAGTTCCTATTAGTATATAACGTTATACGTTATAAGGTAATACTACATAACGTAATGCGTTATAACGTAATAGTATATAACGGTCTACTTTAGTACGTCATAGTATATAACGTTATACGTTAGTACGTAATAGCATGCAGCGTTATACGTTTGTAAGTTATAGTATATAACGTTATACGTTAGTACGTAATTGTATATAACGTCATAGGCTAGTACACAGTAGTATAAAACGATATACGACAGTACGTAACAGTACATAACGTTATACGTTTCGTAATTGTATATAACGTTATACGTCAGAAGCTAATACTACATAACGTTATACGTCATAAGGTAATGCTATGTAACTTTATACGTTATTACTTAACAGTATATAACGTTATACTTTATAACGTAATAGTATATAACATTATACCTTCAGAAGGTAATACTACATAACGTTATACGTCAGAAGGTAATACTACATAACGTTATACGTCATAAGGTAATGCTATATAACTTTATACGTTATTACTTAACAGTATATAACGTTATACGTTATAAGGTAATAGTATACAACGGTATACGTTATAAGGTAATACTACATAACGTAATACGTTATAACGTAATAGTATATAACGTTATACGTTAGTACGTTATAGTATATAACGTTATACGTTATAACGTAATAGTATATAACGTTATACGTTAGTACGTAATAGTATATAACGTTATACGTTAGTTCCTATTAGTATATAACGTTATACATTATAAGGTAGTACTACATAACGTTTTACGTTATAACGTAATAGTATATAACGATACACGTTAGTACGTATTAGTATATAACGTTATAAGTTCGTACGTAATGGTATATAGCGTAATACGTTATAACGCAATAGTATATAACGTTATACGTTAGTGCGTCATAGTATATAACGTTATACGTTAGTAACTATTAGTATATAACGTTATACGTTACAACGTAATAGTATATAACGTTATCCGTTAATACGTAATAGCATGCAACGTTATACGTTAGTACGTAATAGTATACAACGTTATATGTTAGTACGTAATAGTATATAACGTTATACGTTAGTACGTAATAGTATATAACGTTATTCGTTAGTACCTATTAGTATATAACGTTATACGTTACAACGTAATAGTATATAACGTTATCCGTTAATACGTAATAGCATGCAAAGTTATACGTTAGTACGTAATAGTATACAACGTTATACGTGTTTTCGTGATTGTATATAACGTTATAAGTCAGAAGGTAATACTACATAGCGTTATACGTCATAAGGTAATGCTATATATCTTTATACGTTATTACTTAAAGGTATATAACGTTATACGTCAGAAGGTAATGCTATATAACGTTTTACGTTATTACTTAACAGCATATAACGTTATACGTCATAAGGTAATGCTATATAACGTTATACGTTATTACTTAACAGCATATAACGTTATACTTTATAACGTAATAGTACATAACGTTATACGTCAGAAGGTAACACTACATAACGTTATACGTCATAAGGTAATGCTATATAACGTTATACGTTAGTACGTAATAGTATATAACGTTATGCGTTAGTACGTAATAGTATATAACGTTATCCGTTAATACGTAATAGCATGCAACGTTATACGTTAGTGCGTAATAGTATACAGCGTTATACGTTAGTACGTAATAGTATGCAGCGTTATACGTTAGTACCTTTCAGTATCTAACGTTATACGTTATAACGTAATAGTATATAACGTTATACGTTAGTACGTCATAGTATATAACGTTATCCGTTAGTACGTAATAGCATGCATCGTTATACGTTAGTACGTAATATTATACAACGTTATGCGTTGTTTCGTAATTGTATATAACGTTATACGTCAGAAGGTAATACTATATAACGTTATACGTCATATGGTAATGCTATATAACGTTATACGTTATAACGTAATAGTATATAACCTTATACGTTAGTACGTAATAGTATACAACGTTATACGTTGTTTGGTAATAGTATATAACGCTATACGTCAGAAGGTAATGCCACATAACGTTATACGTTATAAGGTAATACTACATAACGTTTTACGTTATAACGTAATAGTATAAAACGTTAAACGTTAGTACGTAATAGTATATAACGTTATACGTTCCTACGTAATGGTATATAACGTTATACGTTAGTACGTCATAGTATATAACGTTATACGTTAGTACGTAATAGTATGTAGCGTTATACGTTAGTACGTAATAGCATGCAACGTTATACGTTAGTACGTAATATTATACAACGTTATACGTTGTTTCGTAATTGTATATAACGTTATACGTCAGAAGGTAATACTACATAACGTTATACGTCATAAGGTAATGCTATGTAACTTTATACGTTATTACTTAACAGTATATAACGTTATACTTTATAACGTAATAGTATATAACATTATACCTTCAGAAGGTAATACTACATAACGTTATACGTCAGAAGGTAATACTACATAACGTTATACGTCATAAGGTAATGCTATATAACTTTATACGTTATTACTTAACAGTATATAACGTTATACGTTATAAGGTAATAGTATACAACGGTATACGTTATAAGGTAATACTACATAACGTAATACGTTATAACGTAATAGTATATAACGTTATTCGTTAGTACCTATTAGTATATAACGTTATACGTTACAACGTAATAGTATATAACGTTATCCGTTAATACGTAATAGCATGCAAAGTTATACGTTAGTACGTAATAGTATACAACGTTATACGTGTTTTCGTGATTGTATATAACGTTATAAGTCAGAAGGTAATACTACATAGCGTTATACGTCATAAGGTAATGCTATATATCTTTATACGTTATTACTTAAAGGTATATAACGTTATACGTCAGAAGGTAATGCTATATAACGTTATACGTTATTACTTAACAGCATATAACGTTATACGTCATAAGGTAATGCTATATAACGTTATACGTTATTACTTAACAGCATATAACGTTATACTTTATAACGTAATAGTACATAACGTTATACGTCAGAAGGTAACACTACATAACGTTATACGTCATAAGGTAATGCTATATAACGTTATACGTTAGTACGTAATAGTATATAACGTTATGCGTTAGTACGTAATAGTATATAACGTTATCCGTTAATACGTAATAGCATGCAACGTTATACGTTAGTGCGTAATAGTATACAGCGTTATACGTTAGTACGTAATAGTATGCAGCGTTATACGTTAGTACCTATCAGTATCTAACGTTATACGTTATAACGTAATAGTATATAACGTTATACGTTAGTACGTCATAGTATATAACGTTATCCGTTAGTACGTAATAGCATGCATCGTTATACGTTAGTACGTAATATTATACAACGTTATGCGTTGTTTCGTAATTGTATATAACGTTATACGTCAGAAGGTAATACTATATAACGTTATACGTCATATGGTAATGCTATATAACGTTATACGTTATAACGTAATAGTATATAACCTTATACGTTAGTACGTAATAGTATACAACGTTATACGTTGTTTGGTAATAGTATATAACGCTATACGTCAGAAGGTAATGCCACATAACGTTATACGTTATAAGGTAATACTACATAACGTTTTACGTTATAACGTAATAGTATAAAACGTTAAACGTTAGTACGTAATAGTATATAACGTTATACGTTCGTACGTAATGGTATATAACGTTATACGTTAGTACGTCATAGTATATAACGTTATACGTTAGTACGTAATAGTATGTAGCGTTATACGTTAGTACGTAATAGCATGCAACGTTATACGTTAGTACGTAATATTATACAACGTTATACGTTGTTTCGTAATTGTATATAACGTTATACGTCAGAAGGTAATACTACATAACGTTATACGTCATATGGTAATGCTATATAACGCTATACGTTATAACGTAATAGTATATAACGTTATACGTTTGTACGTAATAGTATACAACGTTATACGTTGTTTCGTAATTGTATATAACGTTATACGTCAGAAGGTAAAACTACATAACGTTATACGTCATAAGGTAATGCTATATAACTTTATACGTTATTACTTAACAGTATATAACGTTATACTTTATAACGTAATAGTATATAACGTTATACGTCAGAAGGTAATACTACATAACGTTATACCTCATAAGGTAATGCTATATAACTTTATACGTTACTACTTAACAGTATATAACGTTATACTTTATAACGTAATAGTATATAACGTTATACGTCAGAAGGTAATACTACATAACGTTATTCGTCAGAAGGTAATACTACATAACCTAATACGTTATAACGTAATAGTACATAACGATATACGTTATATCGAAATAGTATTTAACGTTATACGTTATTACGTAATAGTATACAAGATTATATATTATAACGTGGTAGTATATAACGTTATACGTTACAACGTCATAGTATATAACGTTATCCGTTAGTACGTAATAGCATGCATCGTTATACGTTAGTACGTAATATTATACAACGTTATGCGTTGTTTCGTAATTGTATATAACGTTATACGTCAGAAGGTAATACTATATAACGTTATACGTCATATGGTAATGCTATATAACGTTATACGTTATAACGTAATAGTATATAACCTTATACGTTAGTACGTAATAGTATACAACGTTATACGTTGTTTGGTAATAGTATATAACGCTATACGTCAGAAAGTAATGCCACATAACGTTATACGTTATAAGGTAATACTACATAACGTTTTACGTTATAACGTAATAGTATAAAACGTTAAACGTTAGTACGTAATAGTATATAACGTTATACGTTCGTACGTAATGGTATATAACGTTATACGTTAGTACGTCATAGTATATAACGTTATACGTTAGTACGTAATAGTATGTAGCGTTATACGTTAGTACGTAATAGCATGCAACGTTATACGTTAGTACGTAATATTATACAACGTTATACGTTGTTTCGTAATTGTATATAACGTTATACGTCAGAAGGTAATACTACATAACGTTATACGTCATATGGTAATGCTACATAACGTTATACGTCATAAGGTAATGCTATATAACTTTATACGTTATTACTTAACATTATATAACGTTATACTTTATAACGTAATAGTATATAACGTTATACGTCAGAAGGTAATACTACATAACGTTATACGTCATAAGGTAATACTACATAACGTTATACGTCATATGGTAATGCTATATAACGTTATACGTTATAACGTAATAGTATATAACGTTATACGTTAGTACGTAATAGTATACAACGTTATACGTTGTTTGGTAATAGTATATAACGCTATACGTCAGAAGGTAATGCCACATAACGTTATACGTTATAAGGTAATACTACATAACGTTTTACGTTATAACGTAATAGTATATAACGTTAAACGTTAGTACGTAATAGTATATAACGTTATACGTTCGTACGTAATGGTATATAACGTAATACGTTATAACGTAATAGTATATAACGTTATACGTGAGTACGTCATAGTATATAACGTTATGCGTTAGTACGTCATAGTATATAACGTTATACGTTAGTAACTAATAGCATGCAGCGTTATACGTTATTACGTAAATGTATATAACGTTATACGTTAGTACGTCATAGTATATAACGTTACACGTTAGTACGTAATAGTATGTTGCGTTATACGTTAGTACGTAATAGTAAGCAGCGTTATACGTTAGTAGCTATTAGTATATAACGTTATACGTTATAAGGTAATACAACATAACGTAATGCGTTATAACGTAATAGTACATAACGATATACGTTATAACGAAATAATGTTTAACGTTATACGTTAGTACGTAATAGTATACAACATTATATATTATAAGGTAATACTACATAACGTTATACGTTACAACGTCATAGTATATAACGTTATCCGTTAGTACGTAATAGCATGCAACGTTATACGTTAGTACGTAATAGTATACAACGTTATGCGTTGTTTCGTAATTGTATATAACGTTATACGTCAGAAGGTTATACTACATAACGTTATACGTAATAAGGTAATGCTATATAACGTTAGACGTTATTATTTAACATTATATAACGTTATACGTTAGTACGTTATAGTACATAACGTTATACGTTACAACGTAATAGTATATAACGTTATACGTTAGTACGTAATAGCATGCAGCGTTATACGTTAGTAAGTTATAGTATATAACGTTATACGTTAGTACGTAATTGTATATAACGTCATAGGCTAGTACACAGTAGTATAAAACGATATACGACAGTACGTAACAGTACATAACGTTATACGTTTCGTAATTGTATTAAACGTTATACGTCAGAAGGTAATACTACATAACGTTATACGTCATAAGGTAATGCTATGTAACTTTATACGTTATTACTTAACAGTATATAACGTTATACTTTATAACGTATTAGTATATAACATTATACCTTCAGAAGGTAATACTACATAACGTTATACGTCAGAAGGTAATACTACATAACGTTATACGTCATAAGGTAATGCTATATAACTTTATACGTTATTACTTAACAGTATATAACGTTATACGTTATAAGGTAATAGTATACAACGGTATACGTTATAAGGTAATACTACATAACGTAATACGTTATAACGTAATAGTATATAACGTTATACGTTAGTACGTTATAGTATATAACGTTATACGTTATAACGTAATAGTATATAACGTTATACGTTAGTACGTAATAGTATATAACGTTATACGTTAGTTCCTATTAGTATATAACGTTATACATTATATGGTAGTACTACATAACGTTTTACGTTATAACGTAATAGTATATAACGATACACGTTAGTACGTAATAGTATATAACGTTATAAGTTCGTACGTAATGGTATATAACGTAATACGTTATAACGCAATAGTATATAACGTTATACGTTAGTGCGTCATAGTATATAACGTTATACGTTAGTACGTAATAGTATGCAGCGTTATTCGTCAGTACGTAATAGTATATAACGTTATACGTTAGTAACTATTAGTATATAACGTTATACGTTACAACGTAATAGTATATAACGTTATCCGTTAATACGTAATAGCATGCAACGTTATACGTTAGTACGTAATAGTATACAACGTTATATGTTAGTACGTAATAGTATATAACGTTATACGTTAGTACGTAATAGTATATAACGTTATTCGTTAGTACCTATTAGTATATAACGTTATACGTTACAACGTAATAGTATATAACGTTATCCGTTAATACGTAATAGCATGCAAAGTTATACGTTAGTACGTAATAGTATACAACGTTATACGTGTTTTCGTGATTGTATATAACGTTATAAGTCAGAAGGTAATACTACATAGCGTTATACGTCATAAGGTAATGCTATATATCTTTATACGTTATTACTTAAAGGTATATAACGTTATACGTCAGAAGGTAATGCTATATAACGTGATACGTTATTACTTAACAGCATATAACGTTATACGTTATAAGGTAATGCTATATAACGTTATACGTTATTACTTAACAGCATATAACGTTATACTTTATAACGTAATAGTACATAACGTTATACGTCAGAAGGTAACACTACATAACGTTATACGTCATAAGGTAATGCTATATAACGTTATACGTTAGTACGTAATAGTATATAACGTTATACGTTAGTACGTAATAGTATATAACGTTATCCGTTAATACGTAATAGCATGCAACGTTATACGTTAGTGCGTAATAGTATACAGCGTTATACGTTAGTACGTAATAGTATGCAGCGTTATACGTTAGTACCTATCAGTATCTAACGTTATACGTTATAACGTAATATTATATAACGTTATACGTTAGTACGTCATAGTATATAACGTTGTACGTTAGTACGTAATAGCATGCAGCGTTATACGTTAGTACGTAATAGTATATAACGTTATACGTTAGTACGTAATAGTATGCAGCGTTATACTTTAGTACGTAATAGTATACAACGTTATACGTTAGTACGTAATAGTATGCAGCGTTATACGTTAGTGCGTCATAGCATATAACATTATACGTTAGTACGTAATAGCATGCAGCGTTATACGTTAGTACGTAATAGTATATAACGTTATACGTTAGTACGTCATAGTATATAAAGTTATACGTTAGTACGTAATAGTATGCAGCGTTATACGTTGTTTCGTAATTGTATATAACGTTATACGTCAGAAGGTAATACTACATAACGTTATACGTCATAAGGTAATGCTATATAACGTTATACGTTATTACTTAACATTATATAACGTCATACGTTAGTACGATATACTACATAACGTTATACGTTATAACGTAGTAGTATATAACGTTATACGTTAGTACGTCATAGTATATAACGTTATACGTTATAACGTAGTAGTATATAACGTTAAACGTTAGTACGTCATAGTATATAACGTTATACGTTAGTACGTAATAGTATGCAGCGTTATACGTTAGTGCGTAATAGTATACAACGTTATACGTTATTTCGTAATTGTATATAACGTTATACGACTGAAGGTAATACTACATAACGTTATATGTTATGAGGTAATACAACATAACGTTTTACGTTATAACGTAGTAGTATATAACGTTATACGTTCGTACCTATTTGTATATAACTTTATACGTTATAACGTAATAGTAATAACGATATACGTTATAAGGTAATACTACATAACGTTATACGTTATAACGTAATAGTATATAACGTTATACGTTAGTACGTAATAGTATGCAGCGTTATACGTTAGTACGTAATAGTATACAACGTTATACGTGAGTACCTATTAGTACATAACGTTATACGTTATAACGTCTTAGTATATAACGTTATACGTTGTTACGTAATAATATTTAACGTTATACGTCTGAAGGTAATACTACATAACGTTATTTGTTATAAGGTAATACAACATAACGTTTTACGTTGTAACGTAATAGTATATAACATTATACGTCAGAAGGTAATACTGCATAACGTTATATGTTATAAGGTAATACTACATAACGTTTTACGTTATAACGTAATAGTATATAACGCTATACGTTAGTACGTAATAGTATTTAACGTTATACGTTCGTACGTAATGGTATATAACGTTATACGTTAGTACGTAATAGTATATAACGTTATACGTTAGTACGTAATAGTATATAACGTTATCCGTTAGTACGTAATAGCATGCAACGTTATACGTTAGTACGTAATAGTATATAACGTTATACGTTACTACGTAATAGTATATAACGTTATACGTGAGTACCTATTAGTATATAACGTTATACGTTATAACGTATTAGTATATAACGTTATACGTTGTTACGTAATAGTATATAACGTTATACGTCTGAAGGTAATACTACATAACGTTATATGTTATAAGGTAAAACATCATAACGTTTTACGTTATAACGTGATAGTATATAACGTTATACGTCAGAAGGTAATACCGCATAACGTTATATGTTATAAGGTAATACTACATAACGTTTTACGTTATAACGTAATAGTATATCACGTTATACGTTAGTACGGAATAGCATTTAACGTTATACGTTCGTACGTAATGGTATATAACGTTATACGTTAGTACGTCATAGTATATAAAGTTATACGTTAGTACGTAATAGTATGCAGCGTTATACGTTGTTTCGTAATTGTATATAACGTTATACGTCAGAAGGTAATACTACATAACGTAATACGTTATAACGTAATAGTATATAACGTTATACGTTCGTACGTAATAGTATGCAGCGTTATACGTTAGTACGTAATAGTATACAACGTTATACGTTGTTTGGTAATTGTATATAACGTTATACGTCAGAAGGTAATACTACATAACGTTATACGTCATAAGGTAATGCTATATAACGTTATACGTTATTACTTAACATTATATAACGTTATACGTTAGTACGATATACTACATAACGTTATACGTTATAACGTAGTAGTATATAACGTTATACGTTAGTACGTCATAGTATATAACGTTATACGTTAGTACGTAATAGTATGCAGCGTTATACGTTAGTGCGTAATAGTATACAACGTTATACGTTGTTTCGTAATTGTATATAACGTTATACGTCAGAAGGTAATACTACATAACGTTATACGTCATAAGGTAATGCTATATAACTTTATACGTTATTACTTAACATTATATAACGTTATACTTTATCACGTAATAGTATATAACGTTATACGTCAGAAGGTAATGCCATATAACGTTATACGTTGTTTGGTAATAGTATATAACGTTAGACGTCAGAAGGTAATACTACATCACGTTATACGTCATAAGGTAATTCTATATAACTTTATACGTTATTACTTAACATTATATAACGTTATACTTTATCACGTAATAGTATATAACGTTATACGTCAGAAGATAATGCCATATAACGTTATACGTTGTTTGGTAATACTATATAACGTTAGACGTCAGAAGGTAATACTACATAACGTTATACGTTATAAGGTAATACTACATAACGTTTTACGTTATAACGTAATAGTATATAACGATATACGTTAGTACGTAATAGTATACAACGTTATACGTTGTTTGGTAATAGTATATAACGCTATACGTCAGAAGGTAATGCCACATAGCGTTATACGTTATAAGGTAATACTACATAACGTTTTACGTTATACCGTAATAGTATAAAACGTTAAACGTTAGTACGTAATAGTATATAACGTTATACGTTCGTACGTAATGGTATATAACGTTATACGTTAGTACGTCATAGTATATAACGTTATACGTTAGTACGTAATAGTATGTAGCGTTATACGTTAGTACGTAATAGCATGCAACGTTATACGTTAGTACGTAATATTATACAACGTTATACGTTGTTTCGTAATTGTATATAACGTTATACGTCAGAAGGTAATACTACATAACGTTATACGACATATGGTAATGCTATATTACGTTATACGTTATAACATAATAGTATATAACGTTATACGTTAGTACGTAATAGTATATAACGTTATACGTTAGTTCCTATTAGTATATAACGTTATACGTTACAACGTTATAGTATATAACGTTATCCGTTAATACGTAATAGCATGCAACGTTATACGTCAGTACGTAATAGTATACAACGTTATATGTTAGTACGTAATAGTATATAACGTTATACGTTAGTACGTAATAGTATATAACGTTATTCGTTAGTACCTATTAGTATATAACGTTTACGTTACAACGTAATAGTATATAACGTTATCCGTTAATACGTAATAGCATGCAACGTTATACGTTAGTACGTAATAGTATACAACGTTATACGTGTTTTCGTGATTGTATATAACGTTATAAGTCAGAAGGTAATACTACATAGCGTTATACGTCATAAGGTAATGCTATATATCTTTATACGTTATTACTTAAAAGTATATAACGTTATACGTCATAAGGTAATGCTATATAACGTTATACGTTATTACTTAACAGCATATAACGTTATACTTTATAACGTAATAGTACATAATGTTATACGTCAGAAGGTAACACTACATAACGTTATACGTCATAAGGAAATGCTATATAACATTATACGTTAGTACGTAATAGTATATAACGTTATAGGTTAGTACGTAATAGTATATAACGTTATTCGTTAGTACCTATTAGTATATAACGTTATACGTTACAACGTCATAGTATATAACGTTATCCGTTAATACGTAATAGCATGCAACGTTATACGTTAGTGCGTAATAGTATACAGCGTTATACGTTAGTACGTAATAGTATGCAGCGTTATACGTTAGTACCTATCAGTATCTAACGTTATACGTTAGTACGTAATAGTATGCAGCGTTATACGTTAGTGCGTGATAGCATATAACAATATACGTTAGTACGTAATAGCATGCAGCGTTATACGTTAGTACGTAATAGTATATAACGTTATACGTTAGTACGTCATAGTATATAACGTTATACGTTATAACGTAGTAGTATATAACGTTATCCGTTAGTACGTCATAGTATATAACGTTATACGTTAGTACGGAATAGCATTTAACGTTATACGTTCGTACGTAATGGTATATAACGTTATACGTTAGTACGTCATAGCATATAAAGTTATACGTTAGTACGTAATGGTATGCAGCGTTATACGTTGTTTCGTAATTGCATATAACGTTATACGTCAGAAGGTAATACTACATAACGTTATACGTCATAAGGTAATGCTATATAACGTTATACGTTATTACTTAACATTATATAACGTCATACGTTAGTACGATATACTACATAACGTTATACGTTATAACGTAGTAGTATATAACGTTATACGTTAGTACGTCATAGTATATAACGTTATACGTTATAACGTAGTAGTATATAACGTTATACGTTAGTACGTCATAGTATATAACGTTATACGTTAGTACGTAATAGTATGCAGCGTTATACGTTAGTGCGTAATAGTATACAACGTTATACGTTGTTTCGTAATTGTATATAACGTTATACGTCAGAAGGTAATACTACATAACGTAATACGTTATAACGTAATAGTATATAACGTTATACGTTAGTACGTAATAGTATATAATGTTATACGTTAGTATGTAATAGTATGCAGCGTTATACGTTAGTACGTAATAGTATACAACGCTATACGATAGTACGTAATTGTATGTAACTTTATACGTCACTACGTAATAGTATATAACGTTATACGTCTGATGGTAATACTACATAACGTTATATGTTATGAGGTAATACAACATAACGTTTTACGTTATAACGTAGTAGTATATAACGTTATACGTTCGTACCTATTTGTATATAACTTTATACGTTATAACGTAATAGTAATAACGATATACGTTATAAGGTAATACTACATAACGTTATACGTTATAACGTAATAGTATATAACGTTATACGTTAGTACGTAATAGTATGCAGCGTTATACGTTAGTACGTAATAGTATACAACGTTATACGTTGTTTCGTAATTGTATATAACGTTATACGTCAGAAGGTAATACTACATAACGTTATACGTCATAAGGTAATGCTATATAACGTTATACGTTATTACTTATCATTATATAACGTTATACGTTAGTACGATATACTACATAACGTTATACGTTATAACGTAGTAGTATATAACGTTATACGTTAGTACGTCATAGTATATAACGTTATACGTTAGTACGTAATAGTATGCAGCGTTATACGTTAGTGCGTAATAGTATACAACGTTATACGTTGTTTCGTAATTGTATATAACGTTATACGTCAGAAGGTAATACTACATAACGTTATACGTCATAAGGTAATGCTATAGAACGTTATACGTTATTACATAACAGTAAATTCGTTATACGACAGTACGTAATAGTATATAACGTTATACGTCAGTACGTCATAGTATATAATGTTATACATTTCGTACGTAATGGTATATAACGTTATACGTTAGTACGTAATAGTATATAACGTTATACGTTAGTACGTAATAGTATATAACGTTATCCGTTAGTACGTAATAGCATGCAACGTTATACGTTAGTACGTAATAGTATTTAACGTTATACGTTAGTACGTAATAGTATATAACGTTATACGTTAGTACGTAATAGTATATAATGTTATACGTTAGTACGTAATAGTATGCAGCGTTATACGTTAGTACGTAATAGTATACAACGTTATACGTTAGTACGTAATTGTATGTAACTTTATACGTTACTACGTAATAGTATATAACGTTATACGACTGAAGGTAATACTACATAACGTTATATGTTATAAGGTAATACAACATAACGTTTTACGTTATAACGTAGTAGTATATAACGTTATACGTTAGTACGTCATAGTATATAATGTTATACATTTCGTACGTAATGGTATATAACTTTATACGTTATAACGTAATAGTAATAACGATATACGTTATAAGGTAATACTACATAACGTTATACGTTAGTACGTAATAGTATACAACGTTATACGTTGTTTGGTAATAGTATATAACGTTATACGTCAGAAGGTAATGCCACATAACGTTATACGTTATAAGGCAATACTACATAACGTTTTACGTTGTAACGTAATAGTATATAACTTTATACGTTAGTACGTAATAGTACATAACGCTATACGTCATAAGGTAATGCTATATAACGTTATACGTTATTACATAACAGTATGTTCGTTATACGACAGTACGTATTAGTATATAACGTTATACGTTAAAAGGTAATAGTATATAACGGTATACGTTATAAGGTAATACTACATAACGTAATACGTTATAACGTAATAGTATATCACGTTATACGTTAGTACGTCATAGTATATAATGTTATACATTTCGTACGTAATGGTATACAACGTTATACGTTAGTACGTAATAGTAGATAACGATATACGTTTAGTACGTAATAGTATATATCGTAATACGTTAGTACGTAATAGTATATAACGTTATACGTTAGTACCTATTAGTATATAACGTTATACGTTATAACGTAATAGTATATAACGTTATACGTTGGTACGTAATAGTATATAACGTTATACGTTAGTACCTATTAGTATACAACGTTATACGTTAGTACGTAATAGTATACAACGTTATACGTTGTTTGGTAATAGTATATAACATTATACGTCAGAAGGTATAGCCACATAACATTATACGTTATAAGGTAATACTACATAACGTTTTACGTTATAACGTAATAGTATATAACTTTATACGTTAGTACGTAATAGTATATAACGTTATACGTTCGTACGTAAATGTATATAACGTAATACGTTATAACATTATAGTATATAACGTTATACGTTAGTACGTCATTGTATATAACGTTATACGTTAGTGCGTAATTGTATACAGCGTTATACGTTAGTACGTAATAGTATACAGCGTTATACGTTAGTACGTAATAGTATGTAGCGTTATACGTTAGTACCTATTAGTATATAAATTTATACGTTATAACGTAATAGTTTCTAACGTTATACGATAGTTTGTAATAGTAGATAACGTTATACGTGTGTACCTATTAGTATATAACGTTATACGTTATAACGTATTAGTATATAACGTTATACGTTGTTACGTAATAGTATATAACGTTATACGTCTGAAGGTAATACTACATAACGTTATATGTTATAAGGTAAAACATCATAACGTTTTACGTTATAACGTGATAGTATATAACGTTATACGTCAGAAGGTAATACTGCATAACGTTATATGTTATAAGGTAATACTACATAACGTTTAACGTTATATCGTAATAGTATATCACGTTATACGTTAGTACGGAATAGCATTTAACGTTATACGTTCGTACGTAATGGTATATAACGTTATACGTTAGTACGTAATAGTATGCAGCGTTATACGTTGTTTCGTAATTGTATATAACGTTATACGTCAGAAGGTAATACTACATAACGTTATACGTCATAAGGTAATGCTATATAGCTTTATACGTTATTACTTAAGAGTGTATAACGTTATACGACAGTAATTAATAGTATATAACGTTATACGTTATAATGTAATGGTATATAACGGTATACGTTAGTACGTCATAGTATATAACGATATACGTTAGTACGTAATAGCATGCGGCGTTATACGTTAGTAAGTAATAGTATATAACGTTATACGTTAGTACGTAATAGTATGCAGCTTTATACGTCAGAAGGTAATACTATATCACGTTATACATTGTTTCGCAATTGTATATAACGTTAAACGTCAGAAGGTAATACTACATAACGTTATACGTCATAAGATAATGCTATATGCCGTTATACGTTATTACTTAGCATTATATAACGTTATACGTTAGTACGTTATAGTACATAACGTTATACGTTATAACGTAATAGTATATAAAGTTATACGTCGGAAGGTAATACTACATAACGTTATACGTCATAAGGTAATACTACATAACGTTATACGTCATAAGGTAATGCTATATAACGTTATACGTTATTACTTAAAGGTATATAACGTTATACGTTATTACTTAAAAGCATATAACGTTATACTTTATAACGTAATAGTATATAACGTTGTACGTCAGAAGGTAATACTACATAACGTTATACGTCATAAAGTAATGCTATATAACGTTATACGTTATTACTTAACGGTATATACGTTATACGACAGTAATTAATAGTATATAACAGTATACGTTATAAGGTAATTCTACATAACGTTAAACGTCATAAGGTAAAGCTACATAACGTCATACGTGATTATGTAACAGTATATAACGTTATACGTTAGTAGGTAATAGTATATAACGTTACACTTTATAACGTAATAGTATATAAAGTTATACCTTAGTACCTATTAGTATATAACTTTATACGTTATAACGTAATAGTTTCTAACGTTATACGATAGTTTGTAATAGTATATAACGTTATGCGTTATAAAGTACTATTACATAACGTTTTACATTATAACGTAATAGTATATAACGTTATGCGTTATAAAGTACTATTACATAACATTTTACATTGTAACGTAATAGTATATAACGTTATACGTTAGTACGTAATAGCATGCTGCGTTATAGGTATGTACGTAATAGTATACAACGTTATACGTTGTTTCGTAATAATATATAACGTTATACGTCAGAAGGTAATACTGCATAACGTTATACGTCATAAGGTAATGCTATATAACGTTATACGTTATTACATAACAGTATGTTCGTTACACGACAGTACGTATTAGTATATACCGTTATACGTTAAAAGGTAATAGTATATAACGGTATACGTTGGTACGTAATAGTATATAACGTTATACGTTAGTACCTATTAGTATACAACGTTATACGTTAGTACGTAATAGTATACAACGTTATACGTTGTTTGGTAATAGTATATAACATTATACGTCAGAAGGTATAGCCACATAACATTATACGTTATAAGGTAATACTACATAACGTTTTACGTTATAACGTAATAGTATATAACGTTATACGTTAGTACGTAATAGTATATAACGTTATACGTTCGTACGTAAATGTATATAACGTAATACGTTATAACATTATAGTATATAACGTTATACGTTAGTACGTCATTGTATATAACGTTTTACGTTAGTACGTCATTGTATATAACGTTTTACGTTATACGTTAGTACGTAATAGTATACAGCGTTATACGTTAGTACGTAATAGTATGTAGCGTTATACGTTAGTACCTATTAGTATATAAATTTATACGTTATAACGTAATAGTTTCTAACGTTATACGATAGTTTGTAATAGTAGGTAACGTTATACGTTATAAGGTACTATTACATAACGTTTTACATTATAACGTAATAGTATATAAAGTTATACGTTGGTACCTATTAGTATATAACTTTATACGTTATAACGTAATAGTAATAACGATATACGTTATAAGGTAATAGTACATAACGTTATACGTTATAACGTAATAGTATATAACGTTATACGTTAGTTTCGTCATAGTATATAATGTTATTCGTTAGTACGTAATAGTATTTAACGTTATACGTTCGTACGTAATGGTATATAACGTTATACGTTAGTACGTAATAGTATATAACTTTATACGTTAGTACGTAATAGTATATAACGTTACACGTTACTACGTAATAGGATATAACGTTATACGTTACTACGTAATAGTATATAACGTTATACGTGAGTACCTATTAGTACATAACGTTATACGTTATAACGTCTTAGTATATAACGTTATACGTTGTTACGTAATAATATATAACGTTATACGTCTGAAGGTAATACTACATAACGTTATATGTTATAAGGTAACACAACATAACGTTTTACGTTATAACGTAATAGTATATAATGTTATACGTTAGTACGTAATAGTATTTAACGTTATACGTTCGTACGGAATAGCATTTAACGTTATACGTTCGTACGTAATGGTATATATCGTTATACGTTAGTACGTCATAGTATATAAAGTTATACGTTAGTGCGTAATAGTATGCAGCGTTATACGTTAGTACGTAATTGTATGTAACTTTATACGTTACTACGTAATAGTATATAACGTTATACGTCTGAAGGTAATACTACATAACGTTATATGTTATAAGGTAATACAACATAACGTTTTACGTTATAACGTAGTAGTATATAACGTTATACGTTCTTACATATTTGTATATAACTTTATACGTTATAACGTAATAGTATATAACGTTATATGTGAGTACCTATTAGTATATAACGTTATACGTTATAACGTTATATGTGAGTACCTATTAGTATATAACGTTATACGTTATAACGTAATAGTATATCACGTTATATGTTAGTACGGAATAGCATTTAACGTTATACGTTCGTACGTAATGGTATATAACGTTATACGTTAGTACGTCATAGTATATAAGGTTATACGTTAGTACGTAATAGTATGCAGCGTTATACGTTAGTACGTAATAGTATACAACGTTATACGTTGTTTCGTAATTGTATATAACGTTATACGTCAGAAGGTAATACTACATAACGTTATACGTCATAAGTTAATGCTATATAACGTTATACGTTATTACTTAACATTATATAACGTTATACGTTAGTACGTAATAGTATATATCGTTATACGTTACTACGTAATAGTATATAACTTTATACGTTATAACGTAATAGTATATAACTTTATACGTTATTACGTAATAATATATAACGTTATACGTTAGTGCGTAATAGTATATATCGTTATACGTTAGTACGTAATAGTATATAACTTTATACGTTATCACGTAATAGTATATAACGTTATAGGTTATAAGGTAATACTGCATAACATATTACGTTATAACGCTATGGTATATAACGTTATACCTTAGTTCCTAATAGTATATAACGTTATACGTTATAAGGTAATACTTCAAAACGTATTACGTTATAACGTGATGGTATATAACGTTATACGTTATTACTTAACAGTATATAACGTAATTCCACAGTACGTAATAGTATACAAGGTTATACGTTAGTACGTAATAGTATATATCGTTATACGTTAGTACGTAATAGTATATAACTTTATTCGTTATAACGTAATAGTATATAACGTTATACGTTAGTACGTCATAGTATATATCGTTACACGTTAGTACGTAATAGCATGCGACGTTATACGTTAGTACGTCATAGTATATAACGTTATACGTTATAAGGTAATACTTCAAAACGTATTACGTTATAAAGTGATGGTATATAACGTTGTACGTTATTACTTAACAGTATATAACGTAATTCCACAGTACGTAATAGTATATAACGTTATACGTTAGTGCGTAATAGTATATATCGTTATACGTTAGTACGTAATAGTATATAACTTTATTCGTTATAACGTAATAGTATATAACGTTATACGTTAGTACGTCATAGTATATAACGTTATACTTTATAACGTAATAGTATATAACGTTATACGTTATTACTTCACAGTATATAACGTAATTCCACAGTACGTAATAGTATATAACGTTATACGTTAGTACGTAATAGTATATATCGTTATACGTTACTACGTAATAGTATATAACTTTATACGTTATAAGGTAATAGTATATAACGTTATACGTTAGTACGTCATAGTATATATCGTTATACGTTAGTACGTAATAGCATGCGACGTTATACGTTAGTACATCATAGTATATAACGTTATACTTTATAACGTAATAGTATATAACGTTATACGTTATTACTTAACAGTATATAACGTAATTCCACAGTACGTAATAGTATATAACGTTATACATTAGTACGTAATAGTATATATCTTTATACGTTACTACGTAATAGTATATAACTTTATACGTTATAACGTAATAGTATATAACTTTATACGTTATTACGTAATAATATATAACGTTATACGTTAGTGCGTAATAGTATATATCGTTATACGTTAGTACGTAATAGTATATAACTTTATACGTTATCACGTAATAGTATATAACGTTATAGGTCATAAGGTAATACTGCATAACATATTACGTTATAACGCAATGGTATATAACGTTATACCTTAGTTCCTAATAGTATATAACGTTATACGTTATAAGGTAATACTTCAAAACGTATTACGTTATAACGTGATGGTATATAACGTTATACGTTATTACTTAACAGTATATAACGTAATTCCACAGTACGTAATAGTATACAACGTTATACGTTAGTACGTAATAGTATATATCGTTATACGTTAGTACGTAATAGTATATAACTTTATTCGTTATAACGTAATAGTATATAACGTTATACGTTAGTACGTCATAGTATATATCGTTACACGTTAGTACGTAATAGCATGCGTCCGTTATACGTTAGTACGTCATAGTATATAACGTTATACGTTATAAGGTAATACTTCAAAACGTATTACGTTATAAAGTGATGGTATATAACGTTGTACGTTATTACTTAACAGTATATAACGTAATTCCACAGTACGTAATAGTATATAACGTTATACGTTAGTGCGTAATAGTATATATCGTTATACGTTAGTACGTAATAGTATATAACTTTATTCGTTATAACGTAATAGTATATAACGTTATACGTTAGTACGTCATAGTATATAACGTTATACTTTATAACGTAATAGTATATAACGTTATACGTTATTACTTCACAGTATATAACGTAATTCCACAGTACGTAATAGTATATAACGTTATACGTTAGTACGTAATAGTATATATCGTTATACGTTAGTACGTAATAGTATATAACTTTATACGTTATAACGTAATAGTATATAACGTTATACGTTATAAGGTAATACTGCATAACATATTACGTTATAACGCAATGGTATATAACGTTATACGTTAGTTCCTAATAGTATATAACGTTAGACATCAGAAGGTAATACTAGATAACGTTATACGTTATAAGATAATACTACATAACGTTTTACGTTATAACGTAATAGTTTATAACGTTATACGTTAGTTCCTAATAGTATATAACGTTATACGTTATAAGGTAATACTTCAAAATGTATTACGTTATAACGTGATGGTATATAACGTTATACGTTAGTTCCTAATATTTTATAACGTTATACGTTGGTACGAAATTGTACATAACGTCATACGTTAGTACGCAATACTATATAACGTTATACGACAGTAGGTAATACTATATAACGTAATACGTTATAACGTAATTGTATATAACGGTATACGTTATAAGGTAATACTACATAACGTTTTACTTTATAACGTAATAGTATATAACGTAATACTTTAGTACGTAATAGTATATATCGTTATACGTTAGCACGTAATAGTATATAACGTTATACGTTAGTACCTATTAGTATATAACGTTATACGTTATAACGTATTAGTATATAACGTTATACGTTATTACTTATCAGTATATAACGTAATTCCACAGTACGTAATAGTATATAACGTTATACGTTAGTACGTAATAGTACATATCGTTATACGTTAGTACGTAATAGTATATAACTTTATACGTTATAACGTAATAGTATATAACGTTATAGGTTAGTACGTCATAGTATATAACGTTATACGTTAGTACGTAATAGTATATATCGTTATACGTTACTACGTAATAGTATATAACTTTATACGTTATAAGGTAATAGTATATAACGTTATACGTTAGTATGTCATAGTATATATCGTTATACGTTAGTACGTAATAGCATGCGACGTTATACGTTAGTATATCATAGTATATAACGTTATACTTTATAACGTAATAGTATATAACGTTATACGTTATTACTTAACAGTATATAACGTAATTCCACAGTACGTAATAGTATATAACGTTATACGTTAGTACGTAATAGTATATATCGTTATACGTTAGTACGTAATAGTATATAACTTTATTCGTTATAACGTAATAGTATATAACGTTATACGTTAGTACGTCATAGTATATATCGTTACACGTTAATACGTAATAGCATGCGACGTTATACGTTAGTACGTCATAGTATATAACGTTATACGTTAGTACGTAATAGCATGCGACGTTATACGTTAGTACGTCATAGTATATAACGTTATACTTTATAACGTAATAGTATATATCGTTATACGTTAGTACGTAATAGTATATAACGTAATACTTTAGTACGTAATAGTATATATCGTTATACGTTAGCACGTAATAGTATATAAAGTTATACGTTAGTACCTATTAGTATATAACGTTATACGTTATAACGTATTAGTATATAACGTTATACGTTGTAACGTAATAGTATATATCTTTATACGTTGTTACGTAAGAGTAAATAATGTTATACGTTAGTACGTAGAAGTATATAACGTTATACTTTATAACGTAATAGTACATAACGTTATACGTTATTACTTAACAGTATATAACGTAATTCCACAGTATGTAATAGTATATAACGTTATACGTTAGTACGTAATAGTATATATCGTTATACGTTAGTACGTAATAGTATATAACTTTATACGTTATAACGTAATATTATATAACGTTATACGTTAGTACGTCATAGTATATAACGTTGTACGTTAGTACGTAATAGCATACAACGTTATAAGTTAGTACGTAAGGGTATATATCGTTACATGTTATTACTTAACAGTACATAACGTTATACGACAGTACGTAATAGTATATAACGTTATACGTTATTATATAACAGTATATAACGTAATTCGACAGTACGTAATAGTATATAACGTTATACGTTATAACGTAATAGTATATAACGTTATACGTTAGTACGTCATAGTATATTACGTTATCCGTTAGTACGTAATAGCATGCAACGTTATGCGTTAGTACATAATAGTATATAACTTTATACGCTATGACGTAATAGTATATAACGTTATACGTTAGTACGTAATAGTATATAACGTTATACTTTATAACATAATAGTATACAGGGTGCGCCGTTAGAATTCGGACAGAATTCAATTTGTAGTTCCCACCATATTAGAATTCAGATGTTTGTGCTGATTGACTCTGAAGTTAGTTAAATATGTCAATAAGTCTTCTATAACCTCAAAATGACAGAACTCGTTAAGCAAAACCCGGAATACGATAGAAGAGCGGCGATTATAGAAAGTCTTCGCGCCGGGAGAACGCCGGTCGAAATTATAAAATTCTTTAGCTACCCAAGATCGACGGTAATTTAATTTTGTTGTGGGCAAAACCAAATTTCCAGCAAGTGTTCACGTTTTGAGCGTTGTCTCAAGTGAGGGCGACGTCATGCCTCCGCACTTCTTCCAAAAAGGCGAAAGAATCACAAAGGAGGTTTATTTGGAGGTCCTGAAGACAGTAATAAAGCCGTGGATGGAAATTACGGCTTCTGGAAGGCCGTATTTATTTCAACAAGATGGCGCACCTGCTCACACAAGTCATCTTGTTCAAAATTGGCTCTCTGACAATGTGGACATGTTTTGGTCGAAAGATTTCTGGCCTCCTAACAGTCCCGACCTAAACCCATTGGACTATTACGTGTGGGGCGTTATCGAGAGACAAACTAATAAATGCAGGCACCCCAACGTCAACTCCCTACGAGCTGCTATCGAGTCAGAATTCGCGACAATTAAACGCGACCAGTTGAAGTCAGCGTGCTCGCGCTTTAGAGCAAGAATAGAGCAGGTCATAGAGGCAGAGGGTGGTTACATAGAATAAAAGTTCTCAGCAAGGACCCTTTAAATGAGATATAACAACATTTTCATGTGTTTTTGTGTATTGACTTAAATAAACAACTTTCTGCACAAAACTTCTTTTGTCCGGATTCTAACGGCGCACCCTGTATAACGTTATACGTTATAACGTAATAGCATATAACGTTATACGTTAGTACGTAATAGCATACAACGTTATAAGTTAGTACGTAAGGGTATATATCGTTATACGTTATTACTTAACAGTACATAACGTTATACGACAGTAGGTAATAGTATATAACGTTATACGTTATTATATAACAGTATATAACGTAATTCGACAGTACGTAATAGTATATAACGTTATACGTTATAACGTAATAGTATATAACTTAATACGTTGTTACGTAATAGAAAATAATGTTATACGTTAGTACGTCATAGTACATAACGTTATACGTTAGTACGTAATTGTATGCAACGTTATACGACAGTACGTAATAGTATATAACGTTATACGTTATTATATAACAGTATATAACGTAATTCGACAGTACGTAATAGTATATATCGTTATACGTTATAACGTAATAGCATATAACGTTATAAGTTAGTACGTAATAGCATACAACGTTATAAGTTAGTACGTAAGGGTATATATCGTTATACGTTATTACTTAAAATTTTTTTTTTTTTTTTTTTGGACGTGGAGAAATCCTCATGGACACTCGCCGTTGCATCGCACCGGTCGAGTAGTGTCGGACTCTTACCGACTAAAAACTCCACGGTGGCCAGCCTTACATTTTGAAGGGGAGCCCCGGGTTCTCTCGCGAATTTCTACCAGGGGCACGCCTCGTCGTGTTCTCCCCTTTTTTATCAGGAGGAAGGCGTCCATATTTGTGTTGGTCCGCTAGGAGGGGACCACATCCCTTGTGTTCCGTTTTCCTAGTCTTGTCGCTCGGGCTGGGGCGGTGGCGGTGCCACCCCCCCCCCTGTTGCGCCTGGGCATCCTTTGTCGCTCCACTCTTACTGGGTCGCGTTTCCTTTTGCTTTCTCTCTCCGCCCGCTCTTTTGCTAGCATCACTTGCTCGGAGAAGGAGCGGACGGCGGTGTATTCCTGGTGCCCTCTCAACATGGCCTTCACGATCGCTTCTGGGGCTACGCTCTCGCCGATGTCGAGTTGCAGGACGCGGCGCTGGTCTGCCCATGCCGGGCATCGCTCCCACGTGTGTTGTACCGTATCCTCCTGTTCCTCGCATTGGTGACATATGGAGGTCACCTCCCGCCGGATCCGTAGTAGGTACTCACCGAACACTCCGTGACCTGTGAGCATCTGTGTCATACGGAATGTCAGCGGTACCCCGCCTTGTTCTCTCCATCAGCCCGGTGTTGCCGTGTAGTGTCTTCCTCGACCAGTTGAGAGCGCCATCGCTCCCATGTCTCCCGTTTGGCTTCTTCCCGTGCACTCGACGGTGGTCTGTTGTCGGGTGGTGGCGTCGTTGCGCGTCCGTCCAGGCGTGAGATCTTCCTTTTGTTGTATACCCTTCGAAGTGCGAGGGCTTGCAGCTCGAGGGGGGGGACGCGGCCAGCACGGTCGCCGTCGCGTATGACACCGTCCTGTAGCTTCTTGCTGTGCAGATGGCGGTCGTCCTTTGTAGCCTCCTTAGTAGTAGCCGGCTGCGCCGGCTCTCCATCATGTCTTCGGCCCACACTGGGGCTCCGTAGAGTACTCGGGATTTTACGACTCCCTCGTACAGTCGGCGAACGCCCACTCCCGCTCCACCCACGTTCGGCAGTAGGCCGCATAGGGCGTTGGCCGCGGCAGTTACCCTTGGGACCAGTTGTTCAATGTGCGGCTCGAAGGTCCACTGGCTGTCGATGATGAGACCCAGGTACCTCATCTGGTGTCCCACCGGCACTTCCTCTCCGTTGATATTGATGGACAATCCGGTTGGTGGTGGTCCTCTTCGTCGCCGGTCGAAGAACCCCAGGGCTTCCGATTTGCTTGGTGACACGCTCAGTCCGAGTCTCCTGATAGCGTTCACCGCGCACGCCACCGCGTCCTCTGTGTGTCTGACGGTTTCGTGCCACCATCGGCCCCCTGCCAGTATTAGGGTGTCGTCTGCGTAACACACTAGACCCGCACCCGGGGGCATAGGACATCGAAGTACACGGTCGTAAGCGGTGTTCCAGAGGATTGGGCCTAGTACTGACCCCTGCGGTACACCGCACTCGACCGGTTACCTCGTTTCCCCATCTTTGGTGTTGTATATGATCCACCTGTCGCAGAGGTATGCCCTAATAACCCTTACGAGGTACTCCGGTATTTCGTAGTGGTTCAGGGCTTCTAAGATCTTTGCCCATGGGATGGAGTTGAAGGCGTTAGTTATGTCTAGTGAGACCGCTATCGCCACTCCTTCCTGGGAGACCATATCCTCCACCTTAGAGCGTACCCGTCTCACCGCGTCCACTGTCGAGCGTCCTCGGCGGATCCCGTACTGGCTGTCGTGCCACCCAGGCTCTCGTCGCTCCATATGAGCCTCTAGACGTGCTGCAATTATCCTTTCCAGGAGCTTGCCCACCTCGTCTAGCAGGCATATCGGCCTGTATGCGGACGGCGAATCTAGCGGACGGCGAATCTAGCGGACGACCCTCCTTTCGTAGCAGGACCAGTCTCGCTGTTCGCCATGCCCGTGGGTACATGCCGTCCTTCAGGCATCTATCAAATAGTTGTCGCAGGCGGGAAGCCATTACATTTACCGTCTCTGCCCATACTCGGCCTGGGATTCCGTCCGGGCCTGGTGCTACGTCGCGGGCTGCTGTCCTCTTCGTCGCTTCTAATAGCTCTTCCTCGGTGACATGCAGCTCCTCACTCCACTCCGTTGTCGTCGTTGCCACTTCGCCGTTATCGTTGGGTGTGGTGGAGGGGAGGGACGTTTCTGGCTGCCCTGCACTGTCGTCTTGTCTGGGGAACAAGGTCCCAACTTGTCCAGTAGCATCGGGTCCATGTTTGTTGTTATCGGAGGAGCCGAAGTACGCAGTTTGTGCGTCACTACTTTATACGGCCGCCCCCATGGGTCAGACTCGACCGCGTCCACGAGTTCCGTCCAGGACCGCGCTTTGGCCATCTTGATCTCCCGTTGGAGGGTACGTCTTGCCTCCCTGTATTTCTCGTATGTGTGGGAGATCTCTTCCTCGTCGCGGGTTTGTCTGCGACGCTGTGCCTGTGTGAATCTTCTGCGGGCTCTGTTGCAGCTCTCTCGCATCTCCGCGATCTCTGGTGTCCACCAGTAGACTCCTTTGTTTAAATGTCCACTGCTCGGATTGGAGCGCGGCATCGAGGCGTTGCACGCCGCGTTCATGTATTTACGGAGGTCTTCCGCTTCCTCGTCGATACTACTGGTTGCGCTCGTGCATTGGGCGTCCCAGCTCCAGGCCGAGACGATGGCTGCCGCCTGTAGCATCTGTTTGTTCCTCTCCTTCAGGCGCCATCTGGGTGGCGTTGGGCCGGGGTGGTTCGTTCCTCTTCGAGGGCTGTTGGTGTCCCCCCTGTCGATGGTCAGTTCCATCCTTATGTAGAGGTGATCGGACAGAGTCTCGACCCCCTCGGCGACTCTCCAGTTGAGAATCTTTCGGTGTAATTCGGGAGTGGCCCATGTAAGATCCACCACGGAGGCTCCCCTCCACGCCACGCAGGTCTTTGCTGAGCCCCTGTTTGCCAGAAGGAGCCCATGACCCGCGGCCCATTCGGTCAGCCATCTTCCTCGGGTGTTCGTCATGCGGTTTCCCCATTGTGTTGAGTGGGCGTTGAAATCCCCGAGGACGAGCACTTGGCGGGGAAGGCATCGTCTGACGCATTCCCCGAGTCTCTCTAAATAGTCCTCGAACGCCGACAAGCCGCTGTTGGGGGAAATGTATACCCCTACTACCGCTATTCCGGCCCACTCGATCGCGACGTAGCCGTTTCCGCGGTCGAGCAGAACTCCGGGGGGGCCCTGCGCTGAATCCCAGGTTATGGCCGACAATCCGTCCACGTCCCCGATCCAGTTGGGAGCGTCAGGGACGCGGTACGGCTCAGCCACTATCGCGAGGGCGGCCCTGTTCTCCCGTATGGTCTGGGTGAGTAGGTCTTGTGCTCGTCTCGCTCTTCCTATATTGCATTGGAGGAGGCCCTTGAATTTACTCGTTCAAATCCATGGCCTCCTCCTTGCCATTTACCGCTGTTTCGGCGGTGCTTCCTTGTGTCGTTCCCCTGGAGGCGACGGTCGGCTCGCGGATGTGACGCTTCCTCTTGATCTTCGGAGGAGTGCATGCTTTCCCGCCCATTCTGTGATTGGCGGGTGCTCCTAGTGACTCGCACAGGAGGCATTTAGGTGTGGCGGCGGGGCATCTTCTGGCATTATGTCCGCTTTCGCCGCATCTGTAGCACATGTATCCCCTGTCCACGGTCGACTTGCATACCGCGCGTACGTGCCCCAGCTCCAGACACCTGTAGCACTGTAGTGGTCTCATGGGGACTCCTGTTACCTTGGCCTTGGACCAGCCCAGTGCCACTTTCCCTTCCTGGGTTAGTTTTCGGGCTCCTGCCACCGGGCACTTGACCCACGCAGTCCCGAAACCGCTTCTGGTTGTGCCGATCTCCCCGACCTGCACCTCCGCGTTTCCGCATCCAGCTGCCGAGGCCAGCGCTCGCCGCAATTCTTCCTTCCTCATCGAGATGTCGATCCCTGCCAGCCTCAGCTCCGCCGTCTTTATTGGAGCTGCTATTTTCACCACTGTTGGGTCCAACACCTCGTTGAGTTTTGCCGCTAGACGCGACGCCTTCCCTCTGTCTTTATCGCCGGGGACTCTGATTACTATTGCCCCGGTCATTGCTTTCCGCATTTCTACGGCCTCTACACCGATCTCCTTCAACGGGATCTTCTCCCTCGCCGTTGCGAGCACGTCGGCGTACGACATGTTCGCTCCCTCCCTTATCGTTATAGTCACCGCCGATATCATCCTCCTTTTCTTTCCCTTTGTCTGAGCCAGCGACGGGTGTGGCTCGGATGGATCGGTCGAGTCCTCTATAGCAGTCGGTGTCAGGAAAACCTCCTCCGACTTGCCCGTGTTGTTCCGTCTGCTCCTCGTTATGCGGGCTGGAGTTTCCTCCATCGGCGTTCCATTATTTCCTGTCGTCTCGCTAGGCGTAGAGACCCGTCCCGTGGTCTGGTTGTCCACTCTCGTGTTGCCGTGGTCTTGATACGACGACGCGGTAGGGCCCATTTGGTTATCCTCGGTAGCGTCTGTATTGGAATGTCCTCCAGATTGCGCTGCTGTCGGTGGGTTAGTGTACCGTATCTCGTGTAGCCCCTGTGGTGGAGCAGTGGTCGCTTGCCCCAACATGGCGTCTGCGTATAAATAACCTTCCAAACCTCACTTGCACGTTCCACGAATTCACTTCCCCCCTCCACTGATCACAACGTGCATAACCTCAAAACTCGGCTCGAGATTTTCTTCTTCACTTTGTGATCTTTTTATTTAGTCACTCTGCCTGTCCAGTTTTCTTAATGTATCAGAAGGGTCAGCACCCCGCTCCGGCACATTATTCACACTCCTAATCCCGTTTTTCCGCGAGACTGTGATTCACTTGGACGGAGCGATCCACACACGTCCTCTCTGTTCCACTGTACCAATGCGACTCCCACGTTATTACTTAACAGTACATAACGTTATACGACAGTACGTAATAGTATATAACGTTATACTTTATAACGTAATAGTATATAACATTATACGTTATTACTTATCAGTATATAACATAATTCGACAGTACGTAATAGTATATAACGTTATACGTTATAACGTAATAGTATATAACGTTATACGTTATAACGTAATAGTATATAACGTTATACGTTATAACGTAATAGTATATAACGTTATACTTTATATGGTAATACTACATAACGTTAAAGGTCATAAGGTAATGCTATATAACGTTATACGTTATTACGTAACAGTATATAACGTTATACGTTAGTATGTAATAGTACATAACTTTATACATTAGAACGTATTAGTATATAAAGTTACACGACAGAACGTAATAGTATATAACGTTATAAGTTAGTACGTAATAGTATACAACATTATACATTTTAACGTAATAGTATATAACGCTATACGTTATAAGGTAATACTACATAACATATTACGTTATAACATAATGGTATATCGTTATACGTTAGTTCCCAACAGTACATAACGTTGTACGTTAGTACGTGATTGTATAACACGTCATACGTTAGTACGTAATAGTATATAAAGTTAAACGACAGTACGTATTAGTATGTAACGTTATACGTTATAACGTAATAGTATTTAACGATTATACGTTAGTACGTAATAGTATATAACGTTATACGGTCGTACGTAATAGTATATAACGTTATAAGTTAGTACGTAATAGTATACAACATTATACATTTTAACGTAATAGTATAACGCTATACGTTATAAGGTAATACTACATAACATATTACGTTATAACGTAATGGTATATCGTTATACGTTAGTTCCCAACAGTACATAACGTTGTACGTTAGTACGTAATTGTATATAACGTCATACGTTAGTACGTAATAGTATTTAACGTTATACGATAGTACGTAATAGTATATAACGTTATACGTTAGTACGAAATAGTACATAACGTCATACGTTATAACGTAGTGGTATACAACATTATACACTATAACGTAGTTGTATATAACGTTATACGTTACAACCTCATAGTATATAACGTTATACGTTAGTACGTAATAGTATGCAACGTTATACGATAGTACGTAATACTGCATAACATTATACGTTATAAGGTAATACTACATAACGTTTTACGTTATAACGTAATATTTTATAACGTTATAACGTAATGGTATATAACGCTATATACCGTAATAGTATAGCACGTTATACATATAACGTTATAAGTTACGTAATAGTTTATAACGTTATACGTTAGTTCCTAATAGTATAAAACGTTATAAGCTAGTACGTAATTGTACATAAGGTCATATGTTAGTACGTAATAGTATATAACGTTATACGACAGTACGTAATAGTATGTAACGTTGTACGTTATAACGTAATAGTATTTAACGTTATACGATAGTACGTAATAGTATATAACGTTTTACGTTACAAGGTAATACTACATAACATATTACGTTATAACGTAATGCTATGTAACGTTATACGTTAGTTCCTAATAGTATATAACGTTATACGTTATAAAGTACTACTACATAACGTTTTACGCTATAACGTAATAGTATATAACGCTAGACGTCAGAAGGTCATACTTCGTAACGTTATACGTTATAAGGTAATACTACATAACGTGTTACGTTATAACGTAATAGTTTATAACGTTGTACGTTAGTACGTAATAGTATATAACGTTATACGTTAGTACGTAATAGTATATAACGTTATACGACAGTACGTAATAGTATGTAACGTTATACGTCATAACATAATAGTATTTTACGTTATACGATAGTACGTAATAGTATATAACGTTATACGTTAGTACGAAATACTACATAACGTTATACGTTATAACGTAGTGGTATACAACATTATACATTATAACGTAGTTGTATATAACGTTATACGTTACAACCTCATAGTATATAACGTTATACGTTAGTACGTAATAGTATGCAACGTTATACGATAGTACGTAATACTACATAACGTTATACGTTATAAGGTAATACTACATAACGTTTTACGTTATAACGTAATATTTTATAACGTTGTACGTTAGTTCCTAATAGTATAAAACGTTATAAGTTAGTACGTAATTGTACATAAGGTCATACGTTAGTACGTAATAGTTTATAACGTTATACGACAGTACGTAATAGTATGTAACGTTATACGTTATAACGTAATAGTATTTAACGTTATACGATAGTACGTAATAGTATATAACGTTATACGTTAGTACGAAATACTACATAACGTTATACGTTATAACGTAATAGTATACAACATTATACATTATAACGTAACAGTATATAACGTTATACGTTACAACCTCATAGTATGTAACGTTATACGTTAGTACGTAATAGTATGCAACGTTATACGATAGTAAGTAATACTACATAACGTTATACGTTATAAGGTAATGCTACATAACGTTTTACGTTATAAGGTAATACTAAATAACATATTACGTTATAACGTAAAAGTATATAACGTTATACGTTCGTACTTAATAGTATATAACATTATACGTTAGTACGTAATAGTATATAACGTTATACGTCATCACGTAATAGTATACAGCGTTATTCGTTGGTACGTAATAGTATATATCGTTATACGTTAGTACGTAATAGTACATAGCGTCATACGTTATGAGATAATACTACAGTACGTTATACGTCATAAGGTAATGCTACATAACGATATAAGTTATTACTTAACAGTATATAACGTTATACGACAGTACTTAATTGTATATAACGTCATACGTTAGTACGTAATCGTATATAACGTTATACGTTAGTACCTATAAGTATATAACATTATACGTAATAACGTAATAGTATATAACGGTATACCTTATAAGGTAATACTACATAACATTATACGTCATAAGGTAATACTATATAACGTTATACGTTATTACGTAATAGTATATAACGTTATACGTTATAACGTAACAGTATGTAACATTATACTTTATAATGTAATAGTTTATAACGTTATACTTTATAACGTAATATTATATAACGTTATACGTTAATACGTGTTAGTATATTACGTTATACATTACAACGTAATAGTATATTACATAATACGTTATAAGGTAATACTACATAACGTTATACGTCATAAGGTAATGCTATATAACGTTTGCGTTATTACGTAATAGTATATAACGTTATACGTTATATCGTTATAGCACATAAAGTTATACGTAAGAACGTAATAGTACATAACGTTATACGTTATAACATATGAGTATATAACGATATATGTTATAAAGTTATATTATATAATGTTATGTTACGTTTCTACTCAATAGTAGATAACTATACACGTTATAACATGATACTATATGATGTTAAACGTTATAAAGTAATACTATATAACGTTATACGTTATAACGTAATAGTATATTACGTTATACGTTACTACGTTA
This sequence comes from Bombus pascuorum, assembly GCF_905332965.1. Lineage (NCBI taxonomy): Eukaryota > Metazoa > Arthropoda > Insecta > Hymenoptera > Apidae > Bombus > Bombus pascuorum. Next base: position 15,156,711 of record NC_083490.1, on the reverse strand, counting down.
TAGTATATAACTATGTACGTTATATCGTACCAGTATATAACTATGTACGTTATATCGTACCAGTATATAACGTTATACGTTACAACGTAATGGTATATGACTATATACGTTATATTGTAATAGTATATGACTATATACGTTATAACGTAATAGTATATAACGTTATACGTTATAAAGTAATAGTATACTACGTTATACCTTATAACGTAATAGTATATAACGGTATATCGTTATAACGTAATGCTATTTAACGATGTACGATATACCGTAATAGTATATAACGTTAAACGTTATAGCCTAATAGCATATAATGTTATCGTTATAACGTAATACCATGTGTCGTTATACGTTGTAACGTAATCCCATATGACGTTATACGTTGTACCGTATTATTATATAGCGCTTTACGTTATATCGTAATGCTATGTAAGGGCTAGCACTATATCGTAATAGTATTAAGTGTTATACGCTATAATGTTATGGTATATAACTTTAGGTGTTACACCGTAATAGCATGTGTTGTTGTTGTCAGTGGGCCAGTAAGTGTGTTGGTTTGTAGTGAGCTAAGTAAGTCTGTTTGTGTTTATACTGCTCAGTAGATTTTTATCTCTTACTGGAATAAGTCTGCTGCTCCATTGGGAATGTTTAGCGTTGTAGTCTCCTCCTGCTGTGAATCTATTGCCGAGGCCTTCGAGGAAGTTATCGAAGTCCTCCTTAGGTATAGAATGTCTAGGAGGGCAGTGTACTGCTGGCGTGGTGATTATACCATGACCAATCTTATACTTTTACGTTTGTAGCTTGGAGGTAGTCCTTCTGGAATGATGGAAGCTCATAATGTTTTTTGTTGATTTTTATGATAATTCCGATGCCGCCGTGGGCTTTTTCGCTGGGATGTTGGGTATGATAGAAATTATAACCTTTTATTTTTGGGTAATTTTTATCGGTGAAGTGGGTTTCATATATGAGCATTACATCAATTTATTGTTGTTTTAAGAAGAATTCTAGTTTGTATTTCTGTTGAGCTAGACCGTTGGCATTCCAAAGAGCTATGTATAATGGTTTTATTTTACGTCGCAGTGGAGTTTGCTCACGAGGACTGTAATCAGTGATAGCAAGCTTTTATTTTGCTCTGATTGTTGTTCGATTAATTTTTCGAGCCTATCGAGGTTATTCGTGCTTTGTGGACTGGGAACTGGGACTGGAATATTTTGGGAATGTTCATTATTGATTATCGGTTTGCTTTGTACTCCTTGAACTACCTGAGCATAGGAGATTGAAGGAGTAGATAGTTTTTGTGGGCTGGGTGTTGGAATCGTGAGGTCCTTTACTCTGGGTTTGGGTTACTTGTTGCTATATAAGGTCTTGTAAGCTGAGCAGCATTTGTAGTTCGTTGGGTGGTCTTCTTGACAGTGGATACATTTCGCAGGAGCTTCTGCTCATTTATTGCATTAGTCTGTAGAATGAGGACCTGCACATTTGACGCAGAAGTGATTGCGGTTGCAATAGTTTTACCTGTAGCCGTATCTCTGGCGCCTTCTACACTAAACTATCTCTTTTTTTGTAAAACGTGGTTCGAATTTTATTACTGAGTTCATTAATTGGTTGATATTATATATTTCTTTGTTGTTTGGCTTTTGCTTTAATTCAACAAAGAATAAAGATAGTGGGTTTTTTGTGATTCTGTGTCTTATATTGCTGATATTGGTAACTTCATGTCCAAGATTTTGGAGTTCGTATTTCAGTTCGTCTAAGTTAGCAGAGTGGTGAATGTTGCGTAGTACCACTCGAAAGGGTCTTTCTTGTTTTAGTTGATAAGTGTGGATTGTAGCGTTCAGGGTTTTTGGCAGCTTTGTTAGTTTTCTATAGGAGTCTGGATTTGTCGGCAGAATTTTAACCTGATTGTTTTTAATTTCTAGTTGATAATCTTCTTTGTTGATATCTTTCTCGATGGACTTGATCATTGTTTGAATATCGATGACGTCATCAATGAAGGTTGGTGGGAGAGGAGGAGTCTTTTATGTTTGTTGGCTTGGTGATGTTTCTATTACATCCATAGTGTCGTGTGTGGATTCTAGTAGTTCGAATTTATTGTAAGTGGAGATATTTATATTTTTGTTGGGTGAGTCCAGCTTGCGTTTTTTGTTGTCATTTGTATGGTTTGAAAGGTAGGACATTTTGTCCTTTTACCACGGAGGAGGGAGAATAAAGCGGTTATAGCTTTGTTCGAGTGAGCTAGTTCCAGATGTTTGGGCTATCTTTGAGCTAATTAATTCAAATTGAAATAACTAGTCGAGAGGTTATGATTCGAATTGGAGATTAGAAGAGTCTGATTGATCACTATTAGTTTAGAAGCACTTGTTTTATTTTGATTTCACATCACTTTCGGCGGAGTGTCGTCACTTGTATGTGAACTGCACTAGGCACTAGACACACACGTGTTCACACTTCGGCAGTCGACAGCTGAATGTGACAATGTCTACTGCCCTTACTTTCCCGACTAAAAATGTCATTAACAAATCCGATGTTCCCGTGCGCTAGACACACCCATCATTAGCTTTCCTCCGACACAGCATCTTCACTTAGTTCAGTTGTTTTTCATCGTTAGAACATTTAACAAGTCTGTAACGGGTTCTACCCTTAAGTTAAAGTTGTTCTTCATCCTTAGAACAGTCAACACGTCTGTAACGGGTTCTACCCTTAAGTCACACTTATCCTTCACCGTTGGAATAGTCAACACATAACTAAAACGGATCTCTACTCTTAAATCAATCACTTACTTAACTTGTACCGACGCATCAGCGTAACTATCTATCTTTACAAAGCTGTTGGAATAAACATTATTTTATACGTGTTAATTCAGTGTAAACTCAATTAAACCACCCCTATTATCGTAACAGAAATAAGGGGATCGATCAGTTTGTGGCGTCGATTATCTAATTGTAACGAGAATTTACGACTCCCGTTGACGTGCTTTCTCGCGATCGCGTTTCTCCGCGAACGGTCGTAACACATGTAGAGATTTATTTTACAAATGTTTATACATATGTATATATGTTAATAGACACAATACATATTACAGTTTCATTAATTGAACTTTATATCACCTTATATAATTTACAGGTTTCATATTTTAATGCATTTTATATTAGAATATATTTTAATACAAGTAAGTATTATTCAATTCATGTTTTATAGTGAAGTAATGAATATCAATTATGCTATTCTTTAAGATGTTATTCCGAATCGAATAGGTCTTGTCACATTATATTGTCAGTGTCTCATCTGTAACATCGTTTGTATATGTAAAAGAATATTTTTAACAAATTTGTGAAATTATATAATTTGTTAATTGCAAATAATATAGAAAGGAATTTTATCATTAGTAAATAAATGTACATTTGACAATTTGTAATAAATGTATGAATTGTTAATAACATATAGATTGTAATTGGATTAGATTAATAATAACTCCTACTAATGTAACATTTATAATTGTAATGAATAGTTTATTCATATCCATATTATGGATAAAGATTAAATAAATATGTTTTACCACCATGAGCATTACAGAGTTTTATTATATCTTAGATGAATACTGTAGGATGCGGTCGGTAATGGGTGCTATCTTTTCTTTATCTGACTGTAACATGTATGTACATTATAAATAAAATGAGTTCGAAAACTAATGGAACATTTGTTTCTGAGAGAACGCCCGAGTTGTGGCTCATGATTCCTTTGAGATCTTTAGTCTTACGATGAGTGGAATACGATGCAATAAAAAAGATTTGTCTTTAAGTCTCAAGATCAAGGTCAATTGGCTAGAAGAGTAACGCTCTATATGTGTCTATTCTGAACTAGTATGTATCTATTCTGAATACCTGATATATATTGCTATATTATTTTTATAATACTCTAGTAGAGAATAATTTTAAGCCACTTATTTATGAAATACCTAGTCAGTGGCGTAGACCACTATAGCTTACACTATTCATTATGATAATATATATGTACAACATTACAAATAACAAAGTACGACAATAATTTGAATACAGTCGTGTTGTGTTATCATGTTGTAAATCGTATTTTGCTAAAAATAGTAATTAAAATAATGACATTGCTATAATTATAAAAAGAAGACATTTGGAATATTTATTAGAATGAATTTCGTTACCTGAAATAGAAACACTTTTATTTATTTTTATATGCTATAACAAGTATTGTGCTTCTTAAAATAGGATTACAAAGTTTTAATTAACAGCGAAGTTTCTTAAGAATTTAAGTAATTTACACTTTTAGGTTTAAAAGGTCAACGAACGTTTAGGTGTAATGTTAATTTTTAGTAATAATAATTTAATAGAAAGTAAGAAAGTTAAAATTCATTGCATCAATGAAATTTTTATTTTTATTCAACCTCTCAGTAATGTTGCATAATGTTTAAGTATGTAATGCTCATACTGTGTTTCATTGTTTAAATATCTAGAAAATATTTGAGAAATCTAGCAAAGTAGAGATGGAATAAAATCGTTATTAATCACCCCGAAGAATGCCATCTAGAAGCTTTCTTACTGGTTTGTCGAAAAAAAAAACTGTTTCATTTATTTCGTAGTTCGTTTCCTTCGTCCCACTCATAGTAATTACTTTGTAATATCATACATACATATCAGAGTAGAAATGAGTTTGATAAGGTTGATAAGGTGGAGATTGGAGAAGGATGAATACAATGAATGATGGTCGATGAATTTCAATTTGTTGCAGGATTTTTTAGAGATAGATAGGGGGAGTAGACAGTATTCGTTTGCTGATGGATTACAATTGCGAACGATTTAATCGTGTTCCACACGCGTGCATGTTAATGCTACAAATTACGCTTTATCGAATTTCAACAAGGACGATAGCACTGGAAAAGAAGATCGCTTCACGTGGAATAACGACGAATTACGGCCAGAATTGATTTGTATCTGTATCAGAGATTTTTCCTGAACAAAACACGATAAAATTGTTTTGCGTATATAAATCCTTTGAAAATCTTTTGGGAATTAACATATGGCTTGGTTTAAATTAAACCTAGTAGGTGTATTTTTAATGTAATTTACAGTTGCATTAAGCAATATTTTGGGATGAAATGTGCATGTCTATATCCATATACAGGATGGTCCGGTTAACTTGTACGAATTGAATAACTAAAGTACGCGTTGAACGAAATATTATTGTATATAATAGTTGCATGACTTCTTGATTTTTAAATGGAATAATGTAAATAAATAATTATGTGTTTGGAAGGATATTGAATTCCGAATAATGATGGATTACCTTCCCTTGATTTGAAACCTAATAATTAACGTGACATCTTGTTTTGGTTTATGAAAATTGTATTTAGTATAATTGACCTTTTTATTGATGAACCTGGATATAAAATAGGTATACGGTGTTTCTTTAGTTTGTAACTGAAAATTCAGATACTCGATAGGTACCATAGGATTTTAGTTTGTATTGTATTAGTTGAATCCTGTATTTCAATTTGCAATATTAATATGATACATGATATGTGATATATATTGATTAGGTAGGTTTTAAAATAATTTTCCACACAAGTAATGTCTTATACAACTCCAATCGAGTTAATAATTATTAGTGATCTAGTGAATTGAAATCTAGAACGAGACATATTTTTGTACTACACTTTTAAACCACGTATTTTTAAATATCTTTCTGAACATCTATAAGTCCCAATATATATATTTTCTATTCTATGATATCACTTCCTGCAATGAAAAGATTGAAAAGAAATTATTCAATTATTTTCAGCGATGACGTGTAGACTGACAATGAATTTCTCTTAGTGTGAGCAGCAGCATTCGAACAATTTTAACAATTTGGCTGGTTGGGCGAATTTCTTAATTATAAAATATTGTTATATAATATCCTATCTTGGATCTATTTATCTATTCTATAATATCTTACAATTTTTTTTACCGAGATGTGTACTTTACTATCACGGTGTAACTTGTATTATGATATCGGTGAGCACATAAATAAATAGAAGCAAGTAACATCTTTTACGATTTAATTCGCTTAGTTGTAAATTTAAAGTACAATATTATACGCTTGTATTTTTGGAATAATCATTGTAATTTTGTGACTGTTCATTTCTACAACTTTATTGCTGTGCTTTATCGTTTAATAACTTCAACAACACTTTGGCGGCATGTAATCCATAAGTCCAATTTATCGATTAATATCAGTAGTTCTGCGTGTTTTATATATGAGGTAAAAAATAGTTAAATATGACAGAAAAAGAAAAAAGATACTAAAAACGCTACAACGAATAACAAAGATAGGATCATTTGTCATGTGTCATAGAGATATGTGCATCGTAGAGTCTACTAACTCGAATGCTAGCAATAATCTCAATTTTAAACATAAATCTTGATCAATGTAAATCCTATTAGTGAAACTAAAATACCGATCGAAATGTAATTAAAATAAGCACAAACCGGTTACGCGAGAGTTATGTGCATACCGCGTAAAAGTCTTAGTTATATGACCGAATCTTCCGTGAAACTTTGATGTTGCCGATGTTGCAATGGTACCGAGGATACACGTAAGAAACTGAACGGACATTTTTTCGCTCGATTTCCTATTATTACTTTATATGTGATAGAACTCGAAAGGAAAGCCTGTCGAAAGCTGGAAGAATTTTTCCGACGTCTTACGCTTCAAGAAGTTCTCCATCTGTATCTGCCCTGTTATAAATCGCCGACAGTTGCCGCAGCTGTATCTCATCTGCGTTTGCCTCCAGTAATGTCTTACCGACGTATTCTGGTTATATTGGAAAATCAATCACGATCATAAACCCGGAAAATATGTTTGACATCCTCATTTGATTGTCCTGCCTGTTCTCGCCTCTCTGCATTTGTGAAAAGCGCATATCCTAGTCTACGTTTTTAGATTCTAGTGATTAAAAGCATTATCAGACGCGACGATATACATGCCACAGCCCAGCACCATAGACCCAGTATATTAAGACCAGATTTTTCAAAAAATGACATTTTATTTTCAATATTATTTTCCATATCAAACTTTCTATTCTTCTCGATGGTGAAAATTCTTTCGTTATAAGCCGCTTAGTTTCTGATATAGTACTATAAATAGCGAAAATGATGTTAGGTCCATATTTTGTTTCAATGTTTTTGCGACTTTGATTTGCTCTACTGTAAAGTTTGAAAAGTATGATTTAATACTTCTTGGCTCTGGGTTTCAGAAATACGTTGTATATATATGCATTATATACTGATTATTAAAATTTTTATACATTTACGGGTAATTTAAAGATGCAAATATCCACACAATACTCATAATACACAAAAATAAACAAAAGAATCAAATATAATACTCAAATATAATATTTGTTATAATAAAAAGTGATTAAAAAAAAATCTCTGCTTATGCTTCGCTTCTTTTTTTTTATGTTCATCGAAATATTCTGCACAAACATCTACAACCTACTGATTACTGAATAAACGACAACTAATGCTAAAACTAAATGCTTTCGAATCAATATTTAGTTTTTTTCATGACGGCCAGCGTTTAATAGAAATTTCAGAAGTTGTATGTTTCGAATTCAGTTGTCAAGTCTATATTAGACATTTATGGCGAACGTTAAGACTAAAATACGTTCATCCTTAAATATACCTTATACATATGTATTTTTAACCATACTCAATTGCTCAGTTGCACAATATTACCTAGCCACATAAAAAATACATAGAATGCAGAATGTAGAATATTTACAAATCTTTATTTTGTCAATTCATGAACATGGTAAAAGTTTATTATATTTCATAAGTAAACAGTATAAAGTGAAAGTCGTAAATACGTTTTACCGGAAACGTTCAGTTTTAATATCCAAGACGATCGATTCACTACGTTTGTCGTCTCGAAAAGGAATGACCTTACTGCAAAATATAAGGATCTTATCCATGATGCGCACTCCTTCGTCATCCTTTTGTTATACCTTGTTATCGCTTTCAAATATCTTCGAAGAATATAAACGAATACAGACACGGACAGTGTCAGCCATCGATTCTAAGAAACATTTACTTATAATAATATATCTTCAAAAAATTTAAAAATTCAACTGTGTAAGCAAAAGCTGTCACCGAAAAAATACAGATTTGATAAATATTTCAACTCAAAATAGTATTGTAGAGAAGTTAGCTAGAATAAGATTGTTGTGTTTGCAATAATATGAGTCGAAGCGTTCAGAGATAAAAATTCGAATGTTGTCAGGGTTCTCATGCTCATCTGAAAACTCGATGACGACGGTTCTCTATTTGTGATAGGGTTGAACTGTTGAACGTATACTAAATTGAAGAACGAACGGTGTATTTATTGTATTCCTACCTACATTGCTCAACGTTTCTTGGTCATAGCCTGAGCTCGCTTTTATCAGTTCTATCTGTTGAGATTTCTTAGGTTACGTGACTAGACTACCGATACCGCCTCGAGCATGAAACGCTTGCCGCGTATTTCCAAATATGCACCATATTCCACGATCATATGTGTACCTTACAAAGTTCTACGTCGATTGAGTTTTGAAAAACTTATGTAATTAGTTAGATGATAAATATAAATTCCTGATGAATTTAATGTGAATTTGATATATATTTCAATAGTTGACATAATTCATATCGATCAACGCTAAGTCCTTCACCCTCGATGTTCTGTATACAACGTGGACACACACTTGTGGCATAAGTAAAATTTCTATAACTCAAAATAAAACAAAAATTAAGAATACCAAGATTGTATTGAAGTCTTCGTGTTTGAGAAAATCGAGTTCGAAAACTTGTTCAAGATACGTGAATTTTTACTAATACCTAACAGAACGGAAGCGAACAATTGGTAGAAAGTTACTCTAGATGTGAAAATAAGTGAAAAATGTAGAATACAATTTCGTTTAAGGTCTCAGAGACTTTCACGAAGCCAAAGATTGTGTAAACCTTTTTATGCAACAAAAAAAAACAAAAATATATTATGTGGTTTGATTGGTAGGATGTGTTCAATATCAATGTTATATATATGTAACATCAATTTTCAGATAGTTCTACATATGTTTTATGCTTAAAACAGTAGTAGGCATATACAGTATGTATATAGTATGTATATTATGTGTATATATTCCAGCATATATTGTTGCATATATTCCTGGATCATCTTAGTGTTGCATAAGTACCAGTAGTATATGAAAGAGGCGTTAATGTTAATTTTGAAAATACAATAACACGTCTTGCTGCGAGATATAAAAAGAAAATAGAAGCCTAGCCAAATCTGCTAGCAAACAACTTATATTCTATGTTTATCCTGGACAGACTGAGTAAAAAATATCCCAACGATCTGATTAACTAGAATACTTAATAATTTACAAACAAATATATTTAACTCTAAGACATGAACTATTGGAAATATACTGTAAGCTGTTATTCAAATAAATGTTCACATGAACAAATTGTAAATTATTTCGAGGAGAATAATAAAAAAAGTTCTGAAAAGCAGGTATAATTCTCGCTGCGTGAAAGAAGTTTCCAAAAATTAAAAATACAAATGATATGTATTAGGATATTAATTATTTCAAATTAGTCAGTATTTTTTTTAAATCAAATTAGTTAGTATTTTTTTTAAATAGTTAATGTGGAATAAATCAGTATCGTTGATAATTAAATAAATAAATAAAAAGTTTACAACGTATATTATCTGAAATATTCATAATAAGTAATAAAAAATGACTGGAAGATATACTTATGTACTTTTTAATACAAATAACATCAAACAAAATAGAAGAAAAATAAACTTTATATATATGTGCAGGTAATAAATTACTAATTGTTTATAACCTTAAAATTATATGTATAATTACACTTTATTTTTTAATTGTGACTACTTATACATATAATCATAGAATTATGATATTTTGAACCTATTAACTAACTTTTTTATACAATTTAATTTATCAGTCTGATAATTTGGGACAATTCTTTTTTTAGTTTATGTTTGTTAATTAAAGAACCTATACTATTTTAATTTTCAATCATGGGTTTCTAGCACATCTCCATGCTTTAATATAGCGTAACTTCAATCGTTACTCTTTATAGGAAAATCATTAGCCTCGTTGCATCGCTACAATGCGTGTCAAAAAAAACAAAAACAGTTCTGACAATGCGTTGTCCATCACGAAGTAATGGACTGTATAATAAATGCCTGATTGCATTAGCGTTTTGATAAATGAAATATCGTAGAGATAAGAATTGAAATTATTTGCTGGAATGGAATAGCATTTTCCAACAACTTTTAACTTAATTTTACAATTCATGTTAGTAATGTTTAATAATAATAGGATAAGGGTATTGTATTGATATATACATATTAGTTTAAACACTAACATCAAATTAAGAATAAACTATATGTACAAATTACGTTTCAGAAAAGATATTTCAACAGACAGGTTATTAACTCTCCGCCGGCAATATGATTTTTCACTAACGCGATTGATATTATGGGTTTTTCAACTTTAGCTGATTTTTTATTGTTTTGAGCTTTAAGAAAATCTGATAAAAATTCTAAGATACTTATTGTACTTCCTAATTTACTATACAAGTAATATTTTAGCCATATATTTAAACATTTTTGTAATAAAAACAAAAGTATGACGAAAAGTTGAAAAAAATTGGAATTTGTTTGAAGATACACAGTTTTGTAATAAATAAATATTTAAAAAGAATCATTGTAGGGTTTTATCCAAAAGGCTATATCTGTTCGAAAAAGTATAAAAAGATTTGTCAGTCCTTACTAAAGTATAATTGTTTTGAGACCTGAATTTGCAGGATTTTCAAATAGAATATTTATTATTGGAAAATGATATGCGATACTCCTCGAAAAAGGCAGATTTCGTCTCTCATACTTACCAATGTATAAGAAACATAGCTGCGCCACGAGACACTGAAGCAATCGCCAAGAGATTAGCATATGTAACAAAATAAAAAAAACTATGCATATAATAAAATTTATCTACTTACCAAAAGACTGACGCGGAAGGCAATATAGATCGCTAAAGGCGCAATGCTCATTCTACTCTCGTTGTATTCAGAACTCAATTGAACGAAATAAACAGTATTTAAGCCGTCAATACCTTGTAGGTGTAAGTTAGTTTAGATGCGAGAACGATGGAGTCTGACACGGAGTCTTCTTTTCAAGGAAATCGAACAATGAAAATTTCGTCTGGACCTCAACGAGCCATACTATTTTTTAGCCACAATCATATTATTGATTGATTGAATTATATAATTGATTATATTATTGATATAACAACTTTTATGGAAAGAAATTGTACATGTATTTTAAAATTGCAATAATTAATTCATATTCTCGTAGAATAAGTAACCCGATATCTAAATCATTCTCCCTTATATAAAACAACAAAATACAAAGATAATGTTGTGTCCGAATATGAGTGTCAATAATTCTACGTACGTACGAAGAAAAATCAATTAATTGAAGTAGTACTATATATAAGTAAACAATTGTTAACTTAATCATAACATGTCAGTATAATATTTCTTAAATCAAAGATTATTTCTATGAACCTTAAAAAAGACGTGCCGACCACAAAATCTACTTTGCAGCAAAATCAGAAGCGAGGCCGTAATTAATTTGAACATCCTTGCTGTTGCAAGCTCACGGAATTCTGTGAAAACAGCTCATAACATTCGGCAACTTTCGCCAACGGTGCAGAATAGTAATTATCTACTGCCTTTACAATGCTTATAACATACTATTTATGTTTATTTTACGTAAGTAACGCAATTGCATTTATAGGATTATTACCGACGTTTATCCAACAGAATAAACGTCTACGTACTACAGTTACAACATTGTTAAAACAATTTACCGAACATCCACATCTGAACAAATTATAAACTCAAGGATGATATAAAAACAATTTATGTTTATTTTAGTTGAATTTAGCGTTTACGGAATACTTTAAAGACATAATTTTTCATGTTAATATATTATACTCGTTATGCTTAACCTTTTTACAAGCGATAAATATCTGGTGATGTTGCTATGTAAAAAAAAAAAAAGAAATGTTCATCTTCTTTTTAATGACCTTATATACATATATGTATTTAGATATTTTTAATAACAAATTATTGGTAAGGTGTAAGTTGAAGATGTAAGAAAAAATTCGATGTCTTCAATCTGTAAGCAACTTTAATTGCAAAAAGTAAAGAAGAACAAAGAATGTTAATTTTCAGTGAGGTAAAATAAACAAATTTTTATAGAAACTAATGAAAAACATTTATGCAACATGATATTGGGATGATATTGTATTAAATTTTTCGTTTCTTGGGAACTTTTAATGTTGCTTCAACATCGAACATCATTAGCAACGCTAATATTTACATATTTACATATATCTAAATTTGCAATCTTTGATACAGTTTTGATGTAGATGAAAATTGAGTGAAATTTATTAGGTTTTCCTCTGAATTTAATATATAATAAGGAAACACAAGATATTAGAATGTATTTTAGTTAATAATAAACAAACATTTGAGGTCTGTACTGTTAATCAAATAAATAATAGTAGAAATGAATAATAGTAAAATAATAAAATATATTCTGCATAAATTTTACAATTGTACGATTACTTTATCAATATTTATGTAATGATTAACAAAAAAATCTAAAACTTCGTCTCTTCTCACAAAGATAATTTTTGTAATACAATAATCCGTTAATTACAAGTATCAAAAATTATAACTCCTTTAAATATTTTAATAGCAGAATACTTGACTAACTTAATCAAATGTACTTTTCTATATACGAATGGTATGGTGGCATAATTAAATTTTTTACTAGATATTAAATTCTAATTTCTTCAAATAATTGATATTCATAAACTTCGATACCACTTTTCCAAGAGTTTACCTTAAAAAAATCAATAATATCCCAATAATAGCATGGTGGGAAATTAAGATAGAAACAAACTCCTAATTCAAATTCGAACAATATCCTAAAGTCCACAAATTCCAATATTACCCAGGCTCTTTATTTACAAAATGTAAACCCTACTTTTTGTTACATTTATATTGAAGTATCTAAAACGGAAGAAGTTAGTAATCAGTATTAACGCCATTTAATATTACCTCTGTACAATATATGTAACATATAAACTAAATAACATATGTTGTGGTTTTAATAGCGAGATATATGCTTTGAGGAAAGCATTAGGATTTATTACTAGTTCCTTTGGAAATAAATTTAAAATATTCTCTGATTCAAAAAACGTCATTACAGGAATTGAAGATACCACGTCTCCCAATACACTATTCCAAAAAATCAAAAAGCTACATCTATACAAGTAAAAAATTTATAATAATATATTGGATATATTCACGCACAGATATCAAAGGCGATAGAAACGCTAATTTAATCATATAATATAGAAATGTATCACTACGAAACTTTAATTGATTCAGTTTATTTATGAATCGGAAACAAGTAATAGAAACAATAGAGAATTAAAAAAAATTTAGTCGTAAATAAATTGTGTTAAGATGTATCGCAATTTATAATGCAAATATATGCAAACGTATTATTCTGTTTTATGAGAATAAACTTGCGTATACGTTGGCAATGTTCATGATTGGATATCTCGTTTAACTGATTTCTAGCAGTTTCAATTATTGTAGCGGGGAATACGATTCAACTACCGTTAATAAAAATAAAACCAATAACTCGTTATTCCTCGTAAATTTGCTAAATATTTATTGGGTTCTTAATATGCTACAGTTTTCTTTCCATGTTTCAATCAAAAAGTTATGAAATTCATGACTGTTACGTTGATGTTCACAACAAATACGCGAACTGTTTCCTACGTTATATCTGTTATAATCCGTGATCGCACATTCTTCCCTCGTTTGTCGTTAACGATTAATTCCCGTTCAATTCTTTTTCATTATGCTGTCTACGATACGTAAAATGGCCACTTGGCAAACGCGTTTAGCTCGGTGTAAGCCACAGCTTCGCAGTTCACCGATAACGGCACTTAAATCATTCGAGAAGCTCTAAATAGGAGTCGCCGGAACGTATTATCAGTTTTCGTAAGTAATGCGAAGATTTCTGGTTAACTGCTATTCCTTTACGAAAATATATCTCCCTTGGTAATTGGCCAAGAACGAATTGTCCATATGATTTATATTTTCAGACACCTGGAATTTCCATTATTTATTGTTCCTGCTATTTATGAGCACTGAAAGATGCGATCGACCAAGTAACTTAAACGACCATACCAAAGAATCGTCTTTGTTTATTGAGAATAGTCTCACAGTCTCGCAGCCACCCGATAGATAGAATATCATTCGAGAAAGATGCGGCGTACAAGTTCGTATAAAAGCGCTTGAGATTAATATCGTTGGTAAAAATTCCGGTTGCGTTTTGCTACCGTGCAGAAATGGCACATAAACTCAAAGAAATTATAGTGAAACTATTTTGGATCGAGGTAATAATTCAAGTTAAGTTTTGAATATTCGATCGCTTCAATATTATCGCTTTAAAATTTTGTTATCGCTCTTGCAAAATGCGCACGTAAATTATTAGTATCAGTACAGCTACTTTTACATTAGTTAATCTATTTTCTTCGAAGTGTATTAAGAACACTGCACACTATCCAAAAGAAGAAGTAAGAGAAAGTTTTTTGATTAAGTTTCATTCAGATAATTACTTGAGACCAAATATTGTTCGTATTATGTATTTATAACCATGATCTTTCTTACGGATGTTGAACCGAAATTATTGTTGTTGGTATGATGCGTGTATCATTTCTGTATAATAAAATTTTTATAGGGTTTTCATAACATATCTATCAAATCAAGGCGATCAACATAAAGGATATAAATAACGCGATACCCGTGATTTTACATGCTGTTTGTTATTTATATAAAATTTTATTTACACTATTACAGACGATATACATAATATGTCATTATCTTAAAGTGGAAATGGATTTGTTTTTAGATAAGTTTTTCTTATTCTGTTAAATAGAAAGTAAAATGGAATCGCTCTTGAGCAGTTTTATCGGCGAACCCTTTTCGCAATTTTCAGACATTCGTAACAAAGGATTTTCCCGATAAACCAAAGTAAGCGGGTAGGTGAATATAAGACGGGAAAGCAAAGTGTTAGCGCGACAAGGTGCAGAGTTATGAAAGTACGCCAAGACATTAGGGACCCGATAACGGTATATCTTGTGATTGTAAATGAACTTTACGTTCTTCCATCAATCTTTGTTGTGCACAAGGATTAAAGAAGGTATACTATTCTTTATGCACATAATAATTTGAACATTAATGAATGAGATCATTAATTTTAACCGTTCATAATTACATATATTTAACAAAATTCCATTGAACTATTAAAAAGAAAGCTATTTATAAAAGTTGGAGATGTTATAAATATGCTATAACTTAGTTATAAACTATGCAATGTGTTTCAAAATAAGTGTAGAAATCTCCAAACGTTGATACTATTCTGAAAATGTAAGCAATATTTACCCAGAATGATTTTCTAAATAATCACTAAATCACTGGTGATTTTACACTCCCCCGAAGCACTTTGTATATACCGGTAAAAACAATTAAAATAAAGTGCAAAAAAGTGTAGTTCTATAGTTACGGTTTCCACGAACGGAAATAAAACGACTGAAATGGGAGTTTGAATTTGTATTTCGATCGTATAGTGACATGGCAAAACGGTAAATTGTTTCGTTGATCGAAAACAGGTTCTGCAATTAAAGTTGGATTGAAAGCAGTCTATATTCTCGGCCAAGGTTATGTGGCCGAGGTAAAAGTTTAAATTTGTATTTGGATTCTATTGCAGTGCAATAAAATGGCGAATCGTTTGGTTGACTGAAAGCAGACAATCAATTAAAGTTATTTCAAGAGAATAATGATCTTTTAAAGAATATTTTCGAGCATCGCTGGAAGTACTTTCTGACGTAGAGGTTTTCCGATAAAGTAAGATGGGAAAGGGAAAAGGCAACGGTGACGGCGAGGGCGCGAAAATAAGGGATGGAAGTGACACGGAGGACAGGGTTACGGATATGGGGTTACAGCATTACTATCCTGATAATGGAGTAGCGGTCAATGGAGCGATAGATCGCGCCATGGAGACGGTGCTGTAACACGCGGAGCCGAGCAAGCTCCCAAGGGGAACTGTTCAACCCCTTTGGTTGGTTGCCGGCTGCTGCCTGCCACTTCCAACCGCCGTATAACTAGGCTCTAACAGTTTTGCCTACTGTCTTTCTTGCAGCTCTAGCCGAGGCCTTTCTCCCAATGTCAGTCGTCGATCCTTATCGTGTCGGAAACATTTCAACACCTGATGTGCTGGTACGTTGCCGGGTAAAACTGTTACCTTGTCAACGAAGAAAATCTAGAAACATCCTCCGATGCATGAAAATGATAAGATTGACAAATTTCGTGAAATGTATGATTATCTGAAAGATTTTTAAGTTTTATATTAATTACTAAAAATTACCGGATAAATGAAATTGATAGATCGTTTAGCTTTAACTTAAAATTGCTTATAAGATATTGAAGAAAAACGATATGAATGCTTTGAGAACGTTGAGAGAACGAAGTCAGCGAGCTCATAATCGTATTAATTTTAATACTAAGACTAAAGTCGACGCTCAATTGCTTTCTGAGGAAGTAACGGTTAAAGAGAAATCATAGACGAACCATGCTCAATCTAATGTGGAGTCTTTCTAAATTATACTTGAAAAAACGAGCTTCTGCAAAGGGAAATAGAAGTTTCTGTAAAATATCGGGGATCGGAAGGTTGTGAAAATTGCTAGGAATTTACTAGTAGAACTTATCTCAAAGTTGGATTAGTTCTTACATGCGAATTTATCTGTCGAAAGCTTCGCTAATGGTAATCTAATTAAGGCTCAAATATATAAGGAATTAACGCTAATATTTCTGAGTTATATTTATTAAATATCGGTGGGATATAGATTTTCTGTTGATTTTTTGAATGCAAATTTTTATTATAGAAATTACGCAGAGAGCGTGGAAGAAAGAGACAGAGAGAGGAAGAGAACGAGAAAGAGACAGACAGACACGAAATACGAACATCAGTGAAACGTTTATTTTTATTAAATTTATTTTGCATAACTGACATATTTTTTAAATTAAATAAATTAAATTTCGGAAATGTACTAAATAAATATTCCGATGGGATATCCTAAAATTCACACGTTTTATTTCATCGTGGCTCGCGTTTATAGAACAAATATTTTACATATTAAAAACAATGTAATAAATATAAAATAATGACTTTTCTTTCTAATTATTAACATCTATTGACATCTTTCGAAATACTACTACTTATAAAATATACATTATATATATTTGGATGATATGATTTTATACTTATATGTATTTATACAATATATAGATGCTTCTTATGTACACATTTATGTATATATTTTTTTATAAAGTGCCATATCGACATTACTACAATTTTTGTGGAGCGTCGAAATCGTTTCGTTGCAATTTGAAAGGAACTCTGGAAAGACATTGGTTAAGATCGAAATAAATGGTCTCTGCGATAGAAGATGGAAGAGAGACGTTAACGTGATGGAGGTAGTATTCGTCGTAGTTTTATTCCAATGTTGGGCTCACGTTCAATCGTAAAGGTGGAAGGACAAGAAGGGATGAAGGGGAGAGTTTTAGACTTACAGTTGGTTCAGTCTGTCGATTGCCAAAAAAAGGAAAAATATGCGGTGTTTCTTTGCTACATTTTTGTATATGTTCCTCAAACATGTTCGATCAAGCATACGTAATAATTTCAGGTGAAACGAAATATTTTCTCTATGATCGTAATATATATATAGTATATGCGTATATAAAAGTATTGTAAATGTAATTTATAAAATTCGATAATTAAATACTTATAGCGTTAATACAACAATTTTTAATACAAACTAATTTGACGTATCATAGACACGACCACAATATTATTTTAATATTAAGTTTCGATTTGTCAGTCATTTAAGCGATATTACTTAAACGTTCTAAATATTATCGCCATATCGATACTTTAAAAATCAAAATTGAAAATTTAGAAATTGCGAATTTTTTGATGAGAAGTGGTTGATCTTTAAATTATTGTAACGTTGTAAAATGCAATTGTATAATAATCCACCTAGCACCATTTTACAGTCACACTAAATACTAAATGAATGCACTGAACTGAATACATACACATATACGAGGAAGTCCGTCCGTGCAATCTAGTCGTGGTGTACCTTGGGATATTCTAATGGCTGGGATATTCTGCAACACATCTTTCATTTAAAATGCACTAAAACAGCAATAAAACTGTCATGCATTAACTTTTTAGGAGGCTTTGTAAAGAGGAGCCTGCAATCTTTAAATTTATAGTGGTTTGTATGTAAATTCGTTTGGTTCTGTAAAGGTTTCGAAGAAAAGCATCTTGACTTCCTTGCCTCGCGTTAGTATAAAGTCAAATTAGCAAGATGAAAATAAAGATTTTTTAATTTATATGTATATTCGTTTGAGACAATGGCGAAACATTGCAAAGTATTATTCTTTGTGAAGATAAAATCAAATGTCTTATTACGGCATTGGTATCCCCAATAACATTTGTAAACTATTTAGAGAGATGTTGGTAAAGGTTTGTTTACTGTCTAATATGAAACATTTTACTAGATAATTTATCGATGACATGAACATAATCCATTCTGGAGACCTTTTTATTTCCATCAGCAACAATCGCTGTTTCTTTGCTAGGATAAATGTTATGCATAGTTACTGATGCGTAGAATGATGCTGGTATGGACATTTTTAGATTGACTATACTTACTTTGGGACTTCGATATTCAGAAATTTTAATTATGTTTTTATGAGTTCATTACAAAGTATAATAAAACGTATTAAATATTACTAAGCATATTAAATATTTAGCAATTGCACGTCCCTTTTTTTAATATGCTACTAACACAGGAGATGTAAACACTCGCAAAACATATACGTACAATGCGACATGGTAACTTGGAAGAAATTTATGATTTTATTAATTTTTACGAAGCTATAGGAGTTCAAAAAATGACAGTTCTTAAGCAACAATTTTTTTTCTTTTCCACTCTTTTTTCTTCTTTCTCTCCTAGTTTGTAAGAGGCGCATGTTTCGTAAAAAGAAAGGCAACTCGGACTAATTAAAAGCAGTATGCTCAAGGAAATTCAAGTTCATTCCTTCACCCACGACGTCAAATTTCACGATTCTCGCACAAATCGAACCGGACAGCCGTACAACCCAGCAGGCCGGTATCTGGTAGACACTTATGTGATAAGAGTATAAAAGAGGTCATGTCGAAGGTTATATTTATTGCAACTGATAGCCAAAGCGACTGTTTGCAAAAAAGTGTGTTAGCTGACATCGATGGTCCTATGATGGTGAACGTAGGGCTATCCCTATAGTACAAAAAGTCATAGAAATATGATTTACACTACTGATTGACTTTTGTGTGTGATTAATCCAATCAATACTTTGTTGTTACCAGAATATCGCAAGAACTTTTACAAATAAACAAAAGTTCGTTACAAACAGACATTTACAAACATTACGTTTCTTGAAATAGATTATTAAGACCATAAAGATTTTGTTTGGTTTCTTTAATTTAATATTAATTGTGGCTTTTATAAAGTACGTTTGAAAAAAATAAAAATTATATTTGAAAAACTTATACTATGTTATGTAAGATGTTATATTTTTCATGTTATTTTTATTTCAAATGTATATTTCTGAAATTTCTCAACCGGCAAAGTACTTTTACAATAGTTTTACAATAGTTTACAAAAGAAATAACTATCTCGTTTCTTAATTTTTGTCGGTGGCTGTATATTTATAAACAAATATCTTATTTAATGCTTACTATAAATTGGAAACAATTCAATAATCGATTGATTCAGTTACGTAAGGGATGTTGTTGATCGAAAACACTGTGATTATAGAATTTCTCGAATTGAGTTGGTACCTATACTCTATACTGAACAGCTATTTAGAGAAGGATGGTAGGAGCGATGGTAGAAACGGAGAGGGGATATTTTATGGAGCAGTTCAGTGGTAATGAAGGTGTTTACATGCAGGCAAGAAGGCGTCTCGCCGGGCCGTAGGTAATTAGGACAGACAACTACCTACGCGATAGGCATTGCCAGAGGTAAATGTGGATGGGTGCACATGGAACGGTGGTGGGCACTCGTTATTTTAGAGCTTCCACTCGTGTAATGTACTGGCGTAATTAGCGTTATCTGATCTACGAACAAAAGAGAGTTACTCGTTTATAGGAGCCTGGCAGTTGCCGAAATGCCACTCGATTATGCGAAAAAGCGGAATGTTTTACGCGAGCTGCACAACCGATCCGACGGAACTGACTGTCGAACAATGCAGTACAGGTATCCGTGTTGAGTCGATCAAATGATTTGTTACTATACATACATAATACAACAACGGAGCTGAATTATGACAAAAGAATAAAAAGTGACATCTATTCTAATCGATATGATAAATCCTTTGCCCTCTTAATTGACCTTTGTCATAAATTCTTTTTTATTGTTATTTTTCAATAAATTTTTTCTTTGTATGTCGAAATTTTTATAATTAGAAAAACTCCAGTCAAACAAATACCTCGATATTTCACGACGTTTTACTTATATAAGAAAATGTACAGCTAATTGTATTTATTGTAACGTTATCGATAGAGCCGAAGAAATATACATTCTATGCGTATAATCTGTCCTTATTGTACTATGATAATAATATTAAATTCATTGAATATTTTACTTAACATATTCATATAAATCCACATTATCAGTACTAAAATTCACAAAAGGAAAGGCTCAGTCTTTGAAAGTAGAAGTATATTTCTTGACTAAGAGTAATTTTTTCGTTTTAATTGAGACAGTTCTTTTGATTAATTAAAGCGGTTAATTTCAGTTAGTTCATGTTACATTTTTTTCGTAAAATTTTATTTTTATTTTTTGGGAAAATTATAATATAATATTATATATATTATATTACTATAATTTTATTATAATATTATATAGTACTATTATTATAAAAATAATTGTATATAGAGAGTTAGAATAATATTTATTAATGGATGACCTATAATGCTAACTTTAATCCCCAAATATCATGCACGATCACTTGAGTAATATCAAGTACGCCGGAAAATAAAAATGGAAAGCGTAGAATAAAGTTCATTTTTATTCGAACATCGATAGTTATATATTAATGAGTATCTTTACACGGTCTAGGTTTCTAGACATTAGTGATGTCAATAATAGTAAATAGGAAATAAATATTTAGATTTTATTCAATTGTTAATTCCTTCAAAGAGAAGATATTTCGAAAATGATCTCTTCATTCGTAAACTATAGTCTCTATTTTTAGTATCCAAAACCAATTAATACGTTCTTTCTATTTCGTTTTAGCAACATTGCAAATATCTTTACAGTACACAATTTCACGTTACTTCGTGAATGAAAATCAATTGATATTCTCTGTCAAGCGCACTCGTCTTTAGCGACCTTACAAAATCAATTTTTCTAAAGTGAAAGCCAGAATAATCAAACCTTTCAATTTATTTTTGTGCGAACAAATATTCCATATTCAGGGAAAATAGCAAAAAAATTCACATGGTACAATAGTTATACTCATTCATGATTTGTTTTTTTCAATTAATAAATATCGTTATTTTATTTCCAAGAGTCATTAATTTCAGAATGTTTTCAATGTAGTTATTCTAATTTTGTAAAAATATAAACGAAAATACAGTTTTTCATACTACAGCTTTTCATGTTATCACTTACAGTTCTTATGTATTTACAAGGACATTTTTATAATGTTGCTTTTAGTTGTTTCGTGTATGCACGCTCGCATTAATAACTTTAGAAGAATTTGATAAAAACTATAAAAATAATCACTTTTATCTATATATCTGGTTGTTATAAACAATATGAACTATAGAAGCATTAAAATATACAGCTAATATACGTGTAAAAAGAGTTCAATAAATATTTTAATTTATGAATCTTTTATTTATATATGCTAAAGCATAGTTTTTAAAATATCTACTAAATCTGCAAAAATTTTAAGTAATTCCGAAATATTCTTTTGTTTCATATCTAGATGTGAACAGTTACGTAACGTAAAATGCATATTATTAACAGGAACTTAATATAAGCGTTATTATAATTTGTTACGTTATAGCTGCATTATAATTTTGTTTTAGTTTTATTTTGAAACTATGTAATAAAGGAATACAGATAAAAGAAGGAATACAGCAAGGGACAGTGATAATACTTATGGAACAGATAATTCCACGATGAAATTTTGTAGCTGATAGGAAGATACTTCGAGGAAAACGAGATGTCATAGGATTTGAATCGGAATTAGATTCAGTTCGCTACGAACTATTATTTGATGTTATTATGCTTGTATTTAATTAATTTAGAAAAGCTAAGTTGGACTAAATATGTGGAAATAACTTGCCAAAAATTTGTTAATATTCTAATACACAAATGTATATCTCTAAGCATTAAAAAAACTTCTAGCTATAGTCAAAGGATTTCGACTACGGCTGTGGCTGTGGCTGTGGCTGTTACAGAATAGAAACTTTTCCCCGGACATGAAATAGAGGACAGTCGGTCGGTTTGAGATCGTTTACTCGCTGATACGGAAAAGCTGGATAGTATCTAGCTAGGGAGCCAAGATATTTTCCTGATCCCGAATTCTTCGTTTCTTTGGCTCGTTAAAGTCACTCCACGGTCTCACCTCTCCTGCTGGAGAAAAAGATTTCGTAGAAGTGGTCGACTATAAACGACCGACTTCACTGACTAGGCGTATTCAAAGATTTCTCCAATTGCAGGTACGCGTTCCGATAATACATTTTGTGCCTAGCAATTTCAGCGAAAACGATATACATATTTCAACTCGATTGTGATCAAATTTACTCGAGAGACATCTACATAACTCTTATCTTTCAAGTAACTCGTCAATATTACTTCCTTCTTTCTATTATACATATAATGTGTTTTCACTTACATATGTACTTACATATTCACTTCTCCAATTACATCGAAGATATTATAAAATTCTGCGCATTCACTGTGTCAAATCTATTCATTATATTAAATTTAAAATTATAAATTTTACGTGCAAAATTTTTCTTTCCTTCCTATTTCACAAATTCTTTTATATTATTTAATTCAAAATTTTATTCTCTGTACGAGGCATTTTTAAAAGATGCAAAATATTTGATATATATCAAGTGATTCTACATAATAATGATTGAGACTACAATGACCTTACTACCGAATCAAAAGAAAGTCTTGATTGCTGAAATTTAATCAACCAAACTATAATCGGTAAAATAACCATTGACAATGAATAAGCGTGAACGAGAGAATAAAGTAGTTGTCGTTCAGTCCTCGATGTTAACGAATGATGAATCATCCCTTTGATTGCCAAAAAATTCTATTTTTTTTAATAAAATATTTATCCTATTTTATAGTAGTAAATTGTGAAAATTGTCCTTATAAAAATCTATAGAATTATTTGGAACTAAACAATTATGTTCATAGCTGTCTATGCTATTCTTAGTTAAAACTAATTCTAACAATGAAGTTTGCTAAAAACTGTTAAAAGTTATATAATATAGTTGAAAGTTATATACTTCATAATATCGAATAAAACGTTTCTTTTGTAATAATAATAGTACTGTTATAACAAAGTCTATTCTCTCCTTATTACTTATTTTAAATTTCATTCCCTTTTACGTATTTCCTTTAAAATTTCAACATCAATTCGGTTGTTACTATTAACATTAATATTTGTAGCAATATTAATTCGACATTAGTTGTTTTGTATTGCATTATTAACCATATCAATAATCATATATTTTTTTAATAGGTTGAATACAATGCTTTCAAGAAATAATATTATATAAAGAAAGAATAGAATGAGTTAATAAAGCGAATTTTTTCTTGTAAGGAAAGTACTTAGCGGCAGGTGAAGAACCTAATTAGGTTACTACCTGATTAACGCGACGAAGACTTCTTATATACTTACAAAGATCTATTGAAAAGAATAACTTGAAAGTATTGACTGTATCGTTCAGTTACTAGAAAGTTATTGCACTTTAAGAAATGAATAAAATTATCGAATTCTTCAAGGAAATTTATCTTGCTTTTTGTCATATCACTAAAAACTGGTACATACAATAAAAAATTCATACAATATACATTTTTCTACTATGTAGAAATATAGTAAATATTTATAAATATAGCTTGTACTCAACAACTGAATTTATGTGACCTTGTTACACTCGTGCGAATCGCAATATCAATAAAGTTTCGGAATTGTTTTTGGAAACGTACCTCTGGAGCAACGGTAAAATGGCTCCAGATTGAAAATTGAAGCTTTTATTATATATCGTTCCTATTGGAGAAAATGCCAGAGTTTTCTGAGCAAGCAATATATGTGTTCCATTGTTATACTTACTGCTCAAATCTTGAATAAAGGACAGCATGTTGCAACTTGATTTATTACTTATTGCCTATATCATACGCCTATATCTTATCACTCGCCTTATCTGGAGCAAGAAACCTTCAAAATTTAAATTTACAGTAGAATCATATTGATTATATTATATTTCTGAAAGTGGCTTCTGACTCGGATCATTTTATAATAATAGTATTAAAATTAATATTTTCATCGAATCGTAAGTACATCACATAATAGAACATGAAAAGTCAGGAATGCTTGAAACGAACGAAAACGAATGAAATGAACACGAAGAAAATTATTTAGAAAAATGTAATTATCAATTTAAAAAGATTCATGATATTCTAAATGTGAATAATGTATTCTGCCTTAAATATAGTATATTGTATTATGTAATGCTTTTATAACTATAAATATGCAATTTGCACGAATTATTAACATGATACAAACAGAATTTTGTAAGGTCGAAGATACGACTGATGTAGAATGTAACATCGAAGTTAAGTTGAAACGAAAGTTATTGGCGTTGTGCAATTGTTCCGCTTTAAGTATCGCTTCACATTAGCAAGCGACGAGAAGGCGGACAATTTAAATTATAGGTACACTCGACTGAGACTGTTCTCCCTTATCGCATTAACGCGAGAATACCGTAAAATGCACAAGGCAAAGTACCACGCCAACCAACAACTTCCAGCGTAACCGTGTTCATTACGAAGAAAGATCTCACCGAATTTCCCATTTACATTCCGCCATCGTGTGCGACTCTTGGCACGGATGCTTATGTCCTCCTATTCGGCCCTTCTTCTTGGATTAACTTATTTTCTTGTAAGTGTGTATCGTCTTTCGATAAAGATTCTCGAACTGACTACAGAGTACTGTCTATTTGAAGGAGATGTTTAAGCTGAAAATGCAATAATCCTTGTGAATGTTGTCTGTGAATGCGTCTTGACTACATAGTATATTTGAAGCATTATACTCAAATTAAAAGACTTGAAAAAGTTAAGATATTATTAAATTATGTGAAGAATTATGTGTTTACAAGTGTTTCTTATTCATACGATATCGTCTAGAGAAATAAACGATTTAAAAAGTAGAAGGGCGTAAGTACAAGAATGTGCAATATTATTATGTGCAACATAAGCAGGAGCTATTAAAAATATTATTCATAGCTGAAATGTGTGTTCATACACAAGGAGGTCATATCGAACATTTGCCGTAACCTTATCAAGACAGAATGCTTGTAAACACATCGCATGCACGGGTTCTATTTTATATTAAGGTGGTGAATATGAAATGTCATTTTTCTGAAATTTGAATGTTGCAAGACAATTGCATATAGTAAACACAGCATTTATTATAATTGTTGTACACAATTGTTATACACAGCATAATTGTTGTAGATTGTAGAAGTAAATAAAAGAGCAAGCAGCTCCTTATAATTCATGCGCATTAACAACAATAACGTCCGACATTAATAAATTAAAAATGATTCTTCACGAATACAAACTTGATAACGACGTAGTGAAAACTTGTACAAAACATAATTCAGCGTTTGAGGAAGATTGTGTGAATTTAAGAATTATTCAACGTTGGTTTTCGAAATTTGGAAGTAGAAATTTTTCATTGAAGAATGTACCAAAAGGAGGAAAGAAAAACACTAGATAATACGTCCTCCTACAATAATGAAATTAATTTATTATTGAGGAAAGTAAAGAATTACATGAAAATTATTTTGTTTGTATGCAACATATTTTAAAAAAACTATATCTTTAGATTCCTAATACAGAAAACTTAATTCCATAATTACCAACATAATATTGAAAACTTATAAATTGTAATGGTAATAATTTTATAATAATAATTATAAATTCTCTTTTAAATAATTGAATAATAGTTTTATTTTTTATAGTCTTCATTTAATCGTAGTATTACAGTCTTCTAGTTCTTCCGCTTTACTGGATCTTCTATAGCGTTTTTATTTATTAGAATCGGAACTTTTTTCTTGAATAGTAACATAAAATTTTCAATGGCCTTTTTTAGTGTCATTTTGTTTTTTAATACTGACACATTTCTAACCCATTTCTCAAATTTATGTGCTCACTTTCTTAGTAACGTGATAAGCTTAGTCAAATATATAGCGAAGTAACAGAACATATAGAACTATACACTATACATATATGCATGCATGAAGATTACAGAATTATTAACGTCGTTATGAAATATAATATGAAATTTAAAAATAGATAATAATTTTATTAAAAAGGGTACTTTTCATAACATTTCTTAAACTTTCTAAACTACTTTATTTTATTGCCTTTAAATAAAGATACGAATTAACTGAATCACGTGTTAAATCAGCAAATTCCTCGCTTATTGTTTTATTGTATAGCAGCAATGAGCGCAAATCGTGCGGTTCTGGTTGACATTATTTTATACAGGTTGCGCCAAATGCTGCACATGGTCTCATTAGATTTGATGTGCAAACGTTGTTACCTTCTAAATACTGTAACCGTTACACAGAAATGAGCTGCTTGCCTGTTGAAATTGTTACTTTGTATTATAACGAACATGGAAAGAGCAAACACAGATAATTTATAGTAAAGACATAGATTATATTATAATATTTTTCGGCATATTCCATTGGTCGGAATTATTTTCATTCGCATAGGTCGAATAAATTACTGTTTGAAAAATCTATAAATTTGACTTAAAAATTTTTTTCAACGAATATTTTTAAACAGTGAAACATTGTCAGCATAACTGTATCTTGCGTATTAGACTTTTATGAACGTTTTCCAGAGTATTTTCTGTTTTCAAATGTTTGAATGGAAGACAACTTTCGTTCTGGAACTTTCTCTTTCAGCTGTTCTTTACACGGCACAGTTATGTTGGCAAAGAAACCAAAAACATTTTCAACAATCTTTAAATTAAGAATTAACAAAAACAATTCTTTGACAGAAAGTACTTTCATTGTTTATTGTTTACTATCTAATGTATTACATCCAAACAGCAATACAGACTGTGCATTAATATCTATTGGACACAGGGGTAAATGATATCATGCATAAATGTACCTGTACTCAGCAAATCTTCAACATTGATTTATTCAGAAACGAAACCGCGTGCGAAAAAATGTCACTCTACATTTTCGACTTATTTTTTCATGTAGATTCACGCCCTTTTTGTTTGTACCACCAGATCGATATCATCCCATACCTATGTACATCGTAATTTCCAATGAAAATAAAACTGCTGTATTTGGAAAATGACATATTTTGGAAGAAGAATATTAAAAGCTACGAATATTTTATATTTTCAAACCTAAGATACAAATACTTTGTACCTCTCCATTTGATAATGTTAAACATGATCTGACGAAAAGAAAAGATACGCGCACGTACTTCATTAACTTCGATTATGTTCGTAAGGAAATATCAGTGATCAATTTAGTGTTAAATGAACATTTGATGTAAACACCATGTTTCAGGATAGTTTTTATTTATTGAAAATAAATCAGGATCATTTTAATGAGCGTATAACTTAATTCAGTTTATAGTTATAATAATTCGTCGATACATTGTAGATATAATCTCTGATGATTTGTCAAGTTGAATTGTTTGAACGTTTCTTGATGTTTGTAGTTAATGACCAGGCTGTAATAAAACAAATAATATATATATAATATCCGATAATGTCTAAATATTTTCGTAATAATTTTACAAACGTTAATAGTGTTCTTAAGATTGTTAAGATTCTCTATTTAGATAAAATTAAATATTACTGGAAATATTCTGTAAAAAGTATTCGCTCCCCAGTTTTCTAATTTATATAAATATGATGTTAAGCATTCTTAATTTCAAAGTCGTGCATTAACATTTTGAGAAATTTTGGAATTTTTAATAAAAAAAACTTATATACTACATAAACAACCTATATCTATATTCCGATTTTATGAAATTGTGTATTTTCAGGGACTTTATATAACTCTTGAATATACTTCATAAGAATATTCCTTTCAAATAAGTTTCAGTTTAGTAAATACTTTTAAATATTTATTGTTTAGATGTTAAGATATACGTACGTTTGGTAATGGGTATGGCCATTGAATTTTTGGATTGAATGGCCCATGACCTGGGAAGCTTGGAAACGGTTTAGATTGTCCTGGTCGTGGCGGATTATATGGTACAAATGCAAGGACTGCACATATTGTGGCAAGCATTACGAAAATAAACATTACTGCCTTCATCTTGTATATATTTTTCTGTAACATAGAAATAAATTATTTTAACAGCTAATTTAAATTACGAAATATTTAAATTAAGTCACAAGATACTTTAAATACAATCTGTTGTATTCTTTTCGCTGTTTTAACTTGAACATAATAATCGTTAAATTAAAACTTAAGTTTTGATCGTAAGTACATTAATATTAACTTCCTTAGTACTAATTAATTTCTTTATTAGATTCTTCTTCAAAGAGCTCCTATTGTATGACGTATTTCTAAAGTATAAAAATCAAAGTGTGCAATATATATTGCTCACACATATGTATATAAAATTATTGAAAATGTAACTGTAAAAGATTAAAATATTACTTACTAGTATTTACATTAATATAAATTCCATGAAACAATTAAATTGTATAATTAGCTTACCTCTCCACAACTTGTCCCTTGCAACAGCTGAAGATACTTTTGATGTTAGATCAATATTCTTGCATTTATATACCATTCTTATTGTGCAAGAACTCGCAAGAACTTTCAAAGATAGATAATTAGCACAGTATGTGTGTACATTCTTATTTTGTCACAGGGGATTCCGTGTTCTTTCCGCATCGTTCATAAGCTGCAGAATATCAATGACACATAGTGACCTATATTATCGTATTAACGATATATTTGTGTACTTCTTGCTGCGTTCACAGATACGGGAATCCCTGGAAAATACACTTTCCTCAACCGTCTATTTGATGATAAGTAATACGTCTGTACAAAAATGTAAGTGGCAAGATCAATATTTAGAGCTGACGAAATAGCATGAAACAAAAAAATGTTATCTATCCTATTGTCCTAACCAGAAATTTTTTTATAGGATAACGAACAAGGAAAATTCGATTTCTTTTATTATTTATTACAAAGCATATGATTTTCAAATTTCGAAAGAAATTAATACATTTCATTAACTAATTTTATATACAGATTGTAGAACGCCTAATTTGATCGCTTCGAATATCTAAGTTATTTTTTATAATAAGAAGAATATCGGAGAAAAAAATATTTGGTTTGTGTTGGGCAAATATTATGAAGAATAAAAACTTTTTCATACATACATTTTTGCAATATAAATATATCTGTTGTCATTTTTGTACTATTAGCGCTAAATAATATTAATGTAGAACATATAATTGTTATAATTTTTACGAGATTAAACTTTGAAAAGTTTACTATTTATCATCCTGTCTTTACACAAATTATTTAACTGTTGTTTTACCCTACAATTGGAGAAATAAATAATAAATAATTTATATAGGGCAATGGTAACAATGAATATAGGTTTGTTCTAGTTAAAATTAAAAGAAATCTTAATAGAAAATCTTTCTTTGTTTAATAAGTTTTCTCATATCTTATGATATGATCGTTTTCGAAACTCCGTTATCACTTTGAGTATTTGCTACAAGTTTTTGCGTTTTATATCTTTTACTCTCAGAATGATTCTTATAAAAAACTTGAAATTGTTTCATTTAAAGTAAAATATAAATATAGGAATAAACTTGCAGAAATCCTACCATAAGATGATAGAGAGAGCGAATTTTTCCAATGGGTACAATCTTTTTCTAATCTTATGAGTGTATAGTGTGACGGTAGATTGTTTCAAGAAACTTACAATTAATTGAATTATTTAGTTCTTTATTTATTACAATTACAAAAATTATCTTGTATCGAGTACCATACATGTGAAGTACCATACCTAAACAATAAAAAATGGTGTCTAAATATGAATGTTACAGTTTATCAATTGTATTGAATATCAATTATTTAATATGAATTTTTATGAATTTCAGTATATTTATATAGACAATCTATAATTTGTCTGTACAGCCACATTTCACCTGTTTATTGTTATTGAATATTTACTCAATTATATGATTTAAAGAATTTGTTAGAAATTAATTTAAAATGTGAGTTTTTAATACAAGAGGTTAATGAGAAAACACGCAAATTTTAATTATCTGTTTTGAAAGATAAAGTTTGTAGCGGTATAATTTTTGATGTTACAGGAAAAGGGGAGATCGGTGGAAACATGTGGGACTAAAACAGAATAGCGGTAGGCTCGATGCACTTGAAACGAAGAGCCGCGTCAAGTATCATTATACCATTTTTGCTGCCTTGACTTTTCAAGTTGCAATTAGGAACTGCAATAGTGAACATTGAGGGACACGAGTGAAAGACAGAAAGTAGGTAGATGTTTGTATCTATATTTTCCCGATTTTTGACATATACAAGTTGTCTCTGTTACCATTCCACGTTATCCATACTAACACTTGCATTTGTACTACTTTCCTGTATCTCAGTATATGTTAACTTCCTACTTCTTGTACTTATCGCGTTGTAACATGATATTGATATAATTCTTTATAACTATCTTTAATGTATGTATAAAATTAGTTAAAATATTTTTCGTTCATAATTATTATCTTCTGCCAACCGTCGAATAATGATTGGCTTCAATTTTCAAAATTGCAAAGTGACACCGAAATAGGTGATCCAGCTATGGTCAGTCTGGTCTTCTTAAAAATCAGAAATGTTATGCAAACATAGATCTACAAATTCCTACCTTTGAAAGTAAGCACTTTTTGCTTGCATTGAAATTTTATACGAATATCACGCATAACACACACGCACACATTACTATATATGTGTATTATATATAAATATTATATTATATTATATATAATATTATGTTACCAATGAACGAATAGAAGATTATATTTTCACAATAGTTAAGTAAAATTATATATATCTATTGAACTTTCATAATTAGGCTTGTCCAACAAGTTTCATATAAATAAGTAGACTGCAGATATTTATGCAAATTTATATTTTTATGAAAATAATTGACGGAGTATAGGACATGAAAAAAGATTTGTTTCATTTATTAAATATAGTAACGAGCATTATACTGCTTTTAATTCTTACGCGTTGTGTTCATTCTATGAATATATTTTTTTGCCTTAAAATTTCTCATAAATGCATAAAAATGCTCAGTTGATCGATAAGTTCAGGTAAGTTTAGCTATTATAGTTTTTTTTTAATACTTTTTATGTATAACATTTTAATTCTCACATTCATTAGCGTTTCTGTAAATGATAATAAATAATTTCTAACAAAAGATCACTTAAAATGACAATATGCTATAAATTATAACAATCATTAAAAGGCATTTCTTCATCAGCAAATTTTTCACGCGTATCATATCAAATAGATAAGTATAGACGTATGTATAATAATGTACTTCTTCCTCATTTTTTCTTGTTTATCCTAGAAATTTGTATAAAAAATTCGTGAGCCTACTAAAAAGTTTCCTGATTACCGATGGTTAACCAATATTATATGCAGCTACGTCAAACAAGATTCTAAAGCATTGACAATATATGCATGTATGGACATGTACGCGTGTTCGTTAACGATAACATTGCACTTGTTATCCGCCGAATTAACCTTGAATAATTTATTTGCAAGGGATTGTAGCGGATGTTCTGACTGATAAACGATCAACGACGGAAAGGGAGGTTGTTCTCCGAACAAGGAGAAGTTTTAGAACGTTTCTTGTCTCTGATTACTGAGACGAGTCTCGCAAATGAGTAATCGAAATGATTCTGTTCGGCTAATAAAAGATGACTATCTATCTCCGATTGCTGAGACGATGCGAAC
Source organism: Bombus pascuorum (assembly GCF_905332965.1). Lineage (NCBI taxonomy): Eukaryota > Metazoa > Arthropoda > Insecta > Hymenoptera > Apidae > Bombus > Bombus pascuorum. The sequence continues at coordinate 15,124,137 of NC_083490.1, read as the reverse complement.
GATTTGAAGAAAACTTACACTCTCAGACTGATGATTCTTACTCTACGACAGCTTGGGGAAAATTTTCACCTTTGAAAAGTTCGAACAAGAGTCGACGGATCGATTCGATCGATTTGCAAATGAGACTATTCTCTGCTACTGCCGAGAGTTATGAATGTTCAAACATTACTGGGCCAACTGATCGTTTCGGCTGATTAAACGATACTTTACTCTTCGACTGATGAGAGTGTTTTCGATTTGGGGGTTCAAACGAGATTGGCCTTACTATATCCGATTAGATTTAAACCAGCTCCAAAAGTGGAAATTGCAAAAATATGCATGCTGATTGGTTTTTATTAAACGCAAGAAGAACTCAATTAACATATTCGATTGGCATTACTCGTGGATGTTCGAAGCATGCCCCTGGCGGGAAGAGGATGAACAATACTAAGTCGAATGTGAGACTTCAAATGAAAGGGTTGCGGAAATTCCTCGGAGTGGTCCTCGATCAATCGAAAAGTTATGTTTATGATACGATGATTATGTTATGATAGTCATAGAAAACAAAAAGCATTGAATACAATTATTGAAAAGAGATCGTTTTGAATGCTAATGTTCCGACTCAAAAATAGCTTCTTGTCCTCGAAAGCCTGTGTTATAAAATTATCTACTAAAATTCCCACATTTTCGTTCCTTCAAACCAAACAGCATGTACTAAATGACTGTACTTAATTGTTCAATTACTTCACTTATAAAAACAACATAGATTGTTTCATAATTACAAATTATATTTCCTGCAGTCTTATTATTAGAAAAAAATTTATTTGTATAGATATTTTTAACGAACTACTCTATTATCTCTACTAAGATATCATATTTATATACTACTTGTAAATGCATACGAACAGATTGTAAGACACAATCGACAATGGAGAAAACCTTGTTTTTAATAGATCCGTTTCTTCGAAGAACTAATAACAAAGTCTCTTCTACAGTCCGTTTAATAAGTCTTTGAAAGTTCATCTTGCTTTGAATTCGTAGGTTTCACAGAAAGCTGAATGAGCTCGCACGAAAGACAAAGCTTAGGATAGATGGATCTCCGGTTCTTAGAGGAGCTGTAAGTAAACTATAGAGTGTATAGCTGCGGGCGTTTCCTGCAAGACGGAGGCTGAAATTAAAAACGTTCTGAGTTAATTATGTTGCTTATCTTTCTACAAAAATTTAAAAAATCCAGAGAGTTATACATTTACCATGCAATAAAAAGAATATCTATTACTTTTCAAATAAGAAAATTGTTATATCGTATACATACATGTAAGTATATGGTATATCATGTGTATAATAGATTTTTATAAATCTTCGTTACTCTTTTATATGCAAGTAATTTTCCCTTAGAAGTTTCATATACGCAAGAAGACATACTAATTTAAATATTTTTGCAAAAATAGTATTAGTGATAACATTAGTAATGACATTATCGACATTAGGATAAAAAGAATGCTTTTTCCTTAGAACTTTATCTCAATGTGAAATTTCCCATAATAGTTATTAACTAAAAATTTGTTATTAATTATGAATCAAAATATTTACTTCCAGTAACTTCAAAATTTACTTTTATTATAATATTTTTATTAATAATACTCTACTTTCTCTCTCTCTTTCTCTCCATATACATACATATATAATCGTAAAACATTTTACGTTCTTGATGGAACGTATAAAAATTGTTACTCCCAAGGGAGAAGTTCATGTGCATCCGATAACAATCAATCAAGGGAAACAAAAGAAGCGTTTACTCAACTGTAGCAACCCTTGTCTGCTTCGACAATAAAGGGGTGCCGCCAGATATGGGTGCAATATATTCATACAGTCACGTGCATTATTTTTACACATGAAAGAAATAAGCGTCTGTAACGGATCACGGTTAAAGCTTGAAAACGCCATGAACGAAATTCTTTTACAGAGCTTCAGGCTTTTGATAACTCCTTTTGTTTACCATTCATTGAATGCCAGTTCAAATAGATGGATTACGTCGTACCCAACGAATCTATATTCAACTATATGATTGTCTTCATTTAATTATAATCTATGTCCTTATAACTGTTTCTTCTTTTCTACCTGAAAACGTATTCATCGATTTTTTTTAAGGCACACTAAATGTTTTGAAAGCAACACTTAATAATGCGTCCGCTTTGTACGTGTAAACAGTTGCAAGCATGAAATTTCAAAAAAACGTACGTCGAACCTATACCCTTTTAAATTGCATTTTTAGCCTCTTTGTAGAACAGCATATTGGTGACGAAAAATCGAAGTAAAGATTTTTTAATGAAATGCGATTTTATATTTTACTCCGATGCTGAAACATTTAATTTGTAGAAAATATAAGTTACACACACGATTGTGTCAAACTCAAATGCATGTAGATACCATCGGTTTACAAGAAAACAAGTGTTTAAAATAAAAATATATTAGTCCTGTAAATTTTACATTCATAAATCCCAATAGAACAATAAACATTATTTACTCTTCATTATTTTCATGAAATAAACGATTAAAGAAAAATGTATACCATAAAGTATTAATATTTTTACATTTATTTATAAAACTTTTTTTAATGTGCGGAATAGATCATTTCTAATTTTACAATACATATATACATATACATATAGGGTATTTCACCTAACTCTGCAATCCTTTATTATTTTCTTATTTATTACGATACAAAAAAATGTTTCAAGAGAAAGTTATTGTATTTTACAGGGGAATTAGGCTATGGGAGTGAAGATCAGCTCAGGGTCATTTCCTTCTGAGATTTTGCCAATAGTACCATTTTTTTTAAACGAAATGACCTATCTTTCTTAGTATTAAAAAGCTGAGGTAAAAACACAATCACGTCACGAAGTAAAGTAACAAAGTACATACTCACAAGTAAATGATTGAAATGGGAGCTCACGGAATGATAATTACTGAAAATAAACACTTTTATCATATGATTTATTATTTTTATACAAATAAAATGTGCTATAGGACTCAAAGTTTATGTATATGGCTCTTACAAGGTTTTCCTAGTCATTTTCTATAATATCTAGATTCAGTTTTGGTAAAGAGTAAAGGAGTTGTCTTCCACTTTTCTCACTAATAAACGTCACCTGTGCCTCACTGTATTGTCTCTGTCCCAAGCCAGTTCAAATACGATCTGTTTGGTGACTGAATAATTGATCTTTTTTTATAAGTTATAATTCCTAATAATTGAAACTACTTGTGTTTAGTGAATTGCATATTTTCACTTTAATGGTTAATTAGAATTGTTTCTCCTTTTCTTTCTAATCTCATCAAATCATTATCCTGATCCTGAACTGTAACAATTATTTTTCGAATGAGATAATCATAAAACATTGACTAGTTCTTTTTTGTACTAGAAATTCTCTTCAGTTAATAATTATAATAATTATATTAATTATTTGTTGTACCATTAATTCTATCGCCATTTGCAACATTGATGTCAATTAGCTGTTATAATATTAGATTTCTGATTAAAGCTTTACGATATACTGTATAACGCGAGGCATCCAAATCTGCTATTCAAGTCAGCTGAAGTTCTGTAAAACTATCTGAAACATTTATACTTTTTAGGAAGATCATTTATGACTTTGATAATTAAGATGGTGTCGAGGGCATTTTCTTCGATCGTTGTAAATTTTGTTTAATCATGAATAAATAGGATACAAGAAGAAATTATTACACATTGAGTGAATTTATATTGAAATTTTTCCCATAAAGTCCTTATTTTATAGTCATATTATGGGATGAAATGATACATTTTTCATATTTGTGTATTTCATATAATGGGAAGAAGAAAATATATACATATTTTGCATATCTTATATATTGAATCCTTCTTCTTCATCCATCGTCGGGATGAATACACTGAATTTTGCGTTTATATGATATATAACAAGAAAGTTAGAGAAAAAATCTAAACGTGAGCTGATGTTAGTCAGACAAAATGATAAGACGCATGGGATGTTTTTGTTTTTGAAATTATCTGACAGTATTTAGCAAGTAGTAGACGCAGTATTACGCAATTTATCCAAATGTACAGTTTGATGGTGTTTTAAAATCTTAGACTGATAAGACCATGTTGCATCTGAGACTGATGGGTTGGTCATGTGCAACGGTTCTACGGCAGCTTCGATGCGAGTGTACCGGAGTGTACCGGTTTCGGCAGCGTTATGTTTATCATCTTGGAATCTCTGTAACGATGCGTAGAGTTGACTATTATTACATAGAATCGCATCTAGGACGGTAAATCTTGTTTATCCACACGACGAATGACATCGCGATTCAGCATCGTGATAATATAAAATAAACTGCAGGTTAATAGTCAATTTAGATTAATTTATAGTTAATTTAAATTAAGAATCTCAGATAGTTAATTTTAATAATTAAGGTGCATGGTGTATCATTTTTGCCTAACCACAATAGTAAATTTCCTAATAACCATCAGTTGAGAAAGTGCGTGCATGGGAACGATGGGAGCATTGGTTGAGACGAAACAAATTTAACAACGCGGAATTCAGAGAGTTCCATTAGGTCTTGTTTATGTCAAGAACAGGTGCTATTTTTGAGAAATAGGACTTTAGCATTTCAAGCACCTGGGTGTCAACATTCAGATGTTACATGAGTAGTTTTAACTTTTTACATTACTTTCTTCGGAACTCAATAGTCGTGATCCTGTTTCCTTAGAGTTTCCAAATGGTCATGCGATAGCCAACCTAATGGTTTCAGCGACAAAACTCGTTCCTTCTGTACTCTAGAATATTCACAGATGTCTCTATAGCACCACTTGCTGTACACTCCCACATAGCACTAAGCCTCTGTCCCTCTTCCAAGGATACAATGCATAATGAAAGGAACGATACAATTTTTATCAAAACTTGAAAAATCGTTTAAGAACTCGTTAGAATTGTATAGAATTCTGTAGTATTCATTAGAATCCGTTAGAAGTCTGCAGAATTTGTAGAACACGTATTGCTCTTAAAAAAATTCTAACACACACACACACGCAACATACAGCTTACTTAGAGTAAACATTTATTTTTTTTAATTACATGAAATATATCATTATGTAAAATATCCTATCATTTTGTTTCACACTGTATGTCAGAAGAGTTACACGATTTAATAATAATATTAATTACATTTATCTTATAATGTAGTCATTTATGAACTCTCAATTGATATTGAGCATACAAAGAATGATATTTTATAGTTTATATATAGTTGTATATAAAACAACCCTTACGTATATCATTTGCGTATATAATTCTTACAGATAATTTTATTTCTGAAATCATCATGCATCATCTGTACAAAGGTTAATCTGTGTTTGTACGCATAACATGTCCGTGTCAAGTACATGCACGAAGAGGCATCTCGTGTAATATACGTTACAATTATAACGGCGCTGCTCAGTATCGCTATTTCATTTTAGTCCGTGTTGGAGATCAATATTAACGATGATATTGAATCTGGAAATTGGAGGTATCGTGTCGTCGGACAAACAAAATGAAATAAACAAAACTGCAGCGCCGGAACGCAGCCATGCACCGCGCCGCATTTGTGGTGTTCTCGGATATGTCATATTATTTTATGTGTTTGCGATCAGCTACACGCGTAAATATTTTCGAAGGGTCAACCCGTTTGTTTCTCACCAGCTATTCGTAAAATCGGAAGGGGGGGGGAAGAATATCGTTAGGGAAACAATATTCAACTTAAATTTTGGAAAATGCGATGTTTTTGATAGCTCAATATGAAATACATATTAGTTTTATAAAAATCTGTAAGCATATTATCATAATGAATTGTATTCTTGGCAGCGTGTTAATCAAAAATAGTCGCTTTCTCTTCGTCTATTATTCTATAAATTTGCTACCAAAGATCCTCGACTAATTAATTACGTCGGTGCGAACGAAATGTTTTTGAACATAATTTAAACATAAACTAGTTTTATGTATGTATTTATCTATGCAGTTGTGCATATGTTGTGCTGCATTTTTATATTCATGATGTCGAGTGATAAAAGTGACCAAGTAATAAAATAGTCTTATGAGAGTTCTAAAAACATTAATTTGATTAACGTTAGCTGTAAGAATCCAATTGGTTTAAGGCTCGTCAATTGACAGCATAACACTAGCTACACTTTATTGTATGACATAATCAACAAAATAAAATGGATCACGCTGAAATTCTTGTTCAAAGCGCACTACGTTCTTTATTCAACTGTGTTTTATTTCCATATTATAATATTGATAGTTATGTAAAATTATTTTACATTTTACACGGTTTAAGAATTTTTGTTCTATGCAGTATTATTCGGTGTAATACTAACAAATTAATAATTTCTTTCAAGTTTTCGAGAAACATAAAAGACAAAAAACGTTTCGTACTAATTTTAATAAAAATGAACAGCAAATTGTAGGTGGCTTTTTTAGTCATAATTTCTATAATTTCAAGAAAGTGAGATTGACAAATTGCAATATTTATCACATTAGGTAGTGGCTGATTAAATAAAGTGTAATTTTCTAATGAACAAGACTGTTATTGTACATATCTATAACTTAGAAATACAGTAACATAGATGCGAAATGGATTATTAATACCAAGACCTACATTTTCACATCCATATGAATGATAAATGTAAATACTAAAATATATTCACATTTTCTGCATAAAAAGATAAGAAAGTTTGACATCCTCAAAGAGCGATTTGCTAAAACGTTTTGTGTCGAGGAAGGAGCGTCAGTCAACGAAGAAAACTGGAGAAGGAGTAGAGAATGATAGGAGGATGTAAGGGGGAACAGTGCATTTGACTTTCCTATCGGCGTCGAGTGCTCATAAGCGTTTAAATGATTCCCCATTTGTGAAACACTACTGACAGCTATTCAGGCGTATTTCTAAAACGAACTATCCCTGTACAAAAGCTCGACGGCCCCTTTACCCTATCTTTCCCCTTTAACGCTTTGTGATCTGTTTTAAAACCAACGTGACGTTAAAATATGGAGCAAAATTTTGTTGCATTCTCACTTGCTTTCGGTCCTATCATATTTACGGGAATGTCGCATGTATTCCATAGAATTTTCATAAAAGTAATTTACTTAAATATAAAAACACATTATTTATTATACATGTTTATTTTTATCTTATGTCTGTTGATGTAACGTAAGTTTCAAGAGTTTATTTTGAATTTATTGTAAAATGTTCTTTTTCTAATGTTTATTATAAATTGCAATAATTTTTATTATATTTTATTACTTACATTCAAGTAGCAAAAAAATTTTAACGCGAAGTACGTATGCTAATTTCTTTCCATCTATCTAGTGTTCCATAATTGAAAAAACGCAGCTTGAATTTCTGTTAATTGTGCAAGAAATGTTATCGTCGTAAAATATTCTCTGTCGAACTAATTACTTGTCCTTTTAACAATATTGCGCCCGTAATTAAAAGCAAACGTCAAGGATATAGTACTGCATTTGCATTAAGTTTGATGTTACATTGTTAACTCTGACATGGGTGAAGACCAAAATACAATTTAATTACTATAACGTATCCATAATGATTACGTCACATAATATCGGTACATATACAAATTCACACACATAAACAATATTTTAATAACGCAATCAAATATTTCATCAAACCCTACGTAAATTAGCGTGTTCATAGTATATTCTCATTTTCCCATTTTTTTACAATAAATTAAATAAACGATACCGCAAAAATATTAATTTAAAGAAAATAAAGTGTAGTTTAAAGTAAGCTTTAACTTCGAATAATATATCTGCACATGTTATTTAAACTTAATAAAATTCAATATGAATTGAAAAGAAAAGAACTTACAAACGAAATGTTGCATTAACGCCATCGTTGGCCGTTACTGGATTAAAAAACGTTGAAAGGAAGATCGTATACGCATCATGAAGATCGTATACATGCGCAAAACGTAGATATGTTTATCTCTAGTTTGAGGGAATAAGATGATTGTAGTTTGGTTGGATAATACTATAGGTCAGGTCATCGTACCACAAAGGCAGGTTTGTACGAGGTTGTAGAGGGTGTTGAAGCTAAAACAGGAGAACCGCTACTAGAAACAGAAGGATAGAAGGGGCAAGGATCGAGTAGGATGGAGGCAGTGATGTAGAAGGAGGAAGAGGTAGAGTAGCAGAAGGACGAGGCTGGTAGCACCCGGTATAGGCACTATTCCGTTGAAAGCCTGTCCTTGCATTCCTTGGTAACCTCGTTATGTCACCCACTCAACTTAACCGCTAGATCGCGTATACTATGAGGGAAGCACGTTTTCGGAATCGGGATTACCGCTTCCATGTCTGTAGGAAGTTACAGGATCATTTACTGTTGACAAGTAGGACCTCTGTTAACGGCCTGTACTACATTCAAGAACTATTTGATGGATTGGAGATTTAGGATACGAAAAAGCTTGTCAACAACAAGAGACTTTGGATGTATAAACTGTAAATAAATTTCATAATCTAGTCATACGTATAAATGGAATAGTTACATGCACAGAATGCATGAAAACTATATATCATGGCCTCTACCGTAACAGGATTCTATATATTTAAGATCTTCTGCTTGCACCGTATTCTATTCATTACGGAGATCAAAGTCAAAGAAACCAGAGGTCGCAATTCAACCGTTCTTTTGAAAAATGATGTTATACTTTCTTGACTTCTACATTGACATTATTTATAATATATTTACATTTTGCAGTTAGGCAGATAGGAAATAACGTGATATTAAGTAAAAAAAAAAGGAAGGAAATTACTCTGTAGCACGTAATACAGGGCACCTAAAATAAAATAAAGTACCTAACATCATGATTTCAAATTATTCCAAAACTACTTAATGTGTGAAAAATCTTTCAAAGACGAATCGAAAAGAATACGATTTAATAGTATGTATTAATTCTTTTATAGGTGATCGAGTAAAGGATATATGAAGGTTAACTATGTTTTTTTCGTAGAATAACATTATTTTACGTGTTAATCGATCCGTCGTATTATTCCCTATAAGTATATAAGTTACTCATGCCAAAACACAATTAGTTTGGGAGATATTTAAATAAACTGTGGTTTTAAAACAAGCAACAAAAGTAATGAACATCTTCTGAACTGATTCTTTGGCATTTTATAGCAAGACAAAATAATACTTTCCTATATAGAATAACGAGATGCGTCGACCAAAGCATACAGAAATGTGATTCTATTTAAAAACTATATAGTTGAACTGCAAACAAATTAATAATATCAAGTCGTGTCTCCTTTGGCAATGTTCAACTCCTATTTGAAAGGGTTTTTCATATTAATGTTACAGTTGAAGACTAGCTTTCTCCATTCGCGCTCTCGAAACGTTTTCAAAAAACACTCAAGAAATGGAAGTGTCTTTAACCTAAACATTCTTCATCTAAAGCGGTAGATTGATCTAAAGTTGCAATCAAGTCGATCGCCGCAACGTAAGAACGTCCGAAGAGAATCGTTTCTCAAAAATTTTGGGATTAATGCTTTCCCACATGGAAATGAATATGGTAATTGATATATTGAGGACCTATCCCGCCATGAAATTTCGTACTTTCATGGTATATAAGCAGCCGAGAAATTGTGTTTCTTGGATAGAACATCACGGAAGATCCCTGTATAACTTCGCGTTTCATTTGTTAGAAAGTAGTATAGTGGAATCGGGCTAAAGTTCCTTCTCGAATCAATCGTTAACCCTACGGAATCCTCAAGTTGAACTAAATTCTGTCCGGCATTACTTCGACACTGCGTTTAGTCTCCGCATTGCTAATGTGTTAAAAACGAGCATCCACTCGTAGGTAGTATTACATACACTTGTACACTTGTATTGTACGTTTGTACCAATTTTTTATTACAATATACATATTTGTGTTATCGTATAAATTCGTGTTCAGTTATCTTAATCCCTAATATTCAAGCCAGCAATCCATACAATCCAGCTGAACATTTCCACACTACACGACTTTATCACTCGAATCGTTTCGACTTTTATTAATCAATATTATGAGGCCTATACTAATATTTCCTGATACACGACCGCTTGATTTCGCATCAGGTTCGTTCACACATTTCAACAATCAAAAGAAATCTTTCCAACCTAGTAGTTCCCCGATTTCGCATAGAGTTCGTTCACCAAAGCTAAACCCCTCGTGTGATTCCCAGATTTTGCATTAGTTTCATTCGCATCATTCAGCTCCCTGATTTCACACCAGGTTCGTCTGTATTTTCTCTAGTCCTCTAACAGCTTCCCGACTTCGCATCGAAATGGTCTGTGCTATTTTCCAACTTCCGAGCAGTTCCTCGATTTCGTATCGAGTTTGTCTGCGCCATCTCTCCTAGTGACTCTACAAGTTCGCATCGGGTTCGTTCACGAACTTTCAACCTTCTGCTGTGCTGTAACCTAGCGCCAGCTTCGTCCACACATGCCTCTATCCTAGAGGATCCTTGGTTTCGCATCCAGTTCGTTCTTGTAAATAATAATTCTAGTGGATCCCTGACCTCGCGTTAGGTTCATGCACATACCTGCTGACACGCTGCAAATCACTGATATGTACGTTGCAACCGTATTCCTCATCGACCTCTCGCGCTGCTTGAAGCTCCGGCTCGTAACATTGTATATAATTTTATAATAATTTGAAATCATGAAGTTAGATACTTCGTTACACGGAATATTTTCCCTCATTAATATTATGTTATTTGTTTTTTACATAATTGCAAAATGTATTCATATTGTGAATGATGTCAATGCAAGCGCCAATGGAACTCTGACATCACACTACAGGAAAGTAATGTTTTATCATAAACTTTTTTTTTGCTAACATTTTGCACCATACTGAACTCGTTAATGAAAATGGACGTTTGTAACAACATCAACAGTTTTATAATATTTAATACTAATTTACGATACATTTTATTAATTTTAATACTTACCATTATTGTCCATAATTCGTAAATTATTGCTCGAACGATAGTAAAATATCAAGATACTTGCTATTTTCATAAATGTGTAGTAGTGCAAGGAAATGAGATTATAATAACAATGTACGAAGAAATAATTTATAAACGGCTAATTATCAGGTGTCTTTAGATCCATGATTTTCGGGATCAATGACGATTTCAATTTCCTTACGTTTATGCTAGGCAAATAATTGAATCCTCTGAGGTTCCATCGTCCTAATTATGAGTCTCTTCATAGTTAAGTAACATTTCTAGTGGCAATTAGCCGTTGTTGACAAACGCAATTTGCGAGATGTAACTTTGTGGCTATACAGTATACAGGTAGACAGAAGGGAGCGTGCCTGCCTTGTGCTGCGTTCCTAAATACATCGGCATCGTATCTGTCGTTGCATCCTCGGTAGAGAGCATCGGTTGTTGCTTTCGAAGTAACCAAGCGTCATGTCCTCTGCATCCTTGTTTACTAACACGAAGATGCGTGCTCATGCTCTTCCAAAGTGTTTTGGTTAGAATGGAAATCATATTATAAACCTTTGTTCAACTGGGATGGCATAAGGTTCAGGAATTATCTCTTACGAATACCTGCATATATGTATAAAACGATTTCAAACATGAGATTATATACACTTGCACGTATGTATTTACATATCAGGTGCCCAATTAATTATAGAGTAAGCATTTTGAATGAGTACATAAGATAATATGAACCATAAAAATAATACAGAAAAGAATATATAGGATACTTCCGAAATCATCATATAATCGGAAAGAAAGAAATATTTTATGTAAAAGGCAGTTGAAAGTATATGGAATAATTTTGCCATATTATGCTCCGCTTTTAAGATAAACCGAATATTCGTTAAATAGGTGTATGAATTCGTTTGACTAGCTAGTACTGTTGTATTTACAAACAATGTCAGTCAATATTTGATACAATTAGTAATAATCCAATAAGAGTTTACAATTTTAATAATCAAGGTGGAAAATGCTGAAAATGCTCTTGATGTCGAATTATAGAAATTATAGAAATTAGAAATTAGAATTATAGAAATTTAACATGATCTTTTTATCTGTAGGATCACACAAAAGAAATAGTTGCTATAAATAATCCAAATCGTCAAAAATTAAAAGATAATGTAGTAACCAGTTCACACTTTTTAATTTACTGAGCTATTTAATTTAATTTACTAAGGATCTGTTAGTGACATCAAGAGCAACAGTTTAGAATTTTGAAAATTATCAGGATTTTTTTATCGAATAATTTAAAATTATACTGACTTCTGTGTTATAAACATAGTTATCACGGTTGTAAACATAGTTTATAAACGCAAACAGAAATACCAATGGTTAGCCAAATTGGATGAACTAAGCAGATTGTGGTTGGTTACGTGTACACGTACTTAACGAAAATCTAAACTCGATTTTCTCGGTAATGGCATCCAATATGAAGATTCATTCTACAAAATGGACTATTTAGCATCATCTCAATTATTTTTGCTATAATAGTCTAATTAAGACATCTTTTAACAGAAATAGTCACCTTAGACATATTGGTACTTACTTATGTAACAATTAACTACTTAAATATTTTTATGACTTCTAAAAAATGTATTAAATTATAATGTCAATACTTCAATAATAATTATCGTACCCTACTTCAACGCTAATGAAATTTCAAGAAGTTTTGTTACAATGCACTAATAAAAGCTTTCTGTTTCAACTATTTTGATCGTCAAATTGATGTCTACATTACGAGGCAAGAATATTTCAAACTTTGGAACAGATGTATGCCCTGCATGCATAAGTTTTGTAGATACAAGAAAATAGAAAGAGCAATTGGAAGGTTCAATGAGAAAATGCAAACTATTTTGGGGGCGAGTTGTCGTTGAGTATGGTCGATTGACTTCAGTATGGTCAAAAGGAAAAAGAGGCGGGAGAAGAATTTTCACTCATACTCCAGAATTCAAGGACTACCGTGATACTGGCAGGCGATAGTTGTGCAGCAAGGAGTGCGCAAACGTTAGCAAGAGAGAAGAGAAAAGTCGAGGCCGAGCTCTAGGTAGGGTTACTGGCAGGGGGTAAAGAGAAAAGGAAACGAAAGAGAAGAAGAAAGGAAGAGCAGCATCGTCAGAAGTTGGAAGCTACAATGGCAGTGTGTCTTCTGGCGCCTTCGAGTCTCTCAGACACGCCTTCTAGCATGGGCATCTACAAGAACTTATTCTCCACATACCGTTCTTCCATATGCCACGATTTTGTAATCCACACCTCTACAGAATCATTATTCACTCTCAGACATCTTGCTGCGTGTAGGAGTGGAAACATCGACAACAAGGATAGTTACATGTTATTCCTAGGTAAATTCTACACGTCGGGCTAACAATTTTTTTGTACAGACCAACTTTTTTTGCACAGTGATATACATTTTTGCTTCAACTTCTTTGCCTAATTGTACTTCGAAGAAAAAACATCGTAGTTATTTATTAGAAATTTACAATTTTGCATTTAGTATAAAAGTCCTACAATAAAATAATAACTATAATTTAAAAAATAATTCTTCATATTGTTTACCTAAATTATGTCTTTTATTCGTGTTAATTTCACGCTCATGTTTTCGTTACGCTTATTTATTGTTTATTACTTTTACTTGTGATAACTATTTTTCCATAGAATACTTTAATGGAAGACAATTATTACATGGTAATTTTTCCATAAAAACCTTTTCCATATTACCTGATCTATTTTCACATGATACCAATAGTTATCCAAGACTTATGCTTAATTATGATCGTATTTTCATAACATTAATTTAATTTTGTGTAGGAAAATATATTAAACAAAACATAAAATTTGAAAAAACTGTTAGCATAAATTGTATATAGAAACACATATTAGCGAATTTATTGAAATTGAATTTATATGCACAATATTTTGTAACTTTATACGATACAGGAGATTTACGATTATTTAACGCAAGTGTTCAATATATAATCCCCATCGTTTCACGTTTATAGGTCTATTCAGTTCAGGTAGATGATTAATATCGCTTAACGGTCCATCGTAATCATAATAGAAGCAGCTTCGATGATCCCTAATCTTAGTCATTAAGTGTACTGTGGTCTCCGTTGATTGAATAATCGACATTCCTCGTCAATTGATGAATATTCCATGCATTAAAACATTTTAATCACTTAACGAAAGTACATATTATTTACGTTTAATTTAAGATATTTTTTGTAAACCAAGATCACGTTCTAGTCCGTGAGGTTGAGATTTAATAAATAAATAAATAAATATATATATATTATTTAGATTTACCTGAGTCTTCATTTCTATAAATTACATTTTATATTGTTATACTAAATATTAATCAGTATATAAATGCATAATTATGTTTATAGTTGCGGTAAATATTTATGAAAATGTACCTAAAATGTGAGCTTCTTTAAGACAATTTATATGATAATGGAGAATACAATAGTGATCACGAAATGCTCTCACAACTTATTTACCTACTGCTTCAAATTGAAGGTGTTGGGAGATACTTTGAATGAGAAGCCACTAATAGAAAGATAGATAGATATGAGGGTGAGGGTGAGGGAGAAAGAGAGAGAGAGAGAGAGAAATAACTAATTACAAAATAAATAAAATAGCTAAATTACAGACGATATAAATTAATCAACTTTTGATAAAATTGAAAAACCAACTATATTTTTATATATTTTGACTCCAACATATAATGTGAAGTTATGCTACAGAATTACACTTTTTAATCTATTGTTTAATATTATTTAATATTTTTTGAAGAATCGTAAATGTGAGTACATTTTCAATTCATATATATTCCAATTTTTAATCTATTTAAATTAATATAGGTGCTAATTAATTATTTGCAATAATAGTTTGAGTATTATTACAACAACAAAAAAGGAAGAATTCCAAGAAGTTATATGTATTTGACTTTCCTACATTGATTTGAAATTAATTTTAAATTGACTTTTTTGTAGGTCTTTTTCCAATATTTCGAGGTCAAAAATACTGATTTCATTAAAGCATTAACTTGAAAAGAGTAGTTTCTTGCCAATGTGCTACAAATGATCCAACAACACTATGATGTACTTTCTATCTATTATGCCATTAATATCAGGACGCCAATTAAATCGATTTTACTCAAATCCATGCTTTCGATCAAACAATACAGTTAACTGCAAGATCACTTTGTAAGATCACTCCATTCGCATTTTTTATCTTCTTTTATATTTTGTTTCTGTGACACATGTATAGATACTAAAGGATATTATCTACCAAGAAGATCCAACAAGTATTAAATATACGAAGCCAACATATTATCAATGTCTGCTGTATAATTAAGTGTAATATATTCTAGGCTACATATTTTTCCTATATGAAGTAGGTGTAGAGAGTATTCATAGAATGATTGATTACAGTTAAAACATTGTACTATTACGTTTATTAGCCAATATTTCTGAAATAAATATGCTGTATATACGTATCTCTCGAAAAAAAACATCAAACGAAGAGAAGATAAATATTCGTGTTATAAATATGTAAATATGTTCTATTATAAATTGCAAATATGTGTCTAATGTAAAAATGTACTCTAGTTTATGAAATAACAGAAACAGATATTGAATAAGTAATAAATATTCGTAGAGCTATAATTTGTTAGATTTCATCTAAATACATATATTATAAATGTGGTATGAATGATTCCATGCAATAGTATTGACGCGTAAATATGAAACGTTTGCCTAGAAACGTCGTTTAAAATATAATTTTTTCACGGAAAGTCTCGTTTCAGAAAAAATAGTATTTGAAAATTTATCGAATGCATGTATATTGGGCTACTCCTTGGCTAAACATGTTCAAAGCCTATTTCCTTCAAAATGGAATCGTAAATGAAAATACTTTTTTCAATATTTTCGACTTATTCTCGCACGTGGAATCACCTCCAGTCGATTGTAAAAAATTGGTTAAATTTAGATTACGTACTTAACAAGTTTTCAAACTCAATTTTTCCAGAAGCCTCTAACGTAGTTTTGTTATTATTGACGGATATGTTATATTAGATACTAATCTCCTGATATTCAATTAACTGAGTCATTCTTTGACACATATTTCGAAAACTAAAGTCCGATAGGGACAGGGCAGTCCAAAGAACATTCTACAGGTGATTCTATCTTTTCACAAGTAAGCAGAACGTTGGCACCAACTCAGGGAGTTATAGCGATAATTAATCGTCACCTATTGATAAGAGATAAGTGAGTGGGATTAAGAGGGAGACAGAGTGGGAAAATGGGTAAGCACAAGAGTTAGGAAGCCTAGAACGTTGAAGCGTCTGCGCGTGGCGGGAAAGGAATTGTGGTAGGGAGAATAGTGGGTGCGAAAGCAAGTAGAAGAGAGAGGGGAAAGAGAAACACGCTCTTGGGGTTCGCAAAGCGCGATCCCTCAGTCGGGATGCCGGCCGCGTACCCTCTCCTCCATTTGGTACCGTGATGTTCAGTGAACGTGTGAAGCGTGTTTTAGAGACCATTGGGAACCGTTCGCGGTTCTTCACCACGATTTTCCTGGTTTCGACGTTCGCAGCAAGTGTTTGGACGGATAACTCCACCGGTTCCGGTGAGTGCGTACTTACTAATCTATGGCTAAACTCGTGGAACACGTTCGACGCTCGGCTCTTGGTGGCGGCAAACATCGAAACAACGTTTAAGCAAAGTTTGTGTACACGTTTCTATTCGTTCTGTTGACGTCTTGTAACTCGTACACGTGTATTAGCTGTGTGCGAAAATCTAACGAGTTCCGTTGCCTGTCGCCACCACCGATGACGTTCCAGGACTTCCGTCTACTGTCCTGGAATTCTACGACAAAAGTTCAGATTTGGCATTTTACGTGTCAATGTGACGGTGTTTCTTGAAACGGAATTACATTGCGCAGTGAATGTGTCGAAACAACGTTAAAACGAATGTACATGTTTCTCTGTGAAATTTGGTGACATCTATTAAAAGGGTGATTTGTACGCTTCATATCTCTACAATTCATAATTCGTCACTGTACTATTCGTTTTATATCGTTTCTTGATATATTACGGGCAGACTGTAGTTGACTTCAATCCCTAAAGCAAGTGTTGCAAAGTATTTCCAATAAGCGTGCTGGTTTGTCAAACTTGTAATTATAAATGATAAACATAATAAAAGTTAGTCAGATGCTTGAAGAATAAGAAACAGCACATGTAGTCGTTTTACTTTGTAATAAGGATTTCACAATTGTAATATAATAAAATCGTGAAATATTTAAAATGCTCTTTTTTTCAAATTCATTATTTATATGTAAAGTAAACTTGATTAATTAAATGGATGGCCATTTTCGCCTTATTC
This sequence comes from Bombus pascuorum, assembly GCF_905332965.1. Taxonomy (NCBI): domain Eukaryota; kingdom Metazoa; phylum Arthropoda; class Insecta; order Hymenoptera; family Apidae; genus Bombus; species Bombus pascuorum. The sequence goes on along the minus strand of NC_083490.1, from coordinate 15,106,721 downwards.
TTTCCAAGGGTCACTAATATAGCACTTTAAATATGATATAGAAATATATCTTTTACATTTACATGTAACTTTCATAAAATTACAAATCTTTCACTAGAATTTTCATGGTATGAGAAGATTAATATATCGTCAGTAGAAGAACTATATGCCTGGCTAAACATGATATTGTATTTCAAATTGCGCAAAATCATATATTAAGTAACTTCCACAGTGAACGAAGATATAAATCTTAAATTCGATTCCAATTACTATTATCATTCGATAAATTGAAACAACTACCAAACAAAGTATGAAATGTTAAGATCTATGTGCCTATAATTAAATATTCATAAGCGTCGTTGCATTTAAAAAATCGGCGGTTATTTAAGTTTACAGAAGTTAACGTATAAATAGTAGTGGCGGTTATAATTAATCTATTTCGAGTAAATAATCGTTAACAATTGTCATTATACATACGTTATCGTATGTGATTTTGAAACGTGTTTTATATGCTTAAATTCCTATGCAACGTGAACAATTGATCGGGGTTAGATTCACCAGGACGCAGCATTAAATTCTCATTAATGATGCTTGCAAGATATCTGTATTCAGTTTCAATCCTGTGGCTGCCATCATTACTGTCCAAAGTTATTTCGTGTATCTAACTTGTGATACCATACGTATGTTGTAGCAAGTAGAAACGCAGTTTCACACTGTTATCGGTGAATACAATCACGTGCATTTTCGCAGACTTCGGGTAGAATCACGTACATACATGGCGTGTAGAAATTGTTGTGTATAGCATTAGCTCGATTACATTAATATCCACGTTCCTGCTGGATATGGCCCGCTACTCGCAAGATGCGTTACTTGTTTCTACTATGATTGTATTCTGTTCTTTCTGTATTATTTATTTTCATCTCTATCAATTCGTATAAATATTTATTTTATTTACATTCAAACAAAAATATCGTTTTTAAATTCAAATTCAAATTCAGTTTAATTCATAAGTTCTTTACCAGAAATAATGCTTTGATTTTGGAAAAATTTGAATGTTGACAAAAAATAACAATTAATACATCTGTATATCATATTGTCAATATTATTCTACAATTTAGAATTTTTCTTTAGCCATAATTCAGAATCTAACGTTTTACTTTGACCTCTAGTATTACCTATAAGATAATGTATAAATAAATGTATGATATCATTATTTAGTTTCGCAATAGGTATCTATAATATCAATTCAGTGTTATTTATATTATATATATATTATTTATATTACTTATCTGAAATTATGATATTTTATACAATATAGTGTGCTTTACTTTTGACTATAAAAAATAATTTCAAAATTAACTGTGATAAATTTAAGATATAATATGTTATATAAATTATCTCAATAATTATCTTAGCTAAAATTAACATTTTTAAATATTTGACCGAAGACAGTCTGTTATATTTGTTATATCCTTGTTCAAATATATTGATTGCACTATAATGTAATGGAAACCTAATTTTATAAGTTTCTTCGAAACTAATCACTTTTTAATTTGAACCTTTATAATAATATTTCGGGCTGCTGTAATCAACGTTAATGACGACATTACAGTTTGCGGTCGTCTGCGCTAAATGATTAGGTCACCTAACTTTTATACAATAATGATTATCTGATGCTATTGCACGAAACAATGGGCTACGCTACTTTTTCATTCGTTAAAACTGAATTGTTTTAAGCATTTAACAAGTTTGAAAGCAGTTATCGTTGTTCAAAGTTGCTCACTGGTTTACTGCTAACAATGGGCTTCGGAGAATTTCATACACTTAGAGTACTTCTCTGGATTGTTTGAAACCTCAGTTTTATGCTGAATCTCGATTTAATATCGACTCGATTCGATTGGAAACGTGTAAGTCAATTAAACAATTATTCATTTACAATACTTAATTCCCGGAACATAAACGACGAGACAGCAATAAGTTTTTATCTTTATTTTTGCTTTTACACTTATTCGATAATCTAAATACGTAATTCAAGTGACCATCTACTGGATTTTAAATTTAATGAAAAGTTTGCATTCTGGTTTGTTCACTATTACGTACTTGTTCAATATTTAAGACGAATTATGAATTCCATTGCTGAAGGTACCAAAGGCAAATAGAAATAAGCTTAGGATCAGTGTATCTTTTAGGTCGACAATAATATTATCAGAAAAATAAAAGATATCCACCATTCTTTCTTACAGTAAACTACAGGCAATTCATAAACGTTGAACCAGAAATTGCACTTTTTTAAAAGAGACTTCTGCTATCAATATTTTACAAATCTAGTTGTGTACATATTTATTTCTCATATTGTATATTTTGACTAAAATTAAAAAAGTGACGTTATATTTTATTCAAACTAGCCAATTGCATTATTAAATTATTATTATACTTAAAACTAATTTTGTTCGACACATGTACATTATCCATCTTTTTTGTTAGTTACATTCGACTTTTTATTAACACACAATAGCGCGATAAATTTTTAGCTATCTAATTTTATGATAAATTTGTAAGGAATGTTAAAAAATTCTAAAAATAAAACATACAAAAATAAAATATTCAATAGAAATATATTACACATATGTAGATATATCACTATTTAAATTTACTTTTTTTGAACATTTATGTGCACCAAAGGTAGAATAACGCTCAAAATTTATTACATGATCCATTACTCTGTAGCAGCAAGATTCAAATATTTTAAATAGGATTATGTGGTCTGATGAATCATAGTATATAAACAACGGTATTTTTAACACGAGTAATCAACGTTTGTTAGCTTTATAGATATAATATTTTGTGTATACTTTCAATAGATATTTCATGTTTACCGCAGCACGATGTACATAACGTATAGTTGGTTATGAAAGTACTCGAACACTTGCAGAAATGTATTATGAATACATTATGCGTGTTATATGAAATATTTTGAAATTTCAGTCATATCTATTATAACGAGATCTGATGATCATAATTATAGTGGAAAGTTTGAAACAAGTTATTTAGTACAAATATACATATATTGCACAGGCATAAGAAAAGTGTAGAAAGATGCAATTATCTACTACTATAAGCTCCGACATTAAGTGGTATTATCTTTAACCCTTGTTACATGCCTGATATTGTTGTTCACAATACATATTAATTGTTTACTAAATATATATTTGCAGTCGACAATTTTGTATATATTTTCAGAATGATTTAAAAGATCAATATAATCATGATAGTCGTATTTATGTCATTACGATATTAATAAAATTTCGAAAAATTTCGTATAACGTACATAATATAATACTCATATTTACAACATTTTTTTGTGGTAAATGTCCAAATATCAGTCGAATCATATGTATAATATATCGACGAATTCACATAAAAATCCTGTTACCGTAGTATCTCATCATTTGTAACAAAACGACTACGATTGTCCTGTTTCATGTAAAAATTACTTGATATTTCAAAACATTTTCTCGGAAGATTGATGTCACTTCGCGTGCATATACATATAGTGTCTTCATGAGAATTCCATTGACAATTAATTCCTAAAATTATTGGAAACTCACTTTACATCGAGTATTCACGATGCACTGAAAATGCATTAGACGAACAAAGATTATGTAAATAATAAAGTAATTATCATTTCTAACAAACTTTTAATGTTTGTATAACCTTCAAAACAGATAAAGCTCAAAATATAAAGAAACTAGACTAGTAATCTTTTCACTATAAATTTACAACCTGGTGAACATAATATGCATACAAGTGTCTCATTTGTCTCGGATTCTTAAATATTAGTTACTTCTATCAATAGAAGAAATTGTGTAAAGACAAAGTTACCGATTTAGAAAAGCTAAGAGTATAATCATGATATTTTTTTTGAAAGAGTGTTCTTCTCGAGTGTTCAAAGTTATCAACAAGTTTTTAAGTGGAAGTATATATTTTATTTACACCAATCGATGCTCTATTTTATTCTGTGTGAAACATCTCTGCGATTTTTATATCTGAAAACGATTAGTTTAGAAAACAAGGGAGTAGTAGTTTTGTATTTATAACTTTGTATAGTACAAATATTTCATTAACAAACTGCCTTTGAAATTCATGCAGTAATCGGCGCGGACAAAACAAAGACATTTCTATTATTATCTATCGATTCAAACTGTATTTATTATTTTATAACGATTAATACGATCGCAAAACGCACAATTCAGCAGTATTATGATTTTCACTAAATTTGAGATGAAACTATAATGAAATAATAGAATAATATATGTATATCATATGTTTATTATAACAAATCCATGCATAAAATAATTTTGTATAATTTTTATTATGCTTTTGTCATAATTTTTAAATAAATGGTGAAATATGATTGTAAATAGGATCATGATATTAGTATTATAGATATGAATATTATTAATGTATATATACATAAATCTATCCTATTTGATTCATTAATTAATATTCGCTAAAGATTGCAGATGAATCTTACGAGTTAAGTAAATATTATGATTTGTGTAAGTAAAATTCTATAATTCAAAGAAGGAAAAAGATCTATAAAGTTATAGTAGTCGTGGTTCATTAAATTCTTGTTCCAATAGTTCAAAGATAATACTTTTCTTATTCTGCGGAAATTTTTTTTTTTTATTCATGACAGTTTTATACTTATACACTTATTTTTATACATTTTTTATATCAATGAAAACGTTTCATCTGTTTCATTTATTTCATAAAAAACATGAGAAAATAAATGCGGTGATGTTAACTCTTATTTATCAATTCTTATATCTTAAACTACAAGTAATATCATCACTAACCAATTAATTATAAAAGAAGGTATTAACATAAATTAATCTTAAATAAAAAAGCTGGATATGACTGATAAATCTCCAATTTTTTCGAATAGACATTTTCAGTGAAAGTTGAATAACTAAAAATTAAATTAACGTTAATACTCTGCATTCCCTACAGTTCAAGCTTGGAATTGCTTTTTATAAAAATTAAATGACACGAACTAAATTTGATAATTTCACAAGTAACTACGTGAACTATGTCGTATGATATTTTATTTAGCATAATATACAAATTGGGTTTCTAAATTTATAATTTTCATATAGAATTTATGAATTTATTATAATATTTTATATTTATTTATATATTTTATATTTGTTTGTTGTTACTTGGAGATAAACTGAAGCTATGTATCTCCACATTAAATTTAGTCTTTAATTTCCATTAGAAATATATTTTATTATATATTTATGTGTAGTTTGAAAAATAAAATAAGTTTTAATAATGATAAATTGAGCTAAAGGTAAAAGATTAATTTAGTCTATCAATATTTCATCAGTTAAGTTTATCAATGTTTTATTCAAAATATACTATTTACTGTTGTGCGAACAACATAAGCAGAAACGAGTTATATGCAAGTCGTGCATACATCACATGCACACTTTCTTTGCACATGACTGAAGAAAATACAGACTGATTTACAACTAGCATTTACTCTCCGAGCATTTCCATTTTACTGAAGATAAATCGACAGGGTTTCTGATGTTTACTTTACCTATCTTTTCTTTCGCACATTTAGGATATATTTCAAATTTAGTCTACTAAGTATTTAAATCTTGTACGAGGGTGTTTTCGTATGACTTAAACATTATTTATTCCCATCAATATTAATTAAATAATAATTATGTAATAAATTGCCGAAAATTTAACCTTTTTTCTTATGCTGTGCATATTTATATCTCAAATTAAGACGATGCACTCTATTTTTTATGGGTTATTTTATACAACAACTCTATTCCATTTTAGGCGATTAGAAATTAAATGCAATTAGTTCAAAATAATTTAAGGAAATACTATCAGTTTGATAATTCGTACATTTGGATGATTGGTTTTACTAGATTATACTTATACTGGTTATATTAGATTAATATAACTTAAATCTTCCAGGTCCGATAATATCCAGGTCTGGCGGAAATTTTGGAATTTCATAATTGTGTGTATAATTTTGCGTGTCGGGTAAATTACAACACAGGAAAGAAGAAAATCAAGCTCAATGGAGCCTAAACTGTATGCCTACTAAGCAATATTTTATAATGGCTGTATGAGGTGCACGATACTACTATTATATGGATGACAACGAAATTATTTGGTTGGCAGTTATTCCTAGCGTGCTACAAACCCATTTGTGGGCCAACGTCGCACGTTGTATAGTAGAAGCGTGCATGCAAAATGAGAGAGCCCATCAGTCTGATTCAGCTATCGGCAATTTCACAAATTCAAGTTGGTGCGGAGTATTATCAATTGGAATTTAATTCGTACAAACGTATATGTACGCCATGCTTATCAAATTTGCACGCATCCTAAAATTCATTTAAAATTTAAACAAATTTTAGTCGGTTGCTCGATTTGTTTAAAAAATGGATCTTCCCTTTTTGGGAGTTATCACTTTAATTAACAATTTTTATTTTGAAATTGGTTTTAGTAAAAAACATCACGCATGGTTGATATTTATGACAGCATTTATTAAATTAAATGAATGCACAAAAAACTAATATTACGTGGCTATTGAATTTGATTATTATGTAACAACTGTTTCGGATGCACATCTTGCATAAGATATGTATATCCTACTCCTTTAAATACTTCTTTTCTCTATCTCAAACTTCCCTTCATCTACTCTAAATAAATTATGAAGGCATTCTAAGAACGCATGTGATCTTATCCATCTAAATCTTATTTAGAATGACAGACTCTGTTGGGATATCAATTCTCCCGTTCTGTTTATAATTGCCTCAAGTAATACCAACAGTGTTACTGTCCGAGATGATTACCGATTATCACGTGGATTTAAGCTGTTGCGATCTTCGCAACATATCGGGCTTAGTATCGTCTGATCATGTCTGTCTACTGTGCGCTTATCTTTTGTATCGATCAATCAAGATGTTTATTCCATTAAAGTGTGATAAATGTGTAACTGTCGGGACATTATATTAAAGCTACACCGTGTAAATCTGGTTACATTCTTTAGCCCCAACAGAATCTGCATAAAATCATTTAGGCCGGGGATTGCTAAGATGCACAATTTTAGAAAAAATTATACAACGTAATAAAGTTTTGTGGCTACATTGTATGACTGAGTGACGTTCTTATATACTTTGAAATCTGCCGTTATAACTATAGTTGGAGGGATTCGTGATTTCAAGTATTTGGGCAGTCCATTGAAAATAAAAGAAACAAAAATCATTATGATTATAATTCAAATCGCGATAAACCATAAACATGTTCTTTACGCTAGCAGTAGTTTATTACAACGTTTATCGGTTAAGATTAATTTGCAAGCGGAAAATATACATTTGACGTTGCTTTACATATATTTGAGCCATATTTAAATTTATTCCAGTAGCAATGTTCTATCGTTTCTCGATACGTTTTGCAGACCTTTTCGATGTCAATTAATAATTGTGTTGAAATGATTATTAACTTCCCATTTGCCTCTAATTTTGTCATATTAAGTGATAGAGTTTCAAAACAGATCTTTATGAATACTAAATTTTAGACCGGCTGTTCCTTTTGAAGCACGTCCCATGTTAATTTAATTGCGGCTGAATCATTCGCATTTAAGGATTCAATTACTTCCTTTATATCTTCTGAATTCATGGCATAAAATATCGTAGCTTCAAGCCACGTCTTGGTTAGAATCGGGTTAGATGGAAATGGAATGTAGCAACGTAAAATGGCGCTTTCACAAATATTTTTTTAATAGAAGATATCAAATTATTCACTAATTCAAAAAGGAGACAAACTTCCTTTGCAATCTTCTTTAATAAGTGTATTGTGTAAGTTAAATGAATTCAGGCAAAATACAGTGCTGGACAAAAGTATTGGCACAGCAAGATTGTTATGATACAAATGCTTATAACTATTAAACAAATTGATTTAAACAAAAAACTTTTTGACGTATTTATTTATTATCTATCCTAGTTTATTACATAACAAGAGCAACAATATAAATAAAATAATACGCAAAATAATAACAAAAATATATTTTTTGAACATTTTATGGGTGGACAAAAGTATTGGCACAGTAGAATATTTACGCTTATAACTAATTACATAATAAACTTCTAATATTTTGTTGGCAGTCCTTTTCTTTTAAGGACTTCCTTTAATCTTCTTAATTATAACACTCGATCAGTGAAACTGGAGACTTCAGTTATTAAACAACAAAAAACCAAGAAAGAGTAATAATGTCTAGAAAAACGAAAGAAACCACAATTGAAGAAAGAAAAATAATATTAAATTTATATAAGATGAATAAATCTTACAACGAAATTGCACAAATCATAAACAGAAGTCGTTTTACTGTGCGTTCAGTCATAAAACGCTTTAAAAGTGAAGAAAATCTAGAGAATCAAATTAGGAGTGGTCGCCCTTCTAAGGTAACAATTCGAGAAAAAAGGAAAATCGTAAATATTGTAAAGAAGGATCCAAAAACTAATTCGACTGAAATTGCTTCGATGTTAAAAGCTGAGTGTGAAAAAGAAGTAAGTACCAAAACTGTACGTAGGGTATTGAAGGATGCCGGTTATTCTGCCCGTGCAGCACGAAGAAAGCCCTACATCAGTAAAATAAACCAAAAGAAAAGAGTGGAATTCGCGAAAGAGTTTGTTACGAAAGATACTGATTTTTGGGAAAAGATCATGTTTTCAGATGAAAGTAAGTTTAATATTTTTAAATCTGACGGCAGAATATTAGTATGGCGAAAACCCAACACAGAGATGGACGAACTGAATCTGCAAGCCACCATGAAACATGGGGGTGGTGGTTTAATGGTGTGGGGATGTATGGCATCATCGGGTGTAGGAGAACTTATATTCATTGATGAGATAATGGATAAATATGTATATTTAAATATACTCAAGCAAAATCTTTTGAAAAGTACTCAAAAATTAAACCTCCCCAGGGATTTCTATTTTCAGCAGGATCGAGATCCTAAACATATGGCGTATATTGTTCGTCAGTGGATAATATATAATACTGCCCACACATTAAACACACCACCTCAAAGTCCCGATATGAATCCCATTGAGCACGTGTGGAACGAATTGGAAAAAAGAATTAGGAAACATAATATCACAAGCAAGTCTGAACTGAAGAAAGTTCTTCTGCAGGAATGGAGCAATATTGTACCTGAATTCACTAAAAAATTAGTCCACTCGATGCCCAGAAGATTAAAGGAAGTCCTTAAAAGAAAAGGACTGCCAACAAAATATTAGAAGTTTATTATGTAATTAGTTATAAGCGTAAATATTCTACTGTGCCAATAGTTTTGTCCACCCATAAAATGTTCAAAAAATATATTTTTGTTATTATTTTGCGTATTATTTTATTTATATTGTTGCTCTTGTTATGTAATAAACTAGAATAGATAATAAATAAATACGTCAAAAAGTTTTTTGTTTAAATCAATTTGTTTAGTAGTTATAAGCATTTCTATCATAACAATCATGCTGTGCCAATACTTTTGTCCAGCACTGTATATTCTACTCCTTAGCACTATTCTTTCATACGTGCACGATACTCAGCTGCATCTTTCATTAATGATATGTAATACTTTTTATTCAGCACTGTGTTCGTATATTCATATTCACAAAATAAGCAATACTTGCATAATTTCTTTTTATTTATTTCGTTGCTCGGAAGCAAATAACGTACTGAGATTTCATATTCACGTATTTCCTCAATAATTAAATTTGCTATATACCGATCAATTTTGTCTGTCAGCAAATTCATATATAGTCTTCAGTAATATCATTTTAGTATCGTGGGTTGTTAATTCATAATAATCATTAACGATCCTTTTTTAAATAATTTGATTTGTATATTTTGAACTTAAATTCGCATTACATTTTTTATTACCATTATTACAATTCTTACTACAATGCACAAAGAAGTACGTAAATGCTTATTAGATATTATTTTCTAGCTATAATGACACTCTTATTAACTCATAAAATTTTGTAGATCACTTTTCTAAGTCTTTTCCATGAACCCAGCTTTCATCGAGCAATAAATATTCTAACGGCAGTTAGAAATAATTAAAGTAGGTATATATTGTTCTCCCGAAAATTTCTTTTATTTTATAAGGAAATAATAGATGCACAATGTTCCAAAATAACAAGATGGTTCATACATAATTCAGTAAAATAATATAAAACAAAAAACGTTGTGCATCTATTATTTCCTTATAAAACGAAAGAAACTTTTGAGACAACCTAATATATATGTGTTGTTCTGAAAAATCACTTTATACTGTAGTATACAAAATATGTAATATTCATATTGATAAGATAGGCCTCCTAATCACAAATGGACGTTCTCAGATGTTATGACTTATTCGTTGGAGGAAATAAACATTTCCTGTCATGTTCCGATTTTACATCGAGCCCGTTTATAAAAATCTAAATCTCCTAAGGCAACTTGTTATTTAAACAGGTTTGTCCGCTTTCAACGATTCCCTGATTTTTGCACCAGGATTGCCCGTATGTTTCACGATCTCAAAGCAGTTCCTCAACTTGCGTTGGATTCATCTACGTATTTTCCAACTTCCTAACAGCTCGTCGACTATACGTCGAATTCGTCTGCAAATTTTCATCCTGGTGATACCCCAATTTCGCATCGAGTTGGTTCACAAAGTTTCATCCTCCTGCGGCTCCCTGATAAGGCATCAGGTTCGTCCGCACGTGATTCTATTCCTAGAAGTTCCCTGGTAACGCATCAGATTCGTCCCCTTCCTGAATATTTCCAGTTCCCTGATTTCCGTGAGATCTTCTTGCACTGCTTGCGGCTATGACTCTTAGCAGTTTAAATTTTATATCAGTTAAGGTCCATTCTACACTATATTTGGACCACTTTTATATAACAAAATTTAAATGCGTAATCCACTACATGATTAAATATGAAACTGTAGAAATTATTAATACTTGAAATCAACGTTTTCAGTATACGTCACTAGCTATATAGGATTATTCAAATCATTTTGTCATTCTTGATACTTTCTCTTTTTATATTGGTGAAGGGCACGAAATTTCCTTTTTTTTTACTGTTTTCGTTATTATATTAAAGAATAATGATATCTCGTAGAATAAAAGTTTGATTATTTTCAGCAAAATTCAAGATTGAATATTAAAATATTGAGACTTAAGTGTGTTGCATAATTTTATCTTACCATATAAATATTATTAATATAACTAACTCAGTAAGAGGCATATGTTATAACTATTTCAACTTCAAATCTGTTGCGATTAAACTCTAAATAAGTTACACTTCTGAGAAGGGAATTCATATAAATCGCGAATAATGTCAATTAATTTTAACGCAAATTTGTAAAAATTTGTCTAATAAATAAAACAAGGACAAAGCATCAATCGACCATACTTGTCATTATCCACGATATTCAATAATATTATTTTTAGATGTACTAATAAAAATTAAAAGAGAGGTCCAGTCATTTTTAAAATTGATATAATTTAAACGTGATTTTTTATACTATTAATCTTAATTACAGTACTTAAATTAGTTATTTGAAAGTATTTGATTTCTAGTTTTCCAACACTTTTATTTTCCGACAGTTATTTCAATAATAACATAAGTCTTGAATTACTTTCGATCAAATTGATGTTTATCCTCGAATCACAGATACTTGGTATTATTTTTACTGTGATGTAGCTGTGACGCATAACGTGCACGTATGGTCGTTTATGTGGGCCTATTAGGTGTAAAGAAATATGTACATATATATCGTGTGTGGTAGTATCGATGAGTGTATAAGTAGTACATTCTTGAACAAGTGCACGTCGACGTGTAGCAAAAACAATTTACATTAACTGAATGAAATAATTTAGAGAACAAAAGTAAAACTATTGTCAACTTAAGCTTCAGAAATAAAATAAAATAAAAAATTGCAAAATAAATTGCAAAATAAATTGCAAAAGAAATAAAAGAAGTAAGATTAACCAGAAAGTACTTATATTATAATGAAGAAAAAATATTTTAAGTATAACAAACAAAACTGAAAATGTTACAATAATTATTAAACGATTGATATTGGAAAACTTGTTAAATTAAAAATTGTTTTACAATTGATCTTTTTCTAATATAATATGAGCTTGATGTCGGGAATCTTTTAACTGAAATTTGAAAAGAAACAATTTCAATTATGAATCTTGATGGAATTGTGATTCTAATTCCTCATATATATGAAGGTGATTTTGGCAACCTCGGAATGTTGGTCAAAGCTGCAATTGAAACATTTTCATGATAATCCTCTTAGTCAAGCCTAGATGAATCTCGAACACATCTCATAGTCGTACTTCAGTTTGCTGTCAAATGCAAATACTATGTGTTCTCGCGCTCTAATGTCGAATTGCTATTGCGTTGAAGGAAATCTACAGGCAAAGAGACAGGAATATAATTGTAACTACTATGTATATATGACACGTCAACCTTTCAGTTAATGTCTTTCATAATATCATCGACCTACGCCAAATATCTAATTGTCGTCCGTTAAGTCATAATTCGTATAAATGGCATAGATAAGCAATAATGTTTATTATTTTATAAGAAAGGAAAGATGCATTTATATGAAAATATGTATGATAGATCTTATCGATTTGATTGTTTCCTATAGTTTCTTATCTATTGATTAAATTTTTATTTTTATCATGTAATTATTTTGTAATTAATTCTTTCATATTTATATATTCATGTGCACATATGCTTGAATATGTACGTACTTTATATTCTACCTGTTCAGAATATATCTGTGTAAATTCTGTTTGCGTATAATACATCCTGTAACTAAAACATTGGTTGTTCAGTGGTTATAGAGTTTAACTCAACTTGCGCGTACATGCAGAAACACTGAATTGTTCAATATTATATAAAACAGATACGTGGTAACAAATATTCCACGCGAAGTGCTACAGTACACGAAGGGAATCCGCGTAAGGGATATATCCATGAGATTATTCTGACAGCAGCCGTTCGACAGTTTGTTTCGAAACAGTTAAATAAACGATGTTTATTTGATGTTTGAAATAGTGCTATAGAAAAAATAAATTAATCCATAACTTTTGTTCATTTCTTTAGATGGTTAATCTTTAAATACATCATCATTCTAAATATAATATATTTGTTTAAGATTACCGATTTATTTACAATAAAATGAAAAATAGTTTATTTGTCGATACTCTATATTTATACGTTTACGTCGATATTTTATCGTCGATAGTATAAATACATTCGAATGCACACTGCAGTAAGTGCAACTGTTACATTAAAAAATATAGTTACGTTACCAGTTAGTAAGATCATGCCAAGAGATCATTTAAGAGTTAAAATTTTTACGATAGTGTACATGTCGATATGTACTGTTACACGTAACATGCAACATTTCCTGAACTCTCTCGAGATGCATTTTTCTCTTAGTAATGAATATGGTAACGTAATAATACGGACTATAGCACACTCAAATGAAAAGAACAGATTAAATATAATTTTTATGATAACATATGTAGTCCCACCTATAATGGGTTCCTAAAATGTTTCAACGAATCTAAATGATATCAGAAAAATTTTAACATCTCAGCAATCGTTCTAGAAGTTATCTTGGAATTTATTATATCATTATTGTCGAAAGAGTTAAGCATGTAGGTAACTATATATTGGCTCTAAATTTTTAATGTAAGGAGTGTAAAAAGATAATTTGTCATGATTTTGACAGGTGATTGTACACCTCTAAAACGATTGAGTTGCGGTTCCATGTTTTCTTTAAGATTTTTTACCCTTGTGACAAATAACTACTATACGATGCAATAAAAAAAATTCGTCCTTGAAATTCAAGGTAAAAGTCAATATTGCGGCTACTTCTTTTGCTGATCTCCACCGATTCAGAGCTGCAGAGTCACCTGCCAAAGCCACAACAAATAATCTTTTTACACCCTGTACAAACCAGTCTGGATAATAAACAATAGTAATAAAATTATTTAATATGATTTATGATATCAGTATATCTATATCAAACTTATACATATACACAAAATACCTTGCTTTACTTATTTAGTATATTATATGTATACTTTTGACGAAAAGACTATTGTGCTGGGGACACTATAAGTAACTTTATGTCGAAACATTAGGTAACGCCTCCGGAAAGTTCATGAATCCCTATGAATTAGCAAAAAACACTACATAATCTGGAGAACACCACAGTACATTCCTTTACAGCGTTAAAAATATTAACAAGAACATGCTTGAAAAGCAAGACAGCCAGAGAAAAGTATTTTGTTCCTCAGGACTCTGTAGCAAAACTGTTGCTGCACTTTAAAATAGGGTTTTTTTACTAGACTTTAAAGGAATTTTTTTATGTAGACTCTTTGACGAATTTTCCAGTGTTTTCTAGGCTTTAAAAGACTTTTATATAGTAGATTTTATACTTTGAATCATACTCTTTTACACAAGTAACAGTAGCTTATGAAATATTTTCCTAATAGCAAATAAAGTATTTTTATTTGTAATGCGCAATATTTGTAATAATATACATGTTGCTGGTCGAAAATGAACTGGTTGAATTATCGTTTAACTACAAGTTAAATATGCAAGTACAGCTCATCGAAATGTAGACAGTTTAATTAGATTTTGACCAGCTGGGACAAATACTTGCTTTATATACTAAACTGTAATATCGGATACAAAATTATGCTCAGTGCATAGTAGAATAGTCAGAATAGTATAAGATTGTGTTATACATATACATATGTAATCACTGCAATGTACGGCACAATCGTTCAGTTGTTTGCGATGATTACAAAAACTTATTAATTGAAATATTTCTCCATTGCGTGAACAACGTAGACGATAGGAAACATTTCGAAAATGCTTTTTTTCATATTGAATTCAAATTGATTTTGATTTTTCAAATAAAAGCTTATAATACTTTCTCTATTATACATCAGAGTAGAGTATATAGAGTACATTAAAATAAATTTAAGAAGAAAGTTCATACCAAATTTATGGCGATGGAAATAGTATAGTAGTATAGCTAGTAGCAGTAAATAAGTAGTAATACATATCTTCGCGACTCATAATTATTCTGCTTTTCAATATAAATATAAGCACAAATCCTACTTTGAGAATGATTATAATTTTTCAATAAAGAATAAAACTAAAAAGACAACTTTTTACTTTAATACATATTCAAATTGCATATTGTTTTTTGCAGTACAACATTTTTCTTCTTCAAAATTGTATGCATTACTATCTCTTGGAATGGCTGAATTAACTTTATATGCTTTAATAATCGTTTTCGAAATAATGATTTAAATTCATTTACATTATTCATGAGTATTGTTAGTAGAGCATCTTGAGACAAAATCAAACATTTAAGAATTTATAACACATATTTCGCAGGTATTACGAAAGTGTATAAAAAATTAAACACATTTATTATGTGTATACGTAAGATGGGTATTCAGGTTATATATTCATTTTTTACTAAATACATATTTACAGTAAGTATCGTGTAATTTCTACATATACATGTTTTGAGATTGTTTTTACATTCAAACAATATGTATCTGGCAATCGTATTTGTAAAAATGAGCTGGACTAAATCCGAGTATTTTCATAAGCCATTGCATGTACATAGTTACTGAAGTTTGTACATCACCCCATCGAATTATATACCTAATAATATGTTTCTTTCCGATTTAAAAAGTAGAAACTGTTCGTGCACATATTATATATTTTAACAATCATAAGGGCAACTAGAACAGATTGAGATTTTATTTAAAAAGAAAAATTAATTTCCTATTAGTCCGTTTATTTTTCTCTTATATTGTATTGTAATAAAAGTCAAATCATTGTTTGATTACGTTTCAAATATTTAATATCTAATTATTTAAACTTTATACGTTAAAAACAATATGATATTTTACGAAATATCCTTCCTTGATACACTCTTAAGTAATGGTTACTATATGAGAAAGCCTCCTCAAATTTGGTAATGCGAACTATGAGTTACCAGAGGAAGCATGCTACGGTTATGCTTCTGTTGTGAAAGTTATTTTCAGATATCCGCCTCCCTTAGGTATTACACCGATAAACTGCGAACGTCAGAATCGTCAATTAGAAATTAATTCGAAACATCCATTAAGCAAGCAGGCCTGTTTCACTAAAGCAACAATTATTTTATACGTTCCACGGTGTTGTTGCAAACTTTGCAACAGGTACAACAAGACGTGGTCGATGTATCTAGGTTGTGTGACAGGTCAGCTTTACTCCGCTCGAGTTGAATTGCATACTGCATCACACCTAGTATGCATGCAATTCATTAGTAATGAGCCCGTCCGATAAAACCGATTTAATTAGCGGGATACGGTCAAATCATGGTAAACCATGGTAAATCATGGAACGATATGCAGACTTCAAACGAAAATTTTTCAAACCTACATGTGAAAATTAAGACTATTATGAAGTTTTTGGGTGAAAAGAATATATTGATTTGTATATTATGATAGACAGATGACGATAAAAAATAGATGAACTGCTTTTTACATTATAAATGGAACGATGCATCTAAAAAATACAGATGCATTTTTTAAGGTAAAAATGTGTATTCTTTTACGTACATCAATTATTTACGACAAAATGGGCATTAGGGTGGTATGTATTAAGGAGCAGCAGAGGACTAAAGGAAGTTTAACATCGATAATTAATACTAGTAACTTTGAAGTAGACATTTTGTACGATATTAATAATAGTTACTAGTTCCGAAATATATATCACATCTATTAATTTTATTATTCTAATCAAGTAGTATTTTTATCTGTAATATCATACTGACACATATTTCATGTTCCTTGCCATTAAAACTTTCTTATTTTTTGTTCTTTTATTTATATTTATTTATTTTTCTTAACTTGCTCGTGCCAAAAAACAGTTCAGAACACATTTTAATAAATTATACTCTTCAAATAAAATAACAAACGTAATAAATATTTCCTGAGATGGATTTTTGGCATGAGCAACTAAATACTCCTCCATACGGAATAACGAGATGCAAAAGATGCATCTACTAGTGCGTAAAGAGATGTGATTCTATTTTTTAAAAAATCATAATTCACCTTCATATGTCTTATATGTGCCCCTGCAAGAAAAACTAATAACATGAAATCGTAATTACTTCACTCAATTCTTGTTTGAAAAATTTCTTTATAATACATTAGCTAATTCAATAATAACGTGAAATGACAAAGTTAAAGGCTTTGTTCAATTTTGAATGGGATATCTCAAGTGTTAAGGAATAATTTTCTGTTTCTTCATTAGTATTATTATTTATTTTTTATCTGACTGTGCAATATAATCATTTTGCAAATAGTATCAATGCAAGAGCCAATGGAATTTTAACATCATTTTTCAAGAGAATGATTGAGTTGCGCGATGTATGATTCCCTTGAAACTTTTATTTCTCATAAGTTTTATACGACGTAATAAAAAAATTTAACTTTGAACTTCAAGATCAAGATTAATTTTGCAACAAATTGTTTTAGCAGGTCTTCACCAATTCAGAATGTTCACGCAATAGTGGTCGCGACGCTTATTTTTTAGTCTACCCGGTACATCGGTAGATCGTTTCATGTTAATACATATATATTTATGCATTGTCAAATATGATAGGCAAGTTTATCGACGTTATACTAGGATACTGTATATGTAAATTCTTAAATTATTTCTAACTATTTATTACTAGTGCCATTAGAAAGAAGAACGTTTTAATAAATCACAAAATGCAATAGATTTCAGTGCATTTTGGATGTCATGCAACAAATAATTTCAAATAATTTCAAACAATTTCTTCCTATATGTATTTAATTTTCTGCAAATAGATTAGAATGCGATATATATATATATAACATAATATAATATTTGAATCAAAAGTTTGAAATATTGTGTGGATCACTATACCACGAAATCAAAAAAAGCAACTAGTAATAAAAACGTTTGTGTGTATGTGTGTGCAATGAAACAATACAGAGGATATGGACATGCAACATAATAAATGTTACAAGAGAGAGGGGATTTATGAATCGCGACGCGAAGCAGAATTTCGTGCGGTTAGCGACGAAACTTCCGTCGTCACCAGCCGGAAAACGTTGTTTCTCTCACTCGTCGACCCTTCCTTCATCGAAAACGAGTAACACAGTTGCGATAAAACTTTTTAATAGGACGATAAAAGTACTATACCTATAGGATATACACGCTACTAAAACATTATTATTCGCAGAATGCAATTAAGAAAATTGTAAACCTTAACTTTTTTCGGACAAATGGAAAACATAAATGAAATTATTTATTTTTGTCTGGTAATAGAATTAACAGTATTTTTTTATAATTATTCTGACTACATATGAAGCAATGAAAAATTGATGTTATGTTGAAAATACAAAGTTTATTTCGTTTTAATTATATCTAGTAAACCCTTTAATACCAAAAGTCATATTCCACTAATGGTTTTACAGCAACTGCGTTTACATATTTTAGAAAAATTATGCTAGACGTATATCATAATGAGACACGATATTGAGCACGTCTTTTAGATATGTGTAAATAATATCGACAAGTGTTATGTTGCACGTAGCTACGTATAAATATATTATTATAATTCTGTATATTCGAAAAAGTGTGTTATTCAACAAAAATAATCAGAATAAGTTAAATAATGCGATATAAATATGTGTATACCAATCTTAGCTCATAAAGAATTTAGAATACCTGTTTTCTGTTTAATCAAATTAAATGTTTCTGGTAGTTTCCTACAATGCTATACAGTATTAAGCAACATTCCAAGAAAGAACTTTTTAGATAATTTTATTAACAGAGGTATTTATATACTCTTGTTCCCTCTTATTAATTCATTTCCTCATCGCAGTAATTGAAATAAGTGTGAAAAGCCAGATTTGATTTATTAGCACCAAAATATGGAATATTATTCTGCTCTTAACTTCTTTATAGAAAACTTTGTAATATTAATAAATTGTCAATATACGGTTTCAGTCGGATTAATTTATTTAATGTTATTAACGTACACAAATTGCGGCTTATAAAAAACAATTAACATATTTGAAAACATGGACACACAATTGAAGATGCTACAAATGTTGAATACTTTCTATTTCGATTAGTATTCGCAATGTTACTCAGGTTATTAATGTGTTTTAACAGTAAGCTTTGCTTGCCTGTAACTTATCAAGAAACTTCTTGTTACCTTAGGAAGGGGAAAATTGAATTTTAACGATGCAGGAAAGGGAAGAAACAACAACATAAGGATCTTGAATCTAACTCTAAAAGAATCTCCTTCAGTGAGGAGAAATGTGCGTTGGTTATAGCTGGTAGCTGCATGTGAACTTTAAGTTCTTTAGACAGAATTATGCGGTGTAAGCGTTGGGAGCGGGTATTAAACCCACAGTCAGAAAATTTCATTTCTTTCCTAATAAACTTCACAATGTCCATTTGTTCTTTTAGCTTAGTTCGACTTTTTTCATTTCAGTCTTCTACATTTTCGCTGTAACAAATTTCAATTTTTAATACCTAACGAGAACGAATCACATTTCTCTTAATTCATTTCATGTTTACATAGTATCAATTTTATAAATATATTAAATAAATATAGGAACTGAAACTTTTCGTACTGGTTAGTACTTCGGGGAAATGAAGATAGAAATTTTGTAGATTTCTAAAAATTTGTTGAGCTAACATCTACCGATAATGATGATAAATACTTTAAATTTACAGGTATTTTTATTAAAATAGAATTAATTAAATCTAAACATTTTTCAAATAACAAATTATTCTTCCATTAATTCAAGATGTCACTTGTTATAAGATATGAGACGCTTTTATCCAAGAAAGTATTGTATGGGTTTCTTCCAAGTTGCTGTAATAAAATTATATGAAATAAATATATGTAATAAGGATTTGTTACCAAATTCTTGATGCGCATTATTAGAATCTATTAATTATTTTAGGTAAATACAAAGAAATATATTTTCCATAAATTTATTCGAGAAGTTAAATAAAAATAATAAAGCTTTTATTGGAATAGTTATTTCGTACATGTAAAAAAATTATAAAATGTCTCACTCGCATAAAAGCTTGAGATAATTGCTATTGAAAGACACGAAAAGTGTTGACGGAATGGGTAGGAATAAACGGTACGATTTTCAAGAGACGATTAACATCCGTTTCGCGTGAAAGATTAAGGAAACACTTGAGTCACTGTCAGAATACTAGAAGAGGCAAATGGCAGAGAACGACTTTGGAAGAAGGAACGACGGAGAAACCTTGCGAGTTACAGTATACCAGAAAGAACTGAGATCGGCACAGTTAAGAACTTTCAGGGAAGAAAACGTATAAAGAAGTTTCGAAGAGGAAAACTCGAACGGATCGTATCGACGATTCACGATACGTTTTAATAGAAGTAGCCGAAAACGCGTGCGAGACATCTCTGAAAAATCAACTAAAAGGAAACTGCCACAAAGCAAAACAACAAAACACTGTGTATGTTAAAATCTCAATGATACTTAAAAAATCCTATCTGATAACATACTAAATGAATACTGAAATTTATTTTTATTTTATTTATTATTTGTTTAAATGTATCGAAGTCTTCGGTGTTTGTAAATCCGAAATACCATTTATTTCAATATAATACCTAATTATCTGTCTTCATATATAAGTAGTTAAGTAATCTTAAAGGAATCACTTATTATTCGTTTCATATAATTGATTAACAAATATCTTATAGATAGAATAGTTATGTTGATATCAATTTGAAACTTAAACATACTTTTATACTCTAGGAAAGAACAAACAGTATAAACGACAATATAAACAAAACAGGAAAGTATAAACAGATTTTTATATTTAAAATAATATTTTAATGCGTTCTGTTATATTCAGAAAAAACAATAGGAGCGTAATTATTCGCATTGGTATCATTTGATATCACTAAAGTATAGTAACTAAGAATGATATATTTTTTCTATTATTTTTTCGAAATTACTTGCTTTGATAATGAAAGTTTATTCACATAGAAACACTTTTTACTACTTGGCACGTTCATATTTTATGTGATATTTACAGTGTTTGCAATTACTTTTTTTCCAGCAGAATATTTCATTTGGAAAAACGTTGCGCTCATAAATAAGAACAGATGAAACGTGTAAAATCATAAAATCATAAAACCATAAAAGCAATATATTTCTAAGCACACCAGCACATTTATTATTGAGGTATTGAATACTTTAAGTGTTACATACATTACATTCTATATTTTTCAATGCATTTATGTTTTCTAATTTGCCGATTATTCATGATTCTATATGAATGTTTTTATTTTTTCGTAATTGTATCTGCATCATACGATTTGCATGTGTTTACGAAGCTAATACTCATAATTTTAGTATCAGCAATCTTTATAAATTTAAATACGGCTCTTTTGCTTAGGATTAAAATTGTATACTTTATAAAAATCAATATGAAGGTAAATATCACACAACTGTTATTACATGTTGTAAGTAATCTTTGTTACTGATTATTTTTCATGCGATATTGTTTATTATATCAGAAAAAAGGGCGAGGCCGAAAAACATATAGAATACATATCACACATTACCACATTTTCGACCCATCTTTCATTATTCACTTGACATAAGGTTGATCACGCTCAAATATCAAATACGAATTCTGTATGAAATGAAAATTACGATATATGCAATGAAATTAGGACCATTGGAAATAAAATTATAGCTTCCTTCAACATTACAATGTAATAAGCACTGCTTTAAAATTTAGTCTCTGAAGATATCTCCACAATATAAAAATAAAGAAAATTAATTGAATTTTTGCTTAAACAGTGATAATAATCAAATACCATTTGTTAAAGGGAATGAAGACCATAAGAGTTTCTTCTGTGGCTTTAATCTTCTTCTTAATTCGTAAGGAAAGTGATCTTGATAACATTATTACAAAAGATTTTGAAATTTTACGTGTAAAACTACATTCATGTTATGCATGTTATTTCAAATAATATATTAAAATTGATCATTTATAAGATAAATATATCTATATTAATAAATGATGAAAAGAATTTAACGTTCGAACATTTCCTCTTTAGCAAATCTGCAGTGAAATAAGTAGGAAGAATGGTTCTTAAACGTTTTCCGTTCTTAAAGTCAATAAATGTACATACATATATCGAGGGCTTTTAAGAAGGCTATAAACTTGATACAGAAGGTTCTATCTTTAAGCGTCAAAGCTAACATATCGATCTTGTGGCTTTAAATTTTCTATCATGTTTCTCTCCATATTATTTCCCATGAAAATCCAGTAAAATTTTCAGGAAGAAAAGTTAATTCATTGTGAATACTTTTAAATGGATATTTTACAAAATTGTAACAATCTATTAATCGTATGTCCAAAGTATTTTATTTTTCTTTTATATCTATTATTATTCTGGTTTGGCAACGCAAATAAGAAGACGCTTATTTCATTTTATATAAAGAACACCTTTTCTTCTTTAAAGTCAGTTTCTTAACAGTTTCAGAACCATTAATCTTTGCATCATTACAACCGTTACAATGACTACAACATTACAAAGCCCGAAGTTCATTGAAATTTCAAAAATAGTGTCACATCTTGTGCTACAACGATATTGCTAAAAAGATATTGATAGCCTCTTTCATTTTTTTAAAAATCCTTAATAACGTATTATTTCAACTTATGACTTTATCGATGAAATAATATACATGGGTGTTGTTGAAATCTCAGAATGGATGTAGCTTTAGACTAAATCTGATTTTATCGAATATAGTAAGAATATTATAATATTTTTGGCATTTTACCAATTTGCCACTTTAATACGAGGTTCTTACAAAATTGTAACGATTCAAAACGTCCAAACTAGTTTTCCCTAAAATCAAGATTTTTGAGTTATGTTACTGTTTCAGTTAATGAGCGGTATGTATATATAATTATTGTTTTGATTTTCTAAACTTTTCCGACAATTGGAAAAAAAGAAACATTCTGAGCAAAGGTTAATTCACACAGAATCGATAGCAGATTCTGATATAAAAAATTACCATGAAATTTCTTCTTAGCAAGAAAGATTATGTTTAAGTACCTGCATTGTTTTAAATCGCAACATAAATTTTTTTATTCAGCATTGTAGGTGACATTGAAAGAAATGCAATAAAATTGCTTTTTTCAAGTTGCTGCGTAAAAGTTGCTTCTTCTTAATACTTCCTTAGACAATAAGCTTCGTTATTGGTATTTAAGAAAAACATAAATATACAAGTAATTTTACGATATTTGGTAATCGAATCTAGACAATAAACACACTTGTTATAGATTGCATTTTTTAAAATAAGTTTTATGCAGTAAATGTTTATACATATATTATATTTAAATTCACAATATTAAATAAATTACAGGTAATTGCAACGTTAGACGTAGCTTAATAACAAATAAATAAAGTATATGCTTTCAAAAATGATTTTTAATACATAATAAGAAATAGACTGATCTAGTAATATTTTTAAAAAATTCAACTTTTTATTCTATATATAATTTTGAGGAAACCAGATGGTCTAATAAATAATTAAATTTTTATCAAACAGTTGTATGGCATTATAATAGTATTGAATTCATACATTGAATCTGACACAATAGAAATTAATATTTCACGGATGAAATATCAGAAAAAGTGTGTTGAGATGTCTTTGTCTGAAATAGGAGCGATAGCGTTAGATCGACGGATTCAGTTTTTCTATTATGTTAGGAGAACATGTCACAGAGGATTTCTATTAACACAGTTCATTGAGCTTAAATATGAAGGGTTTCCTCTAGATACGCTGTCCTGGAAAAAGAGGAAAACGAAAACTAGTGCGGATCACTCGATTCTTTTATTGTATTTCTTTCTGGAGGACATTGTCAAATAGCAACTCGGAAATATGTACAAGAATAAAATACAATAATATTTTCAGTACGACGTTTATGCTGAGATTATGAAAATGGAACATAAAATCAAGTAATGTTGATATATTGTGAAGAATATAAATTACGCAGAATTGGAATTTAGATTTCTTTTTAGATTGTTTTTACTATAAAAGAAAGAAATCGTCGAAAGTTTAATTTATAGAGATGAAACAAACAAATAAAGTTTATTTTAATAGATGGTTTCATAATTAATATCTAACAGATAATGGAATGGCTGAAACTGTGGAACGTTTTCTGAAATTAACTTTCTTTAATAAAAAAAAAACTTGTTAAGAGAAAATATCTAGTAATAAAAATATTTTGTAAAAAATTATTAGTTCAAAGTTAGAATTGGAAATAGACTGTACTGTGATATTTTTCGTAACTTTAATCAGGATGTAAAAGCTAATTGACTAACCATAGCATATGCTAAAGGAAATTCTACTTAACCATATTTGCCATTCGCATGTAGTTACACACATATGGTAACCTCCTCCGAAAATGGTGGTACATTGCTAGAACGTAGATAATTGTTATATACACCCAATGTTTCCCAGGACATAATTACTATTACTGTTGCTACTATCACTGACGCGACCGGTATTATCATTGTTATTGCTCGTGTTATAAAGGTTACTGTTAACACCATTATATTAAGGTCTTGTTAACCTGTTCACGCGCGATAACGCATAGTTTAATGTATACGATTGCACATGTGTTCCTATACTTTATCTATATCGAGTACATGGATATCTGTCTGTAAATTTTAATACATGATTATTTAAATGTAGAATTAATATAGTCGGATCCTTATAACCTGGAAGGAACATTTCATGGTATACTTATTAATTCCGTGCTATACGTGTCTTATAACGCAAGAACTAAAAAAGAGTAACACTGCTAATAATTATGTATAGAAATAACTGTTATTTTTTGTCAGAAATGTGTCAGGCCTACAAAACACAAAAGACAAGGGCAACAAATTAACTAAAAACAGTACTTGTCTGCTTACCTTGCTTAGGACAATGATGTGTCTTTATGCCTCTAAAATCTATTGTCACATACAGGTTAACAATATAACATACATTTAAACAATACTGAAATTGCGTTATTCGAGTACTGCGTTATACAGGAACCTACTATGCATATATTTGTTGTAAATTTGTTGTAAATGAAAGGAATTTCTTGTTTCTTCGTACATTATGAATTTTACCTAGTGATTATGTAATATTCCATAAAATCTCGCTTAAATGAGTCACGTTATGTTTCTGTACGTGTTACGTGCATATGTGGCCGATATAGATGACAATGCGCTGCAACTTGTTACCCACCGAATTAACCTTGGGTAAATGATTCATGAGAGAGAGTAGTGGTCGAATGCGCGATGAACGATCAACGACACCGAGCGTTGTCCTTCTCCGATTGACGAATAGATTTCGAATTGTCTCCGATTGATGAGATGAGATTTACGAATGTTTAAATACGAATGATTATACGATATAATGCGACTATACGACTATCCTATAATACGTACGTTATGGGTGGTTAACGATACAGTCTTCCATTAACGCGTACGTATGTTGCTTCCAATTGAGAGACTCGTCCCAGGTTGAACACTGATCGTTCACTGATTAAGATGACATTTCACTTCACTGATTGTTCATTGATTAAGACGACACTTCACTTCACTGATCGTTCACTGATTAAGACAACACTACATGAATGCTTGAAGATACTGTTTACGGTTGAACATCTCGCACAGAACTGTCAACTGATTGTTTCGACTGATGAACGATTCTATCTCCATTTATGATTGGAGATGATTATGAGTCAACAAATGTAGATGGGGCTACTCTCCAAATGCTGGAAGATTGGGACGGGTTTTTACTCTACGTCTGGTAAAGAAAATGTTATCGTAGAAGGAAGATTGTGTGAGAATACTCTTCTGATACTCTTACTCCACGTGTGGCGGAGAATATGTTCACTATTCGAAATCAAGATTGAACTAATCTCTGAATCTTGTTCACAATTAAACGATTCAAACGAGATTGACGATGCCATGTTGGACTCGACCGAGCGTCCAACAAAACTCGAAACGTAAGTCCTGAAATATGCATACTGATTTCCACTAAACGTCAGAAAATGTCCCATCAGCATATTCGCTCGCAAGACGTCACTCATTGTTTTCGCGTGCGCTCGATGCGCTGATGATTTTTAGCGGGAAGCGCGTGAGCTATAACTGAAAAGAGATGAGATTTCGATGTTATTATGTAAGGATCGTCGTACTTCATCCGGACAGCGCTCGACAGATCGGATCGTTACAATCCGTCAAATTATTCTTCGGGAAAAATCTACATTTATGACTTACTCGACTATAAAAACTATAATAGGCATGGACAATTAAAAATGCTACTGTGAATATTGAAAGCAATCGTTTTAGCTGTTAAAATCATATTCTCTATAATAGTTTCTTGATTGTGAAAGTGAGCGTCATAAATTACTTGCGAAAATCCTCACGACTTTTGTTTCTTCAAACGAAATAGTCACTAAGTACAAAACTCATAATAACATTATGTTACATAGCAACTGCTGTTCCTTTCAAATCACATGACAGTTGAAAAAATCTCAATTTTATTTAGAACTTGAAAACACATGTATTTGAAGTCAAATAACATAACTCAATAAAATTATGCAACGACTAATTTTCTGTTTATTTTGTCCTCTATCAAAAACTTTCCGACCCACCAACAACTTGTTATCATCTACCAACAACTCAAATATCATTATTTGTTCATTTTTAACAAACGCACACAAAAAGATTCACCACCCTTGTATTAACAAAAGAACAATGGATCGGTCGTAATGAGCGGAAGCTAGAAAGTGATGGTTAATTGGTCTGATTCTAAACCAAGTTCCTAAAAAAGTACCGGCGAGAGAAAATGCGGTAGTGTTCAGTTTATGCACTCGCGGTAAACGCCAGAAAAAGAGGCAAAACTCTGGATTTCAGGCAAGCCTACTGTAATTGGGGTGCGCAGTGTCCCGTTACACAGAAAATCAACTAAGACTTAAACCATGTAGTATGACCTTCTTAATTAACTGCTTATTATCCGTATGGTCAATAGCATAATTTATCGCAATGTCCCAAAATTATTGTTTGCATTTTAAAAATATGAAGAATTTAAGAAGCTCTAATTAAGAAGACATAAAGACTATTATAGTGTATGCCACCTTTCATTTTCTATTATTATTTGAAATAATCGAATATTTCACAGATAAATTATTTGAAAATAATTTATTTCTTAAAACAATATTTTTGAATTTATCTGTGTACATACTTATTGACAGATATACTTATTTGTTATTTTAGTTGAAGTAATTATTTGTCTCCTTTGTTTGTTATTCCTATTTCAAATAAAATGTGCTTAAGTCTGATAGAAACTAATGAAAGTGTTCATATTGTATTTAAAATTTTTATATCATATTTACGTACAAAAGTCTATGCAATGTATTATTATAAGCTGATAGTCATATTCATAGATGTCATTCAAGGATACTTAAGCCGCGTATACATAGGATGCATACATGATCTATTGTGCAATATACAATATAAAAATGTATAAATATACGATATAATTCAAATGAGAATTATAAATATTTCTTTTTAAATATATGTAATATGTAGCTTGTACTACATGTAGTTATAGAGAAAATATGAAGATGTAATCGCTTGTGAGAAATGGTAGCATGTGGTACTTATTCCAAAGAAGACATCCACGGATTAGAAAGATAAGTATAACTATAACTTGTTTCTTTGTATCGCGTAGAAAAATTTGTATTTTGATACCCATGTTTTAATTTTAATTTTTATTACTCATATTAAATGTGTTAATATATCAAAATTAAAAATTATTGTAGAACGAAATATGTTTGTACACAGCATATGTTTGTATATAACACATTCTGAATAGGTAATACTAAATTTTCTCAGCTCGTGATTACACTTACTATACGTCTATGTGCGTTTAAAACATTTACGGAAGGGACAATTGCAATACGTCTGAACATTTTTTTATGAAACCCACGGGAAAAACGTAAGTTTATTTGTTTAAGCTTTCTAATTTTTATATTACTTAGTGACTAGAAGGATGTATTTTCATATGAGATAGTCAAGATAGAGATAATTAGATTCAAATGCACAAACTTTTTCAAATAATCAATAATATCTGTAATTGATATAATATCGTATAATATTGTAAACTTAAACTTGTAACGTTCAGTATTTTGAAATGCTCAGAAGGTTAACAGAGATATATATTTAATCCTAAAATGAAATTGACAATTTTTATTACCGTTTGGTACCATAACAGAATTTCAAAATTGTTTTCTTATGAAAAGTGGAGATGTAAGTTGTCATTGTCGTTTCTTATGGTTTCCAGTTAATGTTAACAATGTATGATCAAAGTATAGATACTGTGCTTAAGACTCAGTTTATTTAAGAAATAACAGATATTATTAGGACATTACATATTATCATTTTATTTATTTATTACTTACATTCTACTTTCAATCAAAATACGTTCTCGTTACATTACACTATTTTTAATACAAATTTCATTATTTACACCTTTGATTTTTCTTGCAAATAGTAGAATTTCTTTTACTTTATGTGACTGATTTGTAATATAATCAGAAAAGAATTGAAATACTTCGGGTTATTAGAGGTAAGAATGTGCTTTTTTAAATAATGTCATATAAGTGATTATATCAACGTGCAATCTGTATTTTTAAGTCACTTATAGAGTTGAAAGGCAACCTCGAAAAATGCATTAATTTGTTCGTCTCAGCGAGTCAAATCTCGTGGAGACGTTAAGGTAAAAGTTAACTGTAGATAAGCGAAGATTGAGAAAACGAATCGGAATAGAAACGAACTGTCTCTGCTCAAGCAAGAGTTAGAAATAGATAAGTGAAGATCAGGGAAATGGATCGAGATAGAATAGAGATACGAGATACGTATAAAGAAGAGGGATCAAATCCGAAACTCCTGCGATTATGGAGATCTTGCAAACGATAATCTTCGTCTTTATGGATACAATTGCTGTGTTCTTGCGAATTTTCGAAAACATAGTTTGCATACGGATAAAGAAAATCGATAGCAAATGGAAATAGTATATGCTTCGATTACTAAATAATGTTGAGTGTTATGCTAGATTATTCTTTTCCAATCCAAAATATATATAAAAATTACTGTACGCAGCGTTGTTTGAAAATTTATAGGAAGCAAAAAGGAAAGACATTTTATGTGCAAATTTTGCAAGATATTTCAGTATGTATAACTTCTATTCAATATAAATTATCAAACGAAATCTTTGTTACGCCAAAAAATCGCAAACAGTTTAAGGTGTTTAAGGTAATGTACAAATTCACACACATTTTTGCACTTCATATTTTTAAATTTAATTTTGACGAAATTCTTATTTTTCGTAGAACTAGATTATTATTTCCCCAAATAACATCATATTTTAATATAAATGATTTACTTAATTGTAATATGGAATTCTTAATTTCTTATTGTAAACAGCAAAAA
This sequence comes from Bombus pascuorum, assembly GCF_905332965.1. Taxonomy (NCBI): domain Eukaryota; kingdom Metazoa; phylum Arthropoda; class Insecta; order Hymenoptera; family Apidae; genus Bombus; species Bombus pascuorum. Next base: position 15,077,011 of record NC_083490.1, on the reverse strand, counting down.
ATAAAAGGTAGATTCAGAGGCAACTATATTTTTATTACTATACTTTTTATAACTGTAGTGATGCATATAACTTTTTCATGTACCTATATAGATCAAGTCCCCTTCTAATTTTACGGAAAAGGTATTAGCTATAATAAAATATTCGAGAAACGATTAACTTGCAAAATATTTAGAATAGATATTTGTATTATAGTACCTTACGTTCTACGACAATTTTGTAAAGATGTATTTCGCGCCATTACCTGAACCCAAAAAATAAGATACCTATGTTTACATGTATTTAACTCTGCCAAATATTTAAATATTTAATAACAATAGCAATAACCAAAATTTGAGTATCTTTTTTTAAAAATATTTATTTATATCTCACGAACTAATAACTTTATCATCATTTTACATTGACATTGTTTTATATAACGTGAAAAGAGTATTTGATTTATGCATAGGATATATCACTTTATTTTAAAAAATGATGGAAGAGCAACGTGAGTATGTACTTCTGAAAGAAATATAATCCTGAAAGTGTAGTTCTCTTTGAGCTATTCACATTTTTTTTTTAAATTTCTTTCTAATTACAATTAGAAAGAAGGTATAATTTGTTTGAGTTACGTGGACTACCTCGTATAAGACATTCATTTTAGTTTCTTTCAAGTGCCTACAACAAATGGGAAAACTTTCCGGTTGCGCCCTATAACATAAAATTTGACCAAACGTTAGAGCGACGGATGAAGTATTCGAACTATAAATATAACGTACATGAACATTTCTCATAGAAAATAATCTAATCTACACACTGTACTATTATCTACGTTAAAATCTATAAAGCTCTATATAATTGTGTACAATGAAATCGTATACTATATAGGTATTTTGCATTTTACTTAATCAAATACACATGTAATTCAACAATTTCATTGTATTTAGTAATCGCTGATTTGGAAGTTAGTAGTAGCTTAAATTGTCTGAACAATAATACGATTTTGTGATTACTTCTACGTTCTATTTACACGAATATTAATCTTGGTTTATCTTGCGTAATGACTAAATATTAAATATAAATTCCGTTTCATCTGCTTTATATAGTAATTTTTTCATTGATTCTTTATTCTTTAAATGAACCTTATAATTCAGAAATTTGAAAGTTGAAATCAAATCTGAACCTTCTCGACTTTTGTGTTTATTTTTGGCTAATGAACTAAAGCATTAAATGCGCAAGAGAAATGAACAGTTGACAACTGTTATTGTATTGACAATTATTACTTTAGAATATAGTTTTGTGTTTCTCGCTTTGTTTTGCATAAAGTCAGTAGTCAGTTCGACTAAATAACTGCGATATCTTCTGCTGCATTTAACCCACATTTATCTTATGGCTAGTGCAAGTCACATTTTTCATTCTCTTATGCTTAGTAATCTTTAGATGATGTTGTTAAAATTGCTTGAAGAAGTTAAACCCAGAAGCTATGCTCACGGGTGTAATAAAAAATATCCCGCCATTTGTTCGCTTAAAGAAATACATATCTGAAAAAGAATTCACATGCACGTAGGTGCTTAGTTATTCGTTGTAACTAACGCAAGGCATTTTTATTTGTTAAATTTTACATGTAGTGCTGGTACATCCCTCTGCTAAGTAAATTTTCATGTTTCTGTAGTACGTTTTTGTCAGAAAAATCTCTTCAAAAATCATACTTGTTTAAAAAAAAAACACAAAATATATAGTAGATAAATGAAAAAAAAATTTACAGTGAAGTTTCGTATAGTATCCTGGAAAATTTCCACGTTCAGCGTCAAAAGTTTCCTCGTTCATCCCCACTAACTGGGGAAGTTCCCTGGAAGGGGCCTTAATGTTCCGTTTGACATATCGCGAGGTTCGACGGTTGACAATGAGTAGTGTAATCTGATCCGAATTTAATTGTCCATAATACATTACTAATTCAATGACAAAACTCTTATTCTTGACTTTTTCTAAATTAAACTTCTACTAACGTATTTGTGAAATTTTTCTGATTAAAAGACGAGATAGTTTAAATCACATTTACATACGTATTTATAATAATAAACGAAAGAAAATAAATTAATGTCACTAAATAAGCAAATACATGTACTCCAAATTATATATATATATATTGTATTTCGTCTTGTTTTAATCAGGAAAAGCTCACAATTACATTCTTACAAGTTCTATTAAAAAAAAAATTAGATATAAGGAAGTTTCATCGTTGTATCAATATTGTCTCTGTTTTCTTTTTTTTTTTTTTTTTTTTTATCAAATCGATTTTCGGGTTTATTCCTCTTTCATTCGTGTTGCCTTTTTCCAAATTCAGTAAAAAGGTAGGCCGTATTTATACATAGATATGTACTTAGGATCGACCCCTCTCTCGTTGATCGCTTGCCTTAGATTCTGATATTCGGATGCTGTACAAGAATTTATGTACATACTTTAATAGCAATTCCGCAAAGCAAATTTCGGAGTATCAGTCAAAGCACATACTCGAAATACATATTGTTATTAAAAAAGAGTAAGTTGGAAATATATTTTACTTTAATATTTTATTTTAAATAGTGATATTTATTTTTTGAATGAAGTATTAGGTGTGTGAAATAAATACAATAGTAAAAGTTCTTTATTTTTTTATTTAATTTGGATTGATTTGATGGAAGGACTTTCGATAAAACATTATTCCTGTTATATAAAAATATTAGATCGATTATACTAGTTAAAATTAACTGTAATTATTCACCTCAAGGGAATCACACCGATGACCTTGATTTTCACATATTTCGTTAAGAGCCTAACGGCGGACGCTTTTAAGGGTTACATTAACTCAAACCTCATCTCACAAAGATGAAAATACTGATCAATTTGACCAACGCACGTAACGTCTATGCAAGTTTGATATCATGCGACAATTGATATTATTTTATATTATTACGGTAGCCGAATTGGAAGAACTCATCGAATCTCAATACGGATAATCAATATTTTCATTTTCCTGGAATAAGGTAAGGGTTGATGTAAATTTTAATAGGGGTCGCCGGCAGGCAGGTTTTATAGAGATTGTTTACAGATAAGATGTGTTTATAGAAACAATAGGTAAACAGTCGTACCATGCTGACATTACTAATGCATACGTTGCCACGGGCCTGCACGTGTAGGCAAGATTCAATATATGTAGTAGTAGCAATAGTTCTCGGAAACTGTAAGAGATTACCGATTAAGTAATTAATAGACTGCAGATTTTTATGCAAATTCATATTTTTAAGAATATAGTTAACAATGTAGAGTCTTGATAGAAAATTGTTTCACCTAATAAATATCATAAAAGCACTAAACTTCGGATATTTTATATATATTTATATATTTTTTCATAATATGCGCATTTTGTGCAATTTTGCACTTTCAAATTTGCTATAAATGCATACAAATCCGTAGTCTAGCTATAAGGGAAAGTTATACAGAATCATGTCATTACCAACATAATATCAATAATAATCAAGATCATCTGCATACTGTCCCTTAGGGTAAATAAACACAAACAAATATGCCAAAGTCACAATGTAAATAATTTATCATTGTTTTGCATTCTACGACTATTTCGAAAAATTATCTTGCAAACGAAACACAGAATTAAATAAAAATAGAGGCGATAAAAATCCATTTCATCAATAATTTTAATCTTATGCTTTAAATATCACCTTAATTTCAGTGCCCTTGTTCATTATGCTAAAACCTTTAAAATTAACTATTATAATTATAAATTTTAACATTTACGTTACATGAATAAATTAATATTAATAAATAACTATTTACACATGTTACTTGTACTAGTATTAGTATTACTTTAGAACTAATTTCAAAATAATTTATTACAGTAGACAAATTATATTTCAATAATGCAATAATGTTTCTGTAAGCGCTATAGGTGCACATGTGGTTAATAAAAATACTGGTGAATATTGACAAAATAAGCGTATAAAATAAATGTACGGTGCTAAATATGCTTAAATTAGTAACGTATAAATTCTCCAATATGATGAAACCAAAAAAAAAAAAAAAAAAAAAAAAAAAAAAAAGAAAAGAAAACTTGTATTATAGCAAGAAATATAAACAAGTCAGACATATATTCTATTAAAAAGTTAAATGAAACTAATTGAGATATATATAATAAATACACGTCAAAGCAGTTTTCTACGTTTCAATATACTTAAATACATATCTTTGAATTATTTAAACAATAATTTATAATTATATCATATAGTAATTACTATACTTACTTTAATTTCCTGACATTTAGTAATTCCATACAAAGGTATTAATCCAAAAATTAATTTTGTTAATGAAATATCGTCAGTAAGTGGAAACTAAATCACAAAGTTGCATAGAAAATATTTATCGACAGTAATAATTTATGAAACGAAATGTACCTGCACATTTTTCTGTAATTAATCGTTAAGTAAATTAATAAACACAAATTTTGCAGAAGAACACTTGTAGTACAATTTACTAATTAGCGATATTACGATGATTTATCTAAAACTATATTGTAGCATAACATGTCGATAGGAACCTATGTCATAAAAAATAGTACAGATCTACTCTTCGGTATGAAAAATACGATAAAATAAAAACGCGTCTACAGTCTACAAGATTGACAGTCATTGTAATGGAAGAATTAAAGTGTCCACTCTCCGTTATTTGGAAACTTTTCATCCGGCAGTCCGAATTCGTTTGATTTATCTTTTTTTTTTTTTTTCGCTGGTTTGTCGCTGGCTAGGGAGAGAATATTTCGGCAGCAACTCGAGCGTAAAAATAAAAGTAAAACCGAGGGAAATTCGTGAACGCGTGTAGGTATCTGTTATTGGCCGAAATCTGACGATACATGAAGCAAGTTCCAATGAACGCGGAAGAAATAATTAAATGTAACGTACAATGTATGCTACGTTCGAGATATACACAATCCATTAGAATGCCAGATATAACGATTAATCAATGTCGTGTTTCTCTTATGCATCGCGTGTCTGATACAATAAACGATCCGCTCAAACGTATAATTGCTAAAGTAATGCTTTACGAAGGGATTGTAGAAAAACATTTAACAACAATAAATCAAATAAAAATTGTTATTTTTACATATATAGTTACTAAATTACTTGGAGTTATCGTCCAGTTTTAAGAGTAAAGATATTGTTTTCATTTTATCTACGTAGGTATCACGAAGGAAAAGAATTCATATCTATTTGTGTATCTTTGGAGAAGCATCTTTTACCATTAGCAATTTGATATCTTTCAAAGTAACGGTATTCTTTTCTCATTCTTAGAATGAAAGATAACATTAAGTAAACACTTATATATTACCCAGCTAGCGAACGACATTAAAATGTTCCTTGAAAAGACGCACAAGGCTTGTAAGTACTCCTTTGTCGAACCATTATGCGAATCGTCTATGTCGTCGGGTTTAGTATAATACTTTGTGATTTGTAGAAAATATGAAGAACATCAAGAGTTGGACTTTTACAAAACAAGCTACATATATTTGCAATAGTATTTTAACAAAATAGCAAACGGTATTGATAGCGAGGTGTTTACTAAAGATTGGTTGATTGGTAGTTGATTGAGTTAGACGGGTATGCTATCTGACTAAATATACAAAATGATTCTATTGGATCCAGTAAAAATACACCCTTGGACAAAAAGATAGCACATGTGTGCTATCATTAATTTCTCATAGATAGAGTCCGAATTTCCCAAGTTTGACGAATGGCATATAAACAGTACCTTGTAGTAATAAGGTATATGAGCTTGAAACTGTATCTTCGCTATTCCTCTTGTATTTATCAACAATGATTGTGAAATCCGGTCGGCGAAATGATAGCACACCAAGCATTTTGTTTCCATTCCTTAGTATTTCTGTGTATTCTGAGTGGTGTAGACGTAGTGAAAAGTAGAAGAATTTCATTAGAAACCTTACAAATTTCGATTCAAACAATGGGACGTGGAAAACAGCTAAATAGTGAAGAGATTCAAACAGTTTTGAAATTAAAGAAAGAAAACTTTACTATTTCTAAAATTGCAAAAGTTCTCAGTAGAAGTCGGAAAGTCATTTATAATTTACTGAAAGATGTAAATAATTATGGAACAAAAAAAAGCAGTGGGAGACCTTCCGCGATTAGTACTCGTGAAAAACGTGCAATTTTACGTGCCGCGTCAAATTCGCTTCTCACGTCACGTGAAATTGCAGAAAAAGTTGGCGTAAAAACTAATCCTCGGAATGTCAGACGTGTACTACAACAATCCGCGCACATAAAGCGGATGAAATTAAAACGAAGACCAGCTCTAAAGCAGATTCACAAGGAGCATCGATTATATTTTGCAAAAGAACATATACGGTGGAACAAGAAGTGGAGGAAAGTTATATTTACAGATAAAAAAAGATTTAATTTAGATGGCCCAGATGGATTCAATTTTTACTATCATGATGTAAGAAAAAAAAAATTGTCACAAATACGGCGTCAAATGGGTGGAGGTAGCATTATGCTTTGGGCAGGTATTGGGTATAACGGAAAGACTGATTTAATATCAATTCGCAGCAAGATGAATGCTATAACCTATCGTAATTTGATACAAAATCAAATTGCAAAGTACGCAACACATATTGCGAGACAAGATTTTATTTTTCAGCAAGATAATGCTGCAGTTCACACCGCTAAGGTTGTGAAAGAATATTTTTCAACAGAAAATATTGCAGTTTTGGACTGGCCTGCATGCTCCCCCGATTTAAACATAATCGAAAACTGTTGGAGTAAATTAAGCAATGCCGTTTATAGAGAAAATAGGCAATTTGAAAGTATTAATCAGTTAAAAAAGTGCCTTGAAGAGGAATGGAGAAATATATCGCTGGATTATATTAGAAAACTATATCGTTCTTTGCCGAAACGAATGCTGGAGGTGGTGGAGAATAAGGGAGGATCCACACATTATTAAATTTTAAAAGGTTTTTTATTTTTGTACAATTTAGTAGATAATAAACACTACAACTTTTGAAAGTGTGCTATCATTTCGCCGACCGGATTTCACAATCATTGTTGATAAATACAAGAGGAATAGCGAAGATACAGTTTCAAGCTCATATACCTTATTACTACAAGGTACTGTTTATATGCCATTCGTCAAACTTGGGAAATTCGGACTCTATCTATGAGAAATTAATGATAGCACACATGTGCTATCTTTTTGTCCAAGGGTGTACTTGTACATTTCCATTAGAATCACTTCCTGAATTCTATGAATAAACATTGTTATTTAAAATATTTTATGAAACATCAAAATTACCATTACGTCCACATTTCTTATTATATAAATTATTATATAAATAATTATTATATAAATAAGATTATTATGCTTTTCTTTCTTCTTTTGTGCCGTTCAATGTTAACATTTTTGTTTATATTGGGTAAAGTAATTGTGATAGCATCTGCGTGCTTCGAATAACGTTAATTTGTAAATTTTCGTTGTATTGCGTTTTGTAAAGTGTTAAAATTGATATAAGTCATTGACCCACTGGAGTATTTAGATTATACGTGAATGATTCACGATTATGGTAACGCTTGCATCTCTCTTGAACCCACTTTTCACGTGTGCCACGGTAAATTTGGTCTTCCAACGGGCGAATCCTCGTACGGTTCATCGCACTCTTGGCAGCACTCGTATTTTATTTCCTTCCTGCCTTGTACCCTGTGTTTCACGACGTGCTTCTTGATATTTATTTCTTCGTAGGCACAGTTACGGTGTGGCTGCTTCACTTTTGACAAAGTGGAAAATAATTTTCCGTGATGGTTCCATAAAAGAGTCACACATTTTTTTTTCCAATTGAAATTCAATGACATCACATTTTATTATGCTCTTTAAGTAGTTTATCTCAATTAAGACAAGACAATATTTTTTTATTGGATCTGTACACTTAAAAGAATGAAAACTTAATTAGATTTCAATCTAGTTAGTTAGTAATTAATGAGACTATCTCCACTATACGAAACATTATTATATTATTTATTTTTATTAATTTGTACATAGCCTTAATTATTGGATAACATTTAATTTATTTAATAAAATACTAATCTCTCTGTATGTTACAGAGTATTTTGGAAACGAATTCATTTTTATAAAATATTCTACAAAGACTACTATATACGAACAATTCTATAACACTAATAAAACATTCTTCTTCGTTTATAAAAGCCATTTGCATTTACATATAAAAATAAGATACGTAGAAATATTATATATTTCCCAAATCCTTTAATTTTAAAGTAGGTTTCTTAATTGTGCATTTAAGTTTTACGACATTTATTTTGAAATACCTTCTTTTTAAAATATTTTCACCAAAAGTGTAATCATCCTAGGTAATTAAGGCTAATTAGCTCTCCAATTATGTCATAAATTCTTAATTCTGTCATTTCTAGCTAGATGTCTTTTAATTTTATTCGGATTAGAATAGATTTCCGTACGTTTTCACCTTGTTGGTAACTTTTAAAAATCTTTGGCGTAAATATTTTTATTAGCAAATCATCATTCGCGATACAAATCTGTAAGATTTCTTCATCCTAGCGTGTCCATTGGCATGCATCAAATTGGCTTAGCATTACAACTAATTCACTTCTCCTTCTGCCGTGAAATCCTTCTTAAACCTCTGGCGCTTACTTTAAATGAAACGTACCAAGTTTCGTCTCCTGCTTTAAGATATTTTCTGTAGCCTTATAATCGGTGGATTACCTTAACATTTATTGCTGTCTATGTCATCAGATATTTTACTATTAAAGTAAGTTAATATGCAAAAGAAAAGAAATAGAAGTTTATACAGTAAATAAATAATAAATGGAATATACATATAATGCAAAAGTTCAACTTCATTTATTTATTGACATTATATATTACTACAGATTAGCAAAATTGTTGAAGATTATTACTGGATATTAAATATCAAATAATAACATATTTCTCTAAAAATTGCAATCCTATGAAACTTATATACAGTGATAGAAAGAAAAGTATTTTCACAATTGAATAGAAATAAATAGAGAAATATTTTTATATTATTAGATACATCAAAATATATGTAATTATATATCATACAGAAACATTGTAAATTGATGGTAATAAATATACACAAACAAATATAAATTTTATTATATAAAACATAATTTTATATAAAGATATAATATTTTAGATATAATATTATTAAAGATATAAGTTTTCCCATATCTCCTTTATTAAATGTTCCTAATTGTTTAATACAATTAATTACGTCCTTTTTAAGGAGTTTTATTTTTAGTATTGTAATGACTTCGGTATATTTACCGCCAATCGTTAGAGTAGATAAAGTATTGTGTATTTTTATGTGTGATGTATTATTAGTTGAGCATGAGCATATAAGTCAAGTGTTTCCTTTTAATTCTTCTGAAGATACTTGAAAAGCTGTTTTTAGCAAGTGACTTTCTGTGACTGTTTATTCTGTTCAAGTGTGCTTTAACATGAACTATAATTTCCTCTTCAGCCGAGGGGATTTTCAATATTTTTTTTATATTGTTGTTTCTTACAAAACTATGGTTTTAAATGGATATCAGAATGTTAGATTGGAGATTTCCAATTTCTTAAATATTCGACTTGGCAGCCATGTCTAAAATCTGCAGTCCACATATTCAAATGGGTTTGACGATGCCCTTGTAGATTTGTAATTCGTTATTTTCGCTCAGTTTTGACTGACTGGCTGTGAGCCAGTACACGGGCTTCGTAGTAGGAGAATAATTGATGCAATATAACTTTTGTATATACTGTGTATAACTTGTGAAATATATTAAATATATTAGAGACTTTAGGTATAAAAGGCATTGGCTTCGTTATTTCAGCTGTATGTACATATACATCTGCAAGAAAACCGATTTATTGTCTCAAAGTCATGAATTTGGTTGCATACGGTTCAAAGAGATTATTCGTCTCACATGTTTCGGGTAAAATCATATTGCTATGCTTCATTGCTATATGTATAGTAGAGGGTTTAGTGTTGGAGAACTTCTTCATGACATATTCCTCGCATATGAAATTGTTGAACTGCTTTGTTAATTGGCATAAGCTAATTTTATTACTGTACTTGTATTAACAATCCTGCATCTTTTTATACGAGATTAAATTAATAAAAGGAAAAATAATATAAATAATATTTTTACAAATATTATTTAACAAATATAACATAATAATATATAATATAGTAAAATACACAAATAGTATCATTTATAATTCGTAAGACAAATAAATGTGTTTCAAAATTTCCAATAAAAGACGGAAATTGTTCACGAATGAAATTTGAACCTTTTGGAAGATCTACGAAATACTTTCCACTTATCATTTAGATAGAAGAAAAAGTCTCAAGTACTTGAACATGCATTTGAAAAGAAGTGGAGACATTTCTACAGACCCATTTCGCAGGGAATAAAGTCGATCTAGGATTTGTAGTCACAAAGAATGTGATCGTTGAAAGAAAAAGGTCCTGTGAGGTCGTTAAGATCGGTCTGTTTTCTCGTTGTCCGAACGTTGGTCTCCTTCACATAACAAGTTCGTATAGGACAACAGGGTTTCCAATGGGAAAACGGTAAAACAACGCCGCGTGAAAATGGCTCGTAAACGTGGAACACAATTTGAATCGCTAATGTCGCTGCTATTGAAAGGTCGCTATAAAACTGAAGTCCGCGGTATCATAAAGCTTGGCAAATGTTGGCGAGTTCTTCCATAATAGTTCATATACACGATGTAGAAACGGCCAATGACGAGGATTGCATTATATGAATTATATAATACATTATACCTGCATATTACATGTTATACCAATTATCTGATATATTGTATAAATAATTAAAAGTATATAATATAAACTTATATATATACATATACATATATATACATATATATATATGTTTAAACTAATATAAACTTTACTCTTTCTCATTTTTGTTTTTATTTTGTTTAAGAATTTTGAGAAAATTTCAAGTGCCGACAGTATAATAGTATTTGATGTCACTGAAATATACAAATAAAAATATTTTCACCAGTGAATTAAATATCTAAAATAATACAATTTCATAACCGTATCCAATAGATTGTGGTATATATAGAGGTAATACAATAACTGAGAGAAGCCCAAATGAAATAACTAGGTAACGCTATAAGATGAATACAGCTATGCAATCATGTACTATAGTAACTTAAAATAATATTTTAGTTCTATTGCAATAATACGTTTTCGTATGTTATAAATATGTATGTATTTCCATAACATTTAAGGGCAATTATTGAGAATAGAGGCAACCTCACCGATTTCAATGAACTTGAAATATGTCGTCAAGTTCCGCATTTTGGGCAATTTCTTCCTATACATATAACCACCGATCGGCTTTACTATTTAAGTTATAAAGCAATTTATGTTTAATACTATATATATTATTTCACAATTTATAATAACTATAAAAAGTATGTGGATAATATTGCTATAATTGTGTTTGAAGTGATTTATATATATATATATATATAATTATATATATATACACATATAATATATATAATATAATATATTATATATATATATGTATATATAATATATTAAGTTTTATTTCAAAGTTTGTTATATATATATTTAATATTATATATAATATATATATATATATTTAATATATATATTATATATATTATATATATATATTTAATTATATATATATATTTAATTATATATATATATATAATTATATATATACACATATAATATATATAATATAATATATTATATATATATATATATATATAAGTTTTATTTCAAAGTTTGTTGCAAACTAGTTTTAATAAATTTCAAAACTGAATTAAACTTTAGTATACATATATTATGGTAATACAATATCACATATTAATGCTTAATACCAATTTCTTGCTTTGATTCCAGTGTGCATTCAAAATATTTGGTTATAAGTGTATGATGGAATTTCTAAATACAGCCCATCGATAAAGTAACCACAGTAACTGATTATGCTTGGTTTTGTGAATTTCCCTTTCTCGCTCTCTCCTCCAATCTCTTTCAACGTTTATGCTCTGCGTTATCGGTTTTAGACTAATGAATTAGCGTAAATCGCATGTAGCCGCCAGGTCTGCGGTTTATTCGGTTCAGTGAAATATTTAAGCAATTTAAAACGGAAATGACAATAAATCGGTATACGTATTTCGAAGGTTACCAAAAAAACAATTTGAAATGATACACGCATGCATCTAATTAAGGTTAGGGAATAAATATTAATGAAATTAAAATTTTTATGACTGAAATTTATGTTAAATGGTAATTGTTAAATCCACTAGTGGTTATGATGTAATATAAGTAATAATGTAAACAAAATAATGCAAAATAAAATCCCGCTCTGTATTATTTAAATGAAATATTTTCTGTTTAGTTTTTGTTGCGAATAATATAACTTTCAGGAAACTATAATAGACTTGAATACATGCAAGTCGCTGTTTGCACAATTAGCGAAGCATTTGATGCGATTAACTCTCGACAAAACAAACGTTTTATGCAATAAACAATATTATTTCATGAGGAATTATTTATTTTCAAGTAAAAGTGACTCAATGGAATGTTTAATTTCTCGATGTATATTTGCTTGTATACATGCATATATTTACCTAATGTTTTGCTACCAAACAAATTTTTAAATAACAGACTGTTATTTAAAAAGAAAGACAGATATGGTTCGATTAATATTTATTGAAAGTGAAATTGTTATAACTGGGGAATTTTTTATTCTGTTATTTGAATATTTTGTTTGTCAAATAAATTCATATACATGAAACAGATACATTTGTTATGATTTATTATTTATAAATGTTTTACTTTGTTACGTATGAGCATACCTGAGCGGGAGATAATAGTTTTAGTCATACAACAGATCCACGAAAATAGTCAAAATTATAGTTTCCTTATCTATTGGCTTCTACATTTCTTATGACAGACAAGAAAAATGCGAAGATATATTAGGACACTACATTTCTCAAAAGAAAACAAGTTTGATCAGAAATGATCGGTAATAAAATGAAAGGGTAGTTGTATTTTCAACTGAAATTCTCTATTGAGAAAAATGAGAAAATTATGGAATTTTAGGGATATGCAGATCATATCTGGATGGTATATGGATATGAGATTTTTCTATCGAAATTCATTCTAATGGATTGTAATGAACTTCTGAAAATTCAGTAATTCTTCGATCTTATTTTGTAACTCGGGAACTCGTACTTCCACTGTAAAGTCATGGTCGAACTTGCAACAAAGTTTGAAATAATTTTCAATCTTTAATATTTATATTGTCAGGACATTCAAGCACCTAGTTAAGTTTCTTCTTGATCTTCCGTATTCTTTAAACTAAACTTATAAAAGGAATCTCATTAACTAGAAAGTTTGTAATCTGAATTTTTGGTGCCCAACTGATTTAAACAATAAAAATTCCCGAAGATTGCTTTCACAATTTTGTTTTTTTTTATTTTCTAAGAAAGTTTGCTCTTCGTAACAAGATACGGTGATTCAATCTATCCTTTATTCAATAAGATGGACATGTGAGGAAACAATTTACTTGCAATGATCTATTTTCTGAGAAAATCGACGATTGTCGTTGCTGGAACAAAAATTATAGTGAATTTCTAGTCTGATAGCTTCCATGGTCCGATCATCAGCTCGAGCCTTTTTCCAATCATCATTCAGTGTCTTATTTTACAAACCTATTGTAGCGGTATACTACATTTTTATTTAATTTATTCTATTTCTTCATTTTTTAATAATTGTAAGTTAGTAGTATAAACAAATAATTTATTCTAATTGTAACTGTTTAGTTTATTCAATATTCGATGTACCACAGAACATGTAATCTTTACATGAAGATTTCAATCGCTACGATATAAAAAATAGAATCTTTGCATAATAGTCTCGTACAGTTACGTACTATGCCAAATATAAAGTAGGTTTAAATGATATAGGTCATGAGTCAATACTTATGTATTGTTTGACATCATGTCTCGTATATATGTAATAAAAGCAAAGGTTTTCAGGTTTTATTGATACAATTTTTATGTTCTAAAAATATACGCCTATCCGTCTAGTAATTGGCATATCGTTATACGTACGTACCTATAATTAGCAAATTTGCAGCACGACAAAAATTTCAGAATTGCTTATTGATTTAGTTCTTCAATACCTAAGCGAAATTAACATAACAATAGTATAAAGCCAAACAATTATGTAAATCATTGATAAAGAGAAAATTATTATATTAAATTTACGTGTATTTCGTCTATACTTGCATTTCCTAAATTACGTACTTATGCGTATTAACAGCTTATTAAGTTTTCAATGCTTTGTTTCCAGTCATAGGGTGGATTGTAATGATTATAAATTAAAACGAAGCACATTATAAAATGAATAGATGTTCAAGTGTATAAAATTATAATTCGTAATTATTTGCTTTGATTTGCAAATATGTAACGTAGAATCATTTAATACCAACGTTGAAATAAACCAAATTAATCTTAAATCTAAAATATGTAATAAGTTATTGAACTCGAATAAGTCGAAATCCCAATTACAGCGCACAAACCGATAACACGATAACCTGTGAATGGAAAGAGCAAATCAATGCCCATTTAATTGGAAATTGTACAGATAAACTTTTCATTTGCGAAGTATTTTGTTTCTTGTCCGATCTCCTCACAGCGAACTCGCATCATAACGAATTTTACGTATCAGTTATGAATAAAAATAATAAAACTATACATTGTTCAATGTCTCTTGTTACGTGTGAAACCAGCTTTCACTGTACATTCTAGCCGTCATATATTCAGTATCAGATTGAAGATGATGAACTCTGTGAAATGTTTCAAAACCATTGATCAATTAATATATTATTATTAGTATTAGTATTAGTAAACAATAGAAATAATATTAATCTAATAGAACTGCGAATTGCCGCATATTATTCATCATAGTTGTACCTTGATAAGGATTTCCTTCTCCATAGAGTACATTGCGCGCGTGTTTGCCCTACTAATATGTTTTCTAAAAGTTTTAAAAGTGAATTCATTTTGAGAGATAGACGCAAACCAACTTTAATTTCAGTTTAAGGAAAGAGAAAAGTTTGCAGGAACTAGGTCAGTGAAATACTAAAGATGAGGATAATCTGATCTCATAATTTTATTTTATCCGAGGACTTCGTAACAGAAGAAGTACAAGTAGGTCCTAACAACATAAGTTACATAAAAGTTTGATTGTAGGATGTATTGTGATGAGTTTCGATTAATTAAACAGCAATAAATAAAAGTAATTAAGTATTGAATTAATATAAAGGAAAGTGTTTGAGAAAAATGCGTGATAATTGCTCATTATGCTGGAATGTAGATTAATAAAATTAACTTGATATAAAATTTCGATCTAATGCAAGGTTTTACATTTCTAAATACTTGTTCGTATAAAAGTAATTATTAAGTTTAATCAAAAATCTATTCGTGTTTAATTGTTTAATTTTTATGACATTAAATGCAAAACTCTTATCCATCATATATATATCATCTTTTTTTGTTGTTGTGCAAGTAATAGAAACTTGCGTTATCAAATTAATTTCGTTCTTTAAGCATTGTTATACGTTCATTGTAAGTTAAATTATTGAAAACTAACGAAGTAGAATTGAAATAACGTTTTAAGATCAACGATAGATTTTAATAGAACGACATGTCTCAAGTGGAAGTTAAGATGGATTAATGGTTCAGGATTGAGTTACTTTGCTTGTTTTTTAGTTATGAAAAGTGACTTTTTAACGAGGATTGAAGGAAACTTTGTGAAAAGCAAATTTTTTAAAGTTAAAAAATTCTCACATTCCATTAAGTGATCAATGGTTTTAACTCTCCCATATATTGATCATTTTCCTGATTTATACACATTCGGTCCTGGGAATATAAAACACAAATGATAAATCCTCTTCTGATACTCTGATAAAATCTAAAAGGAAAGATTTCCATAAAATTAAACTGATTTTAAGATTACAGCATTTTGTAAAATCATGAACTTATTCTTCTGAAGAGAGGAAATAAAAATGAAATTTATACATCGGATGACAGGTAACAATGATCGTTATACAAAATGGTAGTTTTATTAATGACAAAGTTGTATTTAAATTCATACTTATTCGATTCTTCTACTATTGATAATTTTAATCGGTTGTACCAAAAATTCGAATTAACTATATTATACGATTCAAGTTTTGTAAACGATGCTACTTATATGATAAATTGGGAAAGGAACTTTTATTCCCAGCTCCAGTTATTATTGTACATATGTATATAACTACAGATGTCTATTTAGGAAATATCAGTAGGTCATGACAAACTACGTTCATTTTAAAAATAAATAATTTTCTCTTAAACTTATAGAACAATAAAAATATTTATGCTTTCATACTCTTTATATTAAACTTTCGAAAAAAATTAAGTTATGATAAAATTCAAAATACCTCGGATAATACAAAACTTCGATAAAATAGAACTTGAATAATCAAGATTCCAGTGTACAATATTTTAGAAACTACCTATATCGAAATTCATTTACCTAAAATATTAAATTTACTTCAATACTGAAATATTAGCAACTTTTATTCAACTCGTAATTATATTCAGTGTATTTATCACCATGTATAGAAATATTTAATAAATGATACTTTGATATAATATAATTCTACGAAATATTTGGAACAAAGTAGAAATACATTTAGAAATCGTAGTTTACTGTTATCAATTATATTTCATGTATTTCTTTTCAAATTTTATAAATATATTGAGAAATAACATCGTAGAATTTTAGAATGGATCCAGTTCACATTCAGCGTAAAAGGAAGAAACACATGAGTAGTAAAATTTTTATGATATTTTGACTTGCAATGTAAGCTTCCCTTATCGAATCAACATTTTTACTCTACGAAGTTAATATTTCGTGATAATAAAGCTGAAATCATGGAATATTTAAATCGATGATTCCGTAATATTACAACAGTTCGTTTAATTACGATCGTGTTAATTCAATGTACAAAGTAACACTGCTTGTACCTGGCATTACAACGTTCCGCGACAACGACCTGGATTCGTGTTGGACTAAATTCAGTCAGCGGTGGTTGGGACCAGAAACGAAATACGAAAGACATTCATCATCGAGATGTCTTATGCAACATGGTCGAAACTCTCACGCGCATCCCTGTATAAATCTCGAAGCCATTAATTAGACATCTATGTCGCATCAACCCTTGTAATTAGATACAGTTAATAGTTAGCTGGTGAACTCCCAGAATATCTTAGCTTCGAAGTGAAACTCGGGTATAATCTTCGAGAACCGCCTGACAATATATGTAGACATTTATCATAGCTTCCCGCTCCCTAACTGATTAGTTAGACAAATGCAGACGGACAGATATTTCACTACTACGCGTATATGTATTTATTTCGCTAAAATGCACGCACGTATATACATATATATACATACATACATACATATATATATATATATATATATATATATATATATATATATATATATATGCCTATGTGTAGTATCCCATATAATGCGATACTCGCGGTAATCCCAATATTGCTTAAAAAGAATTTGTATACGTGCACATGATAGTAAATTTTACAGATGCGAAAGTACATTATTCCCTTAAAACAAGGTACACGAATAAGAGCAGTATTTTTAATTGATCTGCTCTGCTTGCCTTTTCTGCTTTATTGCAAGCTTTACACATACGTTACATGCAAATATGTGTAAGCTTTTAATTGACTCGAAAATCATAATTGTGCATTAATTTCTGTAGAATAAGAAAGACTATGTATTGCGTGACAATTATTTCCGTATAGAATAGTTGCGTTATTTCAAAAACAAATATATTTTAGTTTTTGCGCTATAGGTCTCGTATAACCGTATCCCCCACGTTATAAGAGGCTCTACTGTATATTTATTTCCCTTGAATCATGCACCTATGTATGTACGTATCTATCCATGCATATGCACTGGTACCACGTAACATCGTATACATTTATTTTAGTATTTGTATATACATGTGAGAATAAATAAACGTGTGCGGTTAAAGTATGTGCGTATTCTACGTTTCTACCTGAAGATAGGGATAGTTCAACCTTGGTCAGAGCTCTCCTTGTTCGAGCTCCCGATTTGCTTTGCATAGTACGAGAGTTTGTATAATTAAGCTGCTATTTACAAAGCGTTCTCGTTTGCCAATCTGTAGCGACTTTTGTCGAAGCTCTGTGTAGCTGCCACAGTAACGACAAGATTTTCAAAACGGCGGAAATTTTAATTTCACACTGTAGCTGAAAAATTAACTAGTTAAAGACAAAACTTTTATGAACAAGGATTCTTTGCACCGTTCACATTTTGTAGATCATTATCGAAAAGCATGCTTTAGATTTTCTAGAAAGTTACATTATATAAGTTAATTCTGAGTATATTTTATTCAAAGCATATTATTGCCAAAGTATATTTTATTAACATGCTTAATAAACACATATAGAATATGTAATTGTTCTCAACTTTTGTACAACTTTCTTTGAAATGTAAACTTTTTATATCAAGTAGTAACAGAAAAAATAATTAGACACGTTTCTGACGTAGATTCTCTGAAAATAAAAATTATATTGCAGCTTCCACACTTTTTACTTAAGCAATTTCAGATTTGATTTACCTTTTCTTTTTTTTTTTTTTTTTCTTTTAATGAAAGAGCACACTTTTTTAAATATTATGAACTTATTAGTATTTCTCTAAATATCATAAAACTAAAAAAAAAACATAATGAATATACAGCGTGCTTGTAAATACAGAAGCACAGTTTATATTGTTATTTATTAAATTATTAAAAACATAATATATATAATAGGTTCATATAATGGTAATATTAGAACGATTATTAAACAGATCTCAAGAAACTAGTCCTTCAAACGTCCAATTTCTATCTTATTCTTACAATCCCAGGAGATATAACACTGTTTATGTTATTATTTTACTAAGAAATACTTTAATCGTAGAAAGGAAGAAATTTACTTACAAAGAATTTAACGCGCAACTAGCGTTCTTTGAGAATATATTAAATTCATTAATCCAAAGTATTACCTTGAAATAATCTACGTTTGTTAAATACATGTTTTCGATGATGAATAATGTTGCTATTAATACGTAAAAAGGTATTTAAAAAGCTTTTGAAAATTTTATTACTTAGATCATCTTACTACTTTTCATGTTATTAATGTTAGCAATGCTTTAAAATACCCAACATAAATATATGGAAGAATATTAGAGGTATATATATGGTTATTTATTAGTTAGCACTATAAAATCAAAAAAATTGTACCATGGTCGTTCAAGATATAAGATTTTTAACGTTGCTAGTTAAACTTTTCTTTCATTTATGGCTGCTTTGACCTCGATTGCAGCTGACATATCATAAATCCCTAGTTATTGTCACAGGTACTATAAAGGATATAGCAAAAGTTAATTGAAGTTTTAAACTCGTATCTTTATAGTTGTCAGATATACAGGTGTGTAAGAAAATCTGTTCTTATATTACAGTGTTGTTAATCTCTTCAAAGATGATATGAAAATATTTTGGAAGATAAGATAGTGCAGCATAAGCTTTTATATATAAAACAAAGGAAATATGTATTACATATTTTGGCACAGGTAACTACCGTGTTGTGACTATAGACAAAGCACTATTTCCTGTGCCGAACACGGATCGTCAGACTATACAGTTGGGTTTACGGACGAAACAGAATATGTACT
Organism: Bombus pascuorum; assembly: GCF_905332965.1. Taxonomy (NCBI): domain Eukaryota; kingdom Metazoa; phylum Arthropoda; class Insecta; order Hymenoptera; family Apidae; genus Bombus; species Bombus pascuorum. Next base: position 15,057,116 of record NC_083490.1, on the reverse strand, counting down.
ACCATTTATCTTCTACGCCGTGTCATCCTGTGATCCCAATAACATAGGGTTACAATAGACTTTCTTTTGGTCTAAGGTTCAGATATACGTAAGCTTAGAATCGAGGAAGCTGTTCCTCGAACGAAGGATAACATAGTGCAGCTCGCAACAGAATATTCTACATCAGAGAACACAGTTGCCTTTCGTAGTTTCAAACTCTGAAGTTTTGATATCATTAGCAGATGATTTTATAGAAATTTTCTATACAGATTAAGGTAAATATTAAGTGACTTTGAAAATTCACGCAGGTCGTTCAATAAGTCGTTCATTCCTTAAGGGACATATGTAACTCTTTATAAACTAACGGGTCATTCTTACTTTATACAAATTTTATAATGTTCGATACACTCTTACTTACAAGAGAATAAATTGCATGTACACTACAAGAGAATAAATTGCATATACACTACAAGAGAATACATTGCATGTAAACACTTGAGTTTCTCTAAAAGGAGGAAATTACTGAAAGGACTTTCTGATATCTTTCTATTTTTTAAATACCTTATGTTTTTAGAAATTGCCAAGACAAAATTAAAAATCCATTGCAAGTTTATCAAAGCGATAGGGGAGATGGAATCAAAGTTCAATACTTATTAAATCACTTACATATCACATACTTATCAATAGTTATTGCAATTTTCATGTATGTACTTATGTTTGCTACGTCTTTCCATGTTTACGTTTAATTTTTGAGCTAATCTTTTACATTTAATCAAGATTAAGTAATTCCTATTTTGAACAAAGAAAGTGCCAGCTACAACGAATGTAACAGTATACGTATTTATAATATATTCAATCCTGTTTGTATAATTCATCAAATGTGTGAAGCGAAATAGCAAATATTTCTAGAACTAAATATTCATTATTTATTATTTATAATATCTATGATATCTTTGCTAACATGTGATACTTTTGTCATGATAATCTATAAAACAAGTACATATTTAGCTACTACGAATAATACATTTATTGCATTTTTTAAATAAAACTAATATCACTAATAGTTAATACTGACCTTTTCTATTTTATTCTTATCTGACTTTTGTAAGCTTCGTGGAAGAGTGACACTTATATCCTCTGAATTGTCAATTGAACTATATATAATTGTAAGATAACAATTGGTAAATTTCCAAACATTTCCAAACTCATTTTTTAATAAATCATTCCTTTTTCTTAAATAATGTACAATTTGTTTATTACCATGTTATAATAATTATTGTGATCAGAAATGTAAATATCAAAAATTTCAACTTGCATACAATACTAACAGCTTAGTATTCGCGTTTTATCATATTTAAATCTTTCTTTCTGGATACAACTTCAAGCTAAAAGTAACCGTTATCTTTAGAGCAGTCGGTTTTTCTGTCGTTAATATTACCGTAAAAAGGAATAAAGCAAGGTTCTTTCTGCATCTTTGAGATAGAAACACGAGCACGATGCCTTTGTACAACGGCGTCATCACTTGTCGCTTGAAATAACTGTTACACTTTGTAAAAAGAAGTTTTTATTACTAGGCATGATATTACGAGCTTCTAAGGTGAGTTTACGATTATTTCGTAATATGTACCTAGTTCTTACAATGCAACTACGTGTTTAAAAGCTAATACTACATAGTCTACTGTTCCCAGTTTCTATTTAAACTCTTGAAATGTTTACAAATATTTATGTTTAGAAATGATACTGTTTAAACATTTACATTTGTAATACATTTTATAATACGCAATGTGTGTTTATAAGTATCTTTTAGATCATCCTGAACTAAATATTATGTAATGATTTTATGTTATGTATATTAATAAATGATTTAATGTACACTTTTTTAAATTATTACTACCTACATTTACTTTTAATATCATTTTTTTACTATTATTATAATTGTAATCTACTTTAACTCGCATAACAGATGGTAACCCGTAAAAGCACAGGCCTTTAATAATATATCTTCTATCCTCTGGTAATTCAAAAATATAACGATTCCCCAGATGCTTGATTTCCTATTATCTATAACGAAGTGCAAGGTTGAGGATCATAAATCCACGTACAATTTTAGGAAAATAGCCAATTAAATTGCATCATCAATTTTGATCTTTTTCTTTCTTATTTCAAGGTTTACAAACTCGTACCTATACGTGAATTATTCCTATGGACATGAGAACTTTTTAAAATAGATTTTGACGTTGCATTATCTGAAACTATGTGGTTATTACGGAGGAAAAGAGCAATTACATTCTATAATTATATTCTATCACGTAGTCGACATACCATTCTCTCACAGATCATTCCCTCACTCTCACATAACATCTTTATTGTTAACATCAAAACTACTACTAAAACTCTTTACTTCTTTAATTTAACATAAAAACAATTCCACAATTATTAGCAACGATAATCAGGATCGAAAATATATATTACGTAAACTAGATTGTTGACAGTTCGCTCAGAAATAGTTCTGCATTTGAAAGTATGTATAATCTCTTCGACTGTCCTTTCACAATTATTATTCCATCACGGAACTGAAACAGGACAGGCAGTTGTATTGGCATTAGTTTTTAGGTAGCGTAAAATTCGCGATATTTAATTGAAATCATTATATTTCATTGCTCGGACATATAGTAATGATGCCAGATTTACATGGTAAAAGTATATTATTACGGTGGTAATTTCATGTTTTATTAACTGTACTTAACCGAATTTGCACAATTCGTATAATACATAAATAAGAATACGCCGATTAAATCACAATGCATATGTAAATTGAGGGCTTGTGGGAAAGATTTGGCCAATCCTCTTTGAGAATTTGTATTTATATGAAATTTAAAAGTACAAAAATGAATATGAAATGCATACAATATACCAGGGTAGGCACATGAATATTCGAAGTACAATACTCCTTAAAATCTTTAATAAATGAAACAAATTTCTGCTTAGGTTCTATACTCAATTAATAACTATTATTATTTTGACTATATACAAGGTGTCTCAAACTTAAGCGGCCAAACTGCGAGGATTAAATTTATAAACAAACGGAAGAAAAGATGTTACATAAAGTTTGTTAATAAACGGAATCATCGCTGGTATTTATCTGCTGTCTAGAGTGCAAGATGGAAAGAAGTTTCTATCGCTTACCGTCACGCGCTGTTACATTGTTTTGTTTATACATGTGATACTTTTGTCCAAGACGCCTGTTTAACTTTACAGTTGTATTGACTCTGTCAAAAACAACTAATCAGGCACGCATATCTTTCAGAGGACTTCTTTCTATTTCCGTATTACACCTACAATGACCATGGAGAATGTTACCCGCCCCCTTGCCCTCTTTCTTCTGAGGATGGTTAAGATGTTCAATTCTTTGAAACTCTACTCACCAAGAATTGCATAAATATGCAAATTGCCGTACATTGTAAACCGTACTTCATTCCTTCCCTGAGATTTCCTACTTATTCTGAAACGAGCATTTGTCAACGTCGTCACTTCAACCAAATGAATATTTAAGTACAACCGGCCGATTCTTACAATAATCATTTTCAATTAAACAATCCGTTTACAAGATATAACGAAATAAGCGAAAAGATTTTTGCTAAAGAAACTATATATCCGCTCTTCCAGCTATGCAGCATAAAACGACTGGTATCTATAAAATGTACGATATATATTGTCGTATACAAAATTCTTTCAGATGCACATGGAATTTGTTGTTATAAACATCTAAATGTTTTTTCAGAAACTTCTCTTCTTTTCTTCTTCCTTCTTTTATTTAACTAAAGAACTTCGAGATAGGAGGCATTCATTACTTCGGATCATTTTATAAATGAGCGAAATCGTCGGGGTTTCTATGCGGATGGAAAAAACAGCTGGAGATAGATAGGGTCAGAATGGATTTCCATGGGATGAGGGATCCGTGGATGAAGAAACGGGAACATTGCACACCATTTCGAGCGATTCTCACAATGGAGAATGCATTTACTCGGTGGACCCATTTTTATTGTCTCGCGAAAGGGGTTGGGTGGCAAAACTTTGATAATATCCAGAAGCAAGTTTGGCGGTTTTCAGACAGGAAGGAATAGATTCCTCGAGACGGGTTTTCATGGTCTTAATTGAGTATGTCGGTAAGTGAATATAAAATACGTTATGTTTTCGTGACCTGGTATACAAGATTATCTACAGGTATTCGCAATTTTATGAACGTTGCTTTTTAAAAACTTGCGCACTTAAACATGAGGAAATGATGTGACTCGTATCTAATGTACTAAACTTTTGCTTTATACGCGAGTACGATGTTTCAAGTTTTAATATCATATTACAGATTAAAATGAAGAAAATTTCTATTCACGTGCGTAGAAATTCTTTCAAACGCATGTTAAATCTGATTAAATTACATTCATAGTCTAATTTGCTTTATTTAAACAAAGTTCTACGTAAATTTTTTCGAATGATTTTTACGGTAATAGAAAATGTACCAAAGAAAAATTATTGGACGAATGTTCAATAAAAAATTTGACATTTAAATACAAAGGGATTATTAAAGCGAAGTATTATTAAAGTAAATCGGGCTAAGAATCCAATTATTGTCCTAAATTAGTAGGCATGTTAAAATTAAGTGAATAGTGCATCTGATAGATACATATATCGGAGCTATCAGCAGTCCATTACGTAATTCGTGTGTGTACTTTAGCAAAGTGTTTGTCAAAGCAGGCAATGTAATTAAATGCATTAAACCAAGCGCACATTGTAGCGACTACCACTTAATCAAGCGAAGCAAAATTCATTAAAAATGTAACCATCGTATATTGCGAGCGTGAGTAAGAACCGATGTATAAACGATATGGAAATTGAACAATTCGTTTCGAAACAAAGAAACATTGTCAAATAAATACAAACATCGTATTTCATGATATTTATATATTTTATGATTTGACTTAACAAATAAAACGTAACTACATAGATAAATTACTTCCGAAAATATCTGTAAATATCTTTCTATTTTGTTACACAAAAATATCACATAGTATCTACATATGAACATGTTGAAAACGTACCACTAACAATAAGACATTCACAAATTGTAAATAATATGGAAAAATTGATAGATGAAAAAGAATAGTTTTTAATATATATGATACCAACGAGCATTTTTTGAGTTATATGTTTATTTTTTGATAAATTGTATAATATTTATATTTTGTTATATAACATATGTAATACTTATCAAAATTACAGAAATTTCGTCAGTATCGAATATTACGTTAATTGATAATTCTAATAGCATGTATCAATCGCAATAGTTAATTGAATGAATATAACTGATTCATATAGATTCATATAATTGATTTATTAATTCAAAATGATACATGTACATAAATTTTAACGCTATTGAACTGCTAAAATTCATGCTCGTTGTCGTCAACTTTACTGTTTGACAATCCAGTTTGTGTTAAGATAGTGATCATTTTATTGATTACATAATCTTGCAATGAAATTTCCATGTAAATGTATTGTGCGAAATAATATAAACGTTACTGTATAATCATGAGCTTTGTAAAACCTAAACAGAAGTGCGGAGCAACACGTGTTATATGTAAGAGATAGAATAAGAGATAAAGGTGGTCTATGTATATATTATATAAAATATATACATATATATTATATACATAATATATACATTACCTAGGTAGAATAATGTTCTTGTTTCCACCGTTTGAAGATAATTTTGTAGCCGGCTTAATTTCTACAAAACAAATGAAAGACTTTCGTAAGTTTTTGACAAACAAAAATAATACAACGTTTAAGGGTAGAATGCAAATATATGATCTGTAAAATGTTAGTGGAACACCAAAATTATTGTTTTAATAATTGCTTGATGATACTAGTAATTAGTAATTAATCAATATTAGGTGGACTCAGAAGTGATCAGGCTTACAATTAATCAGAATCACAAGTAATTAATGTTCTGGTTAGGTAGTATCAAGAGCAATTAGGCTCCTAATTGGTCAATTCTAGAACCAATGATTTTCAAGCAGTGAGCAATCTTCAAGTAGTATATATAATTTGTAAATAAGTGATGCTGTTTGGTAGGATAAACGTACTAAAAAGTAAATTGGTTTTCAAAACTCAGACGTGTATTTTTCTTCCTCATTTAGCAATGTTTAATAAAGTAAATGTGTTCTTTTATACAGCAGTTGAGATGATAAATATTACAAGTAAAAAGTCTACACTGAAACAATTATTCTGTCTATTAATGTATTTAATAGATAATTTTAATATTGATACCCTATATGATACATTTTAATTAAAATAGTACACTTTTCTATTTAACTTGATGGATTTATTGATTTTGTAAATTGTGTCTTTCGACTCTGTAATTAATGAGTGATATCATGTATGAATGAATACATATATTCATTAGGTTGTCCTAAAAGTTTCTTTTGTTTTCAATTATATAATTATATAATTGTATTACGTAATTATGTATGATCCATTGTGTTCCAATGAACAATCAAACTCAATGGATTATACACAATTCAATAAATTAATATAAAACAAAAAATGTTGTGCATCTCTTATTTCCTTATAAAAAGAAAGAAGCTTTTGGGACAACCTAATAAGCATATATATATATCTCGGAGATAAAAGGACACACCCCTCTCCCTCGTTGGAATTACTTGAAAAACCCTAATACTGTAGCATTTACAAAATAACCCAAACACAATTGTTCTAGACTTGAGATAATGAACTTAGGCTCGAGGCGACAACTGATCGCCGAACGTAGCTGCGGTCACGGGATGAACGTTCCATCTAACAGAGAGATATGGAGTTGCATAGCTCTCCTTTAAAGAATTGGCCGTACCGACACTTAACAGTAAACATTTCAACGGCCCCGTGGCTCGCCACACGCAGACCCCATTCTTCGGGCAAGATGATCGCCAGATATCGATGCATTATTCACAGTATACGTTCAGCTAGCCTGAGGACCCGCTACAAATCTTAGGATTTAGTTCACTAAGGTCCTTCAAATTGACAAACAGTCTTTATTCTATCAGCCCGTAAATCTGTCACCTATTGCGGGAAGATACGGGAGATGTGCTTTCCTCGCGTACGACGCTTCCCGCTAGGAACTCTCTCTCAAGGGCGGCTAGCATCCTTTTCTAACCACCAATATAGAAATTAACCAATTAACAGCAACGTCCATTTCTCTCACCCTCCGAGCGGAGGCTTTCCTCGACGAATCCAATGATTTCGTGCCCTTAGGCACATCCCATCATAGTTTTCCTCTGCAGCGTCATCGTAACGGAAAGTCTTTCCCTTTCTTGTAGTCTCATTAGCCAGTTACCTAGTGTTTGTACAATCGGTGGATAATCCACGTCTCAGTTAGTCAAGCAATCCTTGTATCGCGAGGAGCAAGTCGAGTCCGACTTAGACTTTGGAGCAAAGTATATCCGTTATCCCATTGACCGTGAATTCGTCATATCGAACCTAAGGTCATTGTCATTAGCGTCTAGTTACCGCGGCCACTTGTCAATTTTATAATATCTATACCTGTGTTAATAAATGCTACCTCGATTGTGCGACAACGATGAATAATCCAGGTGAAGATTCACTAACCCAACCCACCCCTAACCCAAGTCCTAACGCTAATCCGACATATATATATAGTATTTGTTATAAATGGCATATAAAAACTTTATAAATTATATATACATAAACGCAAACCTATAAAATTGAAAAATCCTATAAATAGAACGACTTGAGGTGAATAGTTTGTTAGTGGTGATAGTGCTACTACTGGCTGTAGATTTCGCTGGAGGGGTACTGCTGCTTTTCTTCTCATTTTTGTATCGTGGAAGAAAAATCGGACTACGGTCGCCGGGATTTGAACTCCGTTGTCCGACTCTAGTTGGTGTTGAGTGCCGCCACAGACTCTTTTGTATCAACTAAGAACATTGTCATAAAATTCATCCTTTCAAATCTGATCCTTTAGATCCTTTAAAATCTGAAATTTCGAACCGTTTATAATCTTAAAACCCGGATCGCCTGATTTTACAGTATGTGAAATCTGAGTGCTAAATCCCTAAACAAATATATTCTAATATATCTGAAACTATATCCAAAAGTAATTTGTAATTATATACGCTTGTAGCCGCTCAAATAATTCAAATTACATTTTCAAATGTTGCCCTTTATAGTTTGGGTGTTCACAAAAAGCTATCATAGGTCATAATTCATTATTGTAAACTCATTATTGTAAACTTCACTATTGTAAAATTAAGTGATATTGACTAAAATCGCTAAACTTTCATAGATATTTTCATTTAAATTTGTATAACAGAAATTTAATGATTGACCGTGTTTGTCATTGTGGTATTTGTATTAGTAAATATTTTCATTAATTGCAATATATGTATAGTATACTCTGTGAAGTGGTGAAGCTTTTCAGACCAACATTAATTTTAAATGCTTTTATGAAATTACATTTAGAGGTAATTAATGTTCAATAAATGTAACTGAAATTGTAATGCGCAAACATGTTTCTGTATTAGTTATTGATTTGGGTCTCTTATTTGTTTCACCTAATTTGTTTTTTTATTTTCAAGCAGCATCAAAATTTTAAAAATCAAATTACACCGCACTGGGGGAAAGTAGGTACAATCTATCGATAAGATTTTATTGGATTGAAATTCTAATTTAGATTATTATTTCTTTAATTAAACTATTCAAGTTTTATTAATCTTTTTATCATCTTATTGACTATGACCTGCATTGATTTTATTGACTTAACGTTTGGCAATTATAAATAATGTTACTTATGTGCATATCTGGAACTCTTACATCATGTATTTCCGACAAGGACTTACTAATGTTAGAGCAAATTCTATAGTGTACAGTAAAGAACATCTGTATTACGATTGATTTCTTTCAATTCGAAGAAATCAGTTACAATTTTCTAATTTTTAGATTAGTGCATTACAAAACCTCAGGAAGGTTCGGAAAATTAATATTATAAACTATTCATTTAAATTCTTGCCGTACCTGTTTGCCAATCTTATATTAATACTTACAAAAAGCTTAGTTTACGGAAGATTAAACTAGGTCATAGTGCAATTGAAGCATATCAAAATATTAATTTAATTTCCGGGAAGACGAATAATATAGGAAATGTCAAAGAATAGAAAAGCATTTGAAATGAACTAAAGTGTGAGATATATATTCATATAATCTGTTTCTTTTAATTCGGGTGAAACAATAGCAGTATCATATTGTCAGCAAATTATAATAATGTATTATTAATAGACAAATAAAGAAAAATATATTCATGAGAAAAAATTTAATTTAGACGCTCTAGATGGCGATTCTATTATTACTGAGATCACGTATGAGAAAAGGAAATGAAGAAAATGGGTGGAAGCTGTGCTATGTTCTTGGCATATTTTAGCTACAAGAAGAAAATTAGATGGTATTTAAAATTAAATAAATGACATCATTTACTATAATATAATACAAGAACAAAGAATAAAGCATGCAGCACATATTTCTGGCAATAACTTTACTTTTTAATGATCCTCCTGCAGTTCATACTATCCAACTTGTAAAAAGTTATTTTTCGTGTGACAATGTTCCATTTTTGGACTAGTTAGTAAGCTCTGAAATTAAATATCATAGAGGACAATTCAGCTACTTTGTTCAAATGGTTTACGAAGAGACTAGATAATTTGGAACTGTCAAAGTGCCTTAAAGAAGAATAAAGCAACTTATCACAGATATATGTATACACTGCTAGGGATGAAAAGTGTTCTGAAGTACTTGTTAGAAAATAAATGTTTCAATTCGGAAAATGCAAAATTGTTATTATTTCATCGAACTTACACATATATTACATGTTTTATATCACTTTACAATTAAATATCATATTCCTACAAGGTGCTATACATATATAAGAATAATATATATATATAATATTCTTTAAATTTTGAGGACCCAGTGTAAACCTGTGGAAGCTTAACGATAGTACACGCATGCTATATTTTTGTTGAAGACTGTACATTCGCCGATTCTCACGGTAGAAATGATCGGTTCGAATTCGAAACCATGCTGCTTGGTTTAACTCGAGCTTCCTATTCGTTGCCGATAAATCTGGCATGAGTCAAAGGAAAGCAAATTGGATTCAGGTATGTTTAGAAAACCCTCTGATGGATCAGCAATTTCGTTCTGTAGTAAATACATATACCATTACTTGTATATGTCTGGTAAGTTTACACACATTTAAAAATAACGAACCTAGTTACATGGACAGAATTGTGGCTACCTTATTTGCATTTATCAAGCAATGTTACCGAATCTAACTTGCCATATCACAAACTATACAAATGCAGCATAAATTCATATTTATAACATTTAATATTAAAAAGATGAAAATGAAACGATAAAGTTTCTTATTTAAAAAAGCTATTTTTAGAATCTATTAGTTTGTTTTCACAGCTTTGTAAGTATTTTTTAATTTGTAAATATTTAATTTTTAATTTAATTTGTAAATTTTTGTAAATATTTTTCATGTATTACATATGTGATATTCCACGAATTGTCGAGTTTGTTTATATTATGTATGTTACGCGTTTTACATTCGCCATCCCAATCTTCAGTCCTAATAAATCCCATTGAATTTATTAGAATGAACTTGATTTTAGAATTCATGAAATTCCAATTTCCGGTAGAAGCGAATAAATAACAAGATTGACAAAAGAATGACATTGTATGGAATATTTTTTTAAAACGATGTAAAACTAATAAAAGTGTCCGAGTACTTTTATCATAAAATTGGTAACTAAATACCGTTTTGGTTAATATATATAATATTATTATACACAAAAATGTGTCAAAGTAACAATGGATAATTTTAAACTACTATAAGTGGAATTTCACAGAAAAGGAAGTCGATATAAATTTTCTCATAATTAACTCAATCACGTCATTAGAATTGTTCGAATACTTTAGGAGTAATTAGATATAAATTATAATATAAATTGCAAGCTTTATTATAGGTATAAAAGTTCCTGTCGCAAAGCGATATGGAGATTATGTTTAAACAAAATGGAATTTTCGTCCATAATATCTTACCTTTTTGTAATACCTTTTCGATACCATAGAACAATTATCAACTTTATAGTTTCCTACAATAACACATAAACTGACATAAAGTGGAACTTCATGCCTCTCAGTTGGTAACAGGCTAAAGCGATACAAAGGAGCCGCGTGAGTAGTGAGGATCCACTTCTGTAACTGTTAGCAACCGCACATGTATAAACAGAAGTGAAACTGCCTTCTAAACTAAGCCGCAGAGATACTTGTAGCGTCTACCAAGCTCAACCTCTCATTTTCGACCGACTCGCATCTTTGCTTATAGAGTGAGCCCTTCAACAGCATCCACAGGCCGTCTCTGTTCCGTTCTATTTTGCCAGCACTTTCTCTCTATAAACGAAGCGCATATTGCTGTTGCGTACTGTGCACCTGAATTGTATGTATTCAAGCCTCCGGTACACGTGAGCGTGCTTTACACATATCATGCTTTTCCTGTCGAGACAAGCCGCATTGTACAGTAAAACCACGATTTCGCGATAGAACCGAGCCAGTTCGACCAAACCAATATAATGGGAATACTTCTCCCGAGTGCATTCTGCCTTTTGCACATTAAACAAGTGCGCTGACCACACTCGTGTTCACGATCGGTGACCTGGCTGGTTGACTGGTGTGCAGGCGCGCGAAACGTTTCGCGATACGTACAACCATCGAGTTAGGAGTTTGATTTACACGCGGCATTCGACCGTGTCGCGTTTCTGTGCCTCTCAGGTAAATCGTGAGACAAATGTTAGCTGGATAATACTTTTCGCTCATCTATCGACAATATTATTTCCCGACATAGTCATCTGCAATTTTCGAGACTTCTGACCACGAAAATTCATAATAACGCTTCAAAATTTCAGAGCTACATAATTAATACCTAGTCCTTTTAAATTATTTTTTATACCATATATATCAGATATAAATATGTATATATTTACAATGTTTAGGCCAGATGATTTGGAAAAAATATTTATATACAAAGTTAATTAACTTTTAGTCAGCAATACATAGATAGTACTGATTAAAATTGTTAAAATATTTTTTTATTGAAGAAAAATAGATTTCTTAATTTTCTTAAATGAAACTATCATATAATTTTTGTACTGTATTAATCAATAAATTTAAAAAAATAATAATGTTTTGTCCAAAGAAAGTAAAGATAGCTTTAACGCTACTACGTCTTCGTAATATTTAAATTACGATATCTTTTCAACTGATGATTTTTTTTTATGTATATAGCTTAACATCATTTTGTAATGAACAACAAGTAATATCCATTTATAACATACTTTTTGTCAATAAAAAAGATATTTTGACGATCTTAATTAGTATTATTTGTTGACTACTAAAAGCTAATTATTCTATGCATAAACTTCTCCGATAAAATTATAAAATTTAAAGATCAAGAATATTATTACGCTGTGATACACGAAAATAATAATTCTGTACGAGCTATATTTTATTAATACATTAAAATACGCATAACATGAGAAAATATACAACATTTTGACGTCACATCGAACAATATTAACGGAATGTCAATATTCTTCCGGAGTAATGTAATAATAGTTTACAAATTACAAACATTTCAATTGTACATTCTAATTAATGTTGAAAATATTTTCGCAATGCAGTTTTATATATCTGGGTTTAAAAGTTTTTTTAAACTCGTTGAAATTTATAAATAGTGAATGTATAGACGCATATTTGGAATTAAGTATCCCATAATCATGTTCCGAACAAGTTTCAAGTACTACTAGAACTGAGATTAACTGATATGCATGCGGCACAACTTCCGTGAAGAGATGTCCAATGTTTTAGCCACTCTCTATACCCTAAGTAGCCATTTTCAAATCAAATGCAAATTTGAAACACTGATTGTCAAATACGAGTAGTAATTACGTAATTTATTATTATAATAATAAATAAAAATACGAGTAGGCATTGAGTAAAATAATTATTTATGAAATATAATGTTCCTAATTGAATAGTACTTTTTATATTGAGGATATCATCATTAAGATGTATCATCTTGAATACGATAGTTGTTACATTAACCGTGTAATTTACATTTATAATAAAAAATAAAGCAATTTTGTTTGTAAAATCGCTTTAAAAGTTTCAATACTTACATAAAAGAACAACATTTAATGCCCTAAATTCGTTGAAAACAACACATTCCATAAATGTCCAAAGATTTTAAAAACAATATATTATTTATTCTTCAATAAAAATGATTACTTTAGTCTTAAGTCATTAATGTCTACCTTAAATTCTTAAGTTTTTCCTACCTTACATCATCTTTAAAATTCAAAATTTATTTAATTCTTTATCCCTGATGAAAAATTTAAATTTTTAATTATTCGGTTATTATTAAAAATGTAATATTAGGAATCATAACTACAAACTAAGGTGGATGTAGATAAATAAGTTCTATAGAAATTTCTTTTTTCAATGATAGTAAAAATGTTGCTAAGTTAATAATGACTTCATAAAGTTCATATTTTAAAGTGTTTATATCATATATAAACTGTTTAATATTTCTCTTTAAATATACTTTAAGTAATAAAGCTGTGTCAAATACAATAATGACATAAGGTCGCTTGGTAATGCTTTATGATGATATAAGTAGTATAGAATATACAGTAAGGGACATGCAGTAATGTAGCTTACGTTTAATCAGAATTATAATAACATAGAAAATGTGTTATCCCTCCTTTATAATTATATGACAATTATTACGATACATTTAACCTTTTATATTACGAAAACTCGTACGACGTGATAGGATAACAAACAGAAAATGAATCACGATCATCCATAAATTATCTTCCGTAATAGAATGCTCATCCGTGGTCTATTAAATATAATGTGCAGCATAATTACATAGAGTTTATTGATTTGTCTATTCAAATGTGAATTACAGCATGTTCTTTCATTATATCACTCAATGTCAAATGACCGTTATTGGCACTCGTTACATACGAAACATCTCGTTTTAATTTTTCCTATCTTCTATAATTTTCAAGATACTTGTATAAGTAAATTAAGACAGGGTACTCTCTATGTAAGTATATATAGAATACTATATGTAAGTATACTTTGATATATTTGTATGAAGTATGCGTGATATCTGCTAGCAGTAATATTTGGTACCGAGTGATATAATCGAGGAATATGATGAAATTCATATTTGAATAGACAAATCAATAAACTCTGCGTAATAATGTTCTGTACTATATTAATAGACTCTGCAAGAGCATGTAATTACGGCAGATAATGTATCGATGATTTTGACTAATTTTCTATTATTGCAATTTAATTTATCATACACATTACAACGTTAAAGATAGAATTCCAAATATTGAATGTACTGTATCAATTATATGTTTCACAGATCATCATTATGATAAGACTAGTCTTTATTTATCTTACCATCTTTGCACAATATATATAGTCCGATTATAACTTTCCGGATCTGTTTTATTTCATTCATATTGATCTTAATACCATGTAGAGTTATGTAACCTAGAAAGTATGTACCAATTTATATATTTATCTTTTCTAGATTTTATCTTTTTCACTGACCAATGTAGTATTATACTAGAAGTAAACGATTTCGTTACTTATAATTATGTATGAAAATTTCTGAATTTAAAATTAAAATAAAAGTTGCTAGTTAATTATATAATCTTCCCTTTTATAAGTAAACAAAGTCATAGAAAACTAATCAGATAATCTTTTGCTGAAAATTAAAACTTTCAAAAGATCAAATAGATAAATTGACGTTTTTATTTGATGCAATATAATTAAATTTATCATAGCCTTGTAGGTACGTAGTCTTTTTTTTTTTTTTTTTTTTTTTTTTTTTTTTCGTAAAGGAAATCCGCGCGGACACCCGCCGCTTCTAGGGGGAAGAGCGGCGTGGTAGTATCGGACTCCAACCGACTAAAACCTCCACAATGACCGTCCCTATTGCAACCGAGGGGTGCCTGGGAACCGTTGTGGCGACACACCGGGCCCCCCACACACAACATTCCGTCCGTATTACGTCTCGCACTCTCCCAGGGGCCGTCCGGATCCCCAACCGGACAGTTTGGTGCCTCCCGAGTGCTGGAAGGTCCATCACCTAACTTCATTCCCCTTCGGAGGTCGCTGCGGCTCTCGCGCGCCTCATATAAGCGCGTCCACGGGCACCAGTGCGCCCTCGTCGGCCAATCCTCTCGAGATGGGAAGCCTGCTCCCTCTCCCGCTCCGCCGCCTCCTTCAGCAGCATAACTAGCTCTTAGAAGGAGGCTACGGCCTTCCTGCCCCTCTCGTTCGTCAACAGCGCTTCAAAGATCGCCGGTGGCGAGAGGTCGGACCCTATTTCCCCGATGAGAGAGTGTCGCGGTGCTGTCCACGCCGGGCAATGTTCCAGTGTGTGCTGCGCCGAGTCCACCCTTGCGTCGCAGTGATGGCAACGCGCGGTCGCCTCCTTCCCGATTCGGCGTAAATACTCGCCGAAGCATCCATGTCCCGTGAGCACCTGCGTCACCCTGTAGGTCAGGGGAGGTGCGCCTTCGTCCACCCATGCGTCCCAGTTTGGGAGGACGGTCCCGAGGACTCTCAGCCCCGGCGCGCCATCTGTCGAGCAGCTCCCGCCGAGCCCGCGCCTCCGCGTCCGCGTCCATCGCTTCAACTTCGCCCAGCAGACCCCAATTGCGGAGATAGATCTCGCGACACCTCAGGGCCTGCAGCTCGAACGGGGGAAGCCCGGCGAGCACCACCGCTGCCGCCGCCGAAATAGTGCGAAAACCCCTCGTGATTCTGATAGCCACCGACCTGTGCAGTCTCCTGATCGCTCGGAGACTGCGGCTGCTGGCCCTCAGGTCCCCTGCTCAGATCGGAGCTCCGTAGAGGAGCTTTGCTCGCACCACGCCGGCGTACTGCCTACGCACTCCGACACCGGGCCCGCCCAGCCGAGGTAGCAAACGTCCCAAGGCGTTCGCCGTCGCCTTGACCGACGGTATTAGACGCTCGAAGTGAGCGCCGAATGTCCACTGACTGTCGAGAGTCAGACCCAAGTATTTCATACTGGTTCTGACCCGGATTTCTCCCCCCGCCAACCTCAGCTGATAGTCCGCCGGAGGCGTCCCATGATTGGCCCTCCGGCAAAACCACATCTCCTCGGACTTCTCGGGGGATACCTCCAGCCCCAACCCTTTGATCGCGGCGACCGCGCAGGCCACCGCCAGTTTCGCCATACGGACGGTCCTGCCCCATGTCGATCCCCACACTAGCACCAACGTGTCGTCGGCGTAGCACGTCAACGCCGAGTCCGGGGGCATCGGAGCCCGAAGTACCGTGTCGTACGCGATGTTCCACAGCAACGGGCCCAGTACCGAACCCTGCGGGACGCCACGGCACACCGCCCTCCCCATCATCCTTCCGCACCGCCCGGTGTAGACGATACTACGGTCCCGGAGAAAGGCCCGGACTATACCCCGCAGGTAAGCGGGCACCCGATGGAACTCGAGGGCCCGGTCTATCCCGCCCCAGGGGATGCTGTTGAGGGCGTTGACTACGTCCAACGATACAGCCAACGCCACGTAACCCCGCCGCACGGCCCCTTTCGGAAGCCAAACTGGCTGTCGTGTAGCTCGGGAGCCCGCCGAGACAGATGAGACTCGAGTCGGGCAGCCATGATCCTCTCCAACAGCTTGCCAGCCTGATCCAACAGGCACACAGGTCGGAAGGCGGAAGGCGAGTCCGGGGAACGTCCCGGCTTCGGTAACAGGACCATCCGCTCCTCCTTCCATAGGACAGGGAACTCGCCCCGTGACAGGCATCTGTCAAACAGAGTCCTCAGTCTTGGGGCCAAGACTCCGGCGACCCCCCTCCATACACGGGCCGGAACCCCGTCGGGACCCGGGGCCCTCCGCGCTCCGATCCTCTCGACAGCCCCAGCCACCCGCGGTGTCCCGTGGTCCCTCCCCCGGTCGCCGCAGTTCCCGCTCATCGCTTGTCCCGCCCTCCTCCCCATTCACCGCATCCGGAAACGTAGGTACGTAGTCTGCTATGCATTGAACTTCTAGAATTACACAGGTTAGTTCACGCAATGAACAATAGTCCTGATTCTTTTCAAATAGCAACAAATGTCAAAATAATACAATTTATGACAAAATCTACTCTTTCGAAGCAGTAGTGAATCATCAATATTACACTTTCTCCATTTTAAATAAAAATAGAATTTGCTAATGCTTCCTTTAATAACTGATTTTGCATCTTGAAGATTTTTATTTCTACTAATTTCTTCGTATAAAGGTAAGTTCGTAGAATCTATCTTTCGTTGCCGATGAGTCTTATGTGATTGTGACTGACCACGATAAATACTATTTTGATATTTTTGCCTTTGTTGCTTAGGTCCATAATAATACAATATTTTGCATATATTGAATGAAAGAGTACTGATTTTGAGATCTTTCATTCAAGATTTCGATGGTAATTTTTAAATCAGTGAAAATGGTGAAATCATTGGTGTTAATGTATGTGCATTTTGCATATATTGAAGCATTTTTTATAGCTTGTATATCACAGAATAAAGAAGTAGTGATACTGTACAGGTAGAGGTATAACTGTCTGTTACAACAGCATATCGAACTGACTCGGAAAATCTAGATCTATCAATGTAAATAAAAGTAGTGCTAGTAGGATTGATGTAATCCTGGAATGCGATTTTAAATCTTTTACAGTTGGTACCTTTTTTGTTGGTTATTACAAATTGATTCTGAAAGAATTTCAAACGAATTCCATCGAGGATACATTCGCGTACAAAAAGGATTACGTTCTCCTATATTAGGAAGTGACATATTGAGTTCCTGTACAGACAATTGTTGACTCTAGAGGAAAGTAGTTTTAGATCTTACCTTTTTCCTATAAATGAGATTTGTGGAGGTTTGGGTAGTTCGTCCAAATGTAGTTAGATGTCAGGTTTTTAGGTGTAGTTGCGATAGACAAAGCATGCGATAAGCATAATAATTTACACTTAATGTCCAATGCGTTTAATTCACTAAGAATGCTGTATAAAGGAGCGTAGAATGCGGAGATTATTTTTAATCAAGAAATCTAGATAGAATTTAATATATTTAATAGCTATCGATTATTTAAATCATAGATCATAGATCTATTATTTTATGTATATGTATATATTTGCGCCCGAATGTTGATTCTATATGGAATAATCGATTTTGAGATTTTTACGATGGTAAGCCCAAATTAATCTTTTTTCGAATATTAATCATAATATTTTTAAGTATTTCAATGCCTTAATTGGTGTCGCAGTCAAATGCATTTTAAAGTGGATAACTTCTTTTTACTTTTCAAGAAATTATATGTTCAGATTTTGTTCTTGAGAAAATTCAATATCTAAAGATCCTTGAAGCGGTCCGTTTTGTATAATTTCTGGTTTGGACAGGAGCAGAATACACGCACCTGCTGTGAATCACTACGTATGAATTCAAACACTCACGTTATTCGCATAATATGTTCGTTACATACAATGGTCATAATCGAACTTCCCCAAAACATTTTTATTAATTTTCTCTGTTCTACTAATTTTATAGTGTTTCTTCGCCATACTACTATCCACTAACGTGGATCATACATTAGATATGCGTAATTACATAGTAATAGGTGGTTACGGAATTACATCTTCGTGTTATGTTATATTGCTAATTAAATTGAGCCGTGACCGAAAAGCGAAATTAAGGTAGTTTCCTGCAGAAACTCGCATTAAAATCGTTCCTTAATTGGTTGCATACAAAAGTTACGATGGGAAGGCAGCGTCGTTAGCTCCACTACATCATATGTCAAAACGTATCCCAAAGAGAACGCTCCTCGATGTTTGTAATCAGTCTTCTAGTTTGTTGGGCAGGGTACATAGCGTTAGAACGTATACTCGAGTGAAAGTACCCTTTAGGATACTCTGTGTACAAGACTCTGGATCTCTGTAAACCTTTAAAGACGTTACGTTAGGTGAAGTATAGCAAAATAGATGTAGACTTAGCTTGTGATTATAGGCATATATACAGAACGCTGTATCAACGCTTTGTCTACAAGTTCCTCAAATATTAGCTCGAATAAACATTTTCTTATGTTTATTGAAATTAATGTTTGTTACACATATGTATATTTATACGTATTGTACAAAACAAAATTGTAATTCAGGCATAACTTTATTTAAATTCACCATTTCTTTTATATCTGTTACAAATTTAAATACCACGTTGGATAATTTCTTCCTTACAGTAAAGATTAAAGTATACGTATACTATGTACTATATAAATATACTTTCTTCCATTAGCTATACATATGTATATAGTAAATAATTGCTGCTTGTTGTTTAGTCTAAGTTATACATTATGTATGTGGTAAATAATTATATATTTAACATTCAATATATCGAAAACAGATTATATTACATAGGATAATAATGGAAGTAACAAATGAATAGTAATTAATTGCAATTTTACATAAATAGGTTCTTCTAGTTTAGAAATGTCGCACATAACTAAAAATGACTATCGGTTAGCTAAACTATTTACATTTCTCTTTTAGTCTTCATAGTCTATATGGAACATGAATCGTCATTTCATTCGCCAATGTTTGAAACAGGTGTGAAACGGTTTTCGTTTTAACAGAGATGCTAATTGTTATATTATCTAATAATGAAAATATTTTCAAATGTTCAAAACCTTAATTATCTCGCTAGTGACGCTTTTAAATAAAAAATGTATATGTACAAATCTTCGAAAGTTGTAACTTGTTACGTATATTTTAAACTACTGGCACTTCTTACCTATCTTGACGCGTTAATAAATTAAGACTAGGTTAGGCAGTAATAAAGTTTAAAAGACGAAAATTAATCAACTGAAGAAAGTTTTCTCGTTGAGGGATGCTGCTAAACTACAAATTACGTGACTACCCCTTTTTAAATCGTTTTAAGGAAGTTGTATAGTATAAGATGGTAACCAATTTGTTTCTGCCGCCTTCAAGTGAATTCCGTATATTTTATAGTTCCTAGTTTAACTTCGACCTTAAGAACTCATTGTTAAGTTCGCTAATCCGTCTTATTTCATAGAGTTTGTGATATTCTGAGTCGGTAATAAATAATTTGAAAGCGGTAGCCGAAAATTGACATAACATTATACGTATATGTGAAGAGAATCGAGATTTCAATAAGAAGGAATTAAGCAAAGAAAATTTTAAAGATAATATAATAGAATGAATGCTTCAGCATAGTACAAATCTGTTCTCGTCACGTGTCAACCGAAGATTGTATTTTCATCTTTTCAGTTTCTTGCACTGGTCGCACGGTTACATTCATGCACACTTAGTCATCCCCGGTCACAACTTAACCGTGGCGATGTCGGCATCGGCATCGGTATCGGCATCTCAAAGATGCTTTGAAATGATGATACGCTTTCGTAGTGATTCCCATTCCGACATATATGTATATATAAATTATGTAAAACAATATATAATTATCATTATAAGTATATCAGATGTACAGTGATACTCGAGTACCTGAGGAAGAGGAGAAAGCCCAAGACTTGATAGCGAGGCTAAGATGTAGTAACGAGAGGAAGAAACACGCAGATTCTGGCTAGAAGGAAATAAAAGTAAGTGTAGATGTACGGAACTGTGAAGCATTACTATGTATAAGAAATGTAGGGAAATAGGTAGACTGGAAGGCAGCCTGGAAAAAGTGTGGGGGGGGGGAGCAGAAGATACTGCTAGGAAACGGTAACTTGGCTGAAAAAATTAGAAAAGAAAAGGAAAGACAGAATTAAGTAGTGATAGAGTAGAATATCTTAAGTAAATAAGCGATTAATTTTATAAGAAATAAACGATAATAAAAGACAGGTATTATAAATATGGAAGAATGTATGGAAGAAATAAGCCAAGTACATTTCAGTGTGCAGAATTCGCCCTTGCTGTTTTTGTGCAAAACAACGAAACACCCTCTGTGTGTGTGTGTGTGTGTGTGTGTGTGTGTGTGTGTGTGTGTGTGTGTGTGTGTGTGTGTGTGTGTGTGTGTGTGTGTGTGTGTGTGTGTGTGTGTGTGTGTGTGTGTGTGTGTGTGTGTGTGTGTGTGTGTGTGTGTGTGTGTGTGTGTGTGTGTGTGTGTGTGTGTGTGTGTGTGTGTGTGTGTGTGTGTGTGTGTGTGTGTGTGTGTGTGTGTGTGTGTGTGTGTGTGTGTGTGTGTGTGTGTGTGTGTGTGTGTGTGTGTGTGTGTGTGTGTGTGTGTGTGTGTGTGTGTGTGTGTAATACATCATTACGTTTTATACTTTCCATACATACTTATAATATACTATACATTCTATTAATTGTAAACGTACTACCCTTATAGAACTTCATATTTTCTTCTATCATTTATCTTCTCCAATTGTTTGCTCGTTCTTTTATCACTTTTAGTAGTCCTACATTACTGTATGTGCCAACTTTAACAGATAACTATATCCTCTGACATGAATGCTATTCGCTGTGTCATGCTTTAGAAGAATCTTTTATGAGACTATGATAGTCGATTTTTAAGTTCTATGGTAAGTGCTCAATATACATACATAGAAAAAACTTAAGTATCATTTCTGAGATATTTGACTTCGTTCATTCTATTATTTTTATTATGACGCATATTCGAAATCTCGGCTATTTGCATCAATACAAGTTTGTAATCTTTGAATTGTTCAATCGTATCTTACATATGAATATTGAGGTTTACTATTGGGGTATAAATATTTTAGTAATATCTACAAAATATATACTTATACTCAGTATCTTGTAATTTCTATATATATTTTCAGATCTGTTTCCTGATATAATTAGGATAGTAATCGGATTTCGTTACAGCGTTAATGAAATTTCAAAATGTTTCGTACAATACAGATGTGTTCATAAAAGATCTCTTCAAACGTTTGAATATTTCTGTGAACCTGTGTCAAAATCACTTTACATTCACGGAAATCTCGTGACAGCAATGTGACTTCATTATCGTAGAGTAGCAGTCATGTTTCGTTTGTCACAAATGTGGATTTTTCCTTCATGTATATACATAAACATTGGATTATATGCTGAAAAAGCATTGCATTCATTGCAACATCACGAGGTAGATACTGTGGTATCCTCTTTGGTTCTGTCAGTAGTCGCGATTGAAAATCTTTCTTGAGTAGTTTTCAATCAGTGTTCGATCCCTTTTGAACTTGTCTTCTTTGAAACCAAGTCTACTTTCAAACACATTTTAGTAACATTTTCCAACGCCGCCATCTGGATCGTTTGAAACATTTCCGTACCACTTTCTTCAAGTTTATAACGAACTTTCATATGCGTTTTCCGTTCTTTCAATAATTTTTGGACACATTATTGAAAATCGCAATGAATAGAAACACGAAATAGTAATAATTTAATTAATAGAAAACCTAGCGCGACAAATTATGCGTAATTCACAGCAGAAGGACAAATTTTACTCCATTTTCTGATTTATGTCATTCTATGCCCTCGAATTTATTGATTTGTATGTGAGTCTTGTGATCGGTAGTATCGAAAAAATTTGTAGTATCGAAATTTTTCATCCCTCGCATGATGAAAAATTGTACACTTGATGCCTTTTAGTAACGCACTTAGAAAGTAATTTAGGGAAATTACATTCTATTAAAATACATATCAATGGAGAATATTAACTTAGAAAATAGAATAAATATTATTTTAGTTTCAATGCATTATCCGGTAATATTATTTAAGTTAAATTCTTTTGCAGTTAAATAAAATCATATGATTAACTGAATAGAAACGCGGTAGTAAGCATAAATCTATAACCAAAATTCATCTAAAAATTTTCTCAGAAAAAACTAACCATTATTTTTATAATACACCAAGAAATGGCGTGAAAAGGAAAGAATACTATTTTCGACGAAAGACAACTTGTCAATAATTATAGAACATGATAAAAGTTATTGTGAAATTGCACAATTATTAATATTAATAGCAGCAGATATTATTAGAAAATTAAAAGAAGAACATTGGATTGAATATAAATAACAAAGTGTATCTACAATCTCTTTTTTGTTAAAAATCAAAATATTGTAAATACAACTAAATGTTGTTATTGATATATTAGTATCAATTATGTATTATTTAATTCATTTACTATTATATTTATATATTTTCATTATATAATATTAATAATATGTAATATTATATATATTATATGATTTTAATTTATTATTATAATTATATATTAATACTATATATTAAGAAGAAATTGTTTACGTATTTTCAAGCTACAATAAATGCTTTATATTCTCGTAGAGTAAGCAACA
This sequence comes from Bombus pascuorum, assembly GCF_905332965.1. Taxonomy (NCBI): domain Eukaryota; kingdom Metazoa; phylum Arthropoda; class Insecta; order Hymenoptera; family Apidae; genus Bombus; species Bombus pascuorum. Next base: position 15,033,608 of record NC_083490.1, on the reverse strand, counting down.
CGATAGTTAAATCATCCTTTCTTATGCAACGAATACAGAGATACTGCTGTATACGAATATTAATGTGAGTAACTGTATCTGGCAAAGACCCAGTTTAATGCATAAGTCACAGATTAAATTACAATGCTTCATAAAATGTACATCGTACATTACGGACGTTATATTCAATCGAAAGCGTGACACCAGATAAAAATCTAAATTTCAATGCTAACTTATATTCTTTGGATCGATAGAATAAGAATCTGACGTGACTATTTCCCAAAAATGTCACACGGGCGTTTGGAGTTCGCTATGTATAATTTAATATATTTTCAATAACTTGTGAAATATTTTATTGACTTATTGTTTTTTACATTGCTCTTTATAATAATTTTAATAATAGGCTGTAGTTTAATTCTCTAAGTCTTTTACTAACTTCGTTGAACAACATTGTCCTATTATTTTTTCTTATTCTATTAAGTACTACTATGAGATCTAGTTTTAATAAGAAGAAACTAATAAATGATTTTTGTATATTCTGCCCTTATTTGTGAGACCGCTATTTATGTACAAATACTATGTAAAATAGTCTCCGCTTCGCAATAGTCATGAACTTTAATAGGGCATTTACACTTTTCACTTTAGAATTATTTAGCTTTTTAAATATACACAGGGTGCGGCCGAATAATATGTATACGCGCAAGGTGAGTCTTTATGAAAAGCTAAGGCAGAAATGCAGGATAAAATTCATTTTATTCAAGACTTAGTTTTTGAAAAAATTGGATTTGAAAATTTACTGACATTATTTTGTACGTCTAATAATTTTTCCATTAATAAATGTAAGAAATCATTTTGGATATTGAGTTTTGTTCAAATGATATGATTATATCATAAATATGGTATTACATGCAAATTTTGTTCTATGGTTTACTTATTTATTTTAAGAAATAAATAATCTGCAGTAAAGATGGTAAATACAAATCGAGAACGTAAGAGCTATGCTTTATTGTATTAATAATTCCCTGTCAACCGTGTATTTCTAACTCTGGATCAAACCAGGAATTCTCCGGATATACGGAAATTACGTGTCATTGGCAGAACGTAGAATATAAAAAACTAGTCGCGAATTCGTGTTCACACGCTGCACCGTGTTGCGGCATTACCTGAATTTAATTCCGACGTTTATCACGAACCCAAGGTAAGGGAAAGGAGATTGAAGTTCTGAATAGAATTTTTGATGCATTTCTAAAACGTTATTTATATATAAATTTGATGAATTTCGTTTATATCGTCCTAAAAAAAAAAAAAAAAAAAAAAAGAAGAGAGAATAGAATATAATTTAATCTGACAAATACAAATGCAGTTCTGTAAACTACAAATTGATTATCATTCTGTTAAACTATCGACGTTTTAGCACATTTTGGTGAACTAGAAAAGGAAGACTTTTTATTTATTGTTATGTAACAGAAGCTAAGTATAGGTAAAAGTTGTACAAATAAAATAAAATTCTATATAAATAGAAAATAAAGTTTAATTGAAAATTTGTGCAATGTAGGTATATATTTATAGAATAGGTTGCAGATACCAAAACTATTCCTATTGCTTTCGTCGGTAGTAGACAATGCTTCAGGCAAGCTATGCCCATCTCCGGAGTGGTGTTGTAAAACATGAAAAATATTTCAAACAAATAGCACCGAACCATTTTTCAAAACTGTACAAATGTTTATATAGTATCTATTTAAATGATGGGTGTGTAATCTACCTTTTTTCCTTGAAAGTGGTGTGCTGGGGTTATATATAATATTTTTATATCAATATTATATTTATATATCTATATATACAATTAGTTTAAGAGAATCATATACATCTCTTAAATTTGAAATATTACAATAAATATGTTCTGTTGCAGAAATATTTTTTGCTATAAAATATTGTATGACTTGAACTTAAAAACATGTATAAAAAAAATAACGCAATTTATTACTTACACATATTAACAGGAAGAAGTAAAAAATACAAAATAAAATTGCACAAAAATATGTACTGTCATATCTTTGAAATCATAAAACAAACAAATTTAACATTATATTAATATCTTTTAAATCTTTTGTAGGAATCAGTAACGACCTACAATCTTTTGGAATAGAATCAATGATTTCATGCTTCCCGGTGCAATTTCGGTCAGAAAGTTTTGCGAGCCAAATGCTTTAAATTCTTTTAATTCCTTCTAGGAATCCGTTAGTCATTGAGCAAATTTAAAATCATTTCCTGCTGATATGTGAGTGTACGTAATTATGTCACAAAGTGCATTTCTAGTTTCACTGAATAAGTCAGATACATAATTCGGCGAGTATATGTAGACTTTTTAGACTACGTATGTATGTAAGTAGTAAGTATGGAAAGAAAATTCATGTGGTCATTGAATACTATAGTTAAACGAAGCGTTACTTTTATTTCTACTTGTATCATTATATAAGATTTACTCACAGTTATATTTATAAATTCTTAAATTCTTAAGTTGTTAGATAGAACAAGGTTGAAAGAGAGAGATTGCTACAAAGAAATCTTCATAAACAAATAACATTACGACATTAAATATGTCTAAAAGAATATATGACAGTTCGAAAAAGAATTCTCAGGTAAAAAGATAAAAATCGTATGTAAGAAAGATATCGTACTTCTCGCATGGAAAAGGGAAAATTATAGTTTTTCGTAGTCAATGCTAAATTGTGAGTCCTCGACTCAGCGATAAGTGAGCCATATGGAAAGTCTTGAAAAAGTGCATAGTGGGAGGAGGGAACACTGTGGAAACTATGAGTCCTCGATTTCGCGTCCAATAAATTTGATCGTAAAAAGAGGAGCGCGTCCATACGAGCTGCACCAGTCATAAAGTAAGCGCTTTCTGCGCGCGATTGATGAATTTCAATATTTTTTATGAATTCTTTGCAAAGACATTTTTCGATAAGTTCGTTGAAGCGCAATATTGAACGTCATACCCTCGAACTGTCTCTGATGAAATTGTTGTAACGCGATGTATCGTATCACTATGTGTTTTTGTATCGACAAAGTTGGAAAATAAATCTATAGATTTGTGACGGATAGAAATTTTATTTTGCATACTGCCGACAGCCAATGCAGATATCTACGTATATTTGTCAACCTTGTTCCAACCACGGTTGATTTTAGAGATTGAAAATAGAAATATTTTATTTCTGGATATGATCATTTATTTTCAATTTATTCAATAGAAAGCCTGTTCTTTTCTCACTTTATTCGTTGACTGTGGTATCTTTTTGGAGACTTATCTATCGACATACTACATGATTTGCAATTTTCAACACATTTAAATCTGTGCACATATAATAAAGAAAAAGGATTTTATATAAGCTGTAGTTTTTTAAGAGCGCTTTTGTTTTTAATTTGATTTGGTAATTGTCAATGTATTAATTTTTTTACATCGAATAAGAATTATACAATTTTTTCAAGTATCTAACTTGATTTTACACATTTTTATTATTATTATTATGTAAATATAGATATGCAAGAAAGTTTTAAAACACGTTCATTTATTTGATGGTAAGAGTATAGCGAATACTGTTTTCAATGCAAGTAATCAAATTTTATTGATTTTTATCACAGAAGCTAAATGTATTTATACGTCAGATTTATTGTTATTCTTTTCAATGATGTTCCTTCTGTACTTCTAAAACAAGAAAGTATTGTTTCATTCCCAATGGAAAAAGTCATAAAATGCTTTTAATTGACAATTACAATGAAATACTATATTCAGTCACACAGTGCAGACGTTATCATATATTCGCCCTGATAAAATCAGAAGAACTCGGATATCATGCAATCTTATCTCCTTTTCAAAGATTGCGTTTAAAAGAAGTATCTAACTCTCAATTTCGCGCACACCTTTAGCATTTGTGATCGTATAGCGCTGTATTTACGATAAAAAAGATGTTTGGAGCGATGGCAGCATTTTCTCAGTTTTATATTCGTGACGAGACGAAAGGCGTGAGCTCGCATATCAAGAAAGTTTCCTGACTTTTCCGGCAACTTTTGGCTGGTGCTAAGGAAAAGCTAGACGTGCCAAAGGCAATCGGCCGGAAGTAACGAATTCATGAGTAGATACGATTTATCGTTCGTATTTACATAAACAGGAAACATGACACAAATGCGTCGAACCGCGTGGCACTTGAAAAATTTTGGATTTATGCGGAGCGGATGGTATACGGCGCGTTTATCCCTTCCGATGGAATTTCGTGAAAAACGAAGGAAGAGAATGATAAGTAACAGAGACAAAACCGCATAAGATCGAGGGCGGAAATTAGTAGGTCGCATGAAAGTTGTACTACGCGTGCGCTACATCCCAAGCAGATGTTATCCTTGTTTCGTATGGATTTGTCGATGTACGTTCGCTTCTTATCGTCGCGTTCTGCATCGGCAATGAACGATTCAACGATGTGCGTTGCAATATGCAGCAGCGCTCTGTTGCCCTTCGCGAATCTCGTATGCATTAGGTTCCTTAAGTATCGGAAAGTACTTTATGGTTAAACACTGGATAAACGCTAGTTTATACATTTCGGTTTTTTTAAATATGCACAGCAAGATCTGGAACTTTAGAATTACAATCTGCATCAGAGTGCATAGAACGCTTCTTGAAACATAAGTTTAATTTAATTACTTTGTGGAGGTGGAATTATCTCGATTTGGAATGAACCAAATAGCTTCCTCTGGTATAATATTTTGTTTCATAACTGTTGAAATTGGAATCCAACCCAATAAGAATCAAAAGTATGAGTAATAAAATTTTAAGAACGAAAAAGGGGATAATAAGATTAGTAACTCATAGATATTAAATAATCTGAATGTTTGTTTAATGTAAAGTGGATTAATCACATAAATTTTCACTTTGTCTATAAATAATTCAATAATTAATTTATTATTCAAAAATTTTTCTTTTTTAAATTACAAAAACTTTTGCTGCATAAGCAAATCGTCCATATAAATATGTATGTATTAAAGGCTGTTACGCATTGTCGATTAGGTTCATGGAAGGACATGAGCCCTTACGCACTTGGTCGCAGCAACTGGCGAATTGTTGGCGGTCATGAAATTCGTTGAATCAAATGAACGTGTTCACACGACAAGCAACCTTCTCGCAGACCAGGCATAGTTTTAGGTATAAACGATCAAGTTTACGATACAGGAAAGATCATTGTGCTATTTTTGAAATCCATTTTCATTGTGCCTTTTGCATTTCGTTATTTGTTGTTTCGGTTCCTGCTAGGAGAGTTGCATACGCTATCTCATATACGTACCCATGCCTGTTATTGATATCCTTATTACACTTAACAGCCAACCGAATAATTTAACTGACATTCTCATGAAGTTGAAGAATTATTCTTCATATTTTCTAATGTCATTAAAAAATATGGCAGACATTCTTTTTGTACGTCGTTCTGGTAATAATAGGGAATTTACTCAATAATTTGGTTCTCCTTCTCTTTCTTTTGAAAGCAATTTCATTATTCACAACAGTTTCCTAGACGATCTCTAAAATATTGATAACTTTATAATCGCCAAACTTGGTCACCGAGTTTGGTCGTCCGGTTTTTGGTCGCCCATCTGATCCTAGGAAGGTATCTAACTCTTTCAGTGATACTCGTAAAAATTCAACAGCATAAAATCTCTATCTTTTTTTAAATAAATTCTGAATTTAGATAGTGTCGATATCTAACAAAATCGTCAAATTTCCATTCTTTTACCATCAAGCTGTTATACTGCGAAATTGTTCTTCCGCGCCGCGAATATCATTGTAATACGTTAGATTTTAAAGGAACGAGTACGGAACTAACATTTGGAACATGTTCCTCTTTTCAAGAGTGTGTGCTTTTCTGCGAAATTTTAATATATATTCATTTTTTTAAAATAAAAGTAATAAATGGAATAATGTTATTAAATGGGAGAATTTAAAAATGAAAGCTTAAGGATTATGACTTCATAATATGTAAATTTATTTATTTGATAATTTCATTAATTATTGTTATTGATAATAGAATTTATTTGAATATAGTATCGTAATACACCGAACAGTTACAATGATTTATTGATAATTAATTATTTATTCAATATTTATTATGGTTAATATTTCCAAATTCATTACCTGGTTAGCGGTTATCACATTATGTGTCATATAATGTATATTTAAAGCATTATATTTGGTCACATTTGGTCCATAATGTAGAAGCCATTTAAATAATGTACGCGTTTGTAATACGAATCAAATAGAAAACTAAAGTAAAATACGAATTTGACTGTTATAAAGTGAACAAATTTATAGGGAACAAAATTATTTCAGCAGAAACGTGCGAAATGTGCAGGAAAAGAACGAATGATCGTATTTAAAGTAAAACGGTATTGGGAACAACGCAGATCTTATGCATGTGCACGGAATGGCATATGCAAAATGGATGGCAGTCATCTCCATGGTTATTGAAGGTAGCTACGTTCATCTAAAAGTTGGAAGAGAAATCGAAAGATTCTGAATTGTTATTCCATATGGAATATTCAACTAACGATGTCAAACATATAACACTCATTCACATATAAAATGGAATTAACATTTCTAAACTAAAACGCTGGTGAGAAAATAGGTACATTTCGTAGTTTGATAAATTTATTATATAATTCTTATTTTTTAGTTTAAATCTTCTGTTATGTTTAACATATACATACATAGTTTATATAAATATAATTCATTAAATTTGTAATTAATTAAATTTGTAATTCAGGAAAATCATATATTTTATTTTTTTCACATAAGAGATTCATTTAATATTTTGAGTTTTACGAGTTTCGAATTGTTTTTACTTCTTTTTGTAATTATCGATTGATATACATTTTAAAATCTATACAACACATTTGACTTTATTTCTTTAAAAAAACACTTAACCAGATGTCATTTGAATAATTCAGAGAAATATTACCGTTCAAATAATGTGAAAACTTTTGGTTATAAATGTACGTAGATGAAGATTCGTTATACTTACAGATGAACATAGAATATCTTATATTTTAGAAATTAGAAAATTAGCAGATGGAAGATTAAAAATAAGCTTTTCGCGCGCGTTAAACGAAACACGTTGCCAATGGGATGCGTCGTTCAGTATCGGCATATAATATACAGCGTGTAAATCTGTAAAACATACGTAAAGCTCTCATTCAGCCAAGATCTCAGAAGTCACACGTATTACAATTATTTAACTATTTGTAACGATCATTCTTGAATCTTATCTTAGCAGTCGGAGACAATTAAAAAATCTTCTCATTATAAAAAAAAAAGCAACCCTTTTTTCATTACTCTTCCTCGTGAATAAGTTACTCAAGATTAATTAGACGGGTAACAAGTGCAATGTTGTGTCTTCGTCATCGGACACACACGTATACATCAAATATGTTATATTCAATCTCAGTTGTCATTCTGGGAATTCCTGTATACCTATCTCAGTTATGATCGAATTACAGTTGTCGAAGTACTTAAACTTTCGTAAACTAACTACCAACGACTAATTATTAACTTTTTCTAAGGTAATGCAGATTCTCGTTCATCCTCTTTCAATCTCATACTCAGTTTAACGCTTCTTTACTGAAAAGGAAACCTAACAGTATTTAGTAGTCCTGAGTTCTCTGGTAGACAGAACTTTGATAATAATTCAGTTTCAAGTTCCGGAATCTTCATTTAAAATTATTTAAAATATCAACTTTAAGAAGTAACAAAACTATTGTTCTAGCGAATTAATATCAGTAATGGGCAATTATTCATTCTGAAAGAAAACTCTCCGTTTCATCTGTTTTTTAAATATCTTTTATATTTTATAAATATATACTCTTTATATATATACTCTTTTATAAATATAAATATAAATTTTATATAATAATAAAAAGATACGAAATATAGAATTTTATTATCAAATTTCTCAGAATAAAGATGCTGTATACAACCAGGATTATTTTATTTTTTCTTTTTATAATATTATAATAAAATTGCCAACAATAAGTTTTACAGTAAACGGAAAAGAAAAATTTATGATAAACTATAGAAATGTAATTTAAAAAGTACCTATTTATTCTGATAATTATGACGCAATATAAATGAGTTGGTTCAGATTCAAAAGTGAGATGCTCTATCCGACAGTAAGTCCGTGAATATCTTCCAAAATCATTTTTGTCCCACCCCCCCCCCTATTCGCCATCAACTAACAGAGCTCGTTTAAATGTTTATATCTCCGGTTGTCGGAAATCAGCTTTATTCGGCCGTCATTACTATTAATAACTCACTCAGTTCGGTAAATAATTATATCTCTATATTCGACTTTACCTGATATCTACGTCGTTCTCGTCGTACGGAATGTCACCTGTTTTATTCTAAGAGACTTATAAAAATTGTTCAATTATTGGAGTTTAATTCGCTAAGTTGACAATGATTCTGATCCAATCATCAATTATGATTGCCTCATTATCAAAGTGATCAGTTATAATACAAGAGCCCCTGCGCTTCATCGTTACTGTCAGGGTTAGTCGAAAGAAGGAAAAGAAATGGGAAGGTATTATAGGTTCTCGGTTTATCTGTCAGTAGTATTAACCAGTATGATGTGTCTGACTGCTATCATTTATGAGATATTATTCTGTACTACTGACCTCAACCATTGATCTGGACCTCCGACGAGAAATAGAATCTTCCGACCAGGGGAACATGCCAGTGTTTCGGACTCGCGGATCTACCAAATAATCCAGCTTATGTCAAAGTTTAAGCCAACGTTTCTGTTGAACACTAGAGAACTCCTGATTCTGGCTAATATTCCGTAGAGTTCACAAAAATATATAAACAATCAATTATCTATTATATTAACAAGCTTGGAACCATCTTTAACGCTTATTACATATATATATTTAAGCTGGCTATTTATTCTGTCTATTAATATATTACTATTTTCATAAAGATATGTGCTTAGAATAAATATATTGTAACTTTTACACATAATTGCAGGTTTGTTTCAAATTTGAATAATATGATAATGATATTCGAGTTTCATTACGGTAATAATGAAATTTCAAAATGTTTTAAACAATACACAAGATATATATAAAAGTTTCCTACGGTAAATATTCAAGTACTCTCATGAGTAACTCTATAATAACATTTGTGAAATGAAAGTATTATTTAGAAATTTTTAAATTTTTAAACTTGGGAAATTTTTAGGACATTATGATATTGATGATGATCGCATTTAAAATGTTAGTAAGTCCTCAGTCAGTCGACAACATTCAATATCATTAAATAAATAACATGAACATATACATTTAAAATCATTTTCTGAAAAAAGATCTGAGGAAACGAGTTTCTTTGTGCTCCCTGAGTGACATGCCATTTCAATTTACACAAAGAAGAATTTAAAAGCATATTTAAAGCATAGCATTTATCAGATATTGAAGAAAAGTAGCGTATACAAAAAGCAGTGAGGACATATTTAAAAATCACACTGCTGAAATAACGCAGCGAGCCATTAATTTTAATGCTAGACTCGGAGAAGAACACGTTATACGTAGACGTACAAAGCACCCTCTGCATTTTCCGCGTCAGGGTTTCCGTAAACAGAGCTCCCCAGACTGAACTTATGAGGCAGAATTTTGAGTTTTTATTTAGTGAGAAAGTTTCACGCCAGACCGCGCCTTCCAACCTGACCGAGAGAAATATTCGTCTGTTTGTAACTAGCCTAAGTTGTCCTCATTGTATAAACTATTAATTACCGTAATCAGAAAAGAGTAGAAGATCTCAAACGTAATGAAAATTGCGATTGAAACTTTCTTCCAATCAACGATTTTGATTAGAACTAAATTTATTAACAGATTTGAAGTTATTATACTGATTCCGATAAATAATTAAATTTCGAGAATATTTTTCTTCGAGAAATATCATCAGAATAAATTTCTGTTAATTTAAGTTATCTCTAATATTACATAAATATATTCGAGTTAATTAATATTTCGATTACGTTCTAGTACATCAAATATCAAGGCATGCTATAAACGAAATCGATAATAATCTTATTAATAATAATTTCGTGAGTTTATTAAAAAAGACTCAATGATATTAATTAAAATATTTTTTTAAATCAACTAAAATATTTTTAAATTGATGAGTTCCGAGAAAATAATGTTCTCATCGAATATTGATCTAACGTAAACGTTAGTCTGAAAACATACTTACCATAGTTTGCGCATTGCGCACTCGATTAATTAATTCGATGAATTATATTAACAGATTGCACAAGTATAATAAAATCAATGCAGTATGCAATTAGTGTCTTAAATATATACATCTATAAATATACATCTATGTTTTATTCAATATGACCCCTGTTTAAATTACTACATATCTTCATTTATTTTCATTTTCATCATTTTCATTTAAACATTTATTATCCTTATTCAATACAATTATATGTATTGTTTTCGTAAAGAAAATGATTTCTTCTTCTATAATATTTTCTACCTCCCGTCAAAATTTTATAATTTTCAGCGTTGTATAGATAAACAGTGATTAACAAACGAGGGATGTTTTAGAACAAAGGACAATCCATTGGCTACTAGCACTTAAATTCAGAAAATAAAATATTTCTATAAAAAAAATCATTAAGTCAGGAATCATATAAAACACCACTAAATAAACATAATGCCATAACGAGTTACGAAATCGCTAAGCTGGCGAAATATTTCTGACATACCGTCTGGGAAGTTGCACCCTGGAAGGGAAACGAGAATGCTTCCTCTTCAGAAACTTTGTTCACTGTCACAGGAATATTTCAGTTTGTTTCGTCTTTCCTCTTAGGAATGCACTTTAATATTATTTCCAAGAACGCTGTCAGATATGAGGAAAGGGTGGTAGAGTTACCGCTACTTCTAGGATTTAAGAAATTTTTGAGATACAAACTTTGTCGGAAAGATACGCATAAAGGTGCAGATTTCTACGAAATAATTCTAATTTTTCCCGAATTATTTTATAAATGTTAATATTTAATCTATTTTTCAGTTTTCTTTTGTTTGTGTTTACTTCCTTTAAATTTTCTTAACGCGGCGTGTTTTTTCTCTATTTTAAAAACTGAAATTGTCTAAAAGATTAAACTAACTATAATCTCCGGATTTGAATCCGATAGAAATGCTTTGAGTTCACGTAGATAACTAAAATAAAAAAACAAAAAGCGGTGGTTTGTACACGACCCGACGCGACGGTGATAGAAACCTGGTCATCAATTTCTATAACAAGAAGTCGTAGACTGTTCGAGTCAATGCAACGTAGATGGGCTGCGGTTTTAAAAAACGAAGGTTTACATAAAAAAACATTGAAATATATCCGCTAAAATTTTGACGTTCCAAATAAAATTTTTCCTGTACCCAGTTATAGTTTTAGATAAAACAAATTCTTTTACTTTAATCTAAACTTCACGCACACGATATACATTTATACTTATAAGATAAATATTCAAATAGTTTCTTTGCATCAAAATATATAGCTTATGAAATTCTAAATTAAGCAGTTCTCGCAAGTATATTAGCCTCCATTGTGTTTGTTAATATACATATTGTAACTACGTATATATTTACTTTTAAGAGTTTTGTCAATTTTTCAACTAAAACAGTTAGTACTTTTGTTTTATAAAATTTGTTGCTTGGTAGTTGCTTGATAAAATTTATTTTCTCTAAAATGTTCTTATAATAAACTTTACTATGATATGTTTGAGATACTTTAGATTCTCATAAATTTGTATGCCCTTGTCATCCTTCCATTCTCTTGTGCAGTGTGCGATTTTATTATGTTATGCAAATTATTTGTAAGTACTTCTAACTTCAGACTTAAGCTGTAAATGCTATGCATTTTAACACAATGGGATCATAAACTACGTTCAACTTGAACTGATACATATCATATATTTAAAATAACTTATTGTTTTATTCTGGAAATTATATTAAAATGAAATAAACAACAATTTCACGTAACAATTCAAATAATCATGGAACAATTATTTCCTTTGTTATGTCATTTGTCAATTAAGATAATAATAAATAAGTGGTTGTGTCATAATGAACAACGAAATAAGAACTGAAGATTTTTAAATTTTGTTAAGAAAAAATTATGTGATAAGAATGTATTCTCCGTGCTGCTAGAGCTTGATGAGTGATAACAGAATTTATGTACATTCAGATGATATAGAATCATAGATCATAGATTCAGTGTATTCCGAAAACGATCATTATGCGAAATAAAGAAAAAATGTACATACTCCGATCAACTGAGAAAATAACACGTACATGTGTATTAAAAATTTAACATTTTGAATACTAAAAATAAAGTTTATAAAATACTAGATACTAGATTTATAAAATACTGAAATACTAGAAATAAAGTTTTCATAACATTATTTCGGATACTCTACTGTATATAATATTTTACTATAAAATACTTTTGGTAATTATTTAAAAATCTGTCGCTATCTTGAATTTCGATGATTTTTCAATATGTTATCGAGAGTATAATTCTAAATAACTTTTTTCTATAACCGCAGCTCAGTTTCCAAAATATTCACGGAAACTGTCGGTACCTTACAGTGAGTTCTGTCTATAATTGTGCATTCGTAGCAATATATGCGGCAGTATTGGTTGGCGCCTGCTTTATGACGATTTATCTACAGGCAGGATTATATCATATGTATGTGTTTATATGTTTAACGTTTCAATTTGTAAGCACAGTGAGATGAGAACGAAATGCAGCTTCTGTGTAGGCGATACAATGTTTGGACTCTTTTCCTCTCGCGACTTGTCACACGCGACTACAAAATCCATTGTCGAATGTAGCACAATTTTCATTCGTGTTGCCGCGACTAAGTGTCGCACGCGACTGTGAAGTCAAAGCACGACTTACCGCGATGGATCAGCATACAACTACAAAGTATATGAAATACATACTAGCTATACCCGTATCCAGAGCAATCGCGTGCGACTCAATGTTATTTTGCTGCTAGAAATGTAACGATTCCTCACTGAGGAATAATATACAATACTTTAATATATAATTAATATATAATAAATATATAAATTTTATTTAATATACAAGGCTATTACTTATAATACTATATAATACTATACATTAATAATATATAATAATAATACTATAATAAATTATAATATTATAATTTAGAATACCTGTAACATAAACAATTAATATCATAGTGATGAGCAATTTTCTGCCGTGATACTAGATATGCGTTTGGTTGTTAATATTTAGTAATTAATAGAAACCCAAAATTTAATTATTTAATTTATGTTCTTCAGCTTTTTCAAAATCTTTTTGTTCACTACTAATAATCTTTGGGCGTTACTAACTTTTTATGAGCAATGCCATGGCAGATTGGTTAATGTGTTAAAAAATGTATGGTTTCATTAACATGAATGAAGCTGAACCTTGTTCGTACGCGACTTGTCGCAAGTGGAAAAGAACCTTCTACCTATCCGTATCTTATGGGACGTAAGTTCGTGCACTGATTGTCAATTTTTTGGTTACTACGTTAAGGTGCCGTCGATCGTTTGGCAGTATATATATACATAGATAGTATGAAGAAAAGGTAAGAGTTAGGTTTGGGTGGTATCAGTGGTATCCAACCTAAAGCTCCCTCACGCACCTGCTTTCCCTTCCAGCCATTCTTTCAGTAGTTCAAAAAACCTAGCAGCTTAACAAATGAACCGGGCGGCGTCTTCGTCAAAACGATGATGAGCACGGCGTTTGCCTTGCGGAGAACAACTTTGTATCCGGTTATTGCATCCCGTCTTCGTAAAGACCGGCTTCTATACGACCAGCAGCTAATTCTGATACCGATTTAAAACTAGGAGCATCTGCCGATTATATGTAACAAAAAGGTTGTACAGAATTACGTCTCTAACAACATATTAAAAAATCATTGACATCATTCTATGCTGGTATATCAAATCCTGTATTTTTCTCCTATATGTAATTTTCTATTGAATGTTAAATTCAAGTTTTATACTGAAACTTCTTGAGGTATACATATACATATATGTATATGTAGTCAATTAACAGTTCTTAGAAGTCAAAATATTCAAATTCTCATTTTTAATTAATTGTAACTAAAGTTTTTAATTAACATGTTTCTGTTATCGTTGAATCATTGAGTACTATTAAAATTTCATTTATTATAAATTGTGGTTTAAGATATTTAATATTCTAGTAAAATATTAAATAAATTATTACACGGAGGTTAAATTTACGAGAAAAAAATATTTTGAACGTAGAAAATGAATAATTATGAGCTTTTTTCATTATTCTATTGAAACGGCCGAGAGATCCTTTTAATACCATTCGTATCCCTTTGTGTATGAGTGTATCCTCGCAATTTTAAAAGAGGAATCTAGAAAAGAAGAGAAGATTGGTGCAAAGTGAAGTTGCTCGGTAGTAATTATTTTAAGCGAACTTTTATAGCTTGCGAAAGATAAGAGGTTAGACAGCAAGGTACAATAGCCAACCTATTTTATTTGATAATCTATGTATAAGAGTATCTAACAGCTGTTATAAGAAAATGGTACTTTCTCGGGTGAATAATTCCGCTTTTAAGCCATACCTCTCGATCCTATTTCTCAGTTTTAAGCGAGCAGAGAGTATTCAAAAAGGAAAGGAACTCGCCACTTTACTGCCAGTTAAAAGGATGTCCAACTTACCCTACTCGAAACTCTTTTGAACTCCTCAAAACTTGGCAGCTACACCTCTACCTAGCTACAATTGTGTCCTATTATTAGAATTTACTTTTGTAACGAGCTCGTGATCGTTCGAGTGAAAGATTTTGGAAACTTCTCAAGAAATCCTCGCAATTAAAAGTGGTTTAATATCGAAAAACAATACTGCAAGTTCGGTTCGTGGTATACACGGCTAATTCAGGACAACAATTCAAAATATCCTATGGATACAAGGAAGTATATTAATAAATTCTTATAGTATGATACAGCGTATACAGCTTATAATATATATATATTTTAATATATTAACAATATTGATGCATTATTTGATTTGCAAATTTTAAATATGAACACATAACATATTAACGCAACACGTATAGGTATATTAAATGTAATAACATCTTATTGTAATAAATTTTCATACAATATAATAATAACTAGTTTTATGTAATATGTAATTTTCGAGATACTGAGTCTAAGGTCATATTTTATAAACCATTGCTCTCATATATTATATTATACATATATAATATATAATACATTTATTATAATTTTTTTATATTATTATTTGTTTTTCTGTAGTTGAACATAATTGGTTCCTCCAAAACACGCAAAAATTGAAGTTTCTCTTTTATTAAAATTTCGAAAATCTACAATAACAAATTTAAGCTTGCTACAGTAAAATAGGGTAATGGCATTCCATTATGTGTTGTATTAGCTGCAATTTACAATTAGTAAATGTTAACTCGATTTGTGCTTTAACTTTAAATATAAATATTTTTCAAAACTTCACTTTATATGGAAATAAATGTAAAAATTTTGCGAATAACAGTACCGAGGGAAGATTTACTTTTGGATATTTGAAAGTATCTTTG
The DNA here is from genome assembly GCF_905332965.1 of Bombus pascuorum. NCBI lineage: Eukaryota > Metazoa > Arthropoda > Insecta > Hymenoptera > Apidae > Bombus > Bombus pascuorum. The sequence continues at coordinate 15,017,946 of NC_083490.1, read as the reverse complement.
AGAAAAATGTTTTGCAATTTATTAGTAAAATATGCCGCATCCTGACATGGCATAAAATAAATGACTTTCTCAAAATTCATTTTCTTTTTGAAGACGTGAAATAATGTTGAACTCTCGCTGGCGTTACAAACAATTTCGAGTTAAAGAAAAAATATTTGTTAATTAATTTACTATTTACTATCACTACCACCTTACTATCATATATCATACTAAAATATGTTTTTAATAAGTTGTATGACGTAGAATGTTGTAGAAAAGATTTCTACATATGGTTCTCTTTTACAATCCCAAAGGAAATAGTTTATTAAATGGGATATTGTTTTGATATCTTTTTCAATTTGCTACTGTTTGGTTGAAACGTGACTGCATATAATATATATGGTACAATGCGTCCAATGAAATCGTATAACGATAAGTACATATCTGCTTCAAGCTTAACGAAGCATATTGTACGCAATATCTCTGTTTCACGAATAGTATGTTATTCGATACATGGGATTTAAATTATTTGTTAAAATTACTTATCGAAATTGGATAGAAGATGTTTTATCGTATGCAATATGTAACATTCTGTGTTATTTATTATTCCCATTTTTATAAATTACGTATTTTTAAAGTAGATTATTAGCCGTAAACGAAAGTGGTAATATTCATTCATTGGCAATATAATTTAGCTAGATAGTTAAAGAATTGAATAAAATTGTTAAAATGGTCAACTAATTGATTACTGTTTTTAAATATTACTATACATTAGGTATACATTATGTATCATGGCAAATGTAATTCACATTTCTTCTGTCCCAATTGATTGAATGTATGATCTACTAACGAAAAATATGTGTGTACTCGGGCAGAAATGAAAGCAATCACGGTAATCGATATTATGTGGTTTGGTTATACAATATAAGGGGGTTAAGAAGATTCTCGTCTCATCCTGTGGAAAGGTAGAGACACCAAACGAAGAGAGCAGGACTGAAAAAACGATGGAAGGGAGACAAAAGAGGACGGAGAGCAAAAGGGATGAAAGAGAGAGGAAGGGAGATAACTATACCCCCGGACTAGCTGAAATTGAGATGCCTTATCTCGAGGATGAGAAAGGAGTCTTCCGGATGGAGTGCAGTTGAAAAAGTGAGGTCGCACAAAAATCTCCGAGGGAATAGTAGGAGATACTGCTTGCGGGAACCAAGCAGTTTCACTGGGTCGAACTACCCGGTTTGTTCGTATTGCGTATCCGAGAATCCACGTGCTTCCCAGAAATCGTCCTCGTGGAAAGTCGAAGTCGAAGCTGGCCGTACGTCCAATGCGCACAATGTAAAATTGCTTCGTAGTCCCGTGGGATTGTTAGAGAGCCTCTAGCATTGCTCTGCTGTTTTTTGGCAACCCAAGTTGACTCCATCGCCTTTCATAAGTGACATACTATACATACACATTTATATTAGAAAACTTGTGTATGATTTAAAAAACAGGTCAGGTTTTCTTGGTATTATAATCTCTTGAGAACTTCTCTATGAGTAATGTTTAAGTTCTCCAGCGGTAGCTTCTTTCGTTCGAGTTATTTGTGATAATCTAACAAAGTGCTCATGACATTATACTTTACATATACTGGCAACAGATTCTGTACATTTAATGTACTTTTTCTGAACACGAAATGAAGACGGAACTACCTAAAATTAAGGTACCTACACAGCTTAGACGAAATTGTATAGAAGATATTTGATTGAGATGTTAAGGCAGTAGCAAAAGTATTTTAACATAGTATTATGACGTACGTACATTACTCATACCTTTGGACTTAAAAAGGGAATTCTTAAAGAATAGTCTGTAAAAGACATGAGTGAAGTATCTTTAATACGAATGGTAAGTGGTAATTTATAGTTTGTTTTATAATATTAAATTAAGGTAATGAAATACGATATAATATCTTCAATGTCAACACTTCATGCGATTACTAGATGTCACAATTATTTGTAAAAGAATTGAGATTTATTATTGATGGAATATTTATAGAACAAATTAGGTAGCGAGAAAGTGACAAAAAAATTTACATGCAGTTATTTTATAATGGATTACTTATCTACAAGTATCAGGAAGTCTTAATTTTATAACTTTGTTACTCAAAAATAAAACGAAATTCACCTATAATATACACTTAAGAGATAAAACTATTCTTTAACTTATTCATAGTTCTAAAATATCTTCTATGTTTAAGCAGTATGTATTTTTAAAATCTTTATCTTATTTTATCTTATTAATAATATTTGATAATTTTATCTTATTATATTATTTTATAAATATCGTTTCCTTAGTTTATTGTATATAAGACAAGAAAAACAACAGTCCCAAGTAATAACAATTTTTAAAGGTGTCTAAAATAATTATGAAAAAATATATGACATAGTTTGACAGCAATAAATTATAGTTTCAAATTTATAAAAATTGTAATAGATACGTTACCTGGTATAATAAAATTATCTTTTATTAATCAAAAAGATTATTATTTCTTTTTACGAATAAATAATCAGAATACACGTCAAATATAGAGTTATAACGGTTACGCCAAATTTTACGAAGCGTATAAAATTTTGAAAATCGACCAAATAACATTTTATCTGCGATTCAATTTTAGAGAGTAGGCGAATTGATCTTTCAGTACGATATATGGTAGATTTTACGTTCATCCTAAAAGTCCTTTTGCAGAGATGAAAGCTTATCAAAAAAATAAATTCGATGTCAATACACGTGTAAAATAATTTATATGTAACGCAACTGATGAATGTATAAAACCTTTTATGAATATATTACGTACATTATACGAAATTTCTTGAAATTTCATTAGCACTGCAATGAGATACAACTATCGTGATTATAATAGAAAATTTGAAACTACATTTCTATTGATATTTAACATTCCGCAAACGTTTTCAGTTAAGTAACGGAGAAGGGAACAAATGATACGGTCCTACATGGTCTATGTATGTAAATAAACATAGTAAAGATAGAAACCTGTTCATTAGACAGGCAGTCTAGTAACGTACCATACGAAGTATGCCGTGTAAAATCGTTTCAGGCGAAATGGCCAGCGGGTTGAAGCCGCAATGTTGGCGTTTCAAGCCAGGTTTCTTCCTTTTACCCCACTTCTCTTTCAACGATCACCGGGCTCGTTAGCCATCACGCGAGAGTGACCTCTACCCCGTGGCAAGGTAGCTTCTATCTGCTGCTACTGAAATTTCAGCATTTCCGCATAGATATCCGAAGGTAATTCCTGGCTCGCCTGGTGGCGTTTCACCGGCTCCCGATTCCCTATAAAAACAAATTGCAACGGTCCAACGTATTTCTCCGTGTTGTCGAAGATTTACGAAGAGAGAGAGAGAGAGAGAGAGAGAGAGAGAGAGAGAGAGAGACAGAGAGAGTTGGTCTGCTAACCAGCAGCCGGAAGGTGGCCAAACATAGAGATTGCGAACTAGTAAAAGCTTGTATAAGAGAGTAACCAGCCGCCTGCCTGTCGGTCACTTTTATACGCTAGACCGTTATCTTTTCGCAGTCATCTAGCTGTATACTTCTTTGTTCAATCATTTACTGGTTTTCGCGGAATCGTTCGAATTATCTGGCTGAAACGGATAAGGGGGGCGGGGGTAAGGTGGAGTCGAGAGTGTCGGGAATGCTTCCCCTAGGGTCTCGTCCTTCGTTCGGACTTAACAGCCTTTGCTGAGACGTGTCGTCTTGGTAGACGGCTTCAACGGTCTCTCGTTCTCCTTGATCGATTCGTATTTCGTGTTCGATGCAACTTCCTTCTGCTCTCGCTTCAATGCTTCCCATGACTGGTACCTCTTACACCCTAGAACTTTGATGTGAATTGCACGAAATTTTGCTGGAAATAGATCGATCGACCTCCACCTGTTTCCTGTTTCTAACGAGAATTTTGTTTATTTTAGTTCTCTTTCAAAAGTGGGCATGATTATTTCCCTTGATGCTCTTGTCATGTATTAACAATACAATATTAAACTCTGTTACAAATATATATATATATTTATTTATTTTAAAGTATATGATACCCTTTTTATCTTTGTACTACTTTATTTCATTTTACTTCATGCTGTCTTTTTCGTGCTACAACTTCAATTTCCTCATTATCTGTACGTAATCATATTCTTATTATCGTTTACTCTCTACATCCATTTTCACATTTATCGCTCGTTTATTTTATGTGCATTCAATCACACGCCATAGAAGTATATACGTTTCTGCACTCTTTATGCTATTCTTGATTTTATAATTGGATAAACATTTTCTCATTATTTGTTGATAATGGAACATTAGTTTCATATTGAAACAAAATTACTTAACTTTCATCGTATTACTTTATTTCATAATTCACATGATGTTAAAGCACAAACTGTAGAATGCCTATGCTTGCATATTTCATACGTTAACGAATGATAGTATTGAAATATAGTTGAAATGGTAATTGAAATGGTTAAATGGATAAATGAAAATGCAATGCTGTATAATTAATAAAAGTTATTATAATTATTGTATAATTAATAAGTAATAAAATGTGAAATAATTACAAAGCATTTACATACAACTAAATATTTACATATCTACTGGACAACATTATAATATACTTTATGTATTTGTATATTTCGTATATTTGAAAGAAGAAAATGTACATTTAATATACCCTATATGTTGTTTGTTATCTCCATAATGAACATGTGGTATAGAGCACAAAAGTAAAGGAAAGAAACGTTTGAGAAATGTAAAATTAAAAGAAATGTAAATTAACTTTTGTTGAACAAAATATATAACACATTTGGCCTATTTTCCACTCTAACGTTTTTTGTTAGTCACTCGACTGTGAACAGACAGAGAAGTGAAAATGTGTCATGTAATTGTCTTCATTACGAAAGCTGTAAAAATGTTTCTCTCATAATTATTATTATCATAATAATGAAAACGATAATGATTTTATTTGATAAAATATAATTTATTATGTGTTCATAGATTCCACGTACATTATGTAATTTGTAAAGATTAATGCACAAATGTAAGTGTTTTCTTTATCAAAGTTTGGACGTAAAATTTACTTCATCCCGAGATAATTGGACATGAGAATGAGATAGATTGTACGTAGAAGATAGAGGGAACGAAATTGAGAAGAGATATGTTCCGGCGTGACCTCAGTTTGACCGGAAATGATTCATACTCACGGGACCACTGAATTTACGCTCTCATCGGATTCTAGACATTATGTAGGATTCTGCACATTTGTTTTTCTTAATAAGACATCCGAACAGAAGTTTTTCACATTATGTCATTATCAGTTCGCACTGTGTGACCTATTGCATTGAATAATGAATTCTACATACGATAATTAACATACAGTAATTAATACATTATGCATATTCACTATGTCTTACGTAAATAAATGTTAAATTATAAGCGCAAATGTTCGAAAATTTCGTATTCCGCACTATTCGTAATATAATATTCTCATTATAGGTTCTTAGTCGTACAACTGTGTTAGCAAAGACATATAATAACCATATTTGATATAATCCAAGTTTATAAAAACTTACTTTGCCATTTTTATGTAAATATGAAAATCATAATTAGTAAAACAATATTTAAAAACACATGTAGAAATCAAAATGAAAATCAAATCTTACACCTATAGTCAGAAATACTATTAGGACATTTACTACGTTATGTATCTCATAAAATATACGGCAAATATGCCGTGCTTAAATTTAATTTTGAAATTAAATGACTACGTAACTTTCTTTTTACTTCATGTTGATACAATACAAGAATTTCGCTAATAAAAAATTGGAAATATCTTATATATGTAGATGTTAAATTAAGTAATTTTCATACTTTGAAAACTGATTTTCTACCTTAAATATTTTTTATAATGTAATTCTATAAGTTTTGTAAAATGGCTGAAAATTATTGTTTGTGTAACATAAAGATAATAATTTTGTTATGGTTATGTTTCATAAATGTACAATAAAAAAACAGTTCGCATTTTATTTTGTGTCTGAGAACATATTATAAGATATGAATATGTAAGATATATTTGATAAATACATAGTTTAGAGTTTACTAATATGTGTGTATGTGCAGTCCAAAATTGCTAATGTTTTTCAAACATGTTTATCTTGCTATATATTAATTTAATAATATATAGTAAATTTTAAATATTGGAATAAAAGAAAAAATGGGTAAATATTTAAACAAACAAGAAACTTGTTAATTGTTAGATATCTATGAGTATGTAATTGTAAAATATTTATTTAGTACTAATAGTCTCTGTATCTTAATAATAGTAAATAGAAATAATAGAAATAATAATAGATGTATATGTACTTAAATAAAAAAATATTCTTCATATACATTTTCTAAATGCTTCTAAAAGCTCATATGAGAATTCAAAAACTTGTAATATTTTCTCAAATGTAAATATTCTTAAAACAGAATGTTTTACATGAAAATATGGTGCACAATGTTTATGTGATCTGTCTAGTCAAGACCATATCTCTGCTATCTTGTCTATCATGTATACCCTGTACTCTTGTCCAGGAGCAGGATCTGAACGATAAAGCTCTGTGGGATCTATCGAAGCAGAGAAGTCAATATTTCGCACATTCACAAATCCTTCTGGTAAATAGCGATGGATTGGTTCTGGATGATAGCAACCAACTAAAGCATAGATACTTATGCGTGCGTCTCGTTTCTTCCGGTTTCGATTCGCATTTCCCGCGTACCTTCTACCTACGAGTGTAATATCGAAAGCGCAAAGTACATAGGATGTCGTCTGATCCGCCTTCTCAAGAGCCGAACTATTCGAGCATACTACAAACCGTCCTGTCGGTTCCAAAAGCAGGAAAGACGCGTTCTACCGTGTATAATGTCGAGAACGTTTCCGTAACACTATCGACGAATCGTGCAAGGATTACGGACACGTCTATCTATTCGTATTCAACGCTTGTCAATAATAAGTTTCCTCCTTTTCGTCTTTAATATACAACGTATAATATCGCCTAAAGGAAGCCTTTTCTTATTTTCTCATTTAAAATTTTACTGAAATACATATCTAAGCAATATAACATTTGTGTGATTTTTTTTTTAGAACATTGAAGAATGTAATAGTTCGTCCACATAGTTCAAAACTTATTTATTTCGTAATAAACTATCTCAGTAAACAGATTTGGAGGAAGTATGTCGTCCATCATTTACAGTAGCATATACGCAATTTAAATAATTTAAAGAATTTATTCACCCTAGTGATATTTTATTAATGAAGTCTATTATTTTCTGTTATTATATATTTATTCATTACGTATTCGATTATGTTCAAATAATAATGTTATTTAAAATAATCGTGGAAGTTTGAGATAAATATGTCGGAGATAAAAGGACACCGGGCCCCCCGTTGGAGTTACTTGGAAAACCTCAATACCGAAGCATTTAAGAAATAACCCAACACAGTCATTCGAAACTTGTGACAATGAGCTTTTAGGCTCGAGGCGACAATCGGTCGTCGAAGCATAGCCACGGTCGCGGGATGAACGTTCCGTCTAACAGAGATATGAAGTTACATAGCTTTCCTTTAAAGAATTGGCAGTACCGACACTTGACAATAAAACATTTTAACAGCCCCGCGGCTCGCCACATACAGACCGCATTCTTTGAGTAAGATGATCAGATGCCGATGCATCATTCACAGTTTATGCTCAGATAGTCTGAGGAGCCGCTACAAATCTTAGGACTTAGTTAACTAAAGTCTTTCCGATTGACAAACAGTCTTTATTCTATCCGCCCGTAAATCTGTCACCCATTGCGGGAAGATATGAGAGATCAGATTTCCTCACGTGCGACGCTTCCCGCCAAGAACTCTCTCTCAAGGGCGGCTAGCATCCTTTTCTAACCGCCAATATAGAAATTAACCAATTAACAGCAACGCCCATTTCCCTCGCCCTCCGTGTGGAGGCTTTCTTTGACGAATTCGATAATCTCGTGCCCTTAGGCACATCCCATCATTGTCTTCCTCTGCAGCGTCGTCGTGACGGAAAGTCATTCCCTTTCTGGCAGTCTCATTAGCTATATGCCTAGTGTGTTTATACGATCGGTGAATAATCTACGTCTTAGCAAAGAGCTAATCAAGCGATCCTTGTATCACGAGTAGTAAGTCGAGTGCGACTTAGACTTCGAAGCAAAGTATATTCGTTATCCCGTGGACCATGGATTCGCCATATCGAACCGAGGATCATTGTCATTAGCGTCTAGTTACCGCGGCCGCTTGTCGATCTTGTACCAACTATATCTGTGTCATAAAAGTTTGTGCAACAACAGTGAACAACACCGGCGAAGACTCAGTATACGCCCCTAACGCCAACCCGACAAATATATTCTACAGAGAAATCTTATAAATTACTGCTGTATGAGTGAGAATTTAAAACATTAGCTTTATGTGATAGCTTCAGGTAATTATATAAATGATAATTATAATATTACTGTTAATGTATGAAATATTTGTTGACACTGTTACTGTTTTTACAGGTAGTTGTGCAGAGTGTAAAGAATACATGAAGGTTAACTATATTCTGTTTATGTAGAATCACATTTCTTTATGCGTTAGTCAATGTATTTTGTTATATGTGTATAGGAAAATATTATGTTGCTCATGTCAGAAAACAATATATTTAGGAGATATTTTAATAAATTATGTTTACAAAACAAAACGACACCGATAGTGAATATCTCCTGACCTGGTTTTAAGTATGAGCAACTTCATATGTACTTTTTCATGCAAAATAACGAGATGCATCGATCAACGCATAAAGAAATGTGATTCTGCTTAAAAAAGACATAGTTGATCTTCATGTGTCCTTTACGCATTCATCTACAAAAATGCTAATTGCATCGATTAATGCTCTCCTCAAAACTATTCAGTTTTTATCTGAAAACTTTTCCAATAGAATTAACGATGTCGAAGATATTCCAGTTTCCGCTCTTAGGTGACTCACACTGTATACATATGTATACAGTGGTTCATCCGATTAGATTTTCAGTATGGAAATTGAAAGTCAAAATCAACATTCTGTTCTTGACTCGTCGCTTCCCCACACATTTGCCTTGTTAGATAATTTACGTTTGTGTAACGAAAATTCACATGAAATTAATTGAGTTATAAGATTTCTCGGAACCTCGCAACCGAGTTTATTCTAATATCGTGGAATGTACTATAATCTGTAACGTGGACCATAATATATATAATGCCACTTTCAAGCTCGAGTAGGTAGAGAATTATTGGAAATCATTTCGGCGGAATCTCTCTGCGTACCGTTTTCTCCTGCCCTTTGATACCACGTCTGGTGAATAAGCTTCATCGTTGGGGCGCATTGAATACCGAAACAATTACAATTGTTAGCTCAGAGAAACTACGATTTAATTGGACGGCAGTTAAGTCACGCTCGTTATCATTCTTGATGACTGATCGATATTTTGGCTCGCGTGTAGATCGTGTTTGACTTACAATCGATGTTGGGTGGTATTACAGGTGATGGATATTCACCGGTAACATTAGGAATCACAGGCTGCGAATTCTAGAGATCTCTATTGACGTTTATCACCGTGAATTAGCATAGCACCGTTCGTAATTCACGAGCTATACATTTGTCATTTCATGCGATAAACGTGTGAAACATGAATTTATATGTTTGAATCTGTTTCATATTCGAATCGATAATACCAAAATAACACAGTTACTTTGGTAACTTAAAATCTATTTAAAGTATCGGTACATAACAATCAAAATAACTTCAAGTATTTAATACGCCCGTGATTAGTGCAGAATTAAAAAATTTACTTTTCATTGTAACTGTATTCCTGAATTGAAATTGAAATTGATTCATATTGCTTGAATTATTTATAATTAATATGATAATTAATATCGTATGCCTGTGTAATATAATACAATTATATTAATATATTGTTCGAAATAATATACTGACTACAAATTATCTTCAAAATATGTATATTGTGATGCTATGTACACACTGACTAACTAGCAGATTGTATTATATAACAGACTGAAACTACAATATGTAATTCGCAGAAGATATCAATAGAAAAATTAATGTAATTTCTATAATAATTTGGTTTTGTTTGAAGAATTTGAAGAGTTTAGCATTTGTGAAGACTATATGTATACTAGATTACTTAATCACGCTAAATTCTTAAGGATATTTCTTTCAAGTAAATGATGAGGTTAATGGCTCTATGTAAAACATTCAATAATTCGATTTTACTTCGATCTTTGATTTGTGAGAGCAATTTCGCCATTCATATTATTTAGTATGTATGCTAAGTTGAAATTAATTCCGTTTCAGTTGTAAAAATTAGTAAGGACTATAGTTAGAGGAATGAGCCAAAACAAACCTGGCTAAAGTTTATTCGTCATTTTAAGTAATCTATTCTTGTTATTTTAGAAATAACTTAATTTTATATTGAGATAAATTATTTTAGTTAATGCTTTCAAAGTAAATAAACAATTTTAAACTTCAAATACTTTATTCTGCATACATTTAGATCATAAACAGAAATGTTAAATTATACAATATTATAATATTAGTCTAAACTGTCCTTGTTTCAATTATTAATAAATCATTATGCGAATAAATATATAAATCTATGTAAATAAAATACTGTGAGAAAATTTATACCTATTTCACACGTAGTATAATAGATAAATGTACAATATACGATTTAGTATACATAATAAGAATCATGAATTATTTGAGAAATTATTTCAAAAGACGTTTGTTTAAGTAAAAAATAAAATAGAAATTATTTCATTTCATATGAATAAAATAATTGTTTAGTAATGATTATTTCAAAATAACTTTGAGCCAAATAATGCCCAATTCTAAGGTACACTTGCCAGTATAGTCTTGGTTTATGAACGTAGACACACAGGACTTTTAGGAATGCAATCTGGCAAACTGATGTATGGCTAACAGTGCACCGGCAGCCGAAGAATAGGGTAATATGGATACACAGCGCCACGCGGTGACTGGAAGCTGTAAGGTAAGCTTTCGTGAATGAACCGACGTGGTGCGGCATATGGCAACCGCCGCAAGCCATTTATGGCAAACGTGGACAAAACAGATCACTGGAAACGACTAAAGTGTTCTAAATCTTATAGTCTGTTCTGATATACATCTGTGATATATTAAGCGGTGAAAATATAATATATCAATGAATATGCAGTATTTAATTTTAGAGTAGATTTTTTAAAAATATCACCAAACAAACTAAATAACATACAAGGCGAACAGGTAATTTAATCACCTTGAATACCTCGGTCATTTTTGATGATTGAAAAAAACTATTAGAGGAAAAAAATGTTTTGCTAGAAGGATCAAATATGAAGAATAACACATTTTACATCTTTCAACATTTCAACGTCATTGATGTTTTTTAAAATAATATTATAGCAAGAATATTTCAATTTTTTCTTTGTTCTTATAACAATGCACGATTAGAAGTATCTTTTTAGAAGATTGCAACAATTCTCTTCCGCAACTATTAGAAGTAAACATGAAGCATTGTTTATGAACATATTGAAAGAATTTTTCTGGATAATATTTGTTCCTTCCAACCAAATATTCTTTGTCTCTGATATTGTTTTCAGCCATCAAACCCAACTGAAATATTCAAGGTGAACAAACTATATTATTCCTTCTGTATACAAGATATACTTAGATATATCTCAATAATAAAATCTACATCACCAAATTGTATAATATAAATAACGTCTTAAGTCGCCAAGAATATACTTTTGGAATTTATACACAAAAATTCGTGGAACATATTATATCATATCTACATCAACCAGAACTTTTCACGGGCTATTTACAAACTTTTTGTGTTTTTCTTCCTTGTTTGATCATTGTTATTACTTTCAAAAACTCGATCGTGTATGAAAATATGTGTCAGTTAAACTATTGCCGAAGAACTAACCAAAATGCTAATAATACTAATAATAATAACGTAGAACTTAGGATCGTAAAAATAATAAATACCAAGGACAATTATTGTTGTATTTAACACTCTAAACTTTAAATTATAGATCAAATTACATGCTATTAAAAAGAAACCGAAACTTGTTGATAAAAGTTTTATTATTGAAGCAATTTAAATTTGGTTCTCGTCCCCTCGAAATAACCTCTCTTACATTGATATAGCGATCGCCATCGTTTCTGCCATGCCTTAAATGATTTTTGGAAATCATTTTCCCCAACTGTGTCAAGCGCCTGTTGCGATTGAACTCGTATCTCTTCCACAGTGCCGAGACGGCGCACCGCCCCTTGAGCTTCAGTTTCATTTTTGGAAATAGGAAGAAGTCACAAAATAGTAAATCTGGTGAGCATGAGAGATTAGTTTTTAGATTTAGCACCTTGTGAATTCTTTCTATTTCTGAAAATGAAATAGAAGCTCAAGGGGCAGCATTTCAAGACTGTGGAAGAAATACAAGATGAATTGCGGTATTTGATGCGATTGGGGAAAATTATTTACAAAAATAATTTGAGACGCGGTAGAGCTAGGTTGACCATTATATCAATGCAAGGGGGGATTATTTTAAAGGGGACGGAAATCAAAATTAGATTGGTTTATTAAAAACTTATAAATGCAGCTTGGTTTCTTTTTGATAACTATTTATAGACTGCAATCAGAAAAAGCGGAAATCGAATAAATGCAAGTTCGAATGCAATAGTCGCAGCCTTTAATATTCCGCTAGCTGTCCAACATAGATAAGACCTTCCGCTGCTGCACTATTGTAACCTAAACGGTGACTGCACAGGAATCGTGTAGCCAGCAGAAAGTAAAGGCTCCTACGAACGAATGGAACGCAAAGCTGTCACGTCATGGCTTTGACCCCGGATACCTTCTCTCGTTCGGACACACGTTCTCGTTTTATGACACCTGTTTACTAGCGTTGCTTCCTTCATTCTCTCTCCTTCCTTGTCTAATCATTCTGTCCATCCTTTCCGTTTACCTCCGCTCGCATCATCAACCTTACCGCACGTCCAATATGCTGTTTCAGTCGATATCACGTCCCTACTTTTGGTATTATGAGATTTTACGCAGAAATATTAGTAACACCTCTTTCGTCTTTTTCTTAAACATCAGCTTTGTATCCCCTTCTCCTTTTACGACCATGTTTCTTCTTTTAGCGTCTACTATCGTTTGTATTTTATCATCTACTCATCTTAGTTTGTCGATTTTACAGTCTATTTTATCGATGATGCATCTTTTGTTATTTTGCTTCATCCATGATGCGGTTTTTTCGTCGTTAATTTACCGTTTCGTTTTTAAATAATGTTCTATTGCTCGTGTTATAAGGTTCGAGATTAGTTTGGATTAATGTACTTATGTAGATTAGAAAATTCCATTTGTAATTGTTACTCAGGTGATGTTCGTTGATAGACTTTGTAGTTTGATACCGTATGCCTATTTCTGACATGGTTTTGACATTCGAGTTTTGTGTTTTTACACATCGCAGGTTTTCCTACGAAATTCTGCTGATATATCAACTGATAATAAACTACCATTGTTTGCATTGTTACTGTACTTGAATTGATTTGTTAAAATATATGATAATAGTATATGGCGAAGTATATATTTCATATTACTTTGGTTGTAATAAAAATTAATTGTATTTGTTTCACAAAACATATAACAAACATCTTGCAATGAGTGTAGAAAGTTTTGGAAGTTTGGATTAGTGATCATTTTGAGTAAAAAGTATCACGCGAAAGTTTTATAATATATAACTAGAAAGAATACTTGGTGCCCTAAACATTTTCTAGTATGACCATTATTTTTTTTTCATTCAGGCAATTTGAATTTTTGTCGAAAGATTATTTTGCAGTACATTGTATATTATACATCATTAAGCAAATTACAATTACAGGATATTGTTTTGTTAAATTTTTAAGTTATAGTTTTTAAAAAATGAATAAATGAAGTTACTAGTCGCTATTATAGGTTTTGAGAAAGCGAACTTTACTGTCATATTACAATGTTAATGAAATTGATACTTATAACTTACATTATGACATAGATAGCGATTAAATATTCAAAATTAAACTATTTATACGAAATAATACCAAAGTATTACTCTATTTTCAGAAACCTGTCACGCATTCAATGTGATGTGAGATATACAGTTTGAAACATCAGAAAATGAATAGGCGTGCAAAGGAAAGTGGTTTGCTTCTGTAAAGTAGTGACACACGACAAATCGCCTGGCATTTCGACAGGAATCTGAAAGTAGATTTATTGCTGGTGGTGTAAAGGCTCTCGCAAGAAGCGTTTATACTCGCTCTGCTATTTCAGAATACTCAGCATTGCATCGCATTGCCCGCATTTGTCCTGCTATCCGAAGACATTCAATCGTTGTATTCTAAGGATTTAGTAATGTCAAAGAAGAATTTTAACGACGCGTATTTTATTTATTGTATTTCCACCTAAAATATGTTTGCTTACAACAATAATTATTTGTAGAACAATACCATACGGTTGCTATTTTGTCGTTTTTTGTTTATGCTTTTCAATATGTGATTGGCGTTTTTTAACTGCAATTTGATAATAGGGTTGGCGAAGCGACAGTTTGTGTAATATTTATTATATACATACCAACGCTATTGGAACAATAGTTTCTTTTAAAAGTCTTATTTTACATAATAAAATTGCAAGTTTCAATTTCGCTCTTTATTCGATGGATGTCAATACTACTTGTTTAAAACTCCAATTCTTTAGAGTAAAAAATGTATATTACCTTTAGATGAGATTCCTATCAACCTTAATGAGTCAAGAGATGAATTTTCCTATTCTTTCAACCAATTTCTTTATCATTATTGATTATATTGTATTCGACATAAAAATTTATTTTTAATTGGTAACAATTTTAGTTAATTTTTAGTTAATAAAAAATTTATTACAAATATCTTCATTACAAATATTGTCTTCTTCTCTATCTTAAATTTTAAATTTATGGATAACGTTCTTTAACAACGAAATGTAGCATTATATCACGATGATGTCGTCATACAATGATAAGTAACTGGAACAAGACGCTATAAAATATGTAGTATTAAAAATAAGTACGAAAACGAACTATGAAAAGTAAATATAAAAAAAGGTATCAGTATACAATTATATAGAAATTCTTAATGTCAAACGTTACGCATCCGATCACTCGCGGGTTTATGAATGGGTTGAACGAGGAAAGGAAGTGGACAGAAAGTTTATCACAGTGTGAACTGTATTGGTTTATTAGATGCATGACTATCAAGGGAGTGTACCTTCTGGATATGATACAAAATATCGACTGTTCTGTCGTATCCGATTAGACCACGACCTTTGGGTTTCGTCCGATAGAACTGTTCTTGACGACCGACCCCTCGCATCTGGTTGTAGACCGCGCAACAAAGCTCCCAAGAAGACCCACAGTCTCCCCTGTGTCCCGCTGTTGATCGCTCAAGGTGGGGGTGAAGGATAAAAATTTGCTTCCTTTACCGAGTGGTTTATGATACTGTTGCCCCTTCAAGATTTTTCAAGCCTAGACCTCTCTTCGGGTTCGATCGGTAATATCACAAATCCTTATTTATTGAATGTTCCTGAACAAAAATAATGATGTAAGTTGTAATATACTTGCATAATAATCGTATTATAACGAAGATTACATATATAACTCATATTATTACGAAACTATTTTTAATATCTAAAATATTTTTATATTTTTATAAAAATATATTATATATTTTTTATATATTTATTATTATCTATATATTTTTAATATTTTATACCATTTTTAATATTTTATACTATTTTTAATATTTTAATATCTAGAGAATTGTTACTCCACAGAGAACAGTTAATCGTTCGGTAAATATTTGTGTTTAGTAGTTGATGAGCCGTTACAAATCTTATAACATAAGTTTCTTACAATCAGATAATAGAAAAATCGAACCCAATTCTGTGGATTTCTTTCAAGAACCTGCGGCATAAATTTCACTAAGGAAATTCAAGTTTCATCCCTGTCGATTTGCATGCGAATTGTAGTCGTATTATATTTCATGCCATCCCCTAGATAAAGAAAGTTTCGATTCGGTATGAAAGTAAATTGCCCGCATTTCCAAGAACTTAGCTGACCACCGGGAAGAATCAACATGCTTCTCACTGAAGGACCGTTCCAGTATTCTTCGCCGGGTGATCTTGCTTTGGATCGTGTTCTATATCTACGGAATCGTTCCAAGAATGTTATTACTGCTCGTAATCCACGACGCGTGGAATATCAAGCTGAGCCAACCGCTCGCTAAAGCCTTCCTTAACCATCGTTCTTCTGGGACATTGCTACTTTTCCATTTCTATATGGGATATCTAGGTAAGGCGTAGTTCCGCGTACATCGCCTTCCACCTTCGTTTCACTTTCAAACATCAGCGTCTCTTTAACAAGATTATGTTCGAGCTACGCAAACATTTTAAAACGTCAAAGACGTGTTTTCAACTGATTCACGTACGGACATATTTTCGCATTTTAGTCTCGTATTTTAACTTGCTTCTATCCCAAAATTTTAGCATATAGGTATTATAACACAGGCTGATGAAAATATTCGAACACTGGTAGGATATTTTTAAATTTCATTGTTTCATTTCGAAATTTTAATGGTATTGTAATGAAACATGACTATCATGCCTGTACCGGTATGTAAAATTTGAAACAAAAAGAAATCACTGGATATTTCTTATAAATATATATTTCTCAGAGATCATAACAGTATTTAAATAGTCAATATGTTTATATAATAAATATCTTGTAATTTCTATACATATATATATTTCCAGAGTATTTATTAATTTTATCAATATCATTAGGATTGTCTCATTAGTGTTAATGAAATTTCAAAACGTTTCATGTAGGTAACACATAGAATATCGAGATATATATTTAGAGTACAATATATTTTAGAAAAATTACATTTTTCAGAAACCTTTCCCAGATATTATGGTTTCGATTTATGAACGTAGCTGTAAATGACTTGGTGTGATATTATTTCTGAAATATTGGTTTAGTAATGAACAAACCTGATTTAAATTGATACCCTAAATTACTTTTTCTTCTGTATTTTTTATATATATATATATATTTGAACGAATTCAAATTTAAGGCTTTGAAGATAAAATATTTATTTTATCTATTTATATCTATTTTATAAATTTCATGAAAGGAAATATTGAGAACTTTGAAAATGCAGATTATTAGATTAGTGCAGATGAAGTGATCGAATTTTATATAAAACTTTCAACATTTAGAGTTTTCTGAAGTATGATTCAACATATTTTTTAAATCTTAGCGGTTCTTTGGAATTTTTTGTACTTCTTAAAAGTTAGGTCTGAGTTGATAAAAATGCGCCTGTTCAGGATTTTGAAGATTTTGAGGCCCAGTGCTGTGTGAGGTTGGCGAAAAATGGTACGAATACGGCCTGCCAAATATTCTGACACGGAACTCATTAAGTTTTTTGTCGCTTGATCGTTTCCGATCGAAATCCAATGTATATGATAGGGATTCTGCTACTGAGCTATAGCAAAAATGATGTGAAGAAACTACCAATTCATGTTATTGAAAATCGTTAAATTATTTCTCGTAATCACGTATCATCTAGATGCTGGCATTCTAATGCTAAAAATTCTATTCTAAAATTCTATTTCTCAAAAATAGTGATTATTCTTGATCGTAACATAAATCTGGCGAAACGGCACTTTTCGATATTCGCGTTGTAATACTCAATAATATGTAACGTTGCGAGCCATCATATTAAATATAGATTTCAAAATGTAATAAAAATATCCATTAACAGATTTATTTAGATGTTTTCAAAATAATACTGGTAAATCTATATAAATTATTTCTGTGTATCCTATGTAAACATGAAGATTAAGTCAATCAAAATGCAACGTATTTGATTATCGAAACTTAATTAACTTCAAATAAATATATTTTTGCATAAACACAAAAATTTATGACTATCGAAAAATGACGAATGTTTCATACGCAATTAAAAGTTTTAATACGTATGTAGAAGTAAATTTTGTAATTATAACATTTCCGTAATACTATCTAAGTACTTTTATTTATCTTACTTTTGTTTTAATCTGCATTCGTACAATTCATTAAACAGTTTGCTCCTACAAATTTTTACGATCTTAAATCGTATTTATCCGTTGCATTTTGTGCCCATTTTAACATTCGTATAACGTAGAGTAACAGATTGACGTATATTTGAATCAATCTTCCATACTCGGTTAAATGAATTACAGTCGTGACTCGACTGTCTAAACTTTCTATTGTTTGTGACAAATTTGACAAATAAAAAAGTTAAAAGCATGAAACCATTATATCCTTTGAGTTTTTCTACAAAGGCTGCAATAGTAATTAACTCATCTATATTATAAAAAGTTCTGATAAATTTAAAGAACAGTACAAAAATTATTTATGACTTTTATATATAATATCTAAGTGAAACACATATTTCATTATTTTCTTCGATTAGGTCCACTATATGAATGTTTTATATAAATATTAGATTACATATGTAAGAATATATTTTAACAAATTTTTTAAGATATAAAGACAAATAAAAGTATATAATTTACCACAATAATCACATTTTCTCTTAGATGATACAATGTTACAGAGTTTTGTAATAATTGTATTAACGAAGAAATTATTGTTTAATTTAGAAAAAATGAATAATTAATGTACGATAATGAAATTCTCCTGTTAGAAAACAATTCCGTATGCATGTTTGGCTTCTTTAATACAAGCCTTCTTATGGACGACGTTGGTTCAATATCTTAAAGAAGAAGTATCATTGGGAAGTGAATTGTGAGAAACTCGTCGACGAGTTATGTGCATTACATTATTTCCTCAATTGATTGTGAGAAGAAAAGTGTCTGTTGAAAGACATATCGCACGGAAAATGAACGCTATTTTTCTATTGAATGCTACAGAAAATTGCTCTTTCAACCTCAACATTAAATTTTTAATACATTTCACAATTTCATAGTTTTTCAAAGCATTGAAATTTGTACCGTCTTTAATGTCACAGTGCTATCAAACTGTTCTACACAAATCATTCTCTTCGCAATAATTTCTACTTTTATGGTGCACTAGATTTATGTAACTTCATTTCATCGCAGATTTATCTTATTGTTCATTATTATCTCTTTTATGCTTATAGAAATAAAAGAACATTATTTTTGTCCTTGTTTTATTCAATTATATTGCTGCGTAGTAAATTATTAGATTTTAATACGCATTTCTTTCTTGTTCTATTTCGAAACAAACGTAATAATTAACAGTCTAAAACATAGACTGTCGTATAATTGCAAATGAACGTTTGGAAAATATTATTATGTAAATAAAAATTTACTTAAAGCATTAGCTTGTTTAAATAATTTATTAGAGCTAACTATAGAATTATACAATTATAAATAGAGTTAAAAATACGCTGTGGATCATAACTATGAAAACGCTCAAAACAATTCATCTTTTTCTTTCCCAAAAGCAATACATTATAAATAGAAAGTTGTAAATATATGATACATTTGTAAATGCATAATATTACAAATGAATAAATATATGTAAAGAAATATAAACACAGATAGTAATTAGGTGCTAATTTATAATATTATTCTAATTTATTATTAGCTTTTAAGCTATTACAAGTAAGTAAGCAAATATAATCTTTGTTAGAGCTGTTACAAATAGTTAAATATAAATATAGATAGTATTTAAATATTAACTACAATGATATTAATTTCAAAAGAACTATTACAAAATATTACAGGTATTGATCTTGTAGAAATTTAAATATAGGTAGTAATATGTCCGCAGAAATAAGCATAGGTATGCAATCAGTTGCAAATCTAACAGAAATATATAGAAATTGAGTTATATATGTGTTTGTATATCAAATGTAACTAACTATATAAATATATTGAAAGTGAATAAATATGAAATTCAGAGAGATAAATGTTAATGGAAAGTTGAAATTCAATTTCAATGCTTTGCGATGCAATATCATCACGGGATAACTAGTGGATAACTGTCTTTATACCGAAATTATTTTCATTCAATATCAATAATGATTTATCTTTCTATTACGGAACATATTTAAAACAAATTCAATATCGTAAAAGAAGTGCATATCTTATCTATATGTAAAAATCAAATTTCAGGAGTCTAATATTATATTTCGTGCTAAGTTTTATTTACTGCTTCTCTATGTTATTATAAGACATGTAAAAGAGGTAGCTAATATGGATATAGATCGAATTCGCATAAAAATTGTGATTGAACTGGATGTTTTATTGTGTTAATACAGTTTGATAAGTTATCATAGTATTATACACAATAGCATTATCATCACTTTCTTCCATTTAGCAATCTATATTTAAAAGTATCGATTTTAATTTTACCTATTTGTGTATCGAGATATTTTACATTACTCTGTAGAGTTATAAGTTGATAGAAATACAATATAACATGTGAGTCTTCTGGTAGTTTACTGAACTTTGATTGTATAGAAAATAAAATGGTAGTATGTTACGATAATAACAAATTGATTGTAATTTTCACGAAAGAATTCCATGCAAAATTGAATGTTACAAAGCTTAGTATCCTAATAAAATTCTCTAAGATTAGAGTAATTTGAAAATAAGATCTACATATTCTAATGATCTTTAGTTTGTGCAAAGTTCCAAATTTTATAGTTGTTCGAAATATGAATTTGATTAATGAATTTAGGAAGATGGAGTATTTCTTGTATCACAGAACTCACTTTTTTATCCGCTTATAAGCTACTATATTAAAGGGGAAGCATATCGACCGGTTTCAGTAAGACAAGTGTATGTATGGTTTAATATGCAATATGTATAATACTAATTGATACAAATCAATGTAATATCAATTTAAATATTTTGTGTATTAAGTATATTAGTAAACTTTATGAATTTAAAAAGTCAAAGATCATATGAAATGTCATATGAAGTTTTATTAGAAGTCTTATTAAATACAATACAGTACGACTGACAGTGGAACGATATAGGTTTCTCAAACGTGTTTTAACGAATTGTCGAGATTGGATTCGTTGACGGCATACTGTTTACTCTTCGATTTGGCAACGATCGCGCCAAGTGCCTCTAATTTGTGAAACAAGACTTATGAATGTCCCTGCCTTTGATGTATATTTACTCTCACCTTTAGCGCCTATTGCTACCGTTCTAAGTCTTTAATCAACAACTCAAAGCTACTAATAGGATATACGGACAGGGAGTAACTTTACTCCAGGGATTAAATTCTCCTATTTACCTTGTTGGCGTCTTCACGCTGATTTTCTCACAGTACATACAAATGAAAGGTAATTACTGAATTAAATAGAAGCATAAATTATCTCCTTTCGAAATCATTTACAGTGATATGTGAATGTCCATGTGCTGTGCGGTAACATTAAATTTTACGATCGTCAAAGTTATGCCTATCAAATTCCCGTGAAAATAGCGCTTTCCTTCTTAAACTACATAGCGATACTTTTGTTAATCTTTATAATAATCAATTTTTTCAATTTAACCTCTAATTCATTTCTAATTTTATTCTTGATATTTATCTAAACTTTAGACAAATTCATTGAAGTAAGTAAATAAACTGTAAATAAGCTTAACTGTTATGTTGGTAAACGATTTTTTAATAATACGCTAAATGTAGGAAGTCAAGTTATACAAATATCTCATAATATGTAAACTACGTTGAAACATTAAATTTCGTTCCATTGCTGAAAAGCGTGACAAATTGCAGCAAATTAAGGTTAACTTTAGAATTTCATTAAAAATTATATCTTCGTTATAAGCCATAAATTTTAAAATACCTTTTTTCTCATTACTACCGTACATTCTTTTATGTCTGATATGGTTTCGTTTTTGAAGCTGAAATATACACACATATATACGCGTATAGTATCGAGGTGAACGTAATATCGACAGAAGTATAACGTTAATGATGTTCAGTTTGTTCCTTCGTGATCTGATTCGACAATTAGGTTCATATCAGAAAGCGAACAGCCGTATGACATATTTCGTAATAGAATCGAGCTGACGAAGACCAATAATGGCATTAAACGGCTAATAGCACCCAGCTGTGTCATCAAATTATTATGTACCAATATTTTGACCACATATACACCTATATGTACGTATCAATATACATATGCAGTTTGTAATGTAACGAATAATTATAATTATAATTATTACAATATTGAAAAAATATATAAGATATACACTGTATGATCTGGGCTCGCAAGATAAGAATTTATGAATTTATACAAATTGAAAACCTGTAACTTTATGAAAGAAGGAATATGAAGATTTCATCTTTCATACTTAAAGTGAACTAGTTCTGATTAATAATAAATACATACAATAAGCATACACTAAATAGTGTTATATATTAATATTTATTTTCAAATGACATGTAGTATTATCCGTAAATTTTAGCACTCACAAAGTATGTAAGTACCTTCGAGTAATAAATTGATGATTATCTTTTATTTCATGTAAGTAACATAAATGAAAGTAATAGCGTAGTATTACAATTTAGAATTTTTCTGAAATGTGATAACCTACAAATGAATTAAATTCATGTAATGATACGCAAAAGAAGTAATCGGTAAAAATAGAATATAGTTTGTGTTTTTTAATTCGCACTGTAAGTTTCTCTCGTAGATTATATCTTGGTATTCGTTTTATTTTTTCTTATGAATGTTACATGTCATTTGAAAATAAATATTAATATATAACACTATTTAGTGTATGCTTATTGTATGTATTTATTATTAATCAGAACTAGTTCACTTTAAGTATGAAAGATGAAATCTTCATATTCCTTCTTTCATAAAGTTACAGGTTTTCAATTTGTATAAATTCATAAATTCTTATCTTGCGAGCCCAGATCATACAGTGTATATCTTATATATTTTTTCAATATTGTAATAATTATAAAAGAATCTTTTTTCTTCATTGCCTTCGTCTAAATTCTGAATTTTGTATTCTTTTATAAATCGTATTATGACAGTAAGGAACTGCTTGTTTAAGGTTCTATTATTTAAGTTGTTATACATCAATGTTAAAGGAATGCAATGTACCGCTAAATGAAATGAAAAAATATTTCCTATCTATCAGAAATGTGTTAATGTATAATATACAAACTAAAGAGTTCTGAAGTTTTTTACAATAATAAATTTAATTTATAGCGGATTGAAAGTCGTATACATCGAGTAATACAGAGTATAGTATCATAATACAATAGAGAACAACTTGGAGAACTAATCAAGCGTGGTCTTGACTAGTAGGTACTTCATGGAGTGGATTTTACTGCAGATGTTCTGGGAGATTTGTTAATTATTATAATTATGTATCATAACCAGTTGAGATAATTTTAGTA
Source organism: Bombus pascuorum (assembly GCF_905332965.1). Taxonomy (NCBI): domain Eukaryota; kingdom Metazoa; phylum Arthropoda; class Insecta; order Hymenoptera; family Apidae; genus Bombus; species Bombus pascuorum. The sequence goes on along the minus strand of NC_083490.1, from coordinate 14,994,377 downwards.
GAGGTATTTCAAATATGAATGCGAAGTAATCTATTCTTATTACTGTACTTTGTTGCATCGTTTATTCAGAAGATACTTATTAGTGTATATATGTAGGTACTTATATCGCTGAATCCTGATAATAATTGAATGTTTAAATTAAACATTTAAATGCCATTCCAGAGGTATATGCAAGCAGGATTTGAGAAGATATAATGCAAGAAACATGTTCTGTAATTAAACATATCCGATTTCGCTTTAGTTTTCAGTAGTAAAGCTTGAACCGTCAGGTTTTGGGTGTCTACTAACGAGCAATCTGCATACACCAATGTTTTGAAGGATTTTGAATAACAAATAGCATATGTAATGCTTGATATGGAAACTACGCTGTTTCGTTCTGGTTTTCTGGTACACTAAATATCAATCAAAAGTATAATATTCATATGTATATATCTACTGGATTGGTTTTTAACCTTTGTTCTTGCCATTTCATTTCAAAAACTGAAATTTTATATAATAGAATATTATGTTATCATTCTGATCTGTGATAGACCGTAAAGTTATTTCTAGTTATAGTAGAAATTCTGATCCAAGTAAATCTTATTTTGATACTAATATTATCATTATTAAATTTAAACATTTATTTGGTACATGTACTGCTATCTTAACATTTAATTAAGTACAGCGGTCGAAAGAATTTATGGATATTGTATGTACACTTCCTTTGAATAATACTTCTAAAATTTGAAAACGATCATATATCTTATTCGTATATTTTGTAGTATAATATAAATAAACAATTTATAGTGAGATTTTATTTTGTTCTTATCACAATTCATTTATTTCTATTATTTAAATACTCCTTATTATACACATTAGGTACATATATATATCTTATGTTCAATCAATTTCTAATCAATCAAATTAAACTCGTATCAGATAAATTTATTGATATTTAATGTATTTTGTGATTGAATTGTTAATAAGAAATTTGCGTAAAATGCCTTGAAAGACTTCGGAGTGGTTTGAAAGGTGCAGCAGATGGACGAACAAGATCTCTCGTAATATGTTCTGCTTGTTTTCTCCGTAAAGTATGATAAAAACTAAGAAAATCTACTGGTTAGTGACCAGCCTTTGTCATATTAGTTTCTTAACTAAAACTTCCAAATACGCTTTTAGTCATTGACAATAAGTATTAAAAAGTAAGTGACAGGTTGATTGTATGTACGTAGAATGTATAATGACCCTTCAATTCTTTCCACAAAAGAACTGATATGAAAAAAATATGATATGATATGATGATATGAACAAAAAGATAGAAATGTCAAAGTAACAACTTAATATTTTGATACAGTGTTTCGTATTTATTATTATTTAATACAGTCGCATATCATAATAAAGGTGTATAAGCTGTATATTAATATAGTAAGCTATATCATAACAAGTGTATATCGAATTCCAATTAGATGCTGATTTTGAGTATAGAAAATGTTATATAAACATAACTCATTGTCGAATACTTAATAAGAGTTTATCTATCTATGACATTATATTCGCACAAAATAAAGTAGTATTCTTCTATTTTCCAAACGTTGTTTATAATTGGCTATATATGTATTGACTTGAAACAAGATAAAATAATATAATTGAATAAAAATCAAGAATTGTGTTAAATAAAATTAATTTAAAATATAAATCCGCGATTTAACTGGCATGTATAAGTGATAGAATATTAGTGGCTAATTGTGTCATGGTATGTGAAAGAGTTAATTTTATTATTTCATTATATATATTTTATTAGCTGATAAAGTTTTACATACATTTTTATGCGGCATTTTGTACACAGTGCCATACTCAAATCAATTTTTTTTTTTTTTTACGTGGGGAAATCCTCATGGACATCCCGTGTCCTCCGAGGAGGGAACGCAGGGTAGTATTGGACTTACCGATGGCCACACTAAGCGCGTTGCGGGGGGAGGGTCTGGAACCGCTATAGCATTATACTCAAATCAATTAGTACATTTTTATTTATTCTTTCTCAGACAATCATTTAAGTCCTTCAAAACTAATTTCTGTAATCCTTTCTTCTTTGTTCGAGACTGACTTCTTTACTTCTTTCCATCTTCTCTGATGTCTGTTATTGTCAATGGTATTCCACTAGTGCATTTAATCATGTAATTCGGAGGTACATCATATTGAATTTATCATATAGAAGTTCTTCCATTTTCTTGACTTCAGAGAGAAAATGAAGTAGTTAAGGAATTGAGAAAAAAGCGAAAGAAGTTAAAGGAGTTCAGAAGAAAAGCGTTGAGACAAAGTACCATATAAAGAGAATTGCGAGGCACGTACATTCCATAAGTATTTACTTATATATTATTATAATTAGCACATATCAATGATAAATGTATTATGCATCAATTTATACGATGATATCTTATATCAATCATATACAAACAAAGAAATAGTGCATTACGGGAAGTATGATTTTAATTATGATCCTTGCCACAGAAAATTCTACGTAACACGGATTCACTTATAAAACACTAAAATTCTGCCGATATTCGTATAGCACTGTATACGCATACACCATAGGCTTAAAATGGAACGAATGAAGTGAAGGAGATAATTATTTTTAAAGCAGACGATCTCGCCGATTTCAATGACCATAAAATATATTGTAACGGTCAACATTCTCAACAACTTTTCGCTATACATGTCACCGTCACTTGGCTGTAGTTTCCGAGATATTCGCTAAAGTATCTATTTAAACGGCGGTATGGTTTTGATAATTAGCTTAACTAATTGCTTTTTTCAACATTATGCTTACTATATTATATCATAATATAATATAATATAAACATGATATTCATATGACTTTAATATATGAATTGTATCTATCTTACTATTTAATATCTTAACTTATTTCACAGTAACGTTATCTACTACAAACCCAATCCATTAATTTCTTTTAGTTATGTGAATTGAGAATGTTTATTGAAAATGATATAAATTGAGTTATTGTATATAAGTACTTCAATATTGTATAAAAGAAGTTTTTTGCAAACATCTCGGAAACTAAAATATAAGGAAAAGTTGTTCAGAATGTTCACATTGACAATATATTTCAAGGTTATTGAATCGATAATGTCGTGCGTTTCGTAAATAAATACCGCCAAAGAGGCACCGCAATATTTATGAGTAACAAAACCGCGTTGAAATTTCATTTTTCAAATGATTAAATTTGATCAAGTACGTCAAACGGCTTAATTTTCAACTAGGCAAGGGTAGATACTTGATAGGAAGCTATTACACATGCGAAAATAAAGAATACAATTTTTTCGTTTAAAGTTTTATTTTGGTGAAGATACAATTTGAACATGTTTTATAAAGAAATTAGCCTGGTAAGTGCGTATTCGACAAATTTTCAACAACTCGATTCTTTCCAAAACGAGAATTCAGAAGAAAAAAATTACCGACTTATATAGAATAACTTGTTTCTAATTCCAATAGCAAGAGATTAGAAATTTTGAAGTACGTATAATTGGATTTCTTTTGAATAAAAGGAATAATCCATAGTGTATGGAAATGACATATGACTGGATATGATCACTTGGAGTAATTGATATTGGTATAACGCCATTGACGGCCACAGGGTTCGGTTTCGTTCCATATCAGAGAGTCGTAGGTATGCGACCAATATTCCATTTCCCCGTATCCTATGAGGCGCACAAACACATACGTTTGACCACAAGACACGGACGAAAATCCCCAGTCAGTATGTCAAATTTATGATCTATGGAACTTAATATCAAGAATTCTCGAAGCATTATACTATAGATGGAACCCTTAAAGGAGCTTACAACATTATCCCTAAATCGGAGAGTAGAGACTTCCAGTCCTATAGAGAGGGCTTGTGATCTTACATTAAAATGTTAGTGCGGTTATTGGCAACTTTCGATGCTTTTATAAGGATCGTTTTAAGTTATCTTCTGCATCAGTAACTTTAATAGAGAGAGAAATATTTCTAGCCAGATTTTTGATGTTTTGATAACTTCTTTATCTTCACCGTTTGTGATTAAGAATATTATTAAGAATACAATAACGAATAGAATTAGTAAGGGTTAAGATTAACTTTAAAATATAGTAGAATAATTTGATACAATAAACTTGAGATTCAAAATATTTAAATTTACTACCGCAATTTATCTTAGAAATTTGTCACCATAAACCAAGTTATAATTCAATAATTTTACGCACGTAATTTGTATTAGGAAGGAAAATTGTGTATTTTAAACGTATTACATACGCGTAACATTAATGTGTAATTAATAAGGTCCATTTACCTGGTCATATATAAAATGAAAAATGATCGTTGTGCTGTATGTGTAATGTGAGTCCCTTGTGACAATTGGGGCGATATATGTATGTATACCTATCTATGTTTATATGTGCATATATTACGTGGCACGTATCCAAATACTAGTGAGTGCGTTAATATTAAGTTTTATAGCTTTTTAAGGACATAAGTAATTTATAAACTTATCACTTAATAAAATATTGCGGTATTACGCGAGGTGTCAATTTTACGAATATCTATAAAGGTAGTCTAGCTCTACTTTGATACTTTATACAAATTCAATTAGTATATAATTAAATGCTAATTATTAACATAAATTTATTATTATATTATTAATATAATTAACATAAACGTGAATATTGTCGAGGCAAATACTGAATTAACTATTAAAATTTATATTGTCGCATTTGACAGAATTAGGTTACAATTACATGTGAATTGTACGTATACATATAAAATGATTATTACTATCGTAGCACCATTCGTAATTCATAATAAAAAAATATTTATGATAAGAAGGAATAGAATCAGAAACATGATTCGATTTCAATATAATTAGAAAAACATTTTGTGTCTCAGAATGATTAATTAGAGGTCACATTATAATAATGCCTGATTCATTTTAACTAAAACGAGGACTGGTTAATATGATCTTCGTTAGTTTCTCTAATTCTGCAAAATAGTCAAAGTACTCGGCTTTTTTCAAATTCGGTTCAGCGAAACAACAAGAAAAAGTTAACACACTCCACGTACATAGATTAAATACAGTTTTATATTTAAATATTGCCAATACAGAAATTAATTATTTGAGAAGTACATCTGTAAAAATAACGAAAAAATATTGTGAAAATTGTTACGGAATATTGATATCAAAATAAGAAGAAAAGAACTAAATATGAAAAAATAGCTATTATTCCTGTAAGGCCACAACATAAGATTTTGAAGCAGTGCGACGCATAACACCAGCATTACCAAGTTTTTTGAAAATTTTTTATTAAAATGGAGAAAAAACTATTTCATTAAATGTATCAGTTATATATTTCAAAAAACAACTCTTTGTAAGATTTTTGAAGCGAACAAAATAACATCAGAATAATGATTTATATAAAAATAGGAATTAAAATAATATAGTACAAAAAAAAAATTGAACTGAAGACTAAAAAATCGATTATCAAGATCTGGTAAAAATTTTCAGAATAGATAGAAATATACTTTCAGAATCAGTTCATCCTCATTTAGAAAAAAGTGAATTTTAGGAAAGAGTTTCGCAAGCTCTCTCAAACATATTAATCAATCAATTATTATTAGGAAAACAGATTAGATAAAAATCTTGAAAATTTTTTGACCCGATAAATTGACTCTTAAAATGAAAAAATAAGATTCCAGCCAACTTTCTAATTTTAAGTCAGTCATTCGGTTTAGATCGGAGCAACAATCGGTCCAATTATGCAGTTGATAAGAAATTACTTACAAAGTTCTAATCAGGAGATTTAAAAAGCAATTCAGTGAATTCAATTCGGTTCAATTTTATTTGGAAGACTCAATTTAGTCTGAATCAATCAGGACTAGGGAATTAGCTAATTTGAGCATCTCTTAGACGTCAACCATACTTTATATTCCTAACAAAAATTGATTAGAAAAAGATATCACATGGATTGAATTGGGTTTGAGCTGCAGTAATTTGGATCTGTAATTTTTCAAACGTTTAATTTACTAGGTGTAATTTATCGAATTGTATAGAAGGAATGGGTGGTCTCCGAATACCGTAAAAGTTCATTTTTTTAAATATAGGTGTACCTTTGGCTTAGGACTTTTAATACTAGTACATGTAAATTACAATGTTTTAGGTTGACTAACTGCAGAAAACTAGAAACGAGAGAATTTGTTCTACCAACTTTTAATGAGAAAAACGAGAGCCACTCTATTTGTATTAATGACCGACGATGTTTTCCCTTTACTGGTAAAGATAATGAAAGCATTTCCTGGACATTACCAAAATTGTAGGTCTAAGCGAATGTACATGATTATGTAGAGCACGTAAAATAGTAGGAAGCGACTTTTGATCTGTATTTATTTACATAACTTCTTACGACGGAAGTCTATTACAAGAGACATTCATTTGCTTTCAAAAACATCTAACGTGGAATATCCAAAAAATGAAACAAGCACAACAAAATCTTGGAAAGTAAAAATTAAAATTAATATTGGTTTTATAGCATTACAAAATATCGTCGAGAATCCAACAAACCATGCTTAATTAATTTCTTTTTTTATAACGGTATCAATATTAAAAGTAACCATTTTATGAATACTGAACAACTATCTAAATATATTGTTGGTCGTCAGAAAACAGAGCTTATTGGAATTTGTAGATGCAAATTCATTGTTCTTGTATTACAAGTAATTCAATCAAGGAGCTGTTATTAATATTCACAATACCGAGAAACTAAACCTCTGCAGATCAAACATCTTGTCCACTAAAGTTAGTTGAACATACTATATTGTACAGAAACTCCCGAAATTTCTCGATATAAAATTGAGTTAATACTATTACGCTAATGCGAGAAATACTTCTAGAAATTAAAATGTATAAGTATAGTCAAAATGAAAATACAATGGGACTACTTCAAAGTTATATACCCAAATAAATTACTTCCTATATAGTGTTATAATCAGTGCTGCGGAAAATTTATAGCAAGAGTATTTCAAATACTATTTTAAGTAATCGTTATTCTACAATTCGAACAAAGTAGTATTTTTTATACGAAGTAAGATTGTGGCAAAAAGCATATTTTAGCTGTAACTAAAAAACATATTTTTATAAACAGTATTCAAAATGTTACTTGACAATGAAAATAAATTAACACGAAAAAATTAACATGAGAATGCAGGAATCCATAATATTTACAAATATTTTCTTTTTAAGTTTTCATCACTTAGACTATTCCTTTATGGACAAAAAATCAATCCATCGAAACTATAAATAGTCTTTCAACTGGTACGGACGACGGAATCGATATTATATTTTAAATATAATTGTTTCTATATTCTGTAATATCTTGAATTGGCGAATCTTTATCATCTAGATGTTACGACAATTTTAATTGTAGAATGTTGCTATGTCTGTCAGTAATATCATCACTGCGTTTTCTTATTAATGAATAAAAACTCGCTGTTTCTATATCTTGTATTTTGCTTTGCGAAACTGAAGAAAAGTGAATTCGTATGTCTGCAGTTGCCATTTCTTTTAAGGTATCTGATGCTGTTTCTTTAATGTACCTAATTACACTTTCACCTTTCATTATATTCTTTCATTTTACATCATAATTTCCATGTTGAATGGCTAACAAGAATAAGTTCAAATAAATAAAATATTTCAAATATAAGCTTCAGTATGTTCAGTAGGTATCCTTCATATGAAATACTATTTTGAAAACTTTTTCTCACAAATAAAATATCTTATTTTCAAAAGTGTACGCATGATCTAAAATAAAATAAGCTATAGCTTGCCTACATATTTATAAACGTCAATAATGCAGCATAAGGTATCATAATGTAAATTAAGAGGTAGGTGCTCAAGAGCGTAAACCATAATGAAAAGCCAAGGTCATAAACCTTTGTGCTTAGTCATGGTCATCACTGGTTAGCGTGGTGGTGTCTACGCCAACATAAAGGGGCTGAAAAACTAGTGAAAACCAAGCAGTACCACCTCAATGATTACAGCGAGCGGATACTCTTGGCCAATACATTCAAAAACTGAAGCGTCCAGGAATAACTCTCAAGGAACATCCACAGGGTAGCGTATCCAGGAACACCACACGCAGTCCCCTGCCACATTCGGCCAATCAACCTAAGTACCTGGTTACACTATCATATTTCTCTCTTCCTTTCTCACTCCTGTCTCACCTTTCTCATCTCTTCCACTTGTACGACCGTTCTTGTGTACTATAGCTTTTTCGTGCAAATAAATTGTGTATATGGTTCAGACGGATTATTCGCTGGGAATCCCTTTCCCCATGCCCCTATTCTTGCACGGCGTTGTGGCAGAAAAACGATAACGTTACAGAGCTATGTATTATACTAATCACTATTTGAAATAATATCCTACCTAGCTCTGATTATAATATTGTATTTTTTTTCTCCCATTTTACTAAAAACAGAAATTTAATACAATTTGTTAATTTTAGTTTCAAACAGTATGTTTACACATAAATAAACAAGCTATCACTAATTGAGTATCATATTGAGTACTATATTACTATAGATTTACTAATTTTTTTGCAGGGATTAAAATGTATCTAATTGATATCATTTAGTATGTTTGACAATTCATAATATTATCATTATTAGTCTCTTTGTATTTCAGGCTCATAAGGTCACAAACTATTATAAAGGAAGTTACATATCGTACATATATATAAACATTTCCATCCATCAATCAATGTATTAATTTAATCTTTATTATGATTTGACTAACATTAGTTTTCATATTTTTATAATCTCCTGTACAAAATGGAACATGTTTCTTATTTTTTCTGCATTTCTAATACTTAATTGTGTATAAATCATAAAATTCAATGAAAAATTATACATGTAACAAAAATTGCTAGAATCATACGAAGATCTTTATCAACACAATTGTATTTGCAAATACGCTGTATTATTAGTTGCATAATTCCATTCGTTTTCTATCAGGTGATGTCGACAAGCCCCAATCCCTTTTCATCATTGAGTAAGTCATCGTAAGTAAAGAACACCCATAGAATATCCATTTTAATAAAATATAAGCAACCTTTAAAATTCTTTTCTGTGTTACATCACCTGCCAAGATTATTACTACCCAAGATTAATTAGCTTTAATAATTAATAATTAAATATGCAAATCATTAGCAACGTTACATGTCTTTATTTCTAAAATATTGCTATTTATCCTATATATTATTATAAACGTTTCATTACCAATAAGATGGAACTATGATAAATATGAAATATTTTAAATGAAAGTATCTTTAGTCCACTTTTATAATCAAACAATTTATATTTTTACGATAAAGTCAGTTTTTATTTTTAATTACAAAAATTGGTTAAAATATTTATCTGAGCAAACAGAGAAATACTTATCAAATGTCAACGATAGACAGCTAAATCGTTGAAAATTATTGGCTTGTGAGAACATGCATACACCAAAGAAGCTTTGCGACAAATATTTCACAGGCGCTATTAACGATTTATGCGTCCGCAAACATTGGCGATATTAACACTCATGTAAACGAGCAAAGCGTCGATACCGAACGCTCTGCAATAATCCGATAATTCGATAATTGATTTATCATGTATATTATCGGGTTTATAAAACTAATCCAACTGAGAATTGCTAGCATTAATTAAAACAGACACGCCTACAGATTTGCTCACAAAGTTTTTCTCATTACGAATAGCTAACAGAGCAATTGAATTATTTGATTATAGATAATTTAACTGTCAGCGACGGTTGTAAGTAAGTGTTTCTGTAAAAAATAAAGTTATATATTACAAATTTATTAATTTTCAGTAAAATATATTTCAAGCTAATGGTTTGAAATTGTATAAATTTGAAAGAGTTCTTATTTATTTAATTATCAGAATTATTGAAAGGATCTATAACATTTTTATCGTACTGCATACTAATCTTGAATAAGCTAATTTATTGCTGTACCTAACGTAACATTAAAAAGAATCTTAATATTTATCTAATAACTCAATATTATAAAAGTATAGAAATAAACTTTATTTTTTTCAAATTACTGTAATTAGTAACAAATAAATTCCTATTATTGTTTGTATTTACATTTAGTTTGAAATCTAATTTAATGGTATAATATAATAATATAGTAACAACAACTTCAATGTAAACTGAAATGTTAACTTGTCATGACGATGATTCTAATCACAATCCTGTTAAACGGTTATATATTTTCGTGGAATTTAATTAGACTAATATCTTTTAATACTTGGTCGCAAACTTTGTCAGGCCGCACAAATTGTGTTATCGCCTGAAATTCGCTTTTCTGTCTCTGCAATCTGTCGAATAATTAGTAGACTTACAAGTTTTAATCAGTCCCTCTCTTCGATTCGACAACTTCTACGTTCTCTTGAATAATCGCTTTGTAATATGCGCTTCCTGTGACCCTCAAGGGAAACAGAACCAGATGGTAGAAACGTCGTTACTAAACTAATTAAAGTGTCATTAGACAAGTGTGAATATGATATATCGCGAAATCTTGTGTTTTGCATACGTCTCAACACGAATTAATGTTTCTCATAACATGTGCAGTTAACTAATCAGTTCGTTAATTAAAAACGATTGACATTATTGTAAATTGTGATATATTGAAATTTATTCCACATATATTACTTAGAATTTAATTGATTAATATCTGTTTTTAAAAGACTAAATAACTATGTATCGAAAATTGAACGAATAATTTTAAACATTTCTGGAGATCCTTAAACTTCGATAACAATTTTTTCTTAAATATAACGAAGTATTTTACAAATTGGATTTAAAAAGAGTTTTATACATGTATTTTGTAATCAACTCGATTCACGAAATTGAAATTACGCTTAAGATTAAATATGATTTGAGAAGAATAAAACTACCTTGGTATGAATACACTAACATATTTTACATGAAAATTGAAACATCAAAAACAATTTACATTACAGAATCAAAAGAAGTTCTTGTTTTCGTCCGTGGTTGTTTCGAGGAACGTATAGTAGACTTTTGCACATATTATGCAAACTAAGAAGTTTCAAAGGATCACTGAAATATGTAATTAGTTTTAGGGAAAACTGTAACTTTCTGTTCCGCACATGCTATTATAGGAGTGACTAATGATTAAAGTTTTGAATAGAATACTGATGAAAATGCAGTTTAATGACAAAGACATGATTGTTGATTTAAGTTGTCTTATGGATAAATTTCAACTCTTATTTATATTACATCTAACGTGTAATATTGACAATTTGTACTATGTACTGACATTATATATAAGATGGAAATCAACAAAATTGCGCTGGAGGCTTCATTTTCGAGAAAATTAAATAGTCTATAAAGTAATCTTTGTCGCATAGGTATAGCGAATATGACTAACTTCTAACTGGAATTAATTGGAAGTTATTTGTTTCCGAGAAAATTAAATTTGAAAATTCGAAGAATACGCATGTATCAGATTAACTCTCGACATACTGAAATATGCTCATTTACAATTTTCTTGAAAGCGATAAGTTAAATAAGTCATATAAGTAAGCAATACGATTTTTTCTAGACAAGAAGAATTATTTCTTAAATAAATTAACATTTAACTTTAATTTTAATTTCTTACAAAATTTTAACCGTGCACTGAATAAAAAATGCGAGATACTGATTATGTAACTGAGATTCAGGAGACTTTCATTAAATCTTCAAGTTACTTTTAACTGCTGAAACTTTATGCGGCATCGTTTTCAAACGCAAAAAGGTCGGATTCAATCTCGTAGCTTACCGTTCTGCATCCTGCACTTCTAATTGAAACAGGATCTGTCCCTGTTCAGCAATTCTTATAAGTATGAGAACGTTTACTTTGATAGTTTTGTATTGTTAATTAAAGAAAAAAATCCTACTTTTTCTATATAGTGACGTATTTTAAATATTTATTTTAAATATACGAAAAAAACCTTATTCGCGAAAGTTTACATAGGAGTAATAATTTTTTGCAAATAAAGGACTTTATGTACGTGCGTGAGCGCGCGTGTGTGGAGGTAGCTGCAGGTCGAGCTGTAAGTGAACGACGTTTGAGTTCAGTTTGCAGCAAATAAAAGAACACTATACAGTTATTATATCCCTTTAGTCCTTTATTAGTTTTATTTTATTAACTTACCTTTAAATTACCTTTATTAGTATTTAGTTATTAGTCCTTTATTTCAGAGAAATGGCTGCAACATTGGAAATTGTAAGTTCAGTGATTAACTGTCTGCTCTTGGTTTTGATTAAAACGGCTAATTTTTTAATCTTGAAAAAAATTTTGAATTTTAACTAACTAACTTCTTTTCAGACGGTGCTACTTCTAATTGCTTAATTTTTTGACAAATTTCTTTCATATTTCAATTGAAATCACAATTACGTTTTTGTTAGTTATAATTTTCCTATAAATTTTGCTTTTCAAATAACTTCTGCTTTTAATCGCTGATTCTTATACATATTTGTTGACACTGAAAATACTATTGTATAGTTATTTATTATGTACATATTGTGTAAGTTAGTAAACTTGTCTCGAGAGATAATACTTTCACATAGATTAAAAATAATTATATTTGTCAATTCGTAAAGATTTCCATCGTCTCGTTATTACGCAAAAGCTATGGCAGAATTTAAAAAATTTATCTTTTTCACGAATTTCATATATGAATGAAACACTATTTTAATCAATTCATAAAACATTTCACTTATGACTGTAATCAATAATTGTAATAAGTTAAAGTATTATGTATAATCAAATTTCTTATTGATATGCAGATTAATGGAAATTTAGTAATACCTAATTAAAGTTCTGAGAAACTAAGACAAAAGTCATATCTGTATAACCGCTAGATTAACTTCAAGAAATTTCGACTTGTTGAACATTGTCCATAATGAGACTAGTTCATACTCGTGTACGTAACTATTTCCAAAGTATTAAAGTTTAGCTGTCGGCAGACCAAGTTTTCTCTCTCACCTCGTACGTGATTTTGCCTTTCAAGGTTAATAACTTTTAAAGCAGGAACGTTTATGTGATATTTGGTCTTAAATTTAATTTCAACAAAACGTATTTAATATAATTATGTTTTATTAACTTTATTATGTGAAGAAAGACAGTTTACGATTTACTAAACTACTATCAGAGGATAATGTCTACTCAGTAATGGAGTGTAATTATAGATTCTGAGGTTATTGTATAAAATAGTTTGTTTTAAGTTAAACTTGTTAATATATTGCGAATATTCACACATATGCTTACTTTATAGGAAATTTATAATAAAACGGCACCTCGATTGAAAGTTGTTTTGTCTTTAAAAGGTCTTTTTTGCATTTTTGTAAAAACATAAACAAAAATATATTTTACATACAAGTATATAAAATACATTTTATATATGATTATCATACATATTACATAAAATTGAATAATATTTAAAAAAATTTTTAACGAATTCATTCATTTATCACATTTTCTAATCGCATAAGATGTAGGCAAATTCATACATTAACATGTATATAATAGCCATTGATTTATAAATAATATTATTCAATACAATTATTAAATGATTAAATGTTTGAAATAGATCTGAGTTGTAACTGGAAATGTAGAAACTAGAAGTTTGTCAAAATTAAACCTAATTTTGAAGAGAATTTTTAGTTTCGAAATTATAATATAATATTGATCGTTCATACTTTCAAAGATAAAGTTATTGGAAAAACAAAATTAAATGCATGATATTAAACTATATTTTAAAGAATAAATTAATTTTAACTGATAAAAACAATTAATTGGTTACAATTAACTCAGAAAAACTGCTATTATACATAGTTTATTGCAAGTTAAATCATAATCATAATATTCAAGTAATAAAGATTTTCACATATTCTTTGTATATTGATATACCTTTACATGTAACCATACATATAGAGCATTAAAAAAAGGATCGATAAAAAGCGCTTATAATACTCGCGAAAAGGAGTAAAAAATGTCCAATTAACATAGATTCTAAAAGTAAACCTTCCGATATAAAATCAATCTTATTATTTATTAGTGTTCATATACACTTATAGACCAGATGTAGTACAAATCCTCATATTTATAGATATTCGATATCTTTCTTCCAGTTCTATACAAATCTCATATCTGCCAATTATAGATCAATGTACATTTTCAAATATTCCTTTTGTGCTATGTATTGTAGGATATGCATTTTCCGTTCATTGTAAATCTACTACAATATTTGAGTATACTAAAGCCTTTAACTATCCCCATAAAAAAATCTATAGAATTCAAATCAGGTAACCCAAGAGACTATTCTATTTGATCTCCTCATCTTATCCATCCCTCTACAATGGATGCATATTTGCTATATTCACATTACGTGCAGTTGGTACCGGAAATATTGGAACACTGGCATAACTTTGGCTTCCGTGTTCTATATCTGAAACAAATACAGATGAAGCAACAAAAATGTTTTACAGTATATCGAAGTATAGTATGCACATACCATAAAGCAAACCGTTGATTAAATATCAAAAGAAATATTGAAAAATAGTGAATTTTCATGTCTCAAAAATATTCGGACACTTCATAAATTGATATGAAAAATACTACAATGCCATTTTTTCATAAAAGTTAAATATTTTGCCCGATATCCCTTTTGTTCAATAAATAATATATAAAATAAAAAATAAATTTTTGTTACACGTTTTATTGTTAATTTTGTTACAGTAATTTACTGTACGAAATATGGCTGCTTTTTTTTTCTTGCTCCTGACTAGAAAAAAAAATACTACCAAATTATGTGCATTTCTACCACAGGATGATATGAATGATTATCAAACTACAACAAAATGTTATATAAAGAATATATTTATGTACTAGCGATAGAAATTATATTTTGCAAAAATTAACTAATACCTAGAGATCAAAATATAGTTTCTATTTGATTAAGATTTTTTTTTAAATATTACGTGGGAGTAAAATAAATATTTTCAAAATTAAAATCTTAAGTCCTTATTTCCTATTTCCAATTTCAAAGTATTTTACCTCTTGTTATTTTTGTCCCAGAACCATATTTTTGTGGAACAAAGCAATATTGGAAACATTGGAAAAGAAATAAAGCGTAAATGACGGTTTGCCCCCAGGAGGAACATTGAAATACGATTGTTAGTTACGATTGTAACTACAGATTGAAACATACTATTCAAAAATTTATTCTACTTATATTCTGGTTTAATTCGTATCAGTTTGCGATAATGATAAACAAATCGTTTTCGGAAATAGAAAGTGGCAATTAGTGTTAGAATATTTATGCAGCTAAATTTATATTATATTAAGAAATTCAATTGTTAAAAATACATGACTTAAAATGTAATAAAATAATAAAATGTAATACAATAAAAACTTGAATCATTTCATTTCCGAAAAAATGGAATTCATGATTAAATATTTATGTTAATTGTAGCCATTAAACAAGATGTTCGGAAAAAAACATGAAATAACACAACTTCAAGTGAGAAGATTTATTTAATTAATTTAATAGTGAAAGCTGTTTGTTCCTGTATACCACATGCGTTTCATTTTGAAAGTTTCTCAGTTACAATTCCAGCTTCCTCTTCGCTTTGAAAGTCATTGGAAATGAGTCAGCTAATGGAGAAAGACGAGACAGAATTGAAAGTCTGCTTGCAGCTGCGTCCGTTGAAACTAAACATCATTTTCTCGTGGGCGCGTATTTCCCTGGAAATATTGGTTAACATTTTCAAAATGGTTGCTTAGCCTCGATCTTTACGAAAGATTTTTTCTTCGTCGGAAAAGTTTAGACTTTGTTTATTAATTAATATAGTTATTAATTAATTTATGCATAAAGTTATAGTTATATAAATAAATATATAATATAATAGTATTATAATAATATAGTATGAAATTATATATTTTTTCAGAGTCACAAATTTCTTTTAGAGAGACATCACACGTAATTTAAGAAGTAAAAACACTTCTAACATTTAAACTAATGCAATTGCTCCTAGTCTTACAAAACTCGAAATACGTAGAATTAAAGTTGTCATTTTATTCAATATAAAAGTAAAGTTATTAATTCAAATAAATTATTATAAAACAAGATATTGTTTTTACATCTCCTAATTCGTAGAATTAGTAGAACTATGGTCACATGCTTATAGATATATATTTATGTATATGTATATATAGATTAAATGTTTTGTAATTTCATGGAATAAATTATAAGAAATCAATATCTATTAATACAAAATTTATCAGTTTAAAAGAGATAATACTAGCTAAATTTTTTCCTTACATGTTAAATGTATTGTAAAACATATATATCAGTTTAAAGCAACACTAAGTTTTATCTTAAAATATTTTCCATTTTCGTATAATTTTATTTAAATATTATAATTATATAATATTTTATTTTCTTCTTTCTTGAACCATCTTGTACAAATTTCAAAGTGCATATGTATATATATTGTTTTTTACATCAATAACGACAAAAATCTTTAGTACAAAAATTTTTTTACAACTTAGGAACATTTTACAGTTTAGGAACTGATCATTGAGATCAGTGTAATGAAATGGAATAAGACTTATTGATACAGAGCATTCATACGTTAATTATGTTTATCTCACTGCTTATGAGGTTAAAAACTTAATAAAGATGTAAATATACATATTTTTCTGTTATCATAAATAAAAATACATTATAAAATTCATTATGATATATTCCATTATGAGATATTTTCAATTCATTTCTTTTCCATGTGATTACAACTAATACATCACTCGTATGAACTTCTTCTCGTGTAATCTTCCTTCTTCTACCACCATTAAAGTCATTTACTTTTATAATATTTATTTGTTGAAATATACAAAAGAATAGTTTTCAAATTATACTGAATACAAAAAGGTAAGAAATGTATATTAAAAAATATATTGTAATAATATCTAAATTTAATATAAATATTAAATAATTAAAAATAAATAACTGGAAGCAAAGTATATATAATGTTAATTCTATTACTAAATTCCTTGAAATTAGTTTCAGTAAATAAAGCTAATAATGATTTATTTCATTCTCTTAGTACAATGATTTTAGACATACGCAGATTTTATAAATATAATATAATTACAATTTTATTGCGGTAAATTATCTTTGTTAATAACTGCTTCTTTATTGGATACTTCCCGGGTAAAAATCAACGCGTTATGTGACTATTTTACAGATCATATCATGTATCCAATACTTTATGTACAGTCGTGTTATTGAAACTTATTTGTTTATTTTTTAAATTCTCAATATATTTCTAGATTTAGTTATAATATTCTCCTTGTATCTTTTCGTTCTAAAGTTCATACTATGCTCACTTTCTTGAAAGGATTTTCTTGTTAAGAATCTATGTATTAGGTTGCCCAAAAGATTCTTTCGTTTTATAAGGAAATAATAGATGCACGACATTTTTTATTTTATATTATTTTATTGATTGGTGTATGATTCATTTTATTCTATTGTTCCAATAGGACAAAATTCTAATAGGTAAAATAGATAAAATTTCCAATAGAACAAAATGGATCATATATAATAGTAATATACTAGCTTTCTACTAATATTGGATTCTATGAAAACACGTATTTTTCTCATTTTTTTGGATACCACATGTATTTTGCAAGAATTATTATTTATTTATTTTCGTATTTTTCACCAGGATAAGGGTACTGTATATAAAATTCGACGTTTTGATAACATTTTTATAACAAAAGCAGGTAACAGCTATTTAATATTAGCCTTCTAATAATAGAAACGTTCATCAAGTAGCAATGTTTATATAGTTGGTTCAATTACATTTTTACAAAGGGAAAATGAACGTAGTTGTTCATTCGAGCGGAGGAAAGTAAATTAAGTTGAAACCATTCAAAAGGACTTGCTATCGATTTTTCCACACTTTTAACGAACCTATGCATTGTTTCTTTTAATCGACCAGGAAACCGTTTACGCCAGAACTATGTTGTTCGACTTTTGTTCAAAGGTGAAACAATGAGCTCTGGAAGGATGGTAACGTGAAAGAAAGTGATTAGAAATTGAAGTTATGTAGAGTAGACAATGATTTCATCACATATGTAGGTGTACGAAATAATATCGCACACGCCACGAGAAAGAATATTTTTAAAATCTCTAGTAAATAGAAATCTATTAAAAAAAAAAAAGATGTCGCAAAATAATAAAAATTTACATTGGATGGAATCGATCTTTCGACAATAATAACGTAAGAAAAACGAGAAAATAATAAGTGGTATTGGTATGTCAACAAGAGTGAAAGTTAGAATTTAAAAGTATAAAGGTAAACAGGATGTCATAAATAATTGAAAAATGATGATAAACGAGAGCTTTCTTGGGCAAGAACCAATAACGTCATATGGAGTACGTTATAGAGTGTAATTCGAGTTCAGGAAAAGTGGGCATTGATCCAGAAGCATCGATCCTTGCACAGACGTTAGACTAAAACATTCCTCTCCTGGCAACGAACATAATAGCTTTCTACGAGAATAATGTTCTTTTCTGTATAACTGTAATTATTATGTGGATATGTAGAGAACGTTTTCTAATATTACGTTTTTTTATAATAAACGATGATGATTAATATTGTAGTAGTATAAAACAAACCGTTATTTTTCTGATCAATATAAAGCTGATTCTAACGCAGTAAATTGTTTATTAGTAATTATGAATAATTAAAATAAGAAACTCTCTATCTCTTTTCCTTTCTTATTTTATAAATGTATAATTTTATTTATAGATACAAATTTGTTTGATTTTTATTTTAGTTTAACTTAATCTAAATATATTGATAATTATTGACAATTTTTAATTCAAATTAAAGTATCCGAATGTGTTACTTAAAAATTTCGGGAAGATCGGAATTTTCTGCATAAAATATAAAGTACACTTTTTCAGCTCTATGTCAGTAGGCAAATCTTGTACAAGCTAGTGGCATGCGATGAAAAATGGCATGATAACGGATGACCAATATCTTCTCAATAGCTGGATATTGATGAACCTAACCCAAGCCATAGTCAGTATTATCCACTCCTCTTTTCATCAGCAATGTGAATCAACCAGAACTAAAATGAAAAATCATTCTGCATTCAGCTACAGATTTTCACGAAAGATTGACAGTGTAATAGGTTTCACTTGTTATAAATTACATTATCTTGGGTGTAGCATTTTATTACGCACACCGCAAACTGATTTCCTCCACTGCTTATCTATTTCTTCATTGCTGATATATACACATAAACAGGATAGGTCAAATGAAACACTACATATAAGTTGTTTACTGGAAGTCACAGCAAACATCAATTTTTCTTATGTAATTCTTATATTTGATATATAATAGATTTATCTGGGGTGTCTTCTAAGGAATTAAAATTGACCCTTTCACTCTTTTTAAATGAAATGTCGTATTAATTTCTTTTTAATCCGACAACTTTCACTGAACTTGATAATATTTACTCAAAATATTTTGTTTTTCTTATTTAAGAAGTTACGGTAAAAGGAATATATTTTTATTTATTAACCAATGTACAGACTATATAGATGTGTACATCAATAGCCATCTTTTATGTTAACTCATAAAAAAAATCGAATTGCACGATTGTCCTATAGATACTGAACGTTTAACAGGATGATATTCAATATATCATATGTATATCCAGTTTGTCTTTGCAATTTTTTAAAGAGTCTCTTGAAAAAAGTATTTACTACATAGAATAAAAAAGTATACTTGAAGTAAATATTATTAGATTCAATAAAATCTCCAACCCCTTCGACTAAAAATAAATTACTATGCTATTCCATTTTAACAAGGCGGATGAGCCTCTTTTGTCTCTTTAGCAACGATCCTACGAGATTTTGTTGTTTGACGAGTGAACTAGATCCTTATCCCATCTAATTAAAGTAAACAGCTCTGATTGAAATCAACGTGTAAGACTATTTAATCTTTCCTGTGTATACGTTTAAAACGTTAAAAATTATCAAGATATATGACATTTTGACTTAAATGGTCATTTTTATATAAGTATTTAGCATTATATGCGAATGCAGTTTGTATTAATCATTTCTAGTTCTTTTCAAGTCTAAAGTGAAAACAGAATTATGTATTTCTAATCCTTATAAATTTATTTAACGTAAAAATAAGCTTGCAATTTTACATTGTTCTATAAAACCTGTTTTTATTTTTCTTATGATTTTAGTTTTCGTGATGAAGAAACTTCTGCAGTATCTTTGTCTATGAATATATTCACTCTAATGGTCTGCACAGTTAAAGCAACGTTAACCTTCCAGTTTCTTACACAGTTCCAATGGTTCTTTACCCATTAGTAATTAATGACTAAGGAAGTAATACGAATTCCTGGTAACTTTACTGTTTCCATTGTGTTAGTAGATACGTATGGCTATGTACATTTGATCGACAATTTGTTTTTCTTACTTAATTCTATCTTCTTGAATCTACACCAACGAATGGTAGTTATATTGGATTAAAGTAATTGATGAATTGCCTGCTGCTGTTACTTACTTCTCTAACAATCCTTAAACTTAGGTCGATTTAATCTGTAAATAGATACGACAATTACAATAGTAGTGATAACATTCAGTGTAGATATTTCTAGCCAGATAACCACTTTTTCACAGATTTTTCACTTTATATTCCAAAAGGGATATTTTAAAGAACTAGAAAACTATATAACAGTGTTTATTTGTTGTACTGGTTTTTTCTACTTTCCATACACTTATATATGCCCTTATATTAATATAAATAATATGAAAAATATATTTACTGTAAACAAAATTTTTGTCTTATAGAATCTTATACATCTTATACAACTCATGAGTATCTGGTTTACATTATTTTATCGTAAAATTTATAATCGCGTGTATAATATTTAACTTTTTAAATATTGATTAATTTATTACTATTCGTTTGTTAATTCAATATATAAATTATTTTTAAAATACCAAGCTAATACCTACTTGCTAAAAAGAAAAGCTTCATTTTAATAAAATTAAAATAATATAAACTATTAGGACATAAATTTATTTAGATGCTCTGACTCTTTTTATTCTCTCAAATCATTCTTTCCAGATTGAAATTATTGAAATCACACAATTACAGCACAATAACTTGCATTTCCTTGATTATCATATTCATACAAACAGAATTCTGCTAACCATTTATAGTAATCAATGATCAAGTAAATTAATTAATTAATAACGAACAGCAATATACGTCGTGTGCTTAAAATGTAATGTGACTTATTTTGTATTGACTCAACACCAACCCCTTCAAAATAGCAGGCCGCATATTGTTGAAACATTGCCAACGATGTATCTATAACTAGGAAACAGTACAGGAAATCATCATGTTATAACCTTTTAAATTTGATCCACATAAATGATATCTCTTAAGATGAGTTTTAATTTTTTGTAAGAAAAAGAAGTAACATAAATTCAAATCAAGGAAGTAAAGAAACTATGAAATTACAGAAATAACTTTATTAATAAAAAAAATTCCATTACAGAAATTATAATGTGACAAAAAGCATTATTACTAGATTGGACGGTTATACAAACTCATATTTTTATATACACAACTAAGAAAATGGAATATAAATAGAGATTTAATAGTATAGTTATATTACATAATCAGAATTATATCTACTTTAATGAAACTAAATATTATTCATGTATTAGTATGACAATATAAATATATTTCCCCTACTAGTATAACTTTTATGAAAAATTAGCAGCGCAGTACAAATTTAAAGTCACTGAATTTTTAGATGTATTGCGACCTAGTGCGAAATTTTTAGAACCGTGACCTCAGTGGAATTAATATAGCGTCAAATAAAATTATAAGTTCACCACATTTTTAGCTTTTCCGTGATTATCGTTTTGGTTCTGCCTAGTTAAAGCTATTGACATTTATCTTTCGCAAAAAAAAAACGTAAAAATACGCGAGTAAATTTATTATAAATATGGAATTTTACATTATTTACGTTACCATTTTTATATAAACAACTGTTTGTTTGTTGAACTAAAGTATAAATTCATTTGAAAGAAAACATTTATTTAAAAGAAAAGATTTTAAATTCATTGTAAAGAACAATTATAATGTTACTATGAAGACATTAATAACTAGTAAACAGTATTTTTCGTCATTATACATATAATACATTTTATATAGATATAATCAAACTCTTGTTTAGTACTGTATACCATCTGTTAACACTTTAATTTTTAATTTTCTTTCATCCAATACCAGTACAGTAAAGGTAGGTAATGTACAGCATACAGTAGGTTTATTCATATTATATATGATCGTAAAAATTGTAAAAATTCTAACAATTTATGATCTCATACATGATTATAATACATTGTGATTCATTAATTTTTCTTCGAGTAATCAAAATATTCAACATGTAACAATGCTATAAGTTGGAGCAAGGGAAGATACATAGTGCTCACAGGTATGTATAGTACACAATACGTATTGCATAGTAATAAGACATAGCATTATCATGCGGAAGATCACAACATTGTTACAATTATTAATATTTTAATTTTACAGTGCATAAATACTAATACAAACAAGTAGAAGTTGAAGATGAAAGAAGTTTTGTCGTAGAAAATTAGATGCATTTTTAGAAAACATATTCGTATCAACAAGAAATCGATTAAAAACGCTTAAATGCTTGAAGTAATCAATAATACGACGATTACGTATAATAAAATGAGTACAATATAATATTTTAATCTGAATCTAAATATATTCATAATTGAGAGTAGTTTTCAGGCGTATATCTATTAATACTTTTATGTACAAATTTCACAATGTATAATATGTTTGTGAATTTTGTGGTAGATAAAATACATACACGTACAGGGCTATCAAAGGTAGTTAAGAGTGATATTAAAGTAAAAGGAATATAGTCAATTACAGGAGACGTTAAAACCGTTTCAAGAGCTCTTTGAAGATGCGTGACATACTTCTATCTCATAGTCGAAGAATGTGGCAAAACGAATTCAACAGACCGTAGGACATCGACATTATTGAAAAATATAGATATAAAATAAAATTTATCTTATGGAAATATGTATCATAGTTCTTACAGAGTACCTATAACATTAATTAAGAACCTTATTAGATATTTATATAAAATATTAGTACATCAATTATATTAATTTATCAATAATTTCCTTCAATCTTAAATTTCTTATTATTTATTTAGAACTCTTTGTATACTTCTGGAAACCGTAAAAAGTTTACGTGTCCAGCTTTCCAAATTCATATGTTTTTTAAAAATTACGTTAAAAACAAAGTGTATTATCCTGTAATTTTTAAATAAACTTGAAAATAAAATTCTTTTAATACAAATAATTTATACTGCAATTTCATTTTAAACGAATATTCTGTACAAAATAAAGTAACAAGGCTATAAATGAGAAGTTCGATTAAAAAAATATAGGTCACTTGTCGTTTAAGTTTATTATATATCGGTATATAAATAAATTACACATTATAAATTTTATATATTATATTTTATATTTATATTATATTTTATTATTTTATAATGTCCACATTAATTTATACTTATTTAATGAAGCAAGTAAAATTAGTGTAAACAAAATGGCGAAATTTATGGAAACATAATTACCAAACATATCGTGTTGACTTTATTACTGTACTGGAAAATTTTTAATTATAATTTTGAGGCATCATTTTCCATTAATTTTATTTAAGCAATTGTTGATATCAAATATCGATCTTTATAACGATCCAAATTTTGCGTTTGTTTAATTTCGTCAGTTATTATTCAAACTACCTTCGTAACTTCATTACAATTAATTTAACTTTGTTTAAACGCAACAGAAAGTGTGATCAGGCAAGATATTTGTTTCAATATAAATACTGATAAATTCGATTCTACCTAACCGTGTAATTATAGAGATAGGTGAAGAGTAAATCTGTTGTAAATGTAAAAGGTACATGATTCATGTTTATGTCAAATATACGAAATTTAAGGTATATCGATCTCTCAATTGTATTGACGGCAGCCGAGTAATCAAGATGGAGTCAATAATCCATGATCCGTTCAGCCTGGAAACTGGTCTACTCAACGTGTAATTGGGATCAGTGCTTATCTGTTGGCGCACACCAGGTTTCAACCCCCTTTCCAACATTGCCTCTCTTTGCCTCTCCATCGCCTTTACGCAATTCGTACATGGCTACTTAGCGTAACAAATCCTCAAAGCATTTTGAGAACCGAAGACTCGTTAACTAGCTATAACAATCCTCTTTAAATACATATTAGTGCACCGTTATGGCTATAAACTCCAAATAACTAAAATATTTTTGAACGAATATATTTAACATAAATAATATTATAATTTTATAATTGTAGAGAAAATAAAAATTTATTCTTTTATACGGGTTAATTCGTTTAATTTAAGTACTTTAAATTATTCATAATCTATCTATTATAAGAAAAATTGTTTCAATCAAATATTCGAAATTAAATAGCTTTGTTGTACGTAGGTGTGAATCTTCTCCATTATATATTAAATCATTTTTCTTTAAATTAACAACTTTTTTAAATATTTGCATCTTGTACAGCTTTGAATTAACAGGAAAAATTATAGACAATATTCATACAATGAAATTACAGTCACTTTTATCTTCAGAAGAACTTTACAAACTTTAGTAACGGTAATTTAAAAAATTCACAAAATAGCTATAAATTAATTACCAATGCTGAAACCGAATAATATTGCACAAAAGATTATATAAACAAGGATTTAAAAAACTTTATGTATGTATTTATGTGGCAATCTTTTTCTCTTCTTTAACATTTTCCATTGTAAAAGAAGCTTCACTGTCAATAGACAAATTAAGAGGCTGTTATGATTTGAAATATAAAACCTATTAAAAATAAAGGTGGACAGTATAAGGACAGATATAGATACATATAAAATTAAAGCATGAATTATAAAATAAAAATAAAATTAAATTAAATATAATAACTAAAACTTTACACTTTGTGTAACGTAACAACGAATTCTATCTCGTTGTCAATTGAGGTAACCATTGAACATTTCGCATATCGATCCAAATTAGTATGTATATAATGATTCAGTTATGATACCTCAGGGGTGAATGTGACACACTACTTACATTTCTAGAATCAATATTGAATTATTTAGGATTATGAATGAATAAAAAAGTAGACTATCAAAGATAGTCGAAAAGGAGCGTGATAGTGTTTCGTCATTGATATGGCACTGATATTTATAGTTTCCTAGGACTGGTATTATTAAGTCTCTCGATCTGTTTATATCAATCTATAACAATTGAGATTTAGCTTGAAGTTCTGAGAATGCTCCATTGTGGAGCTAATATTGTATGTACAAAGTATCGTGCTTCGTTCAGAAAATTTGGAAAGAAATTGGTTGTATCTAATAGAACTAGTATAAGCACAAGAGTTGGCTATATATTTCATATTTACAAATAAAATTGTATAAGGAACATCGTATGATGATAAACGAGCGAGTCGAATCCTTCTCTTGCTCCTATACTGTTTCAGATGCCATCTTCTGAACGATAAACAATGCTTACATAATTTTAGAAAAAATAATCATACGATACCATTGTATTTTGTATTTATAAACTATGTATTTATAACTATTTATAACTACGTTATTTCTAAAAGCAAACAATGTCATTTTCGCATAACGTTGTCCTATCCTGCCATTCCTATTCCTGGTTCCTAACTCTTCAAAATTTCTGCGCTCCCTGCAAATCAATTTCAATACTATTCGAACCACTATTTTGGTACTCGTACAGTCAGTAGTTAGTATTGTTGACCTTTGTTCCCTCAAAAATAAAATTGGTAGAAAACGATCTCTTGTATTCGTTACAAAAAAATGGAGTGTTGGAAATGAAACTATTTAGTAGGATAAGAAACAAAAATATGACTATTTACAAACAAAAAGATAGAAAAAATAAATAACGTAAAAAGACAATAAACCTTCTATTGTTATTATTTTATTACAAAATTATATAAATAATAAATAATAGTGGTTGAACAAGCAGAGTATTTACGCCTAAACACGATATCAGTTACTAATATATTATTAATATATCTTAGGAACAGAAGTGCAATTATTTACGAGTCTATTTTATTTTTTGAGAGATAAATCAAAACAATAGCTTTCTCTTCGCTTTCGGAAAAAATTGGATTTGGAACAGATGTCGAGGGAATTTTGCCAAAAGCTAAATCGAACAATTTTTACTTTTTCTATTCGACAAATTTCGAAACACAATTTTTTTGGAACAGAGACGATTAATACTTTTTTAACTTATATTTGTAAAATAATCTTCTACTTGGTTGTAGCACTCGTCTTGAAACATTCTTTATGGCACTATGCAACAGTTTGAGATTATCTACCAAATAGAAATACATATTGCTTTTATGAATAAATTTAAAAATGTACTTGATTTTATTGTATTTCTTTCATTATTTCTCAAGCAATATTTGACTTAAAAACCAACAACTATAATATTTCAAAAGAAGTGTTCATTAATTTAAACAAAATAATTAATATTTTGTGTAATCTTCATAACGATAACTACTTTTTCAGAGATACTTTTCATACATTAATTTCAATTTTCTTTTGAATATTCTAAAGAACTAACCTTCCTTCCTTTCTCTATCTGATAATAGTTAGCCCCATTTATTACATGTATTTTTAATACATTAGATTTACCAACTAGGGTACATTATACACGAGCAACATCATGAAACAAATATCTGAAGATTCTATTTTGCACAACAACACGTAAAAGTGCTTTTCAATTATATTTTGTATCATAAAGATGTCTACGTATGTTTTCTAAAAATCTGTTTACCAATATAAAACTATGAATATAATACAATTGACAGTAAGCTGTATATATGTATGTATAATACAGATAGAAACATAGAAAGAAATATAAATTATAATGCATTTAGTTAGACACATATTCCGGACGGCAAATGATTATGCTGCACGGGTCTATAATGTATCGTATGCGATATTTTATACAAAACTAAATTGTATCGTGTCAGTAAATTCTCAGCAGTATGTCGATGCAGCAGAATATAGAGACTGAGCTACTTAGAGAACGTGGGGCGTCACGTGTATGCATTGGGAACGATGCGTTCTATGAAAACTGAAATTCATTATTCTTCATTACTCTGAAATTCAACTAGATTTTCATCAAATCTTTCTCTTTCATGTATTATCAGCTTTAATTAATATCCCCTTTTAATCAATTTCCACGTTTATTTTTTCTTCCAAGTATTTTATTCGTTTTTTAATTAGAACGAAAATTTAAATAGAAATACGAAAAGAATTGGAGCTAAAAACCGAGAGCAAAGAAAATCGTAGAATTTAATTAAAAATCTTTGCAGCTAAACAAGTAACATAAGGATGAATTGAAAATTATTTTTTGACTTTATTCTTTCTACATGATTAATCACATTGAGCAAAAAGTATATAAAAATATTCAAACGTGAATTGCTTGAGAAAACTCGTTCGTTGATCAAATTGTGGAATTGGTTTAATAACTTTTACCTTTCTTTTATTAAATGAGTTTGATCATCAAATGCGAATGATCGTGAATCAGTGAATGTCTTCTGCAACGTGATATATGTTTTTACGTGTTATACTGAGTGTTATACCCTAGATTTTAAACGAATTCGTACAATATAGTGCAAGAATTACGGTAGTATTTATGTAACACGATATATATGGTAGCGCGATAAGATGCGATCATAGGTCACTAGAATAAATATAGTGGGAAAAAGTAAACCAAGCAAATATCAGAGAAATCCGTCGTGACGAAGCACGCTTGATTTGTCCGCAGTAGTGAACAACCTATGAGTGGCTCATAAAACACCGAATGTATCCCCTGTGTTATACGGGGATCTATTGTACTCTTATCTTTGTTTGGTAACCATGACAATAAACATCATTGCCACGCGCTAGATAATCTTTATTTCAGCAGAAAATATGTCTCGTTTTTGTACGTGTAATTGAACGAATCTGTAAAATGCCTAGTCGTACTTTATCAATTTATAATACTTAATTTATAATACTTAATCAATTTAAATAACGGTTTTACTGAAATTATTGTTTCTTTTTAAGTTGAAGATTCTTTTATAAATGGTTAATTTACCTTAAAAATCTGTTTATGGAGACAAAGATAGTAAAGATATACTTTCATTTAAGCTCGATCTGTCAAGTGACAGTAGAGCGAGAGTGTTTATACTCTTTTGCTAGAGTACATTTCAATTTTTTAACTTGATACCGAAGTTTTTCGAACTCTTTCTACAGATATCTTTACGTTGTTATTATCAATTACTATAAGCAAAATGAACCAAATGAATTCTGCAATATAAAAATAAATATTACTAATCAAGTATCATAAATAATAAAATTTAATATTATAGATAATAAAGTAATTTATTAAAGTATTAGAGAAAAACATATTATCAAATACATAAAAATATATATAACATATATATTAATTAATGTTAATGTAACGAAACAGTTTTATTGCTGTACCTATGAGTACTTAGCAACAAGACTGTTAGTTTTCGTTATTAGCTTGGCCATGGACTTTGAAAAAACTGCAGTAAATTGTGCCTTTCTAATCAAAGAAAGGAAGAAAGGAGAAACAAAAACAACATTGGATGTATCCGTTGTGGAGCGAACGATTGTTGAAGATAAGGCTTTATACACTATACAATGACTGAAGAATTTATCCTTCCAAATTTGTCGTTTATTTTGAGCATAGATATTTTTGATGAACTATTATCATTAATAAGTCCATCACTTATGTATCAAAATACAATTTCGGTTGGCTGTACGTACTGTTGGAACTCACTGTAACATTAAGGGGCACTTCATGAATTAGAAGTTGACGCTACTTTTCTTCCGAAACACATAACTATAAATGACATTAGAAAGACTGTTTTGTTGTTAGTGCGCGAACGTTTATTCACTTTATAGAACCGACGAGAACAGGAAAGCAAATGAGTCGTTATCCAGTTGCTAAGCCTTTAAAACAAAAAAGTCGTTCTGCAGTCGCGTCGCCATCAAATATGCACAAGACTATATAAATAAATGACCTTTTCCTAAACGATAAAACTGTCGTGTGACAAATTGTCGCTTGTACTCAACTGCTCTAAAACCGTAACATTAATGTTTTATTAAAAGATATGAATGTTCATTGCAATATTTGAATCGTTTGCAGATATACATATAAACATAAGCTTTCATTAAATAAACAATAAAGTTTTGCAATTAAAATACAAAACTAAAAAGTACTTATTGTTACTCTTCGCTGCTATTATTTCCATGAAGCTAAAAATTTTTATTTTAATTAGTAAAAGTTATAGATTAATAAAAATGTAGAAGTATTCTCTTGCATTTTCTAGCAATAATATTAGCTAAAAATTTAAACGTAATTCACGTTTAAATATTATGTATTATGGTAAATAAGTAAATAAAGCATTAAAATGTATATGTACAGAGTACTTACACGTTTTTTTGCGATAAAGTAGACTGAACTACATACTTAGAAGATAACATTCTTGTGTTTCAGAGGGACCGAGTTTTACTGTGCCAATAACAAACGTGACGATCCCATTGGGCAGAGAAGCTGTACTCGCTTGCGTTGTTGCAAACCTTTCTGCCTTCAAGGTAAACTCTTCGCTAACGATGTTTCTTAATCTCGCATGTATGTGCTTTGTTTTCTTTCCCTGATGAAATTACGCTGTACAGCCCTGATGAATGACGAGAGCCATTTATACTCATACATAATATCCTCATTTGCATTGAAGTTTCAAAATGTTTAGATAAAATTACTACATATTATAAATTCATCGAGTATCCTTATTGCTGTCTTTTTACAAAGATGTTGATTTGTAAATATGAAAGTATTTGAGCGGTGCTTTGTCTTTCTTGCCAATATACGATTCCTTTTATAAAACTCTGTCATGAATATTGTTTTTCTATAAAAATCTTTGCCATAATTGCGAGTATCATTTAGTTAAAGTTTCTAAAAACAAACAATTAATGTTAATTCTGGTGCATATATGAAGGGATTTTTCATTAGAAGAATTGTTTTTCTATTCTTGATATTAATCTCCTGTCGCTGCTATACTTTTCTATTCTGTACTCCTTCCTTGTATTCCTTCTTGAAATCTAATTTAATGTTCAGATTTACTTGTTTAGAATTTTTTCTCATTCGCGATTCTTAGTTTGGATAAACGTTAAATTTTTATCTCCATTCGGTTTCCAGTAATTTAAAATATACTGAAAACCATCTATTTACATTTAAATTTTTGGCTAAATATATGTTTATAAATTATAGACTTTAAAACATAGCGTTTAAATACTTTTGTTACGTGTTATTTGTACCTAAAGAAGATGGTAAGAACTGCAAAATCTCGAACGAATTGGTTGCTTGTACATTTGATGTGTTAGGTTGATAGTAAAACAGTCTCAAAAGAATTTGAGTCCATGATCCTTTGTTTCGAGGAATTAATCGAGAACTTAATATGTTCTTGGAGAAGCAATTTCTTATGTTTTAAATGTTTTTATTACAATTTCCACCCATAAAATTGTAGGAATATGTAGGAGTATTATGATAAATAAAAATAATCAAAACTTTATCAAAATAAATTCTAGGAATTTAATATCAAGAAAGCATAATATTAATATTCAAAGAATTTATAAAGTGAGATATAAAAATAACTTATTAATTTCTCGAAAACAAAGGGCCATGAAAATTTAACTCCTTTGGAATTATTTTACCATCAACCTAAAGCATTAAATGCATATACAGCCAATTCATTCGAGATTTCGCATTTCTTGTCATCTTCTTAGTTATAATAAATTTTACGTAATTTGTTTACATGTCGTTGAATTTTTTTAACTTTAACCAAATTTAGCGAATGCATGTATGTTAGTATATATACAATTTGTTAAAACAGATTGCAATCCATTTTTGCATGATGAATTACACTGTTTCAATACTTTCACTACTCACTGTACTTTTATTTGCATTTGTAGGTAAAAATACCTTTACTTTAAATAACGTAATAATATTTGTAATAACTTATACTATTAAATGTCGTCCATTGCACTGCAAACTTACATTATAAACTTGCAAATTATTAGCGATAAAATTTATCCTATACCAAAAAGACTATTAACTTTAAGACTACTAACATTCTATGTACGCTATTGATTAGAACATGAGATTGGCTAATTAACAAAGTTTGAACTTGTTAACGAAACTTCAATAGTTGTATAATATGATAAAATTAACTGGCGCTCTATGTAATATATATTTTTGTAAATGAAACTATGTTAGTTTGTTATAAAAAATTGATTTGCTTAATAACTTACGTTCTCAGTTATAAGTAGTATTCAATATACATGTCTCTCAAATGAAGGACAGCAATGAATTTGGTTGTTGTCTAAATTTTAAACTCCAAAAAGCTTCGCTTAAGCGTTTGATTGTGGATCAGATCAACTGAAGAAAGTACTTGACTGACGCTTTTCAGGAAAGAGATCTAATCTCGACTAACCAGATGCCTTTCGTCAACAAATGTTTAACATCCTACGACGGAACAGTTGCGATGCTAACATGGCAAAAATATGTATACTAAACATATAGGTACAACAAATTAATAAATCATAACGAATTAAAGTTACATTCGATTTACATCGCTACTCACGGTCAGTAAAAATTTAAATTATGTTAATTGTATTCATTTAAAACAATTGCATATGAATTTTAAACTTTCTTCTTACATATGTTTGTATTGAGATATATGAAGATTGAAGTATTTATTTCAATTATGCAAATACGGAATTTACTTTAACAGAACTAGGGCACAATTATGTTTTTATTTGAATGAAAGATTCAGTTTGTACCTGATGTATTTTATTTTATATCAATTTATTTTAAAGAGTTTCGATACTAATTGAAACGAAATTAAGAAAAATTTATATTTAAATTTATTTAATGTCAAGTGAATTCTTCCTATTATATAAATTCAAATAATTTATCAAAATCGAGCGTTTCAGCTCGTATTTAATAATTTAACGTGCATTTCTATATGATAAATTTAAAAAGCGCAACACTTGTGATTTTGCAATACAATATTACATGACAGAAAATTTGAAGAGTTGTCGACTTCAACGAGCAAAACATATATGAGTTCTATTATTCAAAATGCAATCACATTTCGATTTTGAACCATTTTAAATGGATTTTATAGCGTACCATACACCTTGTATCATCATCCTGTAAATCTTAGTGAATTAAAGTTCGTTCATCAAAGATAATTTTTTACAATCTACTACGTTACATGTATCTTTTTATCACCGTTATGAAGTGGTGAAATAGAACGGTAATGAAGAAAAGATTTATATAAAATTTCAACGATTAAATCGCAGATCATATTAAAGATACTGAAAATATATTAGAAAAATTTTAAAAACTGAGAGAAAGCAAATTTAACGAAGTATGATATCTTACAGTATTTATTGTATTGTTGGGTTTATCTTGATTTCTGTAATTTTATTTTTATTATTGTTTTGACCCAAATGACGTAACTAATATTTTAGTATAACTGTTTTTTATTCCTTATAAAGGTCTACTTAGCATCCACATGAGGCGTATATAAAAGTATAATCCTTTGATCGTTTCTTTGTCTTTGACTTAAATAATATAACTATGCCCATGATTGTTATGATTCACACATATCTTATTTCATACTATCTGCGTAGAATATGTAGAAACAAAGTATGATTTTAAAAGTTAAATTTTCACACGTAATCTGTATCGAAGTAAGAATACATATTCCTGTATACCATCTATTTTTATAGTACTATTATCCTCGTGACACCTATTCGTATTCAAACGAACATATATGCATATTTTACATGGCGCGATGCACGACGTAACACATTCTCGGTAATGCTGTAGAAATGCTGTTATAAAAGTTTCCTCCTGGATACATTTTTGAATCTCTACAAATTCTATGAGTAACAAACTTACATGCTTTAAGTGGGATAATCTCCTTAACCTTCCACATGCCATGTAAATATTCTACTAATTAAAAAGCTTTAAACTTTATCAAAGATAATCATACGGGTACAAGATCATCTACATTAAGAGAACTACTTTATTGTTTCTTTCTTTTGCATGTTCTCTACAAATATAACATTTTTTAAGCATCCAAAGAATTATCAAAAAACAAAAACATAAAGATTTCGTTGTCAGTTTTATTCATATTTAGGGAGTACACGATTTTTCAAGCACTTACAATAATGTAATAAAAAGGTGTTTCTAACAAATATTAGTCAGTTTTGAATCGGCTACAAATTACAATATTTAAAATTGCCACACAAAATGAGTTTTGTATATTCTTCCCTGCATTTATTTCTCTTATTATTACAACTGCGTTATATTACTGAAAAAAGAAAAATTTGGTCGCAAAAAGTGATTAATGGAATTAATATAAAAAGGAAAAAACAAAATAGGAAGAATTCAAATAATTTTATTTAGGATAAAAGATTACAATATTTGCAACAATCATATTTTACAGATCCAATATCTTTGAAGAGATGCTCGCGTGTCATTTAAGTCATCGAATTGATAACGATTCTTATACTAGTAAGAAGCATTGGCTGATAATATTTATCTGGTTGATTTTTGTTTGAGATTTTACGACTTTATATTATATAATAACGAGAATATATGTAATTCATAAATCTGTGACCCGAATCGGTGACCCGAATTTCATGTGACCCTTTCGTAAGAATCGATTCTATTTAATAACTTTAAGCTCGTACATTGGCGTCTGTAGAACAAAAAGCCGCAGTTCTCGCATGAGCAGTCAACGAACATTGCGCGTGAAAAACTGGAGCGTAAGCAAATTTCGTTAATTCGCGATCGAGTAATCGTGAATTGCTACTGCGGAAAGTCGTTTGTGCGAAACAAATTGGCAATATCGCAAAATTTCTACACGAAGAACTACTTGCCGGTCTGTTGCAATATTCCTCGTGAATGAAAGGGCTTAAAGCGATCATGAATGTTTTAATCATTTTTTACTTCCGTATCAGATACATATTGAAGGGGAATGTTTAAGCAACCAGAAAATTAAAAAGCTGTTTGTTGGTAATTGTATCATATAGTATGTAGTAGCTACTTCTCTTGATGCGTTTAATTTAATTTCAAAGACAGTACGTTATACACGTATAGATAATTAATTAAATATACTGAATCATTTAACTAAGAGCGATAATTTCACAGAAATTCCCTTCATTTGTAAAAGGTATTTGATAAACATTTGTTAATTTTACAGCTTTTTCATTTGGTATTAAAAAATAGCTTTCACTTTTCAGTTAATTCTATATTTAGAATTTTAGCATTTAGTTGCCCGAATTAAACGTTGGAACTTGGAAATTGTATCTAGTTTTTAAATTTAAAGCAAAACTTTTAAACGTGTTGCTATTTTTAATGGTATTTTCTAACGCAAAATATTATTTTAATTTATCAGCGAGAGAAAAAGGTTGGATGAAAACTTCCATTCTCTAATTATAAGAATCTTTTATTCGTCGCTTAATCATCCATTTCCCATGCATTTGGAACATAATGATGCTTCATTTTATTCTCAGAAGACATATGTAAGTATTTTTATATAATTAGCCAACAGTAATTTCAATCCTCTGCTCTGTATGAGAGAATTTGAATAAAGTATGCTATTGTTTTATGCAATTACTTCATTAATTGCAATATTAAATTTACCTGCAATTTTGTGCTTCTTTTGTGCGCACTTTTATTTGTTTCAATTGCGATATTTGAAATTTGAACCATTCAGAAGTCATGTTAACCGACTCTATAAATTGAACGATAAAGAGACGTGATAATGTTACAAACACAGCATGAATATATGGAACTAAATCATTCAATGTTAATGGCGCACCTGAATAATAAAATCGAAAAAGTACAAAAAATAAAGTTTAGCTTTCGAGTGCTTTCTTTATTTTTTTTATTTCATTTCATTATTTCATAGAAAGCAACGAAGTAATAATCCATAATAAATATGCAGTAAATTTTCCTTGATATTTTAAGATTTTGTTGGAATATAAAAAGAATAACGATTATAAATAATTTTATATTAAGTAATTAGGTATACTTAAATGCTAAAATTAAGTGACTGTACCTCGCGATTACACTTTGTACGTCAACCATTCGCTAATTCATCTTGAAAAACTCTTTTTCTTTACACATTTTTTTTCATTCTTTATTTCATCATTTCTATTTTTTTTCATTCTTTTTTTCATTTCTCTTTCCTTCTCCCTCCCTGGCTCTCCTCCTCCCTCTCTCTTTCTCTTCCCTTCTTCCAAATATTTTTTAATATTATTGGTTCCAATATTGTACGATACTACAATAATATTGATCTTATTGATATATCTAATTTTCTGATATATAGGCATTCATAACTTTATTTCTCTAGCATTAACTTATCTTGTTAATAAATACTATCAAACTTAATTTGCTGACACCATTTTATATCTTATTAATCTTATTCTTCTATACGTATTTTCATACAGGCTTAAGTTCACATACTATTTTCTTCTAAATTATCTTGTTTACTAAGGTTCTAGAAAAAGAAAAAGAATTACATAAGTTTTATGAAACTTCGAGATCTTCCGATCTGGAATTTACATCAGTTGTGAATATTTGGTTTTGTGTTATCCTTCGTTAAAAATATTATAATTTTATTGATTTGTGTTTTATGATAGCCATATATCACAAACAACTTTAAAGTACTAACTAACAGTAAACACTGTGTCTCTGTTATTATTTATCATAGATAATATGAAGTAATTTTAGAGCAAAGTGTATACACTTAAAATAGGAAGGCATCGTTAAGAAAGCTTTTCGGCTTTATTGACATTTCCTTAGGGATGTTGTTGCGTTTTTTCATATAAAAGTATAGAAAATCTAGTACATGCTACATATTATTCCTTTTAAGTAACTGTTTTTTGAGTTGTATTGAAATAAGAATTTTGATAGAATTTTATTTGATAGAGTTTCTGAAAATTCACAACTGCAGTCTGAAAACAATTCGGACAGTCGTACTGAATGAACTCTTTAGCTTAACGGTACTTATGCATTCGCTTGGAACATACACGGTCGCCATAAAATTTAAATAGAAGCTGAAGTGAACGAGGAAAAAAAAACAAATGACAGGGGGAAAAACGGTCGATGGCGTAATATAATTTCTATTTAAATAAATTCAAATTTATTTAAACGACACCGCCGTTGGCTGTTTCGAATTGTGCATTTCAAGGACAATCGGATACAGGGTAAAGAGTCGAGGAATAGGAATCTGTGTAATTATTGCGAGTTGAGGAACATGGTCGACGCATACAAAGAACCGGCGCAGCGTGGCGTGTCACTGGCGGCAAGGGAGGAAGGCCGAGTGTTAAGCTGTGTAGAGTTAAAATGAGTATAGCACGTCCTGGAACGAACCTGCCAGCAGACGTAGACTTAGCTTAAGTACGTCAGTTTAAGCCTGGGTATTGCACAGTCACGGTTCACGGCAAGCAAAGGCGCTTCCTGTCACTCTTGTACGTTTCCTTCTCGGCCCATGTTACCCTCAAATGTTCTTGTAGTCTGAGAACTCTTCGTCTTAAATGGTAAGATGCTGCTCGCGTTTTCGTTATTCCATCATTATTTTAATCCCTTGTTACACTAAGGACTCAATTGCCGCCGGATGATCTTCTCGACGAATGAATACATTTACAAACAGTTTTTTTTAAAGATCATTAGGGTCAACGAGAGAACTTTCAAATGAGTAAAGAAACATCGAGAAGTATGAATCACATGCTAACATATGCATATTTTACGCATTATGCGTGAAAATTTATAATTCGTATATTAGTATCTTTCAGGATGAGAATTTAAACAAAGTGATGGAACTATTAGCTCGTTTGTTTTTAATGATAGAAGAAAATGCATTAGAACAGGCTTGCTTAGTTTCGAGAATGGCACGGTCTAATGTTAATAGTTTTTTCGCAGGCGAAGGTGTAGAGGGGATATATAGATCAACTTTATATTTTTGTATACAACGATTTGTCTTTTTATATATCTTTTAATAGAACGTTTTAAGATGAATACAATGACCCCTAGTCGAAGGTCGTCGAAGGCAGTTACACGCCGTTTAAGGTCAACTATGATGAAAAATAAATTACTCAAGACAATAATTAAATATTTCGGCGAATTAATTTATTTAAAATAACAACGTTAAACAGCGATACATAATTTAAAACAGTCTAAAAGATTGGAATAACATCGTGTGTCGAGTTTCATCCGAATCAATCGCAGAGTAGACTCTTTTTATATCCTTTTATATGCTTATCACGTCTTCTTTGTTTATTGGTATCTCGTTGTACACGTGCTTCTTCAATTTTCTTGGCTAATAGAGGTCGGAAGATATAAAATCCGCAAACTGTGCGAGCCATATGTTATTTCCCCCATATGTTATCCCTCAGCCACCACGGATTATCTATTGATCAACAGTGTCGATTTACGGTTGTTGTGACGATTAACTTTCTCGTGATTTATAATTGCGGATTCGTTCGTAAACAAAATTTTAATCAAGAACGTATCATCCATTTGCAGTTTTTGTATGCCCTATTCGTACAATTGTGAACTGAAATATGGAAAGGTTAAAATTTTTTAAAATAAATATTCGCAAAATACAAAATACAATTGATGTCATTCTTACGTTTGAATTGTTTTATACTAATATGTAGATTTCGTGCTGCAGATACTAAAATGTTTGACTTAGTTCTATCGTCAATTGGTGCCTTGTCCCATTTACGTCTTTTGTCATCCGCGTTTCCGCCTCCATGAAAAATATCTATAATGTTTCAAAAGACTGGACATGAGGATCTAGCACGATCGGGAAATCTTTCAGCATGCAAACGCACTGCTTCAACAATCAGGCTATTAACATCTCATAATTCGACGATGTTCTCCATACATACAAATTATACTCACTTTCTATCCTTTCGAATAACACAGTTTTGAAAATAATATACTTACATATCACAAAGCTGCACTCTAATCGGTAGAATATCTCAAACTAATAATAGTAGTATTTCGTGAATGTAGAGCAGCGTACAAAGTAAATGAATGTTTGTTTATGTTCGTTTTAAAACGAACTTTTCGAAGAGATTTAAAAAGAGATATCGTTCATATAAAAAAATGAAATTGTTTATATTTTTATATATAATATGTATATAAAATGATATGTGCTCTATACCTTCACCAATGGAAAAACTATTAACATCAAATTATACCTCTCTCAAGATCGAGCAAGTTTGATCTGATTCGTAGTTTCTAACATCAAAAGTAAACGAATTATTCAGGTAACTTGTTTTAGATGTTCCATCCTATGTTCTGACTTTCAAATTTACCATGTTCTTTCGATCAGTTTTCGACCTAATCGTAATTTTCTAATATTACTAATTTTCTTCAATTCAGGAAGAATACGAATGAATCGTGGCTAACACGTGTATGTATATGATTTCTCATTCCACAATTTTATCTTAAAATTTCTTGCAAAGCATTAAGGGTATGTTTTGTTTGTTGAAACGAACGGGACATTGGGACATAAATATTCAAAGGTAGGATTCAGTAATATATATACGTATCAGAATTCTCACAGCTTTTATCAGGAGGAATGAAAAAATGAAAACGTAGCTTATCGTTCAAATGCTAAAATCTAGCACGCCATTGTATACCTTTAAGTTTCTCTTTGAAAACATTGTTTTCCATGAAAGAGATTTACTTAAATGTAAAATGCATCTTATAATCTAGAGAAATACTTAATCCAATCTCAATCCCTTGAAAAATGATTTTTACAAAATATATTCTGACAAAATTGTATCATAGTAGCAGGAAAATTTGTCTGAAATTTGTCGCGTATTTCAAGTAACAAAATATTCAAATTCTTAAAAAAGAATATGACAATTAATTCTACTGGTGCATTTGATCCCTTTTTTAATAGAATTTTTAAAGAAATTTCTAATAAATGGAATTTATTTTTTCGCAGTTTTATAGAGGTAAAATAGTAATAATTAATACCCTTCCAATAAAGTAAATATTATGTTAAATTCGTTTCAGATGTTTATTTAACTACGTATTTTCGTAAGTTACATTTCATGAAATACTTCGTGAATCTTTCAATAATGACTAATGGTATGATATTACTTGAAATTTAAACTTACTCTTTCAATGAATTTCAATGAATCGGAATAATT
Organism: Bombus pascuorum; assembly: GCF_905332965.1. Lineage (NCBI taxonomy): Eukaryota > Metazoa > Arthropoda > Insecta > Hymenoptera > Apidae > Bombus > Bombus pascuorum. The sequence goes on along the minus strand of NC_083490.1, from coordinate 14,954,812 downwards.
ATGCATGAAATTAAAATATTTAAATATCCGCTTATTCGAGGGACTTATTGTTAGAGTAGACTTAGCATAACTATGTCAGATTAAGCGGGGATATTGCGCAATTACTGTTCATAACGGAAGCTGTTCCTATCGCGTTTCCACTTTCCTAGTCTATCAAATGCTAGAATACCAAGAATACCGTTTTAATCAGTCAAACAGTGCATTATTTGAATTGTAGCATCGGCACAACTGCAGATATCTAAACTACAATATTCGCAGCATGTAGTAAGTAATAATTCAGCCCAATACCATAGCTGTGTTACGCAAACTGACTTTTTCTTTAATACCTATTGTTAATTGTATACAGAATTTGTAGGATTTGAATAAATCCTATATTTTAAATAACAAACACATATCTGCTTTTGTTATGATCATCAATATCACACACACCAATATCGACGATTAAGAAATTACCAGCATTTGAACATCTTTTTCAATAAAGATATTTTTGTTAATATTTTGATAACTAATAACTTTATTACCATTGTACCAATACTTTTGTGTGTAGAATGGCGAGAGGGACCTATCTATGTAAAATAATATATGCATTTCCATTTAAAAAAATGTGTTTCTCCTGTGACATTTTTCTGTAACTGTTCTGGTAACTTGCGTGGACCACCTTGTATATTATGTGTACACATATTTATATTTAAATATACCTACTTACGTAAAACAGAATATTTATATATAATAGGATTATTTTATTTGTTACTAACAAATTTGTAAATTCTAAATTTTAAGTATGATCAAAATCAGACACAACTAAGGGAATACAATGAATTTATTAATCATGTCACTATAATGTTTATAATAATTGAATTACGATATTTTTTAGTATATCATCAACGCACTAATGTTATGAAATGACATTCATGTATCTTCTTTGGGCAGTACTTCCTCTACGTTTAAAAACAGAAAGATGAAAATTGTGTACTCAGTTAGTCTAATAATATGTACTGGTTGCTGATACTTTGCATGTGAATGACTCGTGCGGAAGCATCCTGTACGATTTATCAAAGTTCGTGCATGTAAGCTCAGCTTTACCGCTGAGTTCCAACACCTATAAATGGTTAACGCTTCCCTTTAAATGCATTTATATGCATGATAAGAGATTCCGTGCAACGTTGATTTATGAATAAAATATTCAGCGATACGAATACCCTCGTCGCGGCTAAATATTAACAATAATCTTATCATTGGCAAACATTAAATCACGTATTTGTTATCGCGTTTGATTCACATGATGCCTAAATGCAATTCCAAGGCTTGTGCATATATTTACAACATAGGCCAACAAAGTACATACATTTAATTATAGTGTTTATGATAATGCAATAAATTATACGTAAACTAGGTTTATTTTCACGTTTCACGCTAACCTTAATTAACTCTTGTCAAAATTATTCTATCAATAAAACTATAGTTGAAATAAATAACAATTTCCGATTATTCATGTAAATTGTAAATCATTAAGGACTATTTCTCAATAATTGTATCGATGATAAATTTCCCTATAATGTATTTGTCTCCTTATTGTCATCCAATTTGTTAATGCCATATTAGCATTGTACGTTTAAAACAATGGTTTAATAAAATACCATTAAAATAAAAAGATCTCAATACTCATATACAGTAGCGGACAAAAGTTTAAGACGAAATGGAAGAAATAAATAATTGATTTACTTTCCATAAAAAATATAAATACGGTGTTCTACTTTTGGTATTAACTAATTGTACATTTGTTTGTACACTTAGAAAAAAAATTTCATTTTGATATTTTGCTCAATAGCTAAGTTATAAAAAAGGAACGAAATCTGTATAATATTTCGTCGGTCAAAAGTTTAAGACTATACAAAAAATATTAATTTTTGGTTAAAAAATATACACAATTTTTGTTTAAATTCAATATTTTGTTCAATATCCGTTATTTCTTATCCCTTCGGTACATCTTCTTGGCATAGAATCTATTAATTTTTTATATTAATCTACCGTAATATTATTCCAGGCTGTTTCAATCGTAGAGTAAAGTTCATTTAAATTTTTCGGTTTATAACCTTGTACTGTCTTTTTTATGATGCTTCACAAATTCTCGATTGGGTTAATGTCTGGTGATTGCGACGGCCACGGCAGCACGGTGATATTTTCTTCTTGAAAAAACTGTTTCACAACCCGAGCCGTGTGCTTCGGATCATTATCATTTTGAAAAATAAAATCATCACTCATATTGTTGCGTGCAAAAGGTAACATTGTGTTCTTGAGTATGTCCTTGTATTGAAAACGGTCCATAATTCCATTGATACGACATATCGGACCAGGGCCGCTTCGAGAAAAACACGCCCACACCATAACGTTGCCACCACCATGTTTAAGAGTTTTTAAAACGCACTGTGTTTTCAAACTTTCGCCAATTCGACGTCTAACGTACCGTATCCCGTCAGAACAGACGCGATTGAATTTCGATTCGTCAGAAAACAATACCTTTTGCCAATCTTCACTTGTCCAATGCTTATGAGCTTTAGCAAATGCAAGTCGTCTTTTTCGATTCCTAGAACTCAGCAGTGGTTTCTTTTGGGGTTTTCGTCCTCTTAAGTTAAAGTCTTCTAATCTTCTCCTAACAGTTCTAGCACTAATTTGTGTATCGTTTTCATAGTTTATCTCCGCAGCAATATTATTTGCACTACGAAAACGATCCTTTTCGCTCAATCGATGAATCCGGCGATCCATTTTCGGTGTTGTTTTCCGTGGTCTTCCGTTTTTCGGTTGATCGCAATACATGCCTGTCTTTAAACATTTATACCAAGCTTGTTTACAAGCTGTTTCTGACCTGTTCACTATATTTGCTATTTCGGTGAAGGTTTTACTTTGCTTTCGCAGCCTTACGATTTGTTCCCTTTCGTTTTCAAGTAAATTCTTTGATTTACCCATAGTCTGTTCCTACCTAAATGAATTTTAAGCAATAAAAGGTACACTAAACAATGATTTTGACATTCCAGAATCAAAATGTTCAAAAACTGTACTCGTACTCACGTTTTACACAGATCGTCTTAAACTAATGTCCACTGTTTCCAAGTGCTAGGCGGTAACTAACTGTTGTAACTCCTACATTGTTTGTATTTAACAACTGACTGTCTGAGGTTACGAAGGTCAAACATACAGCTACGTTATTCCAAAGAGACAAACCGAATAGAAGAACAATATGCGTATAAGATGTTTGTAATCCGGTTTACAAATCATCGTCTTAAACTTTTGTCCGCTACTGTATGTAGATACTTATGTAAATTCATATCTTTATGAACACCACTAGAGAAATGGAATCTAAATAGAGATTTCCTTCATATTTTACATATATATGTAATATTATAATGAGCATTTTATTTAGAATATTTTGTGTATTTTTACATATTTCAAGTAGTCATAAATGCAGTGAGAGATAAAAGTACAGTTGGAATATAGGAATGCAAGAAGAAGATTTGTGTTGTTAAATACATATATATTTCGATATGTGTAACCGTTTATTATATACAAACATGTAAAGTAGGAAATGTACACGAACAAATTAAATTGTCTAGTAACATACTTAATTATTTATTAACTTACACAAATTCACATAATTATCATATTATAACATTTTATCAAACAGAAATGTTCACACAGTACAGATAATTATTATTTGTATTATAGTTAATATTTCATGGACTTGCTTTTTTGAATTATACATATTAAATTTCTGACAAAATCCACTTCTATATTTTCCCAATCTTTATGATGTTCCTTGGACGTTATTTGTATACATTTATTTATATACTTTTATTTCCGTACATTTATTACTGCAAGTAGTATATATACAATTATTTTCATAATTATACATATTTGAATATATCTAATAACATAGAAAACAATTTTTTTTATTTCTACATTACAACTTTCCATTCTCTCTCTCCTTCTCTCTCACTCATTCACTCTTACAAAGATCACACGAAAAAAGTATACGTATATCCTGATTTTTATGTTTCTTAATAGCTAAAAATCTTGGGACTAATCGATAAAGCTCCACAATGTTTCGTATATTAATAAATATTTTCTAAATGTCCAAGAGGACAACAAGAACACATTCAATCAAGTGCAAATTTAATTTTGACGTAGAATTAGTTAACAACATATTGAATTTTAAAATTGCTGTCCTATAAAAGACGGAAAATGTGACGTATTACGGTTTTTCCTATAGCCTTCCAACTAAAAGCATATTCTTCATACGAAGAGCAACGATAGAATTAAAATTTGAAGATATTCGAAATTATCGATTAATAAATGGTCAATTTTTATTATATGCAAGTATTTGTAGAAGTATTTTTACTACTTGTAAAAGTATTTATCAACCATCGCAAGGCATCAAATTATCACACTGCCCATAATTTCACGTAACGGTATCGATGGAATAAGTTCATTCCTGGGAAGAATTCGTAAAGCAGCGTGAATACCCGGGAGAATCTGCCGGAGATTTGCGATGCTTTAAAGAACAGCACACGCCGAAACTTTACTGCCCGCGGTGAACGCGTTTTCTCTTCGGTCTTCTCTGTGTTCGTTCTCTCACATTTTCACACCATTCCGCTCTCAACTCGACCGGACTAAGGTAACCTCGTTCACGAACCGCTTGAAATAGGAAACGTATTTCTTCCGTGACAAGCGAAATTCATTTGGAAAAATATTATGAGCTACATTCCCAGAAGGATTCCGGAACGTGGCAGAATGCACCGTTTAGGCTTTTTCAGGTCTTCAAGTTTTAACAGTTTCAACGGTCTGATTCTTATCACGCTACATGTTGTCAGACTGCTCTTTATTGCTTTCTTTAAAGGCGTGTTACACTATGTACGAGCAAATAATATACTAAACATTCGCTTCAACGATTCGCACAATTTGTAGTTGGTTATTTGATTTTTTTAATATTATTGTTTATTTAATAATTATTATAATTTGATAATTATTATAATTTGATTTTTGTTTAATATTATGATAAAGAAAGCCGACAAAAATTTATTTCTGTTTGTTCTGTTTTAGAAACAAAAACAGGAGATTTTCATCGGCAGGTTTAGAATACGATACGAAAAAAAGAAACCGTTTTCGAATCAAGACTCTATTGTAAACACATTGTCAGCAATGCAAATAATTCTTTATGTGACAATAGATTAAGGGTTTTTGACTATTATTTTCAATAATCATAAATCTAAAAACTGGGCATTGTTAAAAGGTCAATTAAAACAGATTTGCCAACAATTCGCGTAACCGAAAAACAAAACTAGAGAAAAGTTTCGCGATTTTGCAAAAATCACATATATCTAGGTATCATCAATCCGCTCCAATGGTGGAAAAGGCGCGTTGTCCGTGATAACTTAGTAGAGTGTGCTGACTACAGATTTTCTGCAGTCATTTAGGTAAATTATGATGTTTTGGTATCGATTCTGTTTTAAACTTTCTTTTTACCGTTTTGTCAGTCAATTTATTATCTTGTTTGAAAGGAAGGGAAGATATCCTTCACTCAATTTATATATTTTATAATATTATATACAAATATATAATACTACACCTACATATATCGGATATTTGCCTTATTATTGTTAGAAAGTAAACTTGTTTTCTAGAAAGGACATAAAATAGACATATCTGCAGGTAAAATTAAGCACGTGAAAAACATTCGTCAGCCCGGACCAGGGTCTGTTCGTGCAAGTTGTTAATAGACACTTAGTGTAATTTATGGCCTTGATGAGCAAAGGAAGGTTCAGACCATTTCCAAGACTACCCTTTCGCCTGCCTCCTTAAGGGTGTGACTTGGCTTAGCCTCCTACGGTGGAAGGCGCATCAATTAACTAATTTTTTAACTGTTCTCTAAACTTGTTCCATAAAACGGTATACAAAACCGTGAACTTTGATGAGCTCAAATCCTTGTTAAAAATTTTCATACACCCTTCAGATTACATGTTTACAAAACAACTTATTAAAACTAAAATTTTTTATAATTTGTGAAAGGTTAATTCGCAGGTGTTTCTATTTCCTTTGGAAATTCAATAAGACATAACAAAAACGATTAAAGTTTATAGTATCTATATGTGTATGACACTTCACAGCACTTATACTTTTTTCAATAATAGAATATATGGACATTATCTATATTGTTTATTGATAATAGATAAATATATATAAAATAACCATGATATTACTCTAGTTCATGGTTATTTTTTAAGTTTAATCTACATCTACTCTATGGATAATGTTTAATAACCGAAAGACGAATCTTGCATAATAATATTTGGATGTCATGGTAGCCGCCAAAGATGTAGTATATTGGATATGCTATTCATGTCAGAAAGTAGATACCCGTTAGGTGCCTGCTGGAAATTGGATTAAGAGTAGCTTTCTAATGCAGAAATTTCCCTTCCCTCTTTCTATTTTGACATACATGTAATGATAAAAGGATTTCCGTCTGGCTACACTACAATATATTATGTTATTATACAATTCGAATATTAAATATTGAATAAATAACTATATATGTATATGTATACTGGACCGATTGGACAAGGCAAGGATACTATACTTATAGACAACAATAAAACCATATCGAACATTTTAAAAGTTGAAATCAATGCGACGTTCGAAACATATTGAATTATATAAAGAACTGTGAATTTATATTTTTTCTGAGTTGTTAATAACCTACATAAATGCTTGATGATGTCTTAACTTAGTATATGGAAATTAAATTTTATTTAACCTCATAATGTAATAATAACTTTGAATTATGGAAAATTGTAAGGAATCGTATAAAAAATCAAATTTAGATGTATCATTTTTTGTTTATACTATTTAAAAGTTAATAAAAATTCCTGAAATCTTATATAAAGATACAAATGATAACGATACTCCTAGCAGCTATACTGAAAGAATTCGTAATCTGATAGATTCGTGCACAATTTTGATGGTCTCAATAGACTCAGATATTCAATCTTTGGGAAACTTTCATATATTAGGACCCAAATGCGAATATTATCAAGCAGAGGAAGTTAATATTGGCAGACTGCAATGGCAACGAACTTATACATGGAAGGGCCATTCATGTGACGTGGCAGTTAAGAGGGTTTAGGTGCAAGCTGGATCGGAGAAGGATACCAGGGGTGATGTAAGGGTTCTCTGTGTTGGTACGTGTGGATGTTAATCAGAATGGGATTTACATATGAGGCTCGCATTACTCGGTAGCCAAGCACATGCACCGAGAGGAGAAGATAACGGCCTCCAGAGAGAATGGGCCGGTTGTGGCACCGTGAACCGCAAGAGTCGCGTGCAAGCCTATATCTGTAATAACGTGCCACGTAAGGCATAATTATATATTGCGTCCGGGATTATTGCCGCATTTGCACTTCGGCCTACAGCAAATATCGATTCAACAACTACATAATTGTAACAACGGACAGATTCCACGTCCGCTTTGTCTCTCGTCTTTTACCTTATTAACCACGTACCTTACTTAACTATTTGCTCTGACTGAACCGTACGTTTGATTTCGTGTGGAAAGTGCAAAGTGATAGGCCCTTAAAATTTGCACAATGATTAATGAATCTTTATGTCACAAATATACTCGAAAAATGTAATGAAGTATATAATAGAAATATATAATTATTCAGTGTTTTACGAACTATGCTACGCTAACATAGCTGACACTATTTTGTCTCCTAAAAGTCATACATTTTCCAATTCTTTATTAATTGACATATTTTTTAATCAGCAACAATATTTTGAACAGATTCTTTTTGATACCGCGTTATTATCGTTGTTTATATTAAAATTTTAAATAAAATGATCTTAAAGGAACTATCTTTACTATGCAATGTTATGACCTCTTTAAAGTGTATTTTTTTTTAATTTATTCACCATTGAAGAAATTTCATTCTTAGTTTAAAATTAGTAAGAGTACTTTGAGAAATGAAACTCTTATTTTGAAAGATATTGTGTTGAATCATTACGATGTAATACAAGATGCATGTTAATTTGTAATGATATGAAACTATAGTATAATCTTATGAAACTAAAAGCCCTAAACAGATTTAGAGACCGGTCTTGACCAGAGATAAAAGATAGTGTTTAAATAAAAGAAAAATTAGAAGGTAATTATCGGAATTATGGTTTTTTGATGAAGTGTTTCTATTTCAACATATTTTTATTGCTGTATTAGGAGGGTGAAAGGTTTAGGCACATTTTTAGCTTATATTTTGGAAATAGAATGCAGATTGGGAAACGCGTCAATTGTCGCTTGCTAAGGACATAATCAAGAAATAAGCCCTCATGGAATTGCACCGCAGCGTCAATTATGTTTCGCAAGACCAGAACAAGCTTATTATTTGCTTCTCCAGGGAAAACATGGTAAGGACATAGGAGAGAGAATAATAGAGGGCCTTCCAGAATGACCACAACAGTTTTAGAATATCCTAAATAAAATATTAACAATTCTAAACTAACTATAACATGATTAAAATAATCAGGTTTCAGATGTATACCCACTACAATAAAAAATTTCAAAGTAGACAAGATTTTTGGAGGAATTAAGCTTTAGAAAAGCTTACAAGGAACCATAATGAAGTATCAACCGCGCCCATATTAATATAGTTCACCTAAAAATATTTAGCCCATACATATATGTCACGTTCTTATTTGCCATTATCTATGTTAAAAGAGTGAAAACAATCTTGAAAATGGGAGTTGCAAATCTCACTTTATCATATATCTCGAAAACTATAGGAGAAATTGTGTAAATAAATGAACTTTGTATATTTCATCAATGAATTTGATTGAATACATAGATTTGGAAAAAATCTATTTGTTTAAAAAATATTGTTACGGCGCGCTAGACGGTCAGTGCGACGTACCTTTCGGTCTGACCGCCGACGCCTATCTCTCATCAAACTGACCTGCAGTAACCTAGGGAACCACCATAAACCGAATCTTTTCAACTTACTTTCGATTCATACAAATATTATTCGGTTTATGGATGGTCATTCGAACAGTCATTAGGTTTATTGCACTCTCTTGTTAATTACGGGGAAAGCAGATGTGTCCCGTTAAATGGCGGGTTTTTCCCAAAGAACAAGGACACCCATGAGCCAAATATGCAGGAGACTTTCTCCTGCATTATATGTATTAATATTGGCTAAAAACCAATGGGCATCGCGGATCGTTACCCTCACTATTCTACCTAAAGGTGTAAACAACGAATCCGCGTCCTTAGTTCAGCAAGGGTACACCCACACCGAGCTTTCCTCCTAAACAAGACGAGATGGGTCAGTCACTGTTCTACAATCAGTCACTCGGGACTGTTCTACTGGTCCTCAAACAGTTTAGTTCACTGTTCTACAATCAGTCACTCGGGACTGTTCTACTGGTCCTCAAACAGTTTAGTTCACTGTTCTACAATCAGTCACTCGGGACTGTTCTATTACTCCTCGAACAGTTTAGTTCACTGTTCTACAATCAGTCATTCGGTGCTCTTCTATCAAGAAGACAATCAAGCAGTCAGTCAAGTCACTGCTCATCATTCAAGCAGACAGTCAAGTAAGTCTTTGCTCTTATACAAAGCAGTCAGTCAAGTCACTGCTCATCATTCAAGCAGACAGTCAAGTCTCTGCTCATCAATCGGCAAGTCATTCAAGTACAATTATAGCCACCGAGGCAGTACTTCAATTCACGCGAACGAGACATTCGATTCTTCGCGTCAACATAATTCGGACGGTTCTTGCAATCAGTCGGCAAGCTAGTCTAATAATTTCATACGATATCGGGATTCATCGCGTTAACCGATATCCATTTCAACATATTTATGTATACGTTCCAAGTGTTGTGAAAAGTGGCAAAATAAATAAAAATAGATAACTGGAGACTACAGTTATTTCAATTAACCACCCCTATTGTCGTAACTGAAATCAGGGGATCGCCCTGCTCGCGGTGTCGATCATTCGATCGTAACGGGAATTTACGACTCCCGTTGACGCTCCTAACGGAGACTCGTCTCCCCGCGACTGGACGAACAAAACAAATATCTATTTAACAATATCTTTCTATTTATACGAAGGTCCCAGGCTTAAATGACCAAACTGTGAGTATTTAATCTATAGACGAAAAAAAGAAGAAGAATGTTATATAAAGTTTGTCAATAAACATTTTGTTACAGACTTATAAACAAATATTGTATGCGTGAAATAGATAACGATGCATTTTCCATCAGAGCACACAGAAGTGGGTTGTATTACTTAGCCTAGTTACATGTTTTTTTTTTATTATGTGGTAACAATTCCGTGTCGTTAATAGTTAAAACATGTTATACAACATTCACTAACTTGGAAAAGCAGAATTACCATGCTCTAATAATTATGGAAATACGAACAACGTCTGAAATTAAATATTGTACGTTTCGTATTATTAATTACTAACTTATTTACGAATTTAATTATTGATGATCGAACCTAATTAAATTCAGTTTACACGGATGCCATGGTCAAGCAAATGTAAATTGGTGTGTTAATGTAATTCTCGAACTTCAATAGAGATTTGTTAGGGTATTCGTTCTTTTCTCTAATCGATTTCGCTTTGCTATCTCGTTTGTTTGCAATGACACCAACACATTAACTTGTATTCACTTGATCAATATATTCATACAAACCAAACTTAATTCACATATAATTTCTATACAAATAAACTAAACTACAATAAAATAATCATTAATAATAAACAACTGTGTTATTAGTTCTTATAATATTTCTACATATAATACCACTCTATATATGGATAGTAGACAACACACAATGTGTATACAAAAAAGAAGGAAAGGAAGTCTAATAAAATGAAAGATTTTAGGTAGATTTCAAGGTGAGGCTACATTTTATTTATACAACATGCTGGATCTTCATTAAAAAAGTATTCATTAAAGCATCTACAGACAAGTGTAACAATACTACTATTTCGTGCAGGAACAGCTGGAAATTTGAAAATAATCACCATTTTAATGAACGTGTCGAACAGTCCGATTTCGATATGTTTGAATGATATGTGAAGAAAGATGTCTTGTGAAAGATGTGTTGTGAAGCTTAACATTTTGAACATCTTTTTACTATACATATATATAACCGGCGGTCGGTCTTAGTTTACGAGTTACACATAAAAGTATCCCGTCGCTCGACCTTACTTTTTAAGCGGTATTGTATTAGTAGTAATATTAGTCCAACCGCCTTGCTATGCTGTGAGACGGCTGGCCAGCATTGCTTATATTAATACCGATAAGAGGATTTGCAGGATGAATTAACATTATTACTGACCCAACCCAGATTGAAAATTAAGGCCAAGCGGTGAGATATTTTTGATTTACTTTTGATATAACTAGATTTTGATATAACTAGAAAACTAAGGTCGACCACCGGTTATAAGTATGTATAGGAGAAAGTTGTTCAAAATTTTGAGTTTTACAATATATTTTAAAATCATCGCAATCGAAGTGAAAGTAGCTTTTGGACAGATTCACCAAATGATAAATTTTTTCAAAATTCCAGCGGTTTCCGCACAAGACCGCTATAGTCGATTCAACGTGAAGAGAGAGTAGATATAAACAAGTGCACGTGATCGACATATGAACAGTACAAGGCCAGTTCACAAGTTCCAGGTCTCCGCGTATTAGGAAATAAGAAGATGCTTTTGTTGAAGCTATGTTTTTTCATATATTTTCTACTTCGCGATTTGGGCATATTTTCCCCTTTGAAATCAGAATTATTTGCCGACATTTTTATGTAGGTTAGTTACCTACTACAAAGAACCATAGAATGACGGTATCAGTTCGCTCCTGAAGATCGACGAGTGACAATGGATTGGCAGGCAATAGCTGCAGCCGCAGCAATCGATCACGCGAACGTTTTGTTTATATCTACTGCCTCGTCTCTTTGGATCGACTACAGTGTTGTTACACTTCTCTATTGATGCTCTAACGAATGACACTTTTTTCATGGAGATCCATCATCTTGCATATAATGAAATATAATCCAAAGCGATATATAATCATTTCAGAATTTCAAAATAAAATGTAATTTATATTACAAAATGTATGTAATTCATAAATAAAATCATTGTAATTGGTGAGCTAGACTCTCTTCCATATACATAATTATCTTTTTTTCTTTCATATATTATCTAACCCAAACCTTACTATCTAAAAGTAAGCTAATCTACCTACTATCAAAGAAAGAAAGTTTGTCATTTACTGAAGTATATGCTCTCGAATAACTAAACTGAGTTTCTGTTTCCCTAGATTTCTCACCTAGTATTTACAAAGTGAGACATGAGACGTATAAACATATGGCGGTACAAACATGTAACATAATCATGTCCGTGCATGAACCTTATCCCAACCTTCTTTTTTCAACCCTTCGCTAATACACACGCTCACCTAGTACATTTTTCCACATTAAGGCCCGTTATATGACCAGTAATTTAGTCAGGTAGCGAGTGGCTGCTTGTATACTACTAAATAATTTAACGTTCGTACAGATACGTCTAGTAGTTTAGTAAAACGGTTTAGTCGAGAAAATCCATCTCACTTCATTAGATTTTCTCGTCAGTTTCCTCCACCATTCACTGCTAACCAACTGAATCTGTCCGGACACGTTTCTTTAGCCCGGTTCATTAATAGCCTGTCACATTTGCGCTAGAACCGAAGTGTTTCTCAAGCTTACTATCCGCTACGGTCATACTTCAAGACATGCAAAATTTCGCCTGCGACAGTGGGATGAGTCATATATATTTATGGACATGGGTAAAAATGTGACGTATCGATTTTTATCAATGTAATTATCAGTATAATTATATTGATATAATTTATTCTTGGAAATTAATGGATGTTAAATCATTAAAAGGCAAATTTATTAATCTTTTAAAGCCTAACTTTTAGGCGATAAATACGCAAGTAATATTAATATCGTAATGATGAAAAATTTTTCAAACATGATACTATATATATGTTTGATTGTTAATATTTGACAGAAGTAAAAAGTTTAATAATTTTATTTATGTTTTTTGACCCTTCCAAAAGATGTTTGTATTGATTAAACAAACTAGCTAAAACTGTCTGAAAAATAATTTGTGCCCATTTAATCATTAAGTATCTAAATTGGAAAAATGCAACCTTCGCTATTTGACCAGAAAATCTAACGAAATAAATCTTCTTGACTAAAGCCTTTTACCAAACTAATTTTACTTTAACCTAACCCTAAACTAATCGACTAAATTTTCGTGGCCATAGAGTAAAGTAAGTTACTAAATAACTCACCATTTGACCAAAATTATTGGAACGTTTTACTAAACTGCTCGATTAAATTTTAGGGTAATTGTCGATATCTCATCCACTTCACCAATTCCAATTGATTTTTGAATATATTGTAGAAATTAACATTTTGAACAGTTCTTTCCCATACATATGACTGTCGCTTGGTTAGTTTTCGAGATATTCCCCAAAAGCTATCAATACCACTATAGTGATCTGTTTTACTTATAAATGCGCATTCATTGCAGCATATGCGTCAATATTGGGTGCTACGGATAAAATAGCATTTAACCCAACCGTAACAAGAAGTCGCACTAATGACATTAATGTGTCTATCTGTGACACGGCCCCAAATATATTCGACACGTTTGCAATTTCGCTCAATTTTCGTCTATGTAAACTACAAACAAAAGGTAAGCTACAAACAACAAGATAATTAGGCTTGAGTTAGACGGATGCACAATTATAGGCAAAATTCGCTGTAATAGACCGGCAGTTTTTTGCGAATATCTTAGCAACTAAGGCCGAACGACGGTTTCATGAAAAAGGTTGTTCAAGATGTTGATTTCTATAACATATTAAAAAATCACCGATATCAGTAAAAATGGATGAGAACAATGATTATTAATTTCAGTGTTCACGACAGTTTCGCTACTCGTTATTCAATTAATTGATTTGAAACGGAATTCCACTTAGAACTTTACGTAATTTATCACACTTTCTGCGGCATATTACGTAATGTACGTAAATCAATTTGATCTATATTCTTCAACGTTAAGTGTATTTTCTTATTCGCAGCGTTACATACATATTAAACACATATGTATAAAAATATCCCTGAGGATTGTTAAAGTTCTCTATACAAGCCGCATACGTATAGAATAATTTAAGCGATGAGATGCATAGTAATCTTAAAAGCCAATGAAGCATGTTCCGTATATTACTTCACATAAGTTATACAAAGGAATATATTAATGATATATTATGAAATTACAATTAATTATAATATATTATTAAGTTACAATTACATATTTCCGGAAAAATATTGATATAGGCTTTACTGCATAAATCATGAATTTAATTCTAGTAAATCGAGTTTCCAACATCTATTATATTGTCATCATCATCGTAGTTTATCCAATTTTATTTATTTATTGCTATTAGAAATTAAACCAACCGAGATCTATTTTGGAGTTAAATAAATGCATTTAATTGTACGCTTTATTTCTACTTCGGTTATTAAATTATTTCAAGCAATTTCTAAAATTCCGACAATGTCTTTTGATATGGTAAGCTTTTCGTCGAAGCTATAATACGAGTGAAAGCTCGTTACGTACAGGAATTGCGAGTCGGGTTCGTCTTTACGAGTCTTCAAACCAATTATACCCCGAGACCGATAGGTTACCTGATCATTACCCGATCAAACGAAATTACACTAAATCTTTTAATAAATTCAGCTTCCAACGATTCGCTAAACCAATGCAAATGTCTATGTTGAAGAAAAATTTTATATTGTGTTTCATATTTATTTTTATAATTTCATAAAACATCTATCTGAACATTGAATATGTAATAATTAAAAACACTTACGGAATTTACTACACACACATTAAGTCGCGTGTGTAACACACAGAAAAAAGTATTACTTAATTACTGAATTTGAAACGGAATTTTACTTAGCTTTTTTACGACGTAGCACGTAAATCACCTTGATCTGTATCCTTCAACGTTAAGTTTAGTTATCTTCTTATTCGGTAGGTAAATAATTCAACTAATGGGAAAACTGCAACATTTACGCCTTAAAAAATTGTACAACTAAGAACTCTTAAATTTTTACCTCGGGTTGAATCTTATAAGAGGTAATTAGATGGCCAGAGGGCCAGCTTCCGACCAATGGAATACCATTTCTGTGCGTAAAATGTTGCAATTGTTTAGACATAGCAGTAGATACGTGTATTAAAGAGAAAAAAATGTGTACCATGTAAAAAAAGAAAATGATCTGGAAGAATTGGCTGATTACCAGAAGTACAGATTCCTTTTGAGTTTGGTCTTTATATCCCACCAACATAGAAATTTTCTATGTAGTATAATAAAATCTTCCTGAAAAGTATGATTTTCTTTGGAACTCTTTTCGTTTTTTATGCACTTTTACACACTGATAGTAAGCCAGAATGTTTTTCTCAAAGGGGTTCAAATTAAAATTTGGAATCATTTAAATCCTTTCTCTTCTTCTCTTATGTATTGTAGATCCCCATGAGACATAAGATCCCCAGATAACGCGAAACACGAAACCAGAGCTTTCTGAGTAGAGACTTAGTGTACATGCTACTTTGATATTCGATATTGTAAATTACTTCTTGTGTGATAAAACTTGATGGAGCTTAAAACGTTATATCCGATGCTGTTAATACGGAATACCCAAAACACACCTAATAAGCTAAATTGGAGTTTTTTTAATTCTTCTCCCGGATTTTAAACAATATTTTCTATCTTTAGTGTTCGAGAAATATTTTGTAGTTTCCAGAATATTTATTAATTTATTAAGATAATAATTTACTACTCCAATACTCTCGTACTTGTAATGATAGAGAACATTAATTGTAAAATAAATATTTTATCCACTGTATTTTAATAACAAAATTTCAAATAATTTTATTACGGTTTTAATATAGTAACATTCTTATAACAGCGGGGTAATTATATTTAATAACTTTGAGAAAGTAATCTTATAAATTAATTTTAAGATATTACATAATCTGTATAAACTGTCTTGCTCTTTTATGAATACAGTGCAATGTTAATATTAATTCAAAGAAAGTATCGACGTGCGTCGTATTTGTAGTTCGTCGTAAAACATTTTGCTTTTTTTCGAGGAAAACTAGACAAACAAGACGTTTAAAAGTTTCATTAATTTATTATGTAAATATTCGTTATTTACTTATAATCTTCATGATTACTACAGGGTGCGCCGTTAGAATCCGGACAAAAGAAGTTTTGTGCAGAAAGTTGTTTATTTAAGTCAATACACAAAAACACATGAAAATGTTGTTATATCTCATTTAAAGGGTCCTTGCTGAGAACTTTTATTCTATGTAACCACCCTCTGCCTCTATGACCTGCTCTATTCTTGCTCTAAAGCGCGAGCACGCTGACTTCAACTGGTCGCGTTTAATTGTCGCGAATTCTGACTCGATAGCAGCTCGTAGGGAGTTGACGTTGGGGTGCCTGCATTTATTAGTTTGTCTCTCGATAACGCCCCACACGTAATAGTCCAATGGGTTTAGGTCGGGACTGTTAGGAGGCCAGAAATCTTTCGACCAAAACATGTCCACATTGTCAGAGAGCCAATTTTGAACAAGATGACTTGTGTGAGCAGGTGCGCCATCTTGTTGAAATAAATACGGCCTTCCAGAAGCCGTAATTTCCATCCACGGCTTTATTACTGTCTTCAGGACCTCCAAATAAACCTCCTTTGTGATTCTTTCGCCTTTTTGGAAGAAGTGCGGAGGCATGACGTCGCCCTCACTTGAGACAACGCTCAAAACGTGAACACTTGCTGGAAATTTGGTTTTGCCCACAACAGGAACATCTTCGAGATTGTGGGCCAGCCAACGGTCGTTCCTCCGATTCACTTTGGCATCCACCCGGCGCGAAGACTTTCTATAATCGCCGCTCTTCTATCGTATTCCGGGTTTTGCTTAACGAGTTCTGTCATTTTGAGGTTATAGAAGACTTATTGACATATTTAACTAACTTCAGAGTCAATCAGCACAAACATCTGAATTCTAATATGGTGGGAACTACAAATTGAATTCTGTCCGAATTCTAACGGCGCACCCTGTATAATTTGTTTTAAGCTCTTGTTCTCATAGTCAACGTCCATTTAAATTTATAACTGGTAATTACCGAAAATCTTTGTCAACTGAATTAATAATTGGCAATTCTAATCTCTTGATTGTCAAATAAGATATGATTATCCAACACGTATCCTCACATATACGAAGATTATTATTGTTTTTCAAGAATACATATTCTTTTACTCCAATTTTATATACAAAATTTAAATTTTCGCATCGTTATAATAAACAAATAATGATGATATAACCGGTATAACGTACACGGAAACGTGCTACTTTCCACCTTAGTGTTGGAAATGTGCTACTTTCCGTACTGTCTCAAAACACATGCTAACGAACTGTGAATCGTGCTCGTTTTCGTGACGAATATCAAACATGTTAGTATTTAGCGTTCAAAACGATGAAACGTGTTTCTTTTCATGGCAAACTGAAATGTGTTGGCCTTCGTAAGAGAAATAGAACATGATACATTTTGTAATGCATATCGGAATATTCTTGAAACTAATGTGTTTTAATTATCTATTAATAATCCACGATAGTTAATGGCTACTAAATCATCTCTGCAAATTTTTTATCGCATAGAATAAAGGAGACTGAATCAAAAATCCTATTTGATTTAAAATTCCACCGAATATATACTTACACACACGCGCTCTTTTTAGGCGTAAAATGTATTGAATAATTAAATTATCTATCGTTAACAGAAATCAATTTTATTACAACCACCTTTTTATTAAACAATATTTATTAAGAATATAGATTATTTATATTCATTGTTTTATTTAATTTCATTAGGTTTATGAATCAAAAGGAAAGATCAAATTAAACGTGGAGTTTGGCTAATTAAAGATTTTCTTTCCCTTGGTCTTTCTTCTTTTTCCTTTCGATATACATATGAGAAAAGGAGAAGGAGACAAAGTATAGAAATTGACAACTTTCTAAAATTTGAATTTATATTTATTTAAAATTATATTCTCTATAATAGTTATTTGTATGTATCATTTTTTTCATTTGTTACAGTTGAATCTATACAATTGTGGACATTTCAATTTTGTAGTTTCTACGCATGCGAAATATATTATATTAACTCCCAAATAGTACGAACACGTAATCAACATCAAAGCATTATCCGGATATCGAAGTTTCACGTGTATGGGCGTGTATTATAATGGAATAGCGAGAATGTGATTTAGCAGGATCATATTACGCAGATATTCTGATTCTTGACTAAAATGTAACAAGTTATTGCCTTTTGTTGAACGGGGATCATGTTTTGTATGCATGATAAAACTTTATATTAAGTTCCCAACAAATCTGAAGCTTAATTTATAACATGCATGAAGCTTACATATAATATGTTATATACTGCTACTTTAAACGTGTTTTACGTGTCTGAGTTGAATTCTCCTCAAATAAATAACGCTCCCATATTTTTGTGCTTATTGTCAATTTGTTTTAAAAACATACAATTTAAAAGTTATTGTCTTTTTTTACTTTTTATTTGCACTGTTGTTTGATTATTAGTTTCAACTTTGCTTCGGTTATGTTATCTATAAATATTATGATGTTGTTATTGAAATGGCTTCGAATATATAAAAAGTGATTTTTTTTTCGAAACCACTGTACATTTTGTAAGGAAATGATTCCTTACATAAAACTAGGTTAAAAATATAGAATGAAATTCTGTCATATGGCAATATCGCCCTTCCACAATAATTTTCCAACCAATAGTATTAATGAATTGACAAGTTACAAATTGTATTATAGATCTATTGTATAATTTTACAATTGTGTGTGAAATAGAGTAATAAGATAATCTATTTTTACATTTCGCAAAATTTATTTAAAGAACTCCATTTGTTCTGTCATATAAGGGCTAGTTAAAAAGTAATGAACTTCTGCATCTTGAGAACGAAAGCAGCTATCAAAATGAAACAAAGAAGAAATGAAAATACGATTCATTAGCTATAAAATACAATTATTTTTCAACATAATCATCGTTAACTTCGATACATTTTTACCAACGTGTGATAAGTTTTGTCATTCAGTCAATGAAGAATGAACAATTCTGTAGGCCCTTTTTTGATAAAGGAAGTCACTGATGCCTTGACGTTATCGTCCGACTTGAGACGAATGCCCTTAAGTGTCTTTTTCAATTCTGGAAAGAAATGGAAATCTAAAGGAGGCAGATCTGGACTTGTAACGATCTTCAATCTCACATAGGTATGAAATGCTGTACGCGCGGTGCGTGGTCCAGCGTTGTCGTGCTGCAACGATATTGTCTCGGTCGAATTCCGAGGTCGACATACGCGTCTTCGTAAACGTCTCATCAAACGATTTTGATGTCACGATATACACTGCCAGCAAGGGACAATGAATTTCCGTAGACATAGTGTTTTCCGCCGTTAAAAATTCGATCGTGCATGTGTCTTGAATCTCGTTGACACCGCACTCATATTCAACCTCGTTATAAAAGATGCTGTTTGTAATTGCGCCAACCAAATTTATTGAAACTTGGTATGTTTGTGAAAGAGGGATGTAACTATAAAATGCATGTCCACGCAGAGTTATATCTCATTTTGTTCTGGTGATACATGCGAAAGTTCATTATTTTTCAATTGACCTCCGTAAAACTTGTTATTGTCATAAAAGTGAATTTATCAGAATTAATATTTTAAATAAACTTTCACGAATAATATTAGCTTAATTGTGCAAGAGAATTTTGATCATGCTTTAAGCATAAAAAAAAAACGTAATATACGTTATTAATATGGCAATATAACACGTCCATTTTTTTTTTTTTAGTTAAATGGAGAGATGTAAATCAAATTATAATATTTAAAGAATGTTCTATTCCTTCTACTCTAGGATAAGGGAAACGTAGTTCTGGTCGATAGAGGAAAGCATCGTAAGCTGGGAACATTTTCATGGCGCTGTTAAAATCGAACGAGGTTACTTCCAGGTTTCTTGCCAACTATCGCGTTAGCTCAGTTTATATCCTGGGCACGAATCGTACGAGCGTGTTATTCGAATCTTACGATGGACGGCAAGTCAGAGATCGCTAGCCCAGAAAATTACGCGAAGAAAAACGTCGCTATTAAAATATTCATTGCGCGTAATGGAATGGCCACACTAATTTAACTAAAGTGCGAACAATTCTACGGATCTGCCGACTATCCTGCTCTTTGAAATATTAACTTTTTCTTGCTACTTTGCGAATTTAAATTTCATTCTGGTCGATACCCTACTAATTTGATTTTCAAACTAAAATGAAAACGAGTTTGAACATCTGCTTCAATTATTCCATTTCATTGCAAATATTGTTGATTATCGATTCATAATCGTTAATATTGCAAGTTTAATATCTCATGAAACGAAACATTTGAAGTATGAAACGTGTATATATTGTATCGATCCAATAAATTTTCTTCTGTTCCTTCCAATGCTAGTGCCAGCATTTCTGTGCATCATCAGTCTTAGTGGCATACTGAAAGAAGTGACTTGCAATTTCTAAATATTTAATATGTTATATCATACTATTTAATAATCTTAGTTCAGAAAAATGTATCTGAAACCTCTGAGTACAGCGATCTCGAAGCAAATACAATCAATTCGACAATGTCCACATCCGTACCATCGTATACCTCAGTAACTACACATAACGTCTATCCCAGCAAAGAAGTAGCAATCATTGCTAACAGCATTGGAGGAACCAACATAATTGATTCTGCTTGTGTCATCGGTAAATTGTATAGTAAAAACGCCATCCAATTCATTTCTCGAATTTTCAACGAGTGTCTATATATATACATTATATTATTATATTTATCTCATTAAATTTAAGCTATCATAATTATGTACATACATATATACAGTCAATATCAAATATATACCATACCAAATAGTATATTTGCGATTTGAAGTATTTGTTTAAACACAGGTTACAATAGTTTGTGTTTCGAATCGAGATAATTCAGTTTGATTAAGTTTATCGCATCATTACCTATAACATGAATTGCACATGAAGCAAACGGACAGTCAGTTTCCTTAAATTTTTTTTGTAATGAATATTTGAAAAAGTAGACAAGTTTTATATTCCCAAACTTAAACGGCCAAGCTGTGAGTACTTAATTTATAGACGAAAAGAAGAAAAAGAATGTTATATAAAGTTCGCCAACAAAACGTTTTGTTACAGAATTATAAATCGTATGAATATCGTATGCACGAAATAGATAACGATGCATTTTCCATCGCAGCACACAGAAGTCGGTTGTATTACTGTGTCAGCGTAGTTTCATGTATATGGTAACAATTCCGTGCCATTAATAGTTATAAAATATAATAATATAATAAAAATGATTACCTAGTATTTTTAATTCCCCATTTCAAAATGTCGCCCTTATACTTGGATATACGTTCTACATCAATGAATAATGGAATTAATTACGCTGTGAAGTTCTACAGAGAGAATTCTGTTGAGTTTCAATAACTGCATCATTACCTATTTCATGCTAACGGTATTTCCTTATAACAGTGCAACAAAATGTTTACTGACGAACTTTATATTCATTTTTTTTTCATCGTTTTGCCTGTAGATTAGGCACTCGCGGTTTGGCTGTTTAAATTCGGGACTCCATGTATAATACAAACGTCATCAGTTAACACCTACAATTTGAACAACATGCTTGTAATTTATTGTAATAAAAAGTATGTATATTAGAATAACGGTAAAAGTTTTGTTATAATTATTTATTATTTAATTTAATTTAATATAATTATTTATTACTAAAAATTGTATCTTGGATAACATTCGATATATTGAACATATGTATATGAGACATGTTGCTGACATGTTTTATATACTTATCGTACGTGTTTGTATATTTTATATGCACAAATTCGATATATTGATAATTTAATTATTAATAATAGTAACATTGTTGTTAGAATATTATCATGAAGTAGTCGCAATGAGACTATTTTGTTATTAAAAAAAATGGCAGTATTTTGTAATATTTCAATTCAATTTGGGATTAAGATATCAGACTATAATTACAATTGGGAGAATTTTACATCTTGTGTTATTTTTAAAGAGAGAATGTATCACTAAAACCATACAAATACTAAAGCGCGTCTATGTAGAAGTGAACTATACGTATAACTTGCGAAGATAGCCAGGAAAATCTGTGTTGGCTCCTTTACGTCCGTTACCTACGTTTATGGCTTATTTAGAGCCATTTTAGCAACAGCAAATACTGGTTTTCTTTATTCGTTAATATTAAACTGAATTGTCCACTGTTTAACTAAAATTATCTTAGAACTAAGAATTGTTTTGACACTGTGTTTGCATTTTAATTCTAATAGCACTTAAATAAAATATATTTAGGAAATATGTTAAATTTGTACATAATACGTTTGATTAAAAGAAATATATATTTATACGAGATACTTCAAAATATATTCCAAATTTCATGTTGTATTTGCTAAATTTAGTATACAGAGTATACTAAACAAGTGATAAGTTGGCAATATTTTAAGGAACAAATTCAGCACCTAAATACAATAAGAAAAGTTGACATTAACGTATGTCCTATTTGATCTTGTTAACGAGAGATATAACGACTTTTGTGTTCTATCATTTCGTTTATCGAATTATTTTCATAGGAGATGCTCAAAATGACTCTTGCATTTTAATTCACGCATAGATACGTTTTGATATCGATATAACGATTCTTTCAGTATCACCTGATATTCCTTGCACTTTTATATATATTACTCACATTTTTTATGATTAATTACGGACACATTTCTATCATGTATCATCTGTTAAGTTATTAATTACCTTTGGATATAAATGAACATTTTGCGCTTTTATCTATTTTTTAATAATAGCTACAATATGATGATGCAATAATCGTAACTACAATTAATGATTGCGGTGACTGACGTCGTTAATGACTTTATTGAAACAAAAGTGCAGTTTCACGTCCGTACAGTTGCATTCAAGAATGTCATAAAGTCGATTCAAACATTATTCTTAATCTATCATTGCACGTCGTCTGTGACACTCATTTAAATATTTATTAATATGTATCTAGGTGTACAACATGCTTATACATTTTCTCTTTCTCTCTTTTCCTGTATTTAGATGGATATTTTATATATCAATGGGTGCATTCATCTTCATTCTTCCTTTCTTCATACAAGTATAAAAAATTATTCTGCTCCCGTGTGTACGATATTGTCCAATAGTGAACTGTTTATTTACAGCAAACAAATATAAATTTATTGAAATGTTTGATTGTCTACAGTGAAAATGTCTGCAGCAAAAATTTTATATTCATGATGTATGACATATTGAACTTTGTACTTTACATTCCTTTACACCTTTTTATTTGAACTGAATACGATATATCGGCGAACATCGATAAAGTCTCAAATGTTCTTTTTCTTTTCTTTAATTTCTTTCGTAAATTGACGGTGACGTCCGAGATTCAGAAAGGTTTAAGTTGTATCGAAATTCATTGCTATTGCAGTCTGAAGCAGTTTTTTGTCTTCCTATTGTTCTTCAGTCGACAAGATAATAGGAGTTGAAAAGGCGACGAAACGAGATCGGGATTCAATGTTCCTGGATCGTCCGATCCTTTCACGAAAGTAACGATCGTGCCAACCACGTTTACGGTTAATGTTCCGAGAAACGAATAATAAGACAATGACGTTTCGCTCAGAATGGAAATCTTTTACGTTTGCTTTTCCACTTTTTAAATGCGTTCTCTTTTTCACGCTACGCTACGGTTATTAAATGCACCTTGATGTTCAAACATAAATTTTAACATGTTCTTATAAAGCTTAAAATGTAGGAGCAATTGCAATATTTCACGGGTAATTAATAAATTGGAAAAGAAACTGCACGTGCATTGCAAATTAATATATTTTAAGTTCCAAATTTATGTAATGTTTATTTTCCAATTAATTGAATCAGAAATACATTAAAATATATTTTGATTTCACTTCTTTTATATAGGGTGTTTATCTTGAATTGCTTCATATTTTAATTACCTTTACCGATACGTGATTGTGAATTCATTCACTTTTAGATCGTGAATTGTGGATTCATGATATTTTATCTTCAAGTTCACTTTTCCAGATTTTTTGGGCTCATTGATATTTTTTATACAGAATTATGTATTTTTGTATTTACATACCTTTTTATATTAATGGTGTTTATTTTCTACAAAATACCAATATTTTTAAATTTGATTTTGCAATACCTATCATATCAGAGGAAATATCTGTATGAAACGATATTTATTTTTATGTCCATGTTTTGAGGAAAATATAAAAGAATCGTTATTAATATATATGATTTCTCATTTTAATTCCCAGCCAATGAGATTTTAAAACATTAGAAATCTTTGCCTCAGTTGAAACTATAACGAGATAGAGACATAAAAAATTTGAGGATCCCAGTAGGTTTAAAAAAAGACCTTTAAGCCCATGAAAAAACTAAAATGACAGTGTCGCCTGTATTATCGGATCATATAGAAGTTTTCCCATTTCATAAGTTGGCTTGAACGCTGAGAAGTTGAACAAATGAAATTTCCCAAAGTACCATTCCGACACTGTAAAAAATTAACGAGATATGTATACGACGAGCATATATGTACCTTAATATAAAATAAGAAGCAACTCTTTCTTATTGACCGGATCTTAATCGTTAAAAATAATTGTTTCTGGCACGAAACATAAAGATCGAAATCAAAAGTCTGTTACCCAAGTTTTGGCCGCCGTCCGACTTGTTATCTTTCCCACCATGGACGGTCTTTGGCCAATTGCACCCGTTTCACTTATGACTTTGTTCGAATTTAACTGTGCCAAAAGTATATTAATAATTACAGCAAAAAGTGCAGGCTGTTAAGATAAATCTTAAAACTTTTCAACAAATTTCTCCGTTAAATATACGGAAGTGTCAATCGTAATTAGTTTATTAGTACAATGTGATGAAAATGATTTGAAAGTCGCTAGTGCATTCTATGGATATAATTAAGTCAGAACTGTTATATATATGTATGTAGACCATTTAAAGCTTTATTACAAAATCATATATGAAGATATATAAAACAAGTAATTTAAAATACAGTGCCGTAGAATTCCATGATTTTTGGGCTACTGACTATGGGCAGCTAACAAATGTTCCTTTGAAACATGGGAAGCAGACAATGCACGGTTGACCACAAAACACAGCTTAAATAATTATACCGCGAATAGAGGTGATCAATGGTATCTAATATTTACCTTCGATTTCCTCTACGGGCTACTAGGTTCACGTTAAACGATAGGAACAATTGGTGATTGCTTTCACGTCACGGATATTTGCTCGTGAATAATTAATGAGATTCCCTTAGTGATTGCGTGCACGGATTTAGATATTCCAAGATAACACGGCGAAGAACGAATTAATCTCTATATCTCTTATCTCAATAGAAATAAACACTTAATCTCACGGTGCACACAGTTTCCCTGGTATCAAGTACGGTATCGATTACTTGGCGTTTGTACCTTTATATAACTGGATCTAACTCATTTTCGATAATCATTTCCAACTCACATAAGAAAGGGCAATCAATGGGGGAGATATGTGAGCCAGTCAATAACGCTACTGTGAAATAAGTTAATACATTAGACAATAAGACAGATACAATTTATATTAAGCACTATATTATATTATCGTTATTCGAAATTGGAAGTACTTCAGCCATGATATTGTAAAAAGCGACTGTTCGATCATCAAAATTATACTGTTGTCGCAACAGAAACTTTTGAGAATACTTGGGAAACAAAAGTCGAGGGATGGTAACATGTATGTTCATACATGTATGTTTATGTAACATAAAAGTTGTTCAGAATGTTAACCTTGACAACATATTTGAACATTATTGAAATTTGCGTCCACTTTGTAAATAATTACCCATCAACAACAATGGATATAATCACATTATTGTTTTAATTTTTTATGAGATATACTAAAATCTGTTATATTTATTGCAATTTTATATTTTATTGCTTCAAAGACGGAAAAAAAATTTGGTTATAGTAATATGTATGTATGTATAAAGATAAAATAATATAACTAAATAGCAAATACTGCAGACTTCAGGATTCAAAAACAACCTGATAGCAAATACGTATTTTATTGTTGACTATTATAAATTTCTTACGTGTAAAAATTATTTTTATATTCTTGCATTTACTCATTAACTTCTATCTGTGAATAGTATTGCAATTGACGTATTGTAATTACTTTAAATAACACACACATACACAGTTTCCTATTTTCATGTAACTCGTAACTCATTAGTAGATTCATTAAGGCTTTTCAAGTGAAATTCACTTGTCGGAATTTAATTTCTTTCAAAGGGAAATAAATAATTCCAATGAGAATGTAATTCGTTTCGTTGCAGCGGTAAGATTAAGAAATGAGAAATGTTTTGCAATAATTTTAATAGAGTAATACGTATTGGAATAATAAAAATGTCTGCTACACATATAACCGTAGGAGAAACATATTAGTCTTACTTATCTATTTAAATACATAACACATAAAACAACAACATGCTATAACAGAAGGAATTAATATTTACGATTTAATAAAACAATGATTTCTGAAAAAAGCACAGGATTAAAGTAACAATTACATATTATTGAAAAATATCTGAAATATCTTTCAGTAAATATTTTTCAATAATATGTTTCGTATGAGAGTAAATATACATTGTATATTTATATTAAAAGTAATATAGCACATTATTTATCAACTGTGTTATGATATACGTTCTACATAATATTTTAATATCCTTCTTGATTTGATTTATAACTATTTCTTGTTATGATGTTATTATGTTTGGATTTCGCTTTAAAATTGAAAAGATTAAAAAGAAATTAAAATTTCTATAAAAAATTAAAAAGTTCAATGTTGGGAATCAATTTTATATTACCAGTGTCTCCCTTTTTATTTGATTTTGTTATTAAATATATGTATGTATATCTCTGCCATCTTCTTGAACATTTCAATAATACTGATTGCTATAATATTATGCCATTGGTTTGTTACGAAACTTCGTAGAATCATCAATTATATTTTAAAGGCTTGTAGCTTTGTATTTAGCAAGATTTCTGTACAATTATATATGCGAGTAAAAATTAATTTTTTATATATAAAATAATCTTTTCTAGCCCTTAAGTGGCAGCAAAATTAGGGAACCGACACAAAAAAGACGTTTTAATTGTAATATGAATACGTTTATTGATGGCAGTTCATGATAATAATGATATTTATTACAGTATATAATGTTACTTCAATTATTATGGAAATTAAATATTAACAAGTATGGAAAATATTTTGTGAATATAAAATATCAAAGAAGAAAGAGGAAGAGAGGCAGAGAGAGGCATTGATTATAATTTACTAATTTTGCCGGTATTTTAATCAAGCAACGCATTTTTCTCGGTGACCTATTAAAAAAATCAGACGCAGATGGATTAAATATTCAGAATGTGTTAGTGCACAAGGAATTTAATTATCTGATAGTCGGTTGATCTATCCATCTACCCCACGAAGAAATATATATCTCCTTTCTACCGCGGTCGGGAGTTAGACCGGAAGTTATCCCTGCCACCCTCTGCTGTGGAAATAGGAACAGTTTTTATCCAACGCAACGGTTCGTTTGGCGACTTATCATCCAAGCAGACCTATTACATGCTGACCAAATAAGAAAGTATAGCAGAATCGGCTATGAGTTATACATCGACCATTTGTTACTCCAAGGCGTAGAAAAAAGTTCACAAGATAACGGGTGTAATGACATTTAAAATGCCAGAAATCCGGCTACATTTCATATGGTACCTTAGTCGTTTGAAGATTAGTAGATACGATATATTCCATTTAAAATCTTATTCGTAATGGTGTTAGTCGTTATCGTTATGCTAAAAAATATTAAAAATCATCTTCTGTTAACATTAATTTGAGATTAAGTTTAGTCGCTTGAATTAATTTCACTTAAAGGCAAATAATTTCTCAGACAGAAGATGAGACAGAAGGATCAAGAGAGTGAAAGTATCACCACATTTGATTAAAAGTATACGTTTAAAGTGTATGATTGAAGTGATTGACGTGTATTAAAACTGTATGATTATACAGCCAGCAATTATTGATTTCTTTAGGCAAATATTACTTAAAAATTACCTCAAATTTTGTTTGATTGAAATAATATAATTGTTGTGCATTTCTGAATAATCCGATCTTCTTGGAAGATGATCTTTAATGTCAATTTAAAGGAACAGTATTAGTCTCATATCGTTTAAAAAATCTACTTTTATATTCATAATCATATACATGTATTTATGCCATATATTATATCATATCATATGTTTATACTTATACGATTGCCTTATATAATAATAGCAAGACATATAGGTATTACACTGATAAAGTTGGGATTTTAACGAGTAATAACTTGGAATAAACTTATCTTTAAAACATGGAGATATGTGTATATATCTGTATAAAATGAAGTTTTACATTTAAAATAGAAATTTCAATTGTGTTAATTAGTGAATATTTTATAACTTAATTTATATGGTAATTTTAAAGCGAGTTATTTTTTACACTGATTAAAAGTTATGGTATTATATTCTTCGTACATATGTATATCTGTGAACAGTAAAATAAACCTTTAAATTATTTTATATAATTTTTCTGAAAATGTGGAGCTGTTTGAGTTTTTAAATGCATGCATAAATTGCAGATATGCATTGATACCTTATTACATTTTTTCTCGTAAACGATGTAGGGGATTTGCAATAATTTAAAATAACTTTATAAATGTCAAGGATGTTGTGTATATATATATTAGCAATTTATTTCGTGATTCTGTATATGTGGATTATAATATGATTTATTTTTTTAAGTTTGACGTAAAGCTACTTCTATCTTATTGTAAAAAAGACATAATTTTAGATCCTACGTGAATGTGCATATAGAAATATGAATAATGTATATGTGTAACAAGATTATTGATTCGGCGGTCATCATCATTGATGCGATGTTAAATCTTCATAAAAAAAGACTAATTAGGTTAACGTAACATATGATATTTCCACACATACATATAATGTGGATATATATTTATCATTATTGATTATTATGTAAATGGTTAATTAAATAGACGAAATATGTAGTTGAAATAAGTAGGTACGATGAGTTGTAAATTGAGAAAAATCGTTCACTGCGAAAAGTTTCAGAGAAACTAATAAAGCAAAGTACGGATTTCTGTACTTTTAATTGTGTGTGCTATATTTTATGCCGTTGTGCTGTTTATTATAATGAACCAAGTTTTCTTGCCAATTAGAGTAAATTCCGACTAATTTCAGTAAAGGCTATTATTTTTTACCGCTTAGTTTACAAGTAAAATATTTCGTTTACGAACAATTCTTGAGAAATCGTAAGTAATGAATTGTATCATGTAATGGTAATGAGATTTTATTAGAATTCAAGATTCCTCGGTATATTCGTGTTCGTTTAAGAATAGAAGATAATCGTCAATTATCGCGAATTTGACTTATATCGTATTACGTTCGGATAGTTATTTCAATTGTAATAGCATATTAAATGTAGGAAATTACGTCTGATCTTCGGGAGAATTAGTTTCATACACCTAGAATCTCAAATTACAGGTAGAATTTCATAGAACCCTCATAGTACTCTCGGTTATATAGAAATTATTGTCAACGTTATATTAATCGAATTATCTTTATATTCGAGTAAGCGTACTAAATTACAATTTCGATCCTTCGGATGATATGAACAGTGAACATTCGTTTGAATTTCGTGAGCAAATCATGAATAATACTGAAAATAGGGATATGATAAGACTAGCTTAAAAAAGAGACTAATTTTAAATTTCTTTTTATTTACTAACTCATTAAAAATATTTTTGATAAAGATACTTTTGAGACACGTTCTATAGAACGTATTAATACCATTAATTTTAAATACGAATAAAGTATCGTCATGCGAATAAAGTTGTTTCACAGACATTTATACGTGTAGTAAAGATTATTTAAAAATTTGTAGTTAAAACAGTTTCAAAATTGCTCCCAAAAAAATTTTTCTTCATTTAGAAGTTGAAAAACATATACCAGATATTCAGATCAAAAGAATGGTAATTATTGGGATTAATACCTCGCCAATTTTAATGGTCTTGAAATATGTTATCGAGATCAACATTCTAAATAACTTTTTCCAATATATATAACCGCCGTCTGACTTTAATTTTTAAGTTATAAACTAAATTATGTTTAATATTATACTTAATACTATATGGATTGCTTGACAGTTTATTTTATAAATGTTTGCTCTGTAAACAACTTTCCAGCATTTTTTAGCAATTCTCTCTAGCCATAGGAGATCAGAGTAAAGTGCAACATTCCATATATCAACCAATTCATCGAAAATTATTTCACGCAAGCGTTGCCGACCGCCTAATGGCCGGATACTACTCTGACCTAACTTATAACCCATCCATTTTTCTTCCTTATTCATACAATATGTAAAATAGTTATCTCTCATCAATGGGTTAAGTTTAGGTTGGACTAGATAAAATCGCTGTCGCCCACTGCAGAATGAAGTGGATCGTAATCAGAATTTAATTGAATTTTCTTGTGAATATCTTGAAAACTAGGGCCAAGCGGCGGTATGTACCTTGATAACATATTTCAACGTCATTGAAATCGGTGATATCGTTCCTGTTCTGAATAATTACCAAAAGAATACTTTACAAATTTATCTATATTACATGCTTTTATAAGTCGAAGTAAATGTGCGATTTGATAAGCCTAAGTGAACTATTCTTTTGTATTTCTTAACAACTTTTTTATGTAAAAACAACTTTTGACATAAATATTGAAATTTTGACAATTATAGCGATTTTTAGATAGTAATTTTCCAAAAATATAGTGATAATCTATTATTTCTCTAAACGATTTTTAAATCACTGTATTTCGATCAATGAAGATATTAAGTGTTTATTCAGTCTCTCGCTTTGGACATTTAAACTGTAAATATCAAATCAACTATAAAATAAAAATCCTACATTTATCAAATTTTTTCAAACTAAAAGATATAAATATGAGTTGTGTAGAAGCACACTAGGAGATTCCATATTGCCTATAACGAATAGTCTATTCCGTACGAATCTTGGAGTATCAAAGCAGTGAGAAACGAACATTTATGTTTCATCAAAGTCAAAAGAAAATTATACGCGTAGACCAGCGTGACGCACGAGTGAACGAATAACGAGCGTGAGCAAATCGCGTGTCCTATGGTCGCTCGTTAACTTCCATCTCGTCCATATACGAGCTCCTGTCTTTCGATTAACGAAACGGTGTACAGAGTATAAATTTCCTAACAGGGTGCATTGTCCCGTAGCGTGCTTACAATAATACTTTACTCCTGAAACCGTACTACAACTGCAGCAATCTTTTATCGCTAAAATATATATCTTAGCGATGTTCAAAAAGATCCTTTCTTAGAACAAAATGAAAATAAATATCCATACATATACAATCGGTCACAAAAAGATCCGTACACTCTACAATTTTAATTTCTGAGCTCTACATTTTTACTAAATGTACAAAGGTTAACAAAAATGTATTACATTATATTACACTACGCTATATAGGTAACAATAGAAAAAGTCTTTTCAGTTATTATTTATTGTCTAAATATTAAAAGAACTACCGAAGAAGAGCGAATTTTTATGCCACGGAAAGCTTAAGACACTAATATTAATTATGCACATAAAACTAAAACTAATAGCGATTATTCATGAAAGTTTAATATTTAGTTGGACATCCCATTTAAACTTACCTTACGAATATTCATTGTAGCGTAAATTCAAGCATAGGCGGTCACCTAACAGCAACCACATTCCTACGATATAGCCTAACCTGTACAATAAAGGAGAAAAATTAATGGGTTATAGATTACGTTAAATTTATATCCGGTCGCCAAGAGACGGCTAGTAACGCTAGCGTAGAGCTACATATATGTACTATCAATTATAAATCTAATTGTAAGTTCAAGAAAAGTTTTTTGAAAATATTTGTGAAACTAGAGCTGAGCGGCGATAGCACGTATAGGAAAAAGTTATTTATAATTATAAAAGTTGATAATATATTTCAAGAACATTGAAGTTGGTGAGAAGGTCACACTTATAAATAATTACCTATTATTCCTGTAAGGATAATGAAGTGAATTAGTAAATTATTAAACAAAATTAATCGTTTAAATTACAACCTCGTATCTCACATAGGTACGATTTAATATGTTCATGTACGTGTCGCATACAAATAGTGATAATTAATACGATTGTTTTTAATGATACTAGATTTTAAAAATGTGCAGTAATAACAATGTGCCCCGAATCTTTGTTTCTACTATATTTGATTATTTTCAGCAACCACTTGAACGTGATCCTACTTTCACCATCACTTTCATAATTTCATCATCACTCTAATATGATTTTAACATAACTTTAGTTGTTAAAATTACAACTCTTTAATGCAATTCCATAAAGAAGTTTGCCAAATGCATACGTATTTAGCGAAACTTTACAGTTAACTTTCTCGAAAACTTAGCAAAAATTGTTATTCCATATTTTGCATTTACGGATGAACGAGCAACTTGTTACAGCTTGTTACAGCGAGTTTCAATACGTATTGCATGATAAAATGTTACAATTTAAAAAGGTGTTATGGAATTGCATACTTATATTGCATTATTATTATATTTAATTTAATTATATTCTTTATATTTATGTTATACAGCATGAAATATGTAATATTGTACAGATACATACTCCTTTATAAAGAAATGTGTATTGCAGAATACATGCATAAATTATATGTCGAAAAATAACGAGAATTGTCAAATCGATGTATTAAACGGACTTAACGGAGCAAGAATAATTAGGATGTTGGCAATGCGCCGAGAGTCGTGCTTACAGAACAGATTCGTGTTGGAAGAGAATCCGCACTTTGCTCATTACACGCGTTGTCACCCACGCTTCTAACACCTATTTCACGTAGGGATTTCGGGTGTCTATAGAGAATATTGTATATTGAAATATGCTCCAATTTAATTCTCTATTTACCATACTGATTTTTTTTATTTCCAAATCAAAGATAAAAGGAAGTAATATTTATGGTGCATTTAATTTATTCAAATTTTAATTTATTCTGCTTTATGTTTAGTCAAGTATTCGTTTATTTAAAATTCGAATATAGTGTAGTTAACACAATAGTTAATAATATTCGATAAATGTAAAAAAGGTATAGTTGAAATGCAACTTTTAAGATAAATGTACAAGGTATGTCAATAAAGTTGTTATCTATTACACAATAATGTAAGTGGTAGCAACACTGGGGTTATGAACAAGTTTCGAACTTGAATCAAATTGATTTATTATTAATTAATTAAATCAATTTATTCCGAAGTATTTTTTTCGTCATATACATATTAACACATGTTTAAAAGTCACTCATGTATGCAGTAGCAGGAAAAGCAATGATACCATTTAAATGACGTCAGATACTATATCGTAAGAAACAATTGTTAATGAAACGATGATTTGTATGGATTCTCATTTCTAACTCGTAGCTTATCATACTTTGCATCCATACAAAGGTTTAGTTGATATATCCGTACTTACATTGCTACATTACTAGTTTCAGTATTTTCATCCGTTTTTTGTTTTTCTTTGGAAAGACACTAGCACGTATCATTGCGCCATTAGTAGATTGGTAGCAGAACTAGTTGTCCACCACACTTGGCTGCCCAATGTTACAACACTGAATGCATACACGAGCCTGAAATGGATTTAGACCCATTTCGTAAATTATTGTATCACGCAGACAAATATTAAAAGCAAATACGATAGAATTAATGAAATTAATTACGCGAAATCACAATTATCCAGATATTTATTTATCAATTATATGCAGGATTAATCATTGGGACGATATGACGCTAAATATCAAATAGTACTTAATTATTATAAAACCTTCGAATTCCTTCTTCACAATAGCGTTTAATTTTATTAATTAATCTGGTAGTTTTTAAGGATTATAAAAATCGTTTTCTAATTGTGAATATGCTTCAATACTCTCCCATTTATGCCACTTTAACACATTCTAATGTAATCATCTTACTTGAATTTAATTCTACTGTGGCTTTTTTGCAATACGGAAGATATGAACAAAGGGAAATAAAAGAAGAATTTAGAACATGCGATTTCTTCGAGTGAAATTGAGCAACGGTATTAAATATCGATAGATAATGATAGATGACAATAATATTAAAGAAAGAATACTAATTTCGAATAATTTGAAAGCACGATGAGAGTGATTTTAAAAAACTATGATGTGTTACCGTTCCATAAAATAAAGGAAAATCAATGTTCCAAAAACTGAACGTCAGAAAAAGCATCTCGTAAATTAAATAGTATCGTGAAAATGAAATGCGATACCACGTTACAAACATGACAAGTAATATGTATGTATATCTACGATAATGGACAAAGTTGTTCCCGGCTTATCCATTTTACTAATTGTTTTTGTACCGTGCGTTCACTGAAAATACATGTCTGTTATTTAATAGTCACATTTCCAGTCTAAATAAATTGATCCTCACTTAGTCATTCGTTTCAATCCACTGCTATTGCGTTCTTAGTTACCGTGTTATTTTTGCATGTTACACGAATAATAGATAGTAATATTTCAGTGAGTTGAGCAGAACATAATGCACCCATTGGCCCATGTTCAAGATGGCAATGGCGTTACGCTTCGCTACCGACTTCCTGATATTTTCAGTATCATAGCAGTCATTGATAAGAGATTCCTCTTGTTCTAATACGTAGTTTGCAACGAACGATTGTACTTCAAAACTTCAACCGAGTAACCTATTTCTTTCAATCCTTTCGCTCGAATTTCTGATCAATATTATACTTAGTAGAACAGTTTAATACTTCTTTTCATACAATTTTCCATTTGTATACTTTTTGATAATTTTAGCTTTATAAGATAAATCTTATAAAAGAGCACATGAAAACATTAAGATATCCTATGTAAATGATCGTATAGGAATTTAATGATTCGAGAGATATTATACTTTCACAACTTATTCCGTTTAAAATACTTGATTTGGCTTTATCATTTAGTCATTGTAATTGTAGTAACAATATACTTATTTAATTTGCGTTATTGTGTCGTAATTGGATAAAACATAAGTACGTAATTATTGGACGTTTTGCTCCCATTTATAGCGGTCATTAATGTTATATTGCAACAATTTTGAAATGCATTGTACATTGTGGTACTTTGAACGTGGTGGCGCGTAATCGGCGTAGCATTTGCATAAATGCATCGAACAGGTGCAGTGAACTACGATAAATTGAATTCTACTAATCTTTCTTTAGAGTCGAATATCTGAGAAATATGTATGCCTTTTTATTTCGTGTGAGTTGTTAAAAATTAGTTAAGTTATGCATTTATCTTTTTTTTTTCTTTCTACTTCTATAAATTGTGTAAAAAGATTACAAGATATATAAGGAAATTGGAAAAAGTTGTACTTCATTAAGCATTTTCTTTTTCTTTCGTCAGTGCACCAAATAATTCTAACTATAAGAAGTGGCCACAATTTTAAGTTTGATATGTAATGAAAACTATTAGTTTTAATATAATGATATAGTTAAATGCCTGAGGTACACAGAAAAAATTATGTAAGAAAGAAATGGAAGTGATTAATCACTTTAAATGTGATATACGTATATTAAACAGAAGTCACTTTGTCATCTGTAATTATGTAAAAAATAAAGAAGAATATACAACCCCTCAGGAATAGTGTGCCATTTTCAAAATGACATAAATTCAATCTTTACATATATATCACAAGAGAATTTAGAATTGATACAAATGTGGGAAGTATGCAACCATCATGAAAAAATAGACTATTTGAAACGACGTTTTCTATGAAAAAGCCGCAACGATGCTAGATATTTGTAAAACTATTCGGTTTTACAGAACAAAAAATAAGATGGAATAAATGACGCTGAAAAGTAAAATCTCCATATAACAAACGCTGCGAGTTCAACAGATCCAATGGATTTTAATAATATTTTTTGGATCTGAGGAAATAAAAATTTACAATATACAAAAGATAAAAAGACAAATAGAAATATAGATGGTACAGGTGGTACAAGATACGTAAAGTAAAATGGTTAACTAGGCACGCTTATCAAATGTTGTAAAAAATATTATACTTTTTTTATCAACACGATGCAGCTAGTATGCACATTAAAAAAGTGTGTACAAATATAGGAGGGTTACTATAGTCTATCGAAATTTCTGATCTGAATGTTACTAACAAAATTTAAAGATACGAGAAATTTATGTAAATAGTAAATAATTTAATGACTGTGAAGATAAGTAAGTCTTACTACAAATATCAGTAAAAAATGGTATACATATAAATTTTTATCAACGAACATAAAAATGAAAGAGGTACTAAATGATAAATAAAATTTAGTTTCCTCACGAATTATTTTCATTTATTTTGTAAAAATATTTCCTGTGTTATAAATAATAATAAATTTTTAAATAATATTTATATAACTCAAAATTAATGGATTTGTTACAAACAGAATATAAGTAAATGTGCTTACTTATACTGGAGAACCTTAATTATGTTTTTTCCTAGGCTCGTTTATTAAATGTTCCGAATTGTATGCTTAAAAGTATTAAGTTAAAGTAACGTGCGAATTTCGATACTTTTATCGATAACTTCTGGAGCAATATTTAGTGCTATAACGAACATGTATGCACGTTTATGTAGTGTATTAGTTATTAGATGTTAGTAAATCTAAAAGATGCTTCCTTCTGAGCTTTCTAGCTAATCCTGAGTTGCAACTTTTAGTTAGTTGGTTCGTGTGGATTTTATCCTGTAATGGTGTAGTTCTTTTTTTTTGTTAATATCTTCTAATTTCATCTTTTGCAGTAGAGATTTTCAATACTTTTCTTATGTCATCGTTTTTTATGCACCATGGTACATTTAATGTATCTCTTAGGATAACTGATTGTAGATTTTCTATTTTCTTAATACGAGATTTGGCAGCCATGTCCCAGATTTGAATTCCATATGTCCAGAATCCAGATGGGTTTGGTAATGGTTTTATAGATTTGTAGTTTGCTGCGTGTATTCAGTTTAGAGCTTCTGGCTGCGAGCCAGTTCATTGATTTCCTGCTAGTCTTGATTTGTTTGACTTTTTCTTGTATTTTATTTAATTTGTTGTCCAGATGAAGGCTAAGATATTTGACGATGTGTATTTGTAAAATTTCCGATTCTTGAAAATGGATTCTTGGGGCGGGTTTCTCATTTAAATATAAATAGCGACTGCAGTAGAAGTCACTGTATCTGTATAATTCTGTATCTGTATGATTATGTTTCAGAAATTGTATAACACTACGTAACTATATTATGATATTCATTAAAATGATAGGTGTCTTATAATTTTATTGCGATGCTGATATCTTACTTATTATTTCGCATTATTATTTTATTATATCTTACTATATATTATTAACTTATTCCGCACTAGCATACATTTTAAATTCAGGCTTCTTGTGAAAAGCTTCCATGTTTATTGCTATACTAGTTGCGACAACTTTCAAAAAATGCCGATAGAAATCTAGAAGTCGATCGCTTCGAAGTAAAATGTTACGTTATTATTTTCTTGGAATGGTGCCAGGTAAACGCGAATCTTATGAAAGTAATAAAAATTTGCTTTTGGAAGTATCGTTTTATTTTCAGGTCAACGTTTTACTTACATTTTTTTACATTTATACTCTTATTACGAATTATGAATCAATTTTTAAACAGGTCATATAATCTAGGAGTTCGATTTGATATTATTCATAAAATAAAGACCATTCTTCATATACATACATATTACGTACAATAAAACATATTTTCCAAAACTCGCAGTACATGTAATTCTATGGATTTTATTAATCATTCCATCACGTGTACCTTTACCTGGCTCTTAATTCTATCAAGAAAAAGAAAGTTAGAAGTTCATTCAAATTCAGAATCAGAATTCAAATTTCTGGCTATAAAAATTCGAAGAGAAATTTCTCAGGGGAATTCTAAGAGGAAATTACAGCATTAAAAATTTTACATTGATAATGTTAACTCCGGAAGCAGTTACTTTGATTATTTCTGCATTTTCGCTTTCCTTTTGCTCCTTTCAGTCTCAGAGCATGTTTCGTTCTGATTATTTTGGTACTCTTAGTTTTATTGCGTATATAAAAAATTCTTATCTACGTCTCTACTTAAAAAATTATAACATAGTCATGTAGGCATTTCACTTCACATGAAGAGTGTAAGTATAGTAAAACATAAGTAAAAAGTGTTTCATTTATAAACATATTTTATTAAGATGAAATTTGTTTACAACCTTTTAAAATTACCAGTTTTATATTATTTCATGATACATGAAAATTAAAGAAAAAACGTTAATTATTTCAACTTCTGAAAAATATGTAAAAGACTATATATTATTATATAATAATAATTCTATACATATGTATAGGATCTGTTCTATTTATTACTCAATAATAAAAAATAGTTCAATGACTATAAAAGTAATGAAAAAAAGTATTTAATATGACTTAACGAAGAACTATTGCATAATAATATTTATTAGAAGCATGTATAGAATCAGGAAAATCGTATGCAAATAAAATAACCGCCGACAGAATTTTGAGTAGAACGAAATTCCCTTAGATTTAATGTCGAAAGTTGTTGTAATATTTTACATGAAATAATAAATTCTTATGGTGCAGTGTAAATTATAATATTCTGCTCTATGGGTAATATATTCCTTATTTGATTATAATAATATCAGTATGTTGTAACTAATTAATATAATGTAATATAATGTAAAGTAACTAATTGTAACATACATATATTTACATGAACTTCATTTTTCGCGCTGGGTATTTCTACATGCTCTAAAGGATTGTCCATTAAAAGTGGAAGTGCCCTATGCACTATACACTGCTTGTAAACGCACATATGTATTGTCATATACATATATGTATGCACATACTATAAATACAGACCTATCATGTTTTCATAACATCAAAAAATGATTAAATTATATATAAAATTTTAATCTTTAAAAAGTGGTCAGATACCTCAAATTAAAATATTTCAAATTAGATATATTTATATTAAGAAATATGTCATAAATTTTCATTCATAAATATACCTTCCTGGGTAAATATTAACTTTAGGAAACCAAATTTTAATTTAAGTTTGAAGTTTATACTCTTATATTCAATTTTTATAGCTCGAACGGGGAAATTTTATTATATAATATTTGTATCTAATTATGTAATTATGTAATAAATTATCTATAATTATGTAATATTATATAATATTTGTAATCACGGTAATGGTAAGTATTAGCAAATATTAGTAAAATACTCAAGAAATTGTCTTTAACAACATATATCAAGGTTAAAGTCGTCTAAGCTGCTTCACATGAAATCAAT
The DNA here is from genome assembly GCF_905332965.1 of Bombus pascuorum. Taxonomy (NCBI): domain Eukaryota; kingdom Metazoa; phylum Arthropoda; class Insecta; order Hymenoptera; family Apidae; genus Bombus; species Bombus pascuorum. Next base: position 14,914,903 of record NC_083490.1, on the reverse strand, counting down.
ATTTAACTATTATTGTAATTACGTCGATACAAATTTTATGTTATAGAAATATCATGTAATAAAAGTTCCCTTTCGAACTATACAAACTGAATATAAAAGTACAAACTCCAAGCATAAATTAAAATTTAGTTTCTACTTAACAATTTTATTTCGTTATTTAGCACGAATAAAAAACATTTAAAAGATGAATTTGCTATTATCATTAGATGAAGAGTTCTAGAAACGTATCATATAATCGTTTCATATAATACGTTTCATATAATAAAAGAGATAACTATCAAATTGTAACGTAATTAAATTCAAGCTTGATTAATTATTATTGTTTAATTATAACACGAAGATCATTTATTTTATAATTCCTATGACATGTTACATATTGATCCTGGGTGTTTCTATTTGAAAGAATTGAAAATATTAATGGAAAAGGAGATTCGGTGAAAGGAACTTTGCCCCGTTTATTAATCGTCGACATGACAAAACACAATTCTTTCTCCCTTCGCATTATGAGGCGAAACCTTCCACTTTTGACCCGCGGTAATTTTTTCTTCCTATTGCTTGGCACGGAACAGTGATGCACCTTTACACCCTGACAATTCATTATCGCTTACGGTAACGCATCTATTTATTGTGCTTGGTTCAATTAAGCGGTATAAACTTTGGAAATGAAAAATCAGGAAGAAAAATGTACAATATCAACAGTTCTACGCGTTTCCTTCTTTCATCCTGTTCTCTCTTATTGTTAGATATTATCGGTTCGCAACTTTAAATGAGAAAATTAGCGTTAAAAAGCAGCACAGATTCACCCTGGCTGTATATTCGATGTGTAAGTATATTCGTTTAAAAGAGTTTCAGAATATACCTATTTATATAGAAAAGAGGAAATGTGGTAAAATAAGAGGCACGAGACGGTTATGTGGCAAAAAATTACTTACTCTTTTGATATAAAACGTAAAAGCGAGTTTCGTAAAAGGGGTCGTGAGAAGGGGACTCGGTTAGAAAAATGTTTTCTGCTAAATCGGACTGGAGACAGCAGATATACCGATGGTTTTACTTGGTTATTTTTCAGACATAATCCGAAATAGCTTGTAGGAAGCAAATAAAAATTGGCCAAGATTATTTTTTGAAATTATAGGTATTAGAATTTTTGAATGAAATTTTCTAGTTAGTAAAAAATCATCATAAAACAGAATAATAAACCTAATAAGTATATTTAGTTTTACATTATCTTCTTGCGTTTTAAAAACGATTTTTATAAGACTGTGGGGATAAAATTTGAACATTTAGACTCCCGAGGCATGAATTTCAAATTTCATTTAATTAAAGCATGTTGAATACAAAATCAAAAAATCGTGGAAGGTGACGTATATAAATATGAACCAATATGATGTTGAAAATGGATCTTCACTTTTAAATATCAAACTAAATTTCTAATTTCAAGTAAGTAAACAGAATAATTTTGATTCATTATAAATCATATGTAACCAACATATTTGTATGTATATTCAAAAGAAAGTACTTATATAAAGAAATCATTTGTAGAAGATATAATTTGGAACAATGTTGTTACATTGTTTTTTAAACCTTCAGTAAAACAGTTCATATTATACATATAATTTGATATTGTGAATTTCGGATAAATAAGATTTGTAGATAACAAAAATACAGATAGAATGCATTAATCCTCCGTAAGTAAACACCCGCTTTTATTATGTAGATAAACTGGTTCAACCGGAAAAAGGTTCAAGAGTGAAATGTTGTTTGGGTTCTCAATGTGAAAGTAAGAAAGAGTATTACGCTGATATGATATTGTAATATACATGTTATTTTGCAAAGGTTATACTTGCATTGAAATACTAATGCATAGTGATCTGTTTCGTCTGATCTGATAGACATGACAATCAAAAGCAGTTAAGCGCATGAGAGAATAATGCATACTAGCAATATACTCGTATTCTCATTGCTGCTGGTAGATTTAAGTTACGATCTTCTTTCGAGAACTCACTGAAAAAGTTGCAGGTAATCACTCATGTGCAAGAAAATGGGAAACGAAGCTTAAGGTATTAAGGTCCTTTGTCTCCGGTTACAAAAGAGAATAAGCAGACGAAGCAGGAATCACATAATAGGAATCGTGTAATCTCTGGAAAATCTTACACTATGAAACGCATGGAGTAAATGAACGTGTAATTGCAACGAATCGTGTAGTAACTAAATTCCAATGATGTTTCTATTAAAAATTCGATAGAAATTGAACTTTTATTACGTTTCACGTGTTCCTTTTTTACACTTCGCTGAAAGGGACCATACATGCTAATCAACGAGCAAAATGTTTAAACAAAAAATGGTTCACCGGTACAGTTGAAATGACTTTAAAGTGAATGGACACTTTAATTAGTCGAGATCAGAATTTACAAAACGTGACGTAATACATACATCCTGTTGGCTAAACCTCTGTATTTTGAAGGCATTATACTACCTATAATATAAGCTCAGCAGCACTTCTTGCCTGCGTTTCTGCCACATATTTCCGAGTGTGCAATTGTAAATTAATTTACAATTACATATTTACATATTACATATTTCAATACAATACGTACATATAAACGTATATATATATATAACTATATACATGTAAAACACGTTGCATTTCTAACATTCAATTTTATCGAATAATTGAGTAATTAAAATTTAATCGGATAACAATAAAATCACGTATGAACAAATTTTGCGTGAAATTAAAATATCGTTTTCTGAAATGCTTGTATTAGTTTAATAGTATACTTTTTCTAATAAGCAATCATTGGACAGACAGGATACTTCATTTAAAATTACAATGAAGAGTATGTAACACAGCATTTTACTAAAATTTGGTATTTTAATGTACCATTTTTATTCTCGAAATCAACGCGTGACTTAATATCGGGAATATTGGAAATGTAAAATACATATAATTATTTTAATATTGACTCAAAATAAATATAAAAATTATGAATACAATTAAAAATTTTTATATTATAGCTATAAGATCTATAAATCTATTTCTACAATTTGAAATAATCATACTTTCATTCACAAAATTTATGATTTATAAATGGAAGGGAAGCGTTCACAAATAAAGATGAATTCCATTACATCTTAAGACTATGTAATACAATAGTTGTAAGTGATACGATTACTATGGAGGAGTGCCTGTGCGAAGGTATTGTGATGGACATCGAGAGAGACAAGGCACCAGTTGCTAGGGAGAAATAATGCCTCTCAAACGGCAACCATTTTATCCAGGCTCGTGGTCACACAGAACGTGGATGATTCGCTGGGTGTGACGCTCAGTTAACTCAACGTGAACGATTGTTTGACGCTTGATTAAATACAACGAATGCATTACCATTGTCACTATTCGAATACCACGTCGCTTTCAGCAGCTGTCGCAATAGGGTAAAAGATGTACACTGTGCACTTCGGTAGCAGTGGGATGATACAATGAAAAAATATTTTCTATCCGTCCATCTAATACATATATGCTAATAATGTAGCACTTTATATATATATATGCATTTACTAATCAAAATTTTTATATAAAATTTCTAGCGCAATTATAAAATTATTAAAAAAGCAAGTCGAAAATATAGAATAAACCTTTTATCATCTGATACTACGTTTTCAAGAAAATTGAGCTAAATATGAAAGAATTTTATTCTATACTTTTGTCTTGTTTTTCACGTAGAATCCTTATTGTATCACATTTGTTGAGACTCCCCATTTAATAGGATTTATGAGAACCTTATAAGAAAGTTTTCTAATAACAAAGAAATATTATTAGAACAATAGCAACGAAGGATAAAAAATGTTAATGCTGTATATGATTCAAAAGAATTATCTCATATCAATAACAAGAATTCAAGAATCTACGTCTCGCAAAGTCAATCTTCAGATATAATACTACAAGTAATATTTTTGTTTTGTTTTCCTTTGCTTTGCTTTGCTTTGCTTTATTTTCGCAAGTAATATACTATTTTTAGTACTTGAGACATTTAAAATCTATTTATAAAATTACAAAATCAGATGTGGTTAAACGCAAGTTATTTGTATACAGGATGAGTATGTAAGTGTGCTATGTTAAGAAATCTAGATATTCTATTTAATAGGCAAAAAAGCTTTCGCTAACCTGCCAATATTAACAAATTTATAAGAATTTCATCTTTAGGTATACATAACAATTTAAATGGACACATACTTAAGGACATAATATGTACCGTATTAAATTAAAAAGTTTTTGTCTCTCGATGGAATAATTCGTGCATTAGACATATTCCAGAGATTTCTAACATAAGTAAAGGAAAATAATCACATCGAAATAACGAAAACAAGTGCAATTCGACGCGATCTCACAGTTTAATGCTGTATTATTTCGTAGACGAGCGATGCAATATCGCTGGGATTTGGTATCGGTTATAAACGGTTGTAACCGTGTGTTAATGAATGTTATACATGTGATGACGGCAGTTAAAAGATAGTGGTAATAAAACCCGAAATCGCTGGATCACTGTGCTTCATTATTTTAAAAAATATTTCTCCGTTGTGTAATTTGAAATTGTAGAATCAAATTATATGTTCGACTGTAAGTTGATATAGAAGCTGCCAGAAAACGTGATATTTGTCGTGACATTCGGAACGCCGTTGATTGGAAAATTAATTTTTAACAATAACCAATCAACGTGTGTCCTGAACAAACTTGAAAGCTCGGACAATCCAGGCGGAACATACATATTCTAGTTTTCCATCGGTATACATATGCGAACCATCAATCAGTATAGACATATTTCAATATTCAATCAGTATACATATTCTAGTAATCGATTAGCAGAAACATCATAATACAAACAACGAAATACATACATTATGCTGTACTCCATTACACACTTGTACTTTTTTATTAAGGTACAAGTTCCCTGGTACTATTGCGTTTAAAAAAGTGTAAACTTCGATTCTTCTTACCCAATAACAACAACTATATCAGCACACAACGTTTGTGTCCACTATCGGAGATAAACGCGTCCGTACAATAATGAATATATGTTTTAAGAAATCCACCACTTCCTGGAACAGAATCTCTAAACAAGCCGTTTATGTTTATTGCTAACGAGGGTTTGGCTCAATCACACAAAGTAATTAGACGGGAAAGAATTGCATTTGCTAAAGAACATTAGAATTGGGCTCTGGAGCAGTGGTCTAAAATCACTTTCACGGATGAGACAATATTCAATTTAATTTTGATAGAAAAATATATATAAGACACTACAAAAGAGATAAAGATTGTAACAAATTCACGATCGAAGATGGTGGAGAGATTTAGTCTTCGTCCGGAGTGCAATGACTATTAACGGAATCGATACCATATATCGCATAGCGGGACTGTTTTACGTAGGTACATAGAAATAATTAAAGATGTGCTACTCCCACCTGCCCGTGATCGAATGCCAAACGACCGGAACTACCAAGTCGATATTGATTCGAAGTACATGGTTCGGGTAGTAAAACAATTTTTAAGCGAACAAAGTATTAAATAAAACGATGTAAACGTTATGGATCGACGTCAAAAAATTCGTGAAGGAATAAAGCAAACGAATTTAGAAAAATTGTATCTACTGTTATCGAAAATGGTCGAAAGTCTATACCGAGAAAGAGATGCATTAAATTAATACAATTTATGCCACCAAAATATGGTGAAACTATAAAACAAAAAGCTATACAAACTAGATATTAATGTATTATAAATTAAAAACCAATAAATATGTAAAATATGAAAAGCACGATCGCTTAAAATATTGCAGCTGATATTAAAAATCGTAATAAAATGTATTAATATTGAAAGGTAAGCTTAGTTTTGTCTACCATATAAAGTAATTTAAAGTAGTTTAAACTTACTCCGCATGCAAGAAACTTTCGTTTGCTTATATCTAATTTTGCAATCTCGTAAACAAAATTCGAATTTGCAACTGTCCGTAAGTATATGATCGTTACTATCGTTCATGTAACATTGTGCTATATCCATAAATAGTGCATCACATTCTCCAATTATTATTGGACGTTCTACTAATTAAACAATAATGCTAATCGAATCAGTTCTTCAATTATTTTAAAGGCTACTACTAATAACAAAATGGCTAAACTAGTGAATATGTTAGTCTTTTATATTCATTAATTAGAAGCTACTAAATCTTAAGTTGATATTCAAGCGTAAAATAAATTCCATAGTACATAAATCGTGGCATATTAATTGGATAGGAACTAAGAGAAATGAAAAACGAAGAAACAAATACTAGAATAAGTAAGAGGGAAAAGGGAGAAATAGAAGAAGGAATGGACTAGATGGAGGAATGATTAAGGAAGGAATTTTCTGAAAAACACGAGAATTTGCTCTCGACTTGAAGAGGAAAAATTTTGTTGGCTGAATTCTTACAGCCACGTTCTAATTATCCTGTCTGAACGGTAACGGCGCGCGGCGGACTATAAATCAGGATTGGTTGGCGCTGTATCCTATTGACGCTATACATTATGGTATTCATTGTTCAAACAGATTGGCTAAATGATGTTTCAAAATACTATAATTAATAGCCATGTTATATTTTAATTGAAAGTATTAAATATGTATGTAAAAATATCTGTACATCTATCCGATTATTTGTAAAATTGTTGCACTCATTTAATTTTGTTATGTTCCGTTAATATTGACTTATACTTTGGTAAATACGTATCTTATAATTATTAATTTATTATTTTCGTTAATTAAACTTCAAGTTATTAAATATAAAATATTCCTTGATTATAGGTATACATGATATTTTCTAGTTTTCTTTCTATGAAATTTTATACAAATCATATAAACGATATTAAGTTATTAAAATATAATAATAAAACATAATATTGCGTAAATATCTATTTAATTTAATATTTACTTCCATGATGTTATAAATTTCAGTTTTTTAATACGTCGTATAAAACTTTATTTAATCATTTCCATGATCGTAATTTTAAATATCTAGTAAAATAGATCGAAGTCTTGGATAATAATAAATCGTCGATCATTGACGGATACGTCAGGTCATAATAGCTTGTATAGTGTACAATATGTTATACAGGGTGTTCAGTTACTGTTTTAAAATAATTTGAGGGGTGATTCTTGATGCCGAAATAAGACGAAAATCAAGAATAAAAAAATTGTTTTCGGCTTTGTTTTTTATTGCTATTTGCGTCAGTTATCTTATTAGCACTGTAGCCGATACACGATTGTATTAAGATTGTTCCGTTATTTTATTTTGCGTAATGTCAAACACCGTTTGTCTTTACTGGATAGTATTTTTTAATAACTTAATATTTATATTTATCACGTTGCTTTATTTTCGAAGACCAAGAGAAAGACAAGATCATTATATTTAATAAATATATAACTTTATTATAATAAATACACAAATATCAAATATGAAAAGTAAAGATTTAAAAATCCGAGTTGGTACCAAAGAGATTTCATAAAGTAAATAACATACTTTACTTCCTAAAAGTATATTATCATTATTAATATTATAGTAACATAGTATTATAGTATTTTTTTAACAGTAGTAACACCAAAATTATTTTTAGTTATTAATTATTCCATAAGAGAAATAACATAGGTATTTTTTAATAATGATATTAATCCTTATTCATCTCTCGTAATTTGATGTTGAGTTAGTTATGTTGGTAATGAGTTACTGAATATCTCAAAATCAAAATAGTCCTTCTAGGACCTCAACGATCTTAATCACTTCAGTAACTGACAGTTTGACAAGGTAGAAATGCTGTCAGTCCAGTAAAATCAACGAAAGGATTAGATCAAAGGAAGAACGGATCCTGTTTCCATAAATTACTCCTACACTGTATTATGGCTTTATCACATGTCTATCTCTATTGACTGTGAAAACATTAAGTCCATTACATAAAACGACGTACAAATGTTCTACAAACTTCAAATTAAAACAGTTGACTGTAGTAAAAGAATTTTAATTAATACATTCTCAAAATTGGTTATATCCAGCTTTTCTATCATAGATATTTATAATTGATCGCCTTGTTGTTGTATTAATACATTTGCATACAATAAGAATGAAAAATACATTTGTAACTGTAACGTTATGAATAATATGAAATTAATAATTCAAGTTAATGAAAATTCAAGCAAATTTAATATTATACATGTAAATAAATTATTAAATAAAGTTGCTGTGTATTTAGATTGTTCAAGTAAACTATATATCTTTATTTCTTATTCTTTTTTCAGGTAGCATGGTTGCGAGTGGATACACAAACTATTTTAACAATAGCTAATCACGTGATTACAAAGAATCATAGGATTGGAGTAACGCATACTGAGCGAAAAACATGGCATTTACACATACGCGACGTGAGCGAATCCGATCGAGGTGCCTACATGTGTCAAATAAACACCGATCCGATGAAGAGTCAAACCGGTTACTTGGATGTTGTAGGTTGGTTATTCATTACATTTCATATATTAAATGACATTTAATGATAACCTGTCGAATAACTACCTCCTCATCGACTTAGATATCCTTGAAATAAGTTGTCAAGATCATTATTATGAAGTACTTTTTTCTATACGTATAACGGGTGCCTGATCTTAGTTACCGGGTTATACGGAAAAGCATGTCAGGTATTATGTCGCGTGAAGCTGTCAATGTGTCTATACCTTTACATGAATTTTAACAGGAACTTTTTTTAATATCTTTATAGTGGCATATAAACAGCGAAAAAATACTAAAAATTCCAGTCACTGAATTCCAAATGGAAAGGAGTAGGTAGGGTTAGAATATTTAAGTGGTGACAGCTGGTAGCCAGCGTAAGCGGACCGTGTAGGGACGGTATACGTGAGTGAATCTAAATCCAGTGATGTTATAAAGAAGGAAAAATATATTGGATTTCCCACAAATAAGTACGACGTGTGTTCGATCAGTAAATTTGTCAAAATCTATTTCTTACAAAGTACATTGTCTACGTTAACAAACATAGTTTTGTGTATGATTCAAAAACTATGACCGACTACCCGTTATACATATGTATAGGAAAACCTTGTTCGGAGTGATGATCTTGACAACGAATTTCAAGCGCATCTAAATCAGTGAAGAAGTATATTCAACAAGTTCACCAATTTAGTATTCTATTATATCACGTATCTAGTATAATTTATTATCTTTAGTTGGTTGTTGTAATATATACATATAATATTGATAATATTCTAAGTTTCTTAAGGCCGGTGTAGACGAACGACTCTTCGACGTCGCGTTCTTGTTGCGTCATACATCTGTCTTTGTTGTTTTTAAATGGAGAAGTGAAAGAAGACATACGATACAACGAGAAAACAATGTCAAAAAATCGCTCCTCTACATCGGGCCTTATATGTTGAAACATACAACAATGTTGTTTAATAATACTTTACATGCGTCATATGCATCACATAATTTCTATAAGTAAAAGATAATATCGGAATACAATTTTAAAGAAATTAGTGCTGCTGATAGATTGAAAATGAACCTACTGACTAATGAACAAAAGATAGACAAAATATCCCAATATCATCAGTCGATGATTATTGATAAATATAACATAATTATTCAATATGATGCTCTATAAGTGCAGTGACTCCTCAAAAATGATTGAGGAGATTGATACTCTAATTTGATCAAAGCAACGCTTTTGCTTCTTGTGAAATGCTAAAATATTTATGAGCAACCGGAAGCAACAAACAACCCGGAAAATTCACGAGAATGCTCGATTACATCTTGCGGCTGTGACGGAGAGGTTCGGCATAAAGGGATAGAACTATCTACTTGTATAACCCAGACATCTCAAAATTGTGTAAAAACATGCATTACATGCAAAAGATTAGTTTGCTATGATGCATCTCCATATTTTCATATAATATAATTTTGTATTCTGTGATAGAAACCAGAAATTAAATATAATTATTTATGTCGTATAGTACTTGGCGAGGTGATTTTATTATTGCCATTATTTTGTTATATCCCTTTTAAGTACTTAAATTTTTTGTTGATTTTGCATTCGTCCATTAATGTCTAATGGTCCAGAAATTAATTTTTCCTACCTAATGCTATCACTCAGGTGAATGGCAGTGGTCAAGATGTATTCATGGATTTATTTTGGAGCATCTTCTGATCATTCGACAAAGCAAAGATGGTAATCAACAAATAGTATTGTGTAGTTTGGAAACAATTCTAGGATAGATGCTTAAAACATCCTTAGCCAAGACGTATACCACGCAAGTAATCACATTCAGAATCATCTTGCTACTACCAAAGCCCAAGTGGCAATAGTAGCAACATTGTTAACGATCCCACACTGTTCCTAGAGTCAGACGTTTAGCAAATGAATTAAAAATGTTCTTCAACGCTAAATATGTTTAACAAAGTAATAACGTTTACTTATTAGAAAATTCTAAATACACAAGTACATGTAATTTTACACAGTTTGTAATGTTCTAATATTTCACAAAAGTGTAAAATTCTCGAAGTTCTTAAATTCTGGAAGTTCATAGTACGAGAGTTTTGTAAACATAATTTGTGAAATTCCTATTTCTGTAGTCCCAGTTCAGAGTATGGATTTCTTATTAATTTCCTTTAATTTCTGAAAATGTATCACATGCTTTTTCCATTAATTCCTAATGCATATTACTTCCTGTTGCGTAAACCTTTCTTTCAAACTTCTCGGTAAGTAAAAATTCAGAGATACCAAATAATTGTCGAACAATACCGTTTTAACTAAGGTCACTTCCTTTTTCATCTACAACTATTCTTCAATTTGATACGCTTCAAATTGGAGTGGAGTGCATGTTGTACATTGTACATATATGTGTACTTGTACGTTTCCGTTTGCTGTTTTTAAAACGAGCAAAAATGCAGAGAAAACAGAGAAAGGAAAAGCAAGAAATAGAGTGATGAAGTATTTAAACAGAACGATAGGATGTATTTCTCAGTAGCTTTGGGTTTAAATGGATAATTAGATTTTGAACATAGTATAGTAAACATAATTGCTTCTGCGATAATAAAATCAGATAACAAACATTGCTTTGGGCAATGATTCAAATATTGGCAACTTGTTCGGCAAAATCTGAAGATGTTAAATGTATTTTTCTTTGATTTTGATATATTATTGATTATCTTTCTCTCATCTAAAACTTTATGTTTATATAGATATCTACGCATACATTTCATATATATAATTAATTTAATTTTCTAACGTACTCAAATATTTACTTATAGATATTCAAGATTGTTGATTAATTAAGCTTAATTACTGCAACATTATATCCGTATTTGCTGTGCTGTTGAATGAAAGAAACAATACTATAATAATTGTTATGATAGTAACTGAGGGTGTATGCGTCTTGTTATTGATTATCTACTTTAAGAAATATTTATGGTGGTTTTAACATTTGTTTCTTGAGAATTGGGAAAAATGAGTACTTCTTAATTCTGATCAAATTTCTGTTTAGTGGGTAGAACAATGCTTACCTAATTTTACTCCCTGCGTAATGGAACGTGTACTACTGTCCGAAGCACTCTGTATTAGGTTGATCAAAAAATAATATTGGATCTTTTGTTGAAAAATGGTTTTAATCTTCTTAAGCTTAATTTACTTCTTAATTCGCTAAAAACGTTCTCAGTTTCTTATGAAAGTGGGTTCTTGTATTTTTAATCTTTCGTGTCATAAATTGTTATTTGTAGCCTTTATTACTATCTTTGTTGTAAATATTTTGAAACTCTTCAAATTTGTGACACCTATACATATTAACAATAAGTATTTTTTAACACTATAGGAGCAAATATTATAGAATTTCACACAAGAAGTATTTTTAATGCTTAATACTAAGTTATTTAATACTTCGAATATCATTGAAAATATCTTTAAAGTATTGTTGAAGCAGAGATGGGAAAGTATTTTTCTATTTTGATCATACTCAAATATAATTAATGTTTCTAGTTTGAAGATTTTTCTTTAGTAATTCTATATTTTTTGAAAGAATATACGATTTGGAAGCTTCATACAATTTCTTAGTCTTAATAATACTTTTATTCTCTTGTTGAATCTTGCGAGGATTATTTTCGCTTGTGAATTTCTCCGTCGTCGATTACGGTAAAAATACAAATGCATATTTATTTTCAACTAGATCCTTATTTATAAATCACACAAGAATTGTTTAAAACAGAATAATAAAAGTTTACATCGCAACGAACTAAAAAGATTTAACGTAATAATTTATAATGGTAACCTTTCCCTTTTTAGTGTAATTTGCAATTTTTCTCTTTTCAGTTCCGCCCGATATTTTAGACTATATGACAAGTACGGATATGATAGTCAGAGAAGGAAGCAACGTTACATTACGTTGCGCTGCTAAAGGATCTCCAACTCCAAATATTACATGGAGAAGAGAAGATGGAGAAACTATACTCCTTGGAAATGGTGAAGAAGGTAAGCGATAATGTTGAAATCTACATCTGGTGTTGAAACCTAACCTTACACCTAACGAAAGAGGGTCAAATCTAATCTATTATCTTTTACTTAATATAACGTAAATGCCATACTGAATTTTAAATATTAAAAAACTATTTTTGTTAGACTAACATTAATACAGTTCAAGTAAAACCGTCCATATGTGTTTGGATACTTCAAAATTATTGCAAATATATATCTTGTATATATCTTGTATATATCTTGTAAATACATCTTGTATGAACCTCTTTAAACCAATTTTTTAGCCTTTGATCTTATCATCTGGCAACCATATACAATTAATAGGTACTGATAAAAACAATAGCTAATATTAGTTAGTATAGATCAAAGAGTAATAATTAAAGACTAATGAAACCTAATCTTGCGGAGTTAGGTGATTATATTTCTTCAATACGGGGATATAATAATAATTGAAATATGTATTTCTAATCACACTTTAAAAGTTTACATAAGCTTTATGAAGTTTCAGATATTCGTTCTAGATAAACATGAAAGTTGAATTAAGCAAATGTATTCCTTGTTTCAGCTTAAGCTTAGCAAAGTATTTCATCCTATGGCAAGAAGTAAATAATCAACAGTAGAGAAATGTTCTTCAAACATAACATAACTTTGAAAATAAAACAAAAATATCAATTTTTTGATTGAATTACATCAAATGTTTAAATGTTCATTGATGTTAGATCCAACTACAAGTAATTAAACATAAAACTAAAATAAATGATATTCATTAAATATCTTTTCACAATTTAACAATTCTAACATAATATGTAAGCACCTCACCATTAGAAGTATTTTTGAAATAAGTATTTTTCCAATTATCTTCCTAAGAGATGGTTTGACAATTATTCTTAAGTGTTTCATTCTTTCTTTGCTGATGAATGTGTGTGTATGTGTTTGGGCGCGGATACAATTAAACGATAGATACCTGAAACATTCCGGAAGACAAGTGTGACGATGGTTAAATGAACATTATCCTTGAAGATTGATGAATCTGGAAGGTGCAATTCTTTCCTTTCTGAGATTAGATCTTGCACTGCTATGTTTTCACATGGGAAACTTTTACAAGAAAAGTGCATCAAGTGCACTTCGTAGAGTGTTAGATTTAAACTCTTTGCAGTTTGTAGTTTACCAATAAGATAATAGATGAAAAAACTAATCAGCTATATATTTAAAATTACACGAAATAATTACAATTTTGTACATATACTACTTTAGTATAATTTTCTTGCAGTATGCCAAATGTGGTACTAAGTCTAGGAAAATTCACAAAATTTTTCTACATTTATGCGAATATAAAAATAATTAAAATTTTCTTTACATACATGTGTGTATATTGATTTGTAAAATTTAACATTATTTTACATTAACATTTAACATTACACAATTTTATAAAACAAATTTAATAAAACGTAATAACTTAAATCAAATGTTGATTTTACTACCTAATTGCAAATAGAAATTTGTTAACGTTCACAGCAATTCCGTTGTAATACGGAACAATTTACCTTATCGAATATAAATATTGTTTTCTTTCTTTAAATAAAAATTTGAGGACTTATATCTTATTCGGATATAATTAGTACGTATTTCTTTTTATGCAATTATTATACAATTTCCCAAAATCAATTAATAGGCAGAGTGCAATCCGTAAAAAGCGATAAATGATTGCAATATGTGTATCTAGCAAGCTGTTTTCATTAATAATGGGACGTTACTGGTACATTTCACAATGAAATATCTGTGCCACAATTTTTCGTGTACTTTAAATTCTATTCACTTTTAGATTTATAAAATTTGTCAATACTTACACAAAGGGTTAAAAAAAATATAGGCGATATTTATAAAGCGTGATTCCAGATATCACGATAATAAAAAAAGTTCCTGTATAAAAGTCTCATTTGAGGCTTATTTTCAAGTTACGAACAATTTAATTTTACGTTAGAAATATATTTTTTATTTTACAGTGTTGTGAATAACATTAGACTCTAACGCATTTTCTGCATAAGAAATGATTGACCATGCCTGTTATACGCTTGATATGGCTGATATGTTAAGTAATACTGTTATTGTGCAGGGTAAATTGAACGCTGTAAGATATCAGATGTTACATAACGAATTATTGCTTTTCTACGAAATAGAAGACAAGAAGACAATTTTTCAACATTACAATGCTCCTATTCATACAATCGACACTACAGAAAAGTGGTTTCAAGATTTCAAAATAGAATTATTACCATGGCCAGCATTGAACATTGATCTGAACTCAATCGAGAACCTGTGGGGAATTTCAGGAAGAAAAGTCTACGATCAGGAGAAGCCACCTATCTAAGAAAATATTGTTGAACTTAAAAGAAAAAATAAGTTAGTGGGTAGTGTACCTAATAAATTAATAGAAGTAAAGAAAAATAAGAGAAAGTTTACGAAATTGGATGGAAACGTAACAGAATTAACATCGAGTTTATATTTTTTCATAGTTAAAAACATAATTTTAAGAGAAACTTTCATTTTTTCCAGGCTTCAAAAAAGAAAATTTTTTTTTCTTGTATCTTCAATTTTGTTTTATATTATAATATATTCAAATTATATAAACAATTTTGGCAATTTTTGTTTTAATATTACGAAAAATATAAAAATAGCATTGAAGATTCATTAATTATTCGCGGAATTTTATTTATTTAAAGTTACACCTACCTCTGAGGGTTATTAGCGAATATCATATACATACAATATATACTATATTAAAATAGTCTGCTATTGATTAATCATATATATGTACAGGATGTATAAAAAGTGAGTTGACTCTAGTGAATTTTTTGTCCAGAATTAGGTATTATTGATATGGTTCTGGTATCTAACTGGATATTGTAAATATAATTTTATTCTACCATCTCCTAGGAAAATTCATCTTAAAAATTCGAAAATGTGTCAATATATTATATTCCTCAATATTCCTCAAGTGTAAAATTCACGACGATGCGACCAATGACGATGTGATTTTCAACTGCTATGCTGACAATTTGGTGATCATGATTTAATATTGCAACATCTGTATGCAGGTCGACTGCGCAACGATTGACGTAAAGAGAAACAAGTTAATCATTGCCTTTGCTTGTGCTTATCCACTATTAGACCTACGTAAAATAATTCGTCGAATAAGAATCACTCACTTGACAGTGCGACACATAATTGGAGAAGAAGACTTACGTCCTTACAAAATTCACCACGTTCAAGCACTCCAACCAAATGACTACACCACTCAACGAAGTTTTTGCCGTCGGATGCTATATAAGCTGCAACGCGATCCACACTTTTTGGAGCGTGTATTTTGGAGTGTATCATTTACGGATGAAAGCAGTATTTCAAGTTGTAGCATCCTCAATCGACAAAATGTCAGAATTCGGAGTTACAGAAATATACGTGCAATGGTTCAAAAATTTAATCCAGGACGATTCACCATAAACGTATGAGCAGGAATTATCGAAAATCATATTATTGGCCCTACCTTTTTGCCTACATCGATAAAAAGTGCAACAGTATATTTTCAAATTTTTATGTTCATGTCTCCTAAGCAAATTACATGAAAATATATCACCGCAGAGTCGTTACTTCATTTATTTTATGCATGATGGTGCTCCACATAGCCGACCGGATCACTAATTTTTAAACGAAAAGTTTGGATCACTTTGGATAGAATGTAGACCTGCTCTTCACATGCGGCTTCCTTGTTCATGAGATCTGACGGCAGCGGATTTTTTTTCTTTGCGAGAAAAAACTGTTTATAGCTCAAGTGAGCAAATTTCAGGCGTTAAACAGATTTCAGTCGTTGAACAGATTTCAGTCGTTGAACAGATTTCAGTCGTTGAACAGATTTCAGTCGTTGAACAGATTTCAGTCGTTGAACAGATTCCAGCTGTTGAACAGTTACAACGTCCGATTGAATGTGGTCTTTATCATACAAAATCAATACGTAATCTTAGGAAGAAACTTGGCGAAAATGTAGAAGTGCGAATTCGGAATTGTTTAAATAGACAGAAAGAAGCAAAAAAAAAGAAGATGAGTAAAAAAAGATAAATGTGGCACCTACATGGGATGTATAATAGCGGATCATCGATCATTGATCGTTACAAATTTATGTAAATAAAATTTGCAAACAAATATAACAAATTTTAAAAGTCAATCAAGTGCATTGTGTATTATTGTTGGGTTGATTAATTGATTTATGTGAATTTTTACACGTAATTAGAACTGCATGCAAAAGATTGTCACCTACATACGTATATTGTAGAAGAATAATAATTGAGGAATATAATATATTGACACATTTTCGAATTTTTAAGGTGAATTTTCCTAGGAGACGGTAGAATAAAATTATATTTATAATACCCAGTTAGATACCAGAACCATATCAATAATACCTAATTCTGGACAAAAAATTCACTTAAGTCAACTAATAAATATCTTTACTGATTTCTTGACATTTATGTCATTGAACTAAAAAAAAGACTTTTATAGCTTCGAAGACATAAATCTTTCAAAATTAAGTAATGAATCTATGGTATTTTGTATTGTATGGTGTTAGTCCAGTGATCTGCATAACTAATGTTATCAATATGTTCATATATGTTCAAGAAAGTCGCAAAAATACATGTTTAATCCTCAAATCAAATGAAAGGATGGCTTTAATGTAAAGTTGGTTGACAACATATTGAATTTTACTTATTTATATATATTTCTCACCTATAGCTCTCACATTGTGCTTCAATATTTTTAAAGATCAGTCTATAAGTTTTCTCAATAAGATTTTAACTAATACTTCTTGTCTTGCATTCGAATACTCGAATTGCTTGGTCAATGAATTATTGACTTGCTCATGTTGCGATATTTACAGCGTACGCCGTTTGAAAAAATGTTTCCGATACACATTTATACGAACACAGTAGAGGGCTAAGAAATATATGACGTACGATGAAGGTACAATGAAAATTTATCACCGGCGGCTTTCAAACTTATTTAGCGACTATGATGCGTGATGCAGCGGTCCTGTCGTTGCACTGCACCTGCACGTTGGCATGCCGATGACGTTAGAATGAAATACACAGGCCGCGTTTCGCACAATAATACCAAGTAATACGTACGTACTGATTCGCACACGACCAGTTGCAAAGACTTTATTCGCGAGACACAGTAACGATTTATCATTCCTTTGTCTTTCGACCGCATCGAACTGCTGCCTACATTCTCTCTCCCACTGGAAATGCCGAGCCAGTTACAAGAAAAATGTCTCCTGTATTTTAAATGCCTTCGCGTGTGTGCTAGGTTTTGTAACACCCAGACAAATTCCTTCCGAAAATGTTTGGTCTGATCCATCGTATATTTACGGTAACGGGTGGACATATGCGTTCAAAAATGCTGCAGAAATGAACATATTTCACTTAGGATAAACGTCTAAGTTATTTCAACTGCTATTGGAAATAACAAAAGATTACGCAATTCCAGCAATGATATTTTTGGAACCAGTGGATACATCGATGAATCATGTTTCAAATTTTAATATATACTACCAGTAAATTTTTAAACAAAGGAATACGATTTGTTGATTATACAAGAAAGTGATAAAGATTGCTTCTAACTATTAGTTTCTCATTAATTCATGCATTCTATTAACATTCCTGTTCTGTTTCTACAAATCGGCTAAAGTTTTCAGATACTTATCAGCGGTAATGTAGTTATATTTTATGTTTCCTTTTTTTTTTTTTTTTTTTTCAATCTGAAACACATAATCGCAAATAGGATATTGTGCACGTCTTTAGAGCCAATATTTGTGCTTCTGAAATAACAATAAGACGTCCAAAAGAAAAAAAAAAAAAAAAACATAAACGCAGTAGAAAAGGTTTTGGTGAATAATCCTTAATCGAATTAAATTGTGACTTTGATCATTCGGCTCTTCTTGCTTGTTTGCCTTCACTTTCTCGAATGCATTCTCGATAGCTTCTCTATTTCTCTTTTATGTATTTTATTTTTTGGATTCCATTTTCGCGGAAAGTGGTTTGCTCGCATTCACGTATGTGTGAATAAAATCGTAGACAAACGGTCAAATCTATTTGCTGGAAACTGTGCGCAAATACGAACGGAAAATAAAGTTTTGTCAATACATGTCACAGCAATGCGCGATTCTTTGTGGTTCGGAAAACTTGTTTATGGTTCTTGACCTCATTCGTAAATTCTTTTAGTTTTCCAACAACCGTTAAATTTTCGATTCTATATGTATTGTTTATATTTCAATATTTGGCATTCAAAATCTACTGTTTGATTTAAATAAAAAGATACTTAATTAAGAATTTGTATGAAACAAAACTGTATAAATAAAAACTACAGAAATTATTTAAAATTTCGTTATGAAATACGCAAATGAAACATTAGAAAAATCTAATTTATTCTTTAAAGAAAGTATACAAAATTCTTTTATTTTTACCTAACTCTGAATAGAATTGAATTTAAAATTGAAAAATTTGAAAATGAAATTACTGTATCTTTATGTGATTAATCTAGAATATATATTCATTAATTTTATATATATATATGGGTGGTAGAAAAAAGGGAGTCTAGATTTTAGCAGTTCATAATCCTCACAGAGAAGAACAGAAAATGATTAATCTCAACAAGGGTCATAAAATCAATTCTGCCGATGTGAAACATATACATATATACACCACTGCTTTCTTTGTTGTTCATATTTGCAACGGTTATATGTTATATGTATCTCTTCTCTATTTCAAGTTTGACGTACATATGTATAATGACAATCTGCATAATGAAATATGCAAACACGGTTCGTTGCTTGTGATGATATCTTCCTAGCTAAAATTATTTGCTTCAAAAGGATAAAATAATAAACTTATTCCGAACACTCAGTTCATTTCAGTCAACTGGAAGGTCTGATAGTGTGTAACACGGCCTAGTTATCAGTAAGTAATACATAAGCTATCAATGATTACAAGTAATTAATTAAAATAGGAATGTAGAGTATATTGAGTGGTCTGGTCAGTGGTTTACAGTTTATCTCGTATGCAAGTGATTACAGAGGGCAGAGTCGACAGGCGTTTCAATAACATAAATTGCTTCGCGCAGAGATTAAGCGCTTAGGTAGACAAAGTTAGAGCTCAACGAATCGAAAATTCAACCGGGAACGGCCAGTGTGACCGCCTTTTAGTTTTCCACCGTGAGATTTACGTTCTCTGACTGGCCATGCTCTATGTGCGGTTACTACTGTATTCGCCATTGACACTACCGTACCAAAAATAGAAGCTGAAATCCTCTAACGAGCAGTATACATAATATGAAATAATTTCCTCTACAAACCTGTTACAGTTTTGCATCTTTTATAATTTTGTCTCTTTCTTCTACTTTGTATTTTATGCTTCCGCTATCTTTTAACAGCTTTTTCGTATTTTCAGTTCATATCGTAAGAATTGAATCAGTATTGAGTATATTTTTATTTTTCAGAAGAATTTCATCTGATTAACGAACAGACTACGTAAAGAAGCTAATTGGTATTAAATACTGTAAAAATTATGTAATTCTAATATGTACGCATGTATTGTATGTGTGTGTATATTGTGATGTAAGTTACCATTATTTGTCAACTATATGCATGTAATAATAATATAATGACAGGAAGTAAATACAATAATGGATAATATTCTTTCGAAAATATATTTAAAAATTAAATTTTTAGCGAAAATCGTGTTTACTACTTAAATTAGTGACACTGAATTGTCTTATTTCACACATCACGAAAATAAAAATAAAAAAAAACAATTTGCGTAGCAGGTGGACGACACTGTTTATTATTTTAGAATTTCTCTCTTTCATTCTCCGTGAATATTGATGAATTTGAACTCAACAGTCAATGCATATCATTTGCTCTTTGTCGTCGATAAGAATATATTATGCCTAATAACATTCAACGTGCATGCGATAAATAATAATATCACATATCACATCTCTGTCAATAAACATCAAATTTCTATTCCATTCATTCAGCGAAGTCTTTATTGAAGTTATATTTCTGAAAATATTCATTCTGATTTAGAAAGCAAGAATCTGTTCCCTCGCACAACTTAATTGAAAAATCATAATGAACATTCCAGAGAAAACTACGAATTATGACATCAACGCTTTCAAGCGTGGATAGAATCGAATTTCAAGAGCGCATAATTATCATTTTTTGACGTGCAATCATAAGATGCCTGTCAGGTGGTTCATTAGACTCAGCTTCACCAGGTTAGTCTAGTTATTCGAATTTAAGTCGTTTGAATTAAAGTAACGTAGCTTCAAATAAATATCTAACGAAAAATAAAGGTATTGGTTATACAATATGTATGTACGATATTAATTATAATGTTAATTGTAATTCTGAATATAATACAAATTTTATGCATATAAATTGTACATGTGACTGAATATAAAGTTCAAAAGAAATTGACTTGATTTAGGCAGTTAATGTCAAGAAGTACGAAACTCGGAATAACATAACAACTGCTATTCCCTTCAAATGAGAAAATAGTTGAAACCAGACAAACTTCCTTGAAGCTTGAAGTCAAGCGACTTGATGAAATAAAGATAAGAGTGACAATACGAAAGGATATTTCAAGTTAACCAAATACAGAAAGGGGTTTCGAGTTACTTGCATTAATTTGAACGAGGCTTAAGACAGAATTCAAATTTCATTTGTCAAAGTGAAACGAAAGTTTACACATAGAATACAATCCGTATTATAAGACACATTCCGTGTATGAATCTTTGCTATAATCTCTCTTTATAATTACAATAACACATAATTATTCGCTTTAAATTCATGTTATTAAACCATACACCATTTTCTATGATTAGGTCACTAGAATATACAAATTTGAAAAATATTCTTGCACTTTCCAAAACTTTATATTAGACTCTGTATGTTCTTATTTTTAATCAAGAACACCACTTTCGTTGAATATAAATATAAATATAAATACGTAATTTATAATAAATTTTATTTTGGTATTTACGGCATTTCTGGGTAAAAACGTATCATCTGTATTGTTGTGGTTTCTCAAAATTAGGAAACCTCCGAGGATTTTCTGAAAAAATTTGTAATGTTCCTACTTTAGTTTCCCGTGTTTTTAATCTTTTAAGTAAAGTTATATTACACAGACTGTTACAGAATAATGACTAAATATTTTTAATTAAACGAGAAAAGGTGAACATGTCATAAAG
The DNA here is from genome assembly GCF_905332965.1 of Bombus pascuorum. NCBI lineage: Eukaryota > Metazoa > Arthropoda > Insecta > Hymenoptera > Apidae > Bombus > Bombus pascuorum. The sequence continues at coordinate 14,893,066 of NC_083490.1, read as the reverse complement.
CAAATGATAGAACTTCAGTTTTCTGGAATATTTTGGAATGATAAATAGGACATTTTAATTAAGACGAAAAATATTTAATATAATGTTATAAAACATACGTCTCGAGATACTTAACATTTTCATTCTTTTTATTCGACACTCTATGTTTACTCGAGAATATAATCAAATTATGTTTGCTATAACGGGATATAATCAGACGTTCTCCAAGCAAACTACAATTAACAAGAAATTCATGACAGGCGTTATGTACACCATGCAATTCGCCAGGAATGCATTCATAGCATCGAATGCTTACTCAGATTAAACGGGCTAACAAAAAGCCAGGAACGGACGCAGTATCGAAGGTGCAGAAGTAAAGAGCGACTCGGTCAGTTAACATTAATTTCGACCACGCTATTATGGACTTCTTGCGATGTGGAATCAACGCTGCTGTTTCATAAATGATTGCCGACCTGCTAAATGAATCGATGAACAAGCTATATACAAGTATAGGTGAATATGAATAAATACGGTTTTCAGTAAGGTAAATTACGCGTGAAACTTTTCAAAGTACTTAACGTAAGAAGTATTTACTTCATGAATTGTTATTAGTGATTATCGAAACAATTATTTCCAACTATTTGGAATTGTTTAATTTTGCAACGACATTTCAACTGTATAATTTACTGACAAATTACAATTTAGTCAATTAGTATTCAAAGAGAATGACGGAGAGAAATTCTAGAATGCTAATTCTATCCATGGTATGCCTACGCATTTTAATCCAACGTTTTTCCAACTATGTTCGGAATATAATATATAGTTTTCTCTTTTATACCTCACGCTATGTTTCTAATACGAAAGGATAAATAAGCTAAAATTTTAGATTCAACCTTTTTTTATACACGACATCATCCTCAAGAAGAACTACTTTGAAATTTTACCGAGTAAGTTCAAATAAAAACGTTACACGTGCATATACTATCATTTTATTTGTCTAACTCGTTTTTATATCTACAGCCATATTTATATTTTCTTTTTATCTCAAAAATTTTGTATATAAAACTCAACACGACGAAAAAATTATGATAACATTTGAATAATAAAACTGATATTTAATCATGTATTAAGGATCAAGAATTAGTAATTAGAAGATTAATTTTCAATGACTTTTCTTTTAGTCAAACAAAGAACTTAATTTTTATTTACATTACCAAAATAAATTACTTTAATTACACACTAATTAATGTAATATTTGATTGCCTAGAAACAATGAGAAGATATTTTTACTTTGAATCGATTAGTTCAAAGTTAAAAGTATAGCTGTATTGTAATTTCGTACAATGTGGCATAGATAGCGAAGATAAGTAAGAACATACAAGAAAAATGTGGCAACGAAGACTTATTATCAGATTCTATTTTATATTTATATTCTTCTAAATATTTTCTAAATATATTGCATTTTTAAATATATATTATTAAAAACCTAATAAAAACATAAGAAATATGCATTTTCAGAGAATCTCTGTATAATATGTAAACATAGAAATTGGCATTTTGTAATTTGAAACTATTATGTTTGAATATAGTACTACCGTAGCTATGTAAATATGTAAATGTAATGTAAAAAGTAGAACCAGTAAAAGGTAGAAGTACATGTATCACATATATAACATGAGCAAGTACACGGTAACGTGTATAACATGTATAAATACACGCCTACATGCACATGTATATATGTACGTAGTATCATGTCTTACTTCATAGGAACCTCATAGGCTACAAGAGCAAACGTATTTATGCAAAAGTATTGATAAAAGAAATAACGGTTTATTATACGTTAAAAAAGTTAGTATATTATTATCTGAAATATTATGGGAACTAAATTGATCATTTTACATAACAATATAATTAATCATCTCTAGACAGGAAAAATTTGAAAACAATAACCTGGAGGCAAATATTTTATACATGATACTGAAGAGTAGAAAAATTCTATCTGAGAGATCTTACATTTCTCCAAATAACTGTAATTTTTAGTTAGTAAAATTTGGTGAAATATATGTATGTACATATGTATACTTACAAGGCATGGACGCAATGATCTAAAACCAGCAATAAGACGACTTTTTGCACAAAAATTATTCGAAAACATAAAATGAAATTTTATAATAGTTTATAGAAATTTTAAATAGTTTTATTAAGGTTAAAGAATTTCTGACAATAAATACACCTACATATACATTTGATTTATCTTTTAGCTCTAAAATTACATAAAATGAACAGTTTACATTGAAGGTATTGGTTAATAAAGTGTTTAAATGTATAAAAATTTAGGAATCCATCAATCAGTACACATAGTGAAACTCAACATTTTCAGTGATTCCTTTCCTCGTAAATTAATGAATTGATAAAATAGTTGACAATTATTTAATATTTGATATATATTGTTATTAATATTTATGGACTTTAAAAGTCACATAAAGATTGATCACTTTCAAAGTTCATTGTCATAAAAGATAACTGTAATAGTAATAGTTCTTTTCATGTTTCTGTTGTATTTTTTTCAATAAAAACATCCTCTAGATGAATACCACCATATAACATGTAATATTCCACCGTAATATATAACCAAAGCGAAACGTAGAAAAAGGTTATGTATGTATAATTGCACTTAAAAACGGAAAAAGAAGAAGTCAGATTCGCTTTTTATACGAGTCTACTGTGACTTCTAAAGAGAAAAACATAGTCTAAACGTAAAATGTACGAGACTGCAGCTGGGGTATACGGTATTGGACGGAAGTATTCATACACCTTTTAAAACAGAATAGCTTTCTTAAGATTTACCCAAACGACTTGAGTTTTTTTCATCGAGATCCTACCAATTGACATAAGTGGGATGCGCCTTTAAATTTTAGGCCGAAAGTCGAGGAATATTGCAATTTTTACCGTTTTAACCATTGCGTTAGTAACTCATAGCAACTTCAACCGGTTTCGATGAAATTTTTAGCGTGTACTTTTTTTTTACGTGTCATCTAGTAAACTAATCCTTCTAACTTCTAAAAAAGTCCAATTTCCAAACAGTTATTGTGTTTTAAAGGGTGTACGAATACTTTCGTCCGATACTGTAGTGAAAACCATTTGGCCGTTGATGCTACAAAAGCTTCGAGTTTAGTATTTAATTGATTAAAACCATTCGGTTGTAGCAAAGAGAAGTTTATAGGGGTGTATTATTGGGAAACGTAGTTGAACATTCTCTTACTCCGCAAAGGTTTTGCAACTTTGAAGCACACGAAGTATTTCATTTCAATGTATCGTTAACGTTCTAAAATTTTACTGTTTGAATACAAGTTAATGAAATATCTTGATGTCTGTACACAGGAGAATTTCTTTCTAATAGTATCAATTCACTATGTATGAAAATACGCAATGGTGATCAATTAGTCTTATAAAAAATTTTCTTATGATGATTTTAATGAGCATTTGATTTTGTTACAGTGAGAATTGTGGAAGGATTTATTTTCAATATCACTAAGATAAATCGATTGCAAATGGGTGCATATCTGTGCATCGCTTCAAATGGTATACCACCTACAGTCAGTAAAAGAATAATGCTTACAGTACAGTGTGAGTATCTTCTTTTATAGCATTTTGTATACGAATTTATAACTTTGTGCATACAGTATTACATGTTCTTTACAGTAAGACAAATTTAATTTATACTTGCAGTTAGTCCAATGATTTCAATCCAAAATCAATTGGTCGGAGCACAAGAGGGACAAAGGATGACTTTGGAGTGTAATTCGGAAGCTTTCCCAAAGTCGATCAATTATTGGACAAAGGAAAACAACGAAATTATAAAAAATGGTATTTTGACTTAAATATTATAGAATTGCTATTCGAATGCATTTAGTTATATTAAACTTTTTTACACATTTACGTAAACAAATATAAAAATTATAATAACACTTCATTAATATCGATTAAATGGATCTGTTAGTATTGATTATATCTTTTTAATTTTCCGAATTACTTCAAGCAAAATAAACGCAAATAAGTAAATATGAATTTATATGAATTCAGTGAAGTTAATAGCGTTTTGTGATTGAGTAACCAAAAGAATGAACATTCCAAAATTTATATAAAACTCACCAGATACTATATTTGTATACGTTTGTGTAGAGCATAATAACTTGTTACATTTAGATAAAATGAATCGCACTCTTCTTATTGACATTTCATCCTAGCTGAACTAATATTTCATACAATATCTAATATAATGTTTCATAAAATATCTCTGCGCAACGTCCATTTGTCATCTCTGGTTATAACACGCAAGCAAAGTAAAGTAAACCAATAATGTTACTGTCAATCATGTTTCTTGTTTTTAATTCATGTAATACACAGATATCTATCCTTAAAACTACCTTACGCGTATACAGGGTGCCCCAGTTTTTCTTAACAAAAATTCTATCAATATATTTTATAGATATAAATAAAAGAATGATATTATATAGACATAGGTCATTTCTAATTTTATTAGAAAATTGTAAGAAATATTTAAATTGATCATTATAGATTGGCAATAAAGGTAATCACTATTATACCCTATAACAATTTTTCATCATCCCTAACAATACATTTAGATAAAATACGGTTTGATTTATAATTCATCATATCAATCATATCGATGTTTATTCTATACACATTGTGGTTTATACATATCCTATTCCATATACTTTTTTGTTGAAGACCAAAATATTGTTTCTTAAGTTATAACATATCTTTGTTACAACTTTGTAATAGAACATTAAACAACCTGTTCCGAGATTGAAACACCCTATACACATTTATTATTCATATCGGATAAATAATGCTTGTCCTAACTCTGAAGATCATTTAGATGACGTTCTTTTGAGATATTATTTTAAAAAGAATGAGTGTCAATGAAAAATTTTAATGGAAATAAATTGAATTTTATTAAATATTCTATGAAAGTCAGCATTTTCATGTTATATGTTTACATTCCTATTAATTTCGTTTAGTATGTTGAATACAATTTCAAATTGTTACAAAAACATTTAGTCTGAGATATGTACATGGAAAAAATTACTATAAACTGGTTTCACTAATATTGGAAGAACGCACTGTTATTCACATAGAGTATATGATGTATGTATTAAGAATATATAGGTTACTATTATTTAAAAAAAATATTATAGTAAAATCTTAGTTATCTGAACTAATTAGGGGACAAAGATATGCAGACAACAGAATTTTTGGATAATAGAACACTTACTTTCCTCATATTTGGTGTCTTCAACGTAGTTCACTATCGTCATACATGTTTTTTTTTTTTTTTTCTATTTTTCCATATTTAACTTTCGTCCAAGCATACAACGCCATGTGTATAACAGCAATCCTTCACATTTAATTGCTTGCGCAATAGTATCATTGATCATTAACAAAAAATTTTGTAGAAAACTAAACTGTTTACATGTGAAACGTAATTTCCAATTCCTGTTCGGATAATAAAACGTTCGAATAACAGAGTCAGATAATAGAAAATTCGGATTATCAAGATTCTACTGTACTGTTTATATAATTTTCAGATTTCAATTGTCAGATGATTCGATTCCAAGCTTCATGATATTTATTAGAGAGGAAATGTTGCCTTAAATCGGAGTGAACGTATACGACATTATTAATTTAAAATAATAGGGATAACGAAACGAAGGGATGCTTTCGCGTTTACGAGCTTGTATTCCTGGACTGCTAATTCACTGAAGAGCGATTGAACCGTACTGACTAGTTAATGTTGTTTTATTAACGAGTGTACGCACAGTACACGACACATATGTACCGTACATTACTGGGACAGTCTAACAACGTCGCAATTGGATACGGGAAAATGCATGGACCCATAATTACGTCGAATAATGAGACTTTGGTACTAAACTTTTCACGCGTGAAGATTATTTACATAATGTTTTACTGTTTTACATAGATACATGTGTGTGCACACTACTTGCATACTATTTTACTTGTTAAACTAGCGATTCGAAAATTCGGAATATTTATATCCTTTTATCGTTATTCCATATATATTTTTATTTTCATGCGAAATCAAATTATCGATGGTCAACGATATTTTAATCTTGTTAGACAAATTTGCACTTGTTTCACCAACAGTATATTTAAGCAATCCCAAAACTTTTTATGAAATTATACATTAGCAAGACTGTCTATAATATGATATAAATATTAATCTCTGATACCGTTTTATTTTAGCAATGTACAAAAGCAAAAATTATACGTTAATATCATAGTAAATTTGTTCTATCAAAACATTTGAACAATTAAGTTTGTTTTATAAATTATTTTAGACCTACGAAAAAGATTACTTATATAATTTTGATAAAAGTACAAAATTATTTATCCGAATTTGATTTTATATTTATGAAACTATTAAAGAATTAAAATAAATACAAATTTTCAAGATTTTACGGAAGTGTTCTACGTTAAATTAATATTTAATTAATTAAATTTATGTTAAATTAATATTAAATTAATATAAACATAAACAATAATTTATTTTACTCTTATTCCAATATACGAGTACAATATTATTACACATATTTAATTTGCAGAATATTTTCGTTTCCGTACAACCATAAAATCTTAAAGAGGAACATTTACAAGATACGTAGAGGAACGTATTTATAAGATATAAGGTCAAAGAATATCTGTCATAAATGAATTTCTCATATTTTAAATGTTACTACTAAGTTTACTACTTTATAATTTAGTGCTTCAATATTGAACTTGTCAAAATTTGTTATAAAAGATTAGTTTAACACAACAAAGATGTTAGTGTTTCGCTATTTATACCTGCATTGTGATAGTAAATGTTTGAACGCATTGACGTTGTTTGCGCTAACATAGCGGCAGGAAAAAACAACGTTCAATATGGACCAGTCTAGTGTTGCTGTCGCTGTCGAGTACACATGAGTGCATGTTCGCGTAATTATTTCAGATAATGAGACACGATATTTGTATGGTAATCATACGGAATAATGCATCCTCGGATCTGTTAATGCGTTTAATTGCTTTAGACTCAGTAATACAGATACAGTAAGAAAGCCAACAATACAGACGCTACAAGGTTGCTAATCACGCGACTAATTAGGTTAATTTTAGATGTTGTTTGCATAAAATCTCACAACGAAAGGTGCTTTACCATTAAGGATCAGTGGTGTAGATAGAATCGGTATTAATTTTATGCGTTAGATTCGATCGGTATCGGTACTTACTAGGTACATCTTTCATATGTAACGCTTATTTTATTCATTATCCTAGTATTGTTCATAACCACTATTTAAATCAAATATATTATATTTACATTATATTAGTACTAATTAATTAATACAAATAGGTTAAACATCAAGTAATATAAAATGTTACAGATTTGTTATTATTATCTTAAATATAACGTGTATCACTATATCATTATTACTTTTATCATTTTACTATTAGATATTACAAGAAATCGTAAAAATAATTACAGTATAAACAATATGAATCTATTTAATCCGAAAATGCCTATCATCTAGTAGTAAACACATGCATAGGTATTGTTTGATATAGCTAAATATTCGGTGTCGTGAATTGCGCGATATGGCGTGGTGATAATTGCATTATATCACCATATAAGCCTAACTGGTTTCATCTCTACTAGTTACATTGGGTGGAATGGAGAAACTGAAAATTACAAATAGGTTATCACGACACGTTACGATATGTTCTATTCTGAATGTTAGTTCCGCGATGCCCTGCGGTCTCCCAATATAACAGCTACGAGCTACGATGTGCTTTACAATTTAACATCCATCTGATATTCAGCTTCATTAATATGGATTCAATACAGTGAAACTGTTCAAGCAGATATTAAATATGCTCTCGTATTTTTACACTTCATTATTAGGTAAAATTTTTTTTCTTCATTTTTCATTTTTATAATAGACGAAGACTAAAATTGGGGGAAAATAGACAGATAACATTTATACACTTGTTTAATAGTTCTCACTTGATCCTGGATCTGCGAGAATCCAGATCTTACGAGAATGGGGCGAATTAGATATTGCAAGAATTTCCCGCCGTTATTTGTCTCGTATTTGCTCGCTGCTCGTTTCTCATTGTCAGTGTGTTGGAACGAAAATGAGAAACAACGAGAAAAAACAGAAACGGAAGAAAATATCATTTTAGCAATAGTCAGCTTTGCATTACTGCTTTTACGGAAATGGTTCAAAATTTCAAATTCAAATTTCAAATGTAATAAATTTTATACAGAAACACAAGACTATCGTTTGAAAATATTCTCATATAGAAAATAACACATATATGTTTGCAACTAGTAACGAATAAAAATATTTCAAATACTAGTTTTGAAAAGTATAAATATTCTATTTCTCTTATTTAAAAAAATTTTAAATCTGTACATACATAATTCATCAGCTATGAATTAAGATATAGTGTATGTATATTAATAAGTAGACAGACAAAAAGTTCAATAATTGGATGGAAACAATTTAAAGAATCCTTGTTTTTTCTACATTCAACATCTCTTTCTAGTAAAATTCTAAACTTTAGACGTATATATCTATGAAAATGTCTACTTTGTTCCTTTTCTGTTGGTTGTTGTTATGTTAACAGTGCGTTAGTTAAAACTTTTATTATTCTTAATTTATCTATGTCCAACTTTAAGTACACCACAATAATTCTCGTATATTAAACAAGACAGGTTGCTCTAAAAATAAATACGCATAATTTGGTTAACAGAATTATTTCAGAGGTATATTAACACAATTCTTTGCACAAGAAATAAAATTTACAATACACATAACTGTACCTACGATAATTTAGAATTAAAATACCATCTAAAACACACTATCGCGAAAACCTCCTTTTTGCTTTTCTTTTTTTTTTTTTTTTTTGTTGAATTAAAGAGGAATCAGAAAACAGTGAAAATGTATTCGATTGTCACTGAAAGTAACATAGATATTTAACCATTGATAGATTATGTTTTCCGGGCGTTTTGATACGTGATATATATGTCCGCTGTCTCGAGTTCGATCACATACGCAAAATTTAGTCGATGATGAATTGATTTCATAATGAATTACATACAAATTTTAATGGAAAAATATAAAATGAATTTTATACAAATTTCAGTGACGGTACCCTCAGACGAGTCAAAATTTGACTATATAAATTTCTTTTGCTTATGTGGTGTTAACATTCGATCGCTAAGAATTATATGACGCAGTTTAATGACTTGATAATCTTTTGCTGAATAATAATATATTTGAAATGACGATGTTGGCAAAATATCGCATTTAAAAATATACGACCATATATAAAAATTCTATAGCTACAATTTACCTGTAATGAAGTGAAAAAGAACATTTTTTGGTTGAATCGTCGTTTATATTTGATACGAACGTTCAATACTCAAAGAGGAGAAACGAATTGATGGTAAAAAATCTGATAATATTTATTTCATATCAAATTCGATCATTTCGATTACTTATATATATATAATATGTATATATATATATATATATATATATATATATATATATATATTATTATATATATATATAAATATTTATATATATATAATAATATATTATATTATATAATTATATATATATATATATGTATATTGTTGTACGTTGCACAATGATTAACAAATGTTGAAAGTGAATCTAATGGTATATTTATATATGTATATATAACATAATTTCTATCAGAATTCTAGCCATAGCTCTACTCTCAGATCTAATAATGTACACGTACAAACCATTATTCGCAAGTTAGAAATGTGAAATATGTGTGGTCCCACCCATTCCAAACTCCTATAAATTTTAGGAGTAACACGTGCCATACATGTTATTTATTATTTGTATGAAATTTACCATTTCCTGAAATCTAAAGAAATACTATTTGTATACAGAAAAATTTTACTTTTAGGCATTTGTGACTAAACCATGTCTTTATATAAAACATTGGGTTGTGACATAAATAAGTGCGATCAAATAAAGAAACATATCGAGTTTAACCGAACTTATTTGTTTTTCAATCCAATAGAAATTTATGTGATATAATAAGTAATCAAGAATGAAAGAGAGGCGAATATAAAATACGAGGAAATAAACTAAGGAAGAAAAAGTAGATAAAAATCAATATGATTTAGCAAAATACGATTTTTATTCTTGAATTTTACCACTTCCCGTTAACTGGATGTTTCCCCGCACAACGATACAATCTTAGATTATTGGATAGCAACGAATACATATCACGCGGACAAAACTAAAATACGGATGGTGCTGAAGTAACCTCTGTATGAGAGTAGCGTGCCCCGGGCTACTTACCAATGCCATTACTATCCTTTCACCCCTCTCTCTGGCATTGCGCTATCCTAACTCATCCGTTCTTTCCGCATCACGATGACTCGCACCCTTCTCGACTATCTCAAACCAGACGTTTTCTGGACCTAGCTTCGCTGAACCGTGTATACAATTTTAATGACTCGTGATTGTCATGACTTCTGCTCTTTGCGCCGCTCTTTTCGCTCGTAACATGCGGTTTACCGAGGGAAAACGATGTCTGCTGTGTTATTAATTCCTGAGCGAAAGTTTCAGCTAACGAACCTCTCTCGTAAAAGTACCTTCAAATTTCTCGGCTTTCTTCTATGCTATGTAATTGTCTCGTATCCTTTAGGCATCGAAGGACTAGAAATTTTAATTTGAATGTGCATACCTTGTCCATCGTATTTAAGATATTTGTCGCTCCCCTATTTTCCGATGGTTAAGTTTCTTCTGATATGAAAAAGGTGTTTTTGATCTTTCCAAATCGATATTTTTAATATCTCAATTTTCAGTATTTAATACGCAGTTGAAAATATGAAAACGTTACAACATTATCTTTTTTGCTACAAATTTTTTAGTTCCTTTTTAATTTTATTTCTGCACAATAAAAATCTTAATCCCATATTCATTTAATTGATTACTCCTCATAGATATTTTAATTTTATCCATTGAACGTACTGTTATTTTTTCAGGATAATGGTATAAGTAGCTAGACAGATACGATAAATTTAATAACTGAAATGACTACTCCAGAAATAATCTACAGTATTAATATGATTTAAAAAATTTATAGGATGTTAAAAAGTTGTTAAAATATTAATTAAAATCCCATATCGGTAATTAGCATGCTGAGTACATGACTAATAAACGAAGACACGATAAGAACGGAAATATTGATATCTGTAACTTTCCGAGTAAAAGTAATTTTATATCCGAAAATCCATTGGACGTCTAGCGTGGTAATGCTCGGCAACGCAGTTCAACGTCGTTAAACTTTTTCATCTGCTTTCCAAACTCAAAGCCGACGAAAGTTTTTCTTCCGTTTGCAACGGTCGATAGAGCCACTACATAAATGCATTCTACCTTTCCACCGTCGTTTTCTTCCTCTCTTTTCCTTCTTCTCATCCTGTATCTCTCAGGAAGTTTCCCTCTAGCTAAGAAAATACTTCTCTGCTTTACCGCAGATCATTACACTCTATACCTAGATTTCACTCTCTTCTGATTCTCGCATGATCTCAAATTGTTAATTACAAAATCCTTTCTCCCTGACTCGATATTCCTCGTGCAACATTTCACTATACATTACTGTAGAAATTTCATTCTCCCTTCAAAATATTTTTCTTCTCTAAGACATTTTTTGTTTAGAACAAATTATCTTCAAATAATGACATGACTAATACTATTGTCGTAAAGTGATCATGAAGTTGTAGATACATATTTATCCTACAGTAAGTCTCCACAAAACCGAACATATAGAGACATTCGTAACTGTTTCAAAGAAAACCATATTGATGCGCGTAGTAGGGAAGTGGGAACCGGATGTACCAAGTGGCTCACAAGGAGTTTGTGTTTTTAGTTTTACTTTTATTTTACTATGGCATGGCGTAGGGCATAGATAGACGAATGTAGTCCTCTGTACTGTCAGTGGAGACGTTCATCGATTTGAACAATGCCGATCGGTGTAGTGGAGACACACCTTTAGAATCAGTTTACAAAGGAATCCTTGTACCCGCCGGGTATAAATTTCAAATCTCTGCTGTTGGTATGTAAAGTTGTTCAGGATTTAAATTAAAACATTAAAAACATTTTAATTTAAAACATTTAAAATAAAATAAAAAGGCTTTGTTTGAATCCAAGCCCCTTTAAATATCCAGTATGAAAAGGTCTTATTTTGAAAATTAATTATTTTTTTCTATCTCTATCATATACACTTTATTCATTCGCCTTTAAGTATGATCTTGTTGAAATTTAATTATTGGGACAACTACTATTTATATACTACCCAATCTATATGAGTTTATGCTTTTACGATGTGTTTTGTAGTCGTATCTTCGCCAAAGAAGAATAAATCAATTTTTATTCAGAAATATCAAAGCTTAAAAAAGCTATTTTATGTATTAAAGTTGTTGCAGTTTACTACTTATACTCATATTTTACAAAACTAATCACAAATTTTTAAATTTCTTGAAAAGTAATAACGCACACAAATTATAATAAAATTACTCTTACTAATTAAATTTATTAATATTTCCAGTGATAAATTGCAAATTTATAAAGAAATAATTTTTTATGAAAGTAATCTATATTTCATTAAAATATATTTAGGGACTAATATATATATTATAAATAGCATAATATACTATAATATAAATAAATATAATACTTGGATGTTCTATTATGAATATATATCGTTTGAGAATCAATTTTCTTTTTTAGTACAGTAACAAAGGTAATATCTTTATTATAGGTTCACTATCTGAAATTAATCCTGTGATGCTATATAATATTCTAATCCCATTTCAACATTGTTCGAGGTCGTAATGAGCACATAGCGTGATCAGCTTTCATACTACAAGCTAGTTTTTATTTCATTTTTGATAGGATGTCGTGTGGAATTTTCTCATTGTAGGTGTCATGAATTTTACCAAATATATGAATATGTAACAGCTAAAACGAAAATCGTGATAATTGAGAAATGCGTTGAATTATGGTAAAAAATGGTTTTTCAAATAAATCAGTCTTTTGACTGCATAAAAAGCGACCCTATTTACATTTTGTATTTGTTTCATATTTTCGACAGATGTTTCACAAATTTCTGACAAACATTGAAAAAAGTAACAAATGCCTTCGAATTTTTATATTTCCATTGAAATGACAAACAGTATCTCAACGCAAGAAAACTGCGAAGCCCGAAAAATTAAACTTAATATTTCTTCCATTTTCGATACTTTTGTATATCATTCTCATATTACTAATTCTAAAGTTACATCAGATATATACATTTTGTTATATATAACTACAATTGTTATTTCATTTTATTTACGGAATTATTCACGTAACGTGCGTAATTCTTCTCCGCCAAATTAATTTAAATGCGCGTGTGAAAAGAATAAAGAGTCAGAACAATTTACCAATTCAATGAAGGTTCATTTTCATGATGTATAAGCATTCATGCGTGAAACCTTAATGTCTGCTTTTATACTCGATGAAGCATAAAGTGCACTATAGAATTCAAATGAATCAAAATCGATTGATACTTGTAAATATATAATAAAATATTACATTATTTCAAATTGCATTATTTACAACATCATCCACTAATCATAAAACTAAATAATGTAATATCTTTTTTACATAACTAAAATAAGTATAGGTGATTTCTGTATTAACTTTTGTATTGTTAAAACAATTTAAATTCCCCTAATTGTTCACATGGTTTGTCGCGCTTAAAATTCTTCTGATTGAAAAATGTTTACTTCCCTAGAATGCCTATTTTATTGTAATAAAGATATATAGAATGTACATAATACACAAAAATATGCATTATAATATTTATCGGATTAAGTAAATCACTTCTTAATATCTATTTCTCTATTCATAGCCCTAAAAATATGAATCTGTATAGACGCATTACGCAAATATTTCTATCAATTTTTTTATATTTAGAAGATACCATTTTCATCTAGGATGCAACTTATCTACCTTTCGTTAAAATTTATTCCAAAATAGAAATATGAACCAGGGTTTTCTGTTAGTTCTATAAAAATTTATTAATTAAATGAGATTCTACAAAGTTTTTGTCAAAATTAGCTACGGTATAAGACATGTTACATCCATTGCATTTGAAACATATATATTTATAGTAATCCTGCTTTCTTGTGTATTTTAAAGGATGTTATCTAGAGTTTCAGCAGAAGGTTCTATCCCTTAACTTCATTTTCTCTGATGTTCGTATATAAACTTGAAAATATAAATCATGTTATACTACCTCAAACGAGCAAAAATCTACCAACTAGAATATTGTTATTATTATTACTGTGGCGACACAGATCGTCAGAGCTAAATCGAATGCTGTCGCTAACAGGATCGACTATAACAATATTTTATCTTTAGTACAGTACAAGGAAAAGCTAAAGAACAGAGAACCATATCATGCAGACTACAAAAAAGCAATAAAATATGTGAATTAAAAATAAGATAGCTCAGTACAAAAAATATAGTAATTATAATATAATGTTCTGATGCATATATATCTGTACTCATAGTTATGTATTATAGAAATTTAACAATGTAATTATATGTTTCGTACAATAAATAAGAATATATACTAGATAAATTTTATAATTCGATAATTTATAATATATATTTATTATACTACATCATTTGTTACCAATGATCCAAATGGGTTGATACAACAACAAAATTTAAATAAGAAGAACCTATCGAGAATTTTTATAAACGTTAAGGTTTCATTAATTAAAATGTGAAAATATACTTACATTACACTATGTATATGTCCACAATTAATGAAATCTACTTTAAGCATATTTAGTCAAGGATTAATCCAATATATGCGTATTTCACAAACTTTCAAATTCGTTCTTCTGAAAAATATCGCGTTAAATAAAAACACTTCGTTTCATATTTTGTATATATTTTCTCATATAAAGTAACATTTTACCGATTGTTTGCTCTTCTATAGTCTGGAATTACTCACCTTAAACAAGTTTTCAAACCCGATTTTAGCAAAGACGAAGCCTCCTACACAAATAACTTGCATTTATATGAAGAAAATATAAAAATAAATTATTACAAAGATTCTTTTATATAAAAGTATTTCATCATCGTTGTAATTGGAAAGTAGGTAAAATAACTTATTAAAGTAGCTTCTTACTCGCGGAACTTTCTTTAAATTGTATAATTAATATAATAGTTAGTAGGTATACTATGAAATTTTGCATATTCCGCGTCAGTAATAAATATTTCAAATTGTTATAATTCTGATGGTAAATGTTATGTTGCTTTATTAAATTGTTTTAATAAATATTATATACATATAAGACTTACCACGTTTGGTTTTTAACGCACAATAGCCGTAAATAACTTGAATAACTATTAACAATAAAAAGCAATAATGTAACTTTCGATAAAAATTTTAATATACAGAGATTTTAATACCGGTAAATTATATTTTTTTCTGAATAATTATAAACCGTTAACTTAGTTAGAAATAACTTATTTAGAAATTTAGAAATAACAAAACTTGCTCACATGCTCAGTAACAATCTTTAGTTTTTATATATATTCTTCGATATAACTTTCATTTCATTATATTTATCAACATTTTTTAATTTTATATAAACGTTCTCATTCATTTCTCAAATGTTTAAAAAATTAATAGTGATATTCATTTTTTAAATATGTTAATAGTAAAAATCAATACTTGAAATTAGGATAAATGAGAAAAGTTAAAAAGTCGCAACATTTGATAAGCATAAATAAGCATTTTATAAAGCGTGAATATCAAAAAACCGGTGCTTATTGGTTTTACATTATTAAAATAACATTAAAAGAGACTTGATTAATAGAAAATGCATGGTCACAGTTTAATATACAATGCATAACAAGTAAGAACGTAAAAATAAAATGTACATATTTAACTTACAACATTGCGTATTAATTTTATACGTATTTATTTCTGATACGCATCTTATTTTATAATTCAACGAATTAAAACATTATCATATTTTGTCAAATCTTAATTAATACAAAATATATTCAATGTAAATATATTCGAAAAAGCCTTAAAATATAAAAATCACATCATTTACTGATATCACATTCTGTAAATATTTTTTATATCATACTTAAAAGTGTTCATATTATATTGATTTCTGTCCGTGGTATTGGAATGAGATGCGCTGTTTATACATTGTATGAGAACATTTGCTATCGAGTGTAGCTAAATTGCAATTGGGTTGTAACTATTATTTCAAATACGACAACACCTTCCTCCGAAAAGTCTAAACATAAATTATACGACACATATGGAGAGAAATTTTAAAAATATTACAGAATTATGAAACAGCAAACGAAGAACCTAAGGATATTTGGAATAATATAGGAACAAAATAAGCACAAAAATTAGTTGATATACTAGATTGTCTGAAATGTGTTATTAAATGCAAAGTGTGCCTGATAAAATATTAATTTTTATACGTGGATTGTATTTCTAAGACTAATTCTGAAAGTAGTAATTATTAAAAGTAGAAAGTAATTATTTGAAATTTTTACTTATATCCCTGTTTTCGTTACACTGAAGTTTTATATTACGATAATGTTTATATCTGTTGAAAGCTCAATTATCAATCGTTTAATAATTGGGCGATTGGGATTGGGACGAATATTTATACTCCTGTAATTCACTTCAGTTATGAATTGAACAAATATTCAATCTTTAATATCTGTTGTATAAAATTTATTATAAATTCGACATCATTATCGGTCATCCATTATTTATGTATTATTATACAATTATTATTCCTATAGTATATTTACGTTGTAAAATAATTACATATAGATCTTGTTTAATACTTTGTTTTCAGGAGAAAAATACAACCAAACTTTCTCATATAATGAGTATAAAGTACACATGAAACTTACGATATCATCGGTGGAAATGTCCGACTATGGAACATACAAATGCATATCAAAGAATTCTCTAGGGGAAACAGATGGCAGTATTAAGCTGTATCGTAAGTATATCTTTCACACTATATTTAGCCTTTAATAGCAAAAATATACACTTCACATTATTAAAAAAAAGACAGCAAGTACATTTGTATCAAACTACATTAAATACGTATTACAAATAATAATACAATAGTATATGAAGTATACTAAATACTTTATAAATAATTTGAAAAAATAAATTTTTAAGATATAAGAAAAATATCTTTATTTTTAGTACTATAGTACTAGAAATATTTTAATATCTTCAAACGTTGTAAAATCGTAAAGTTTAAGTGAAAAGACTAATGACAAAAATGAAGTATTGCGCTGATGTGACATTAAACTTAGAAAGATTAAGCAATTTGAGTAACATGACTTGAGCTATACAAATATTGGAAAATATTGAAAAAGTCTTACTAATTGTATAAAACAGTGATAACGTGTATACGTAATGAACAGACAAGAAGCCGATAATGAAATAACCATGACCGCGTAAAGTAATTATTGAAATCGTCACGATCCTTTTGATAAAAGGAGAGTGAATTGAACGGTATTCACACAGTGTGCTTTTAATAAATGAGTTGACGCGCGACCACCTGGTGCCAGCAACAACGCTGCAGTTTTAACAAAATGCACGTCGCAGAATACAGATTAAACGAGAAATATCTTCCTCTGTTGGTTTGTACATTCTTAAAATACGATTTAATTAATTCATCGCACATTTGCTTTACGTATGTAATTATAATTATAGATTTATAAGTCTAAAAAAGGAAACAAGATTCCAATAACAAAGAATCAGTTGGTGGTAAGACAATAAAACGATGCGAATTAAGAATCTTCATGTCATGATTCTATTTGAAACTATAATTATTTCGCGAGAAAAGCGAATTTAAGCATAAGCTTTTCATTTAACTTCGTCTAAAGCACGTATTACCTATTAATGACAATATAACAAATATTTGTTTATTCCTCTGTGAAATTATAATATCTCATTTTAAAAAACAATAATTAATATTACTATTCCATTAAATTACGAATTTAATAGAAAAAATTTGCGAAGGTTATTATTACGCTACTAACATTTGGACAAAAGCTTACATCAAAGAAAAATAAATAATTCATTTCAAATACTGTCAGAATATCTAGGTGCATGAGAATGAAATCTTTATATCAGTGTACAAAAGCGTTTGCAAGAATGCCATGTTGGCCGTTATAGAAGAAATACCTTCATCTAACGACCATATTCTAGTATCGATCCGAACTTTTCCTTGGTTAATAGGTTTCGCAAAGAAAGACCTTGGTCGTAACAGGTTTTCTTAAATCGAAAACACTAGCTCGTTATTGTTCTTGCTATTATTTACGTTACCGACGACCGTTTCCGCGAAATTAAAATTTAATTTTTAAGACCGCCGCTCTTCTCTCTGTATGATTCTCAATATGTATGTATTTAATTGGTGAAACTGCTTTATTTAGGGCACCCACCTCCAATGATTTTGATTTTCACATATGTTATTAAAGTCACTCTCTTGAGCGACTACTACTGCGTACTTTCCAGTACAATGGAAAATAGCAGAAATAATATTAATATTAAAACCTGGAAAAAATTCTGATGCAGTAAGCTCGGTCTCCAAACCAATCATTTTCGTTCCAGTGATATAAAGAAAAAAAATATTTGAAAGATTTATCAGCAGTCATATAAATTCTGTCATAGTTGAAAAACAGTTAGTACCCGAATACCAATTTGTACTTAAATGCAAATATGAAAGAATTTAACAAATATATCGTTTAGTCCCAAAAATAAATCAATCATTTAAAGAAAAAAGTACTACTTTACGAATTTCATCGATACTTCGCAAGCGTGCAATAAAGAGTGACACGAAGGCTTATTATAGCAATAAAAAAATGTGTACCATTTAATCTATATAAAATATTTAAATTTTATCTGAAATATAGATTCTTTACAGTGAGGTATCAAGAAGTACAGGCAGGTGTAGTACCTATCAATTTTGGAGCATCACAAGGGAGTGTGTTTGGCCCAATGCAGTATATTTTACATACCGCAGATATGCCAATTTCCCAAGATTGCCGCACAGTTATCTTCGCAAATGATACGGCAATCATCCACGCATGTAGATCTACAGAATGCATCAGAAAATTCAGAAAACAGTTTAAGTAATATTTAAGAATGATTACAAAAATGGAAAATTAGAGCCAATGCAAACAAGTAGCAAACAATCTATGTAGTTTTTATTGAGAGGAAGTGTATGCGTTAGCCAATTACGTTAAGTAGAAAAATGATGCCTGCAGCAGACTCTGCCAAATACTTTCGTATGCACTTAGACCGTAGATTCAACTAGAGAAAGCATATCTGGCAAAAAAGGAAATCTAAATCAACTTCATTTTAGTCAACTTATATTTGAACTTCAAAACAACAATATATAAATGTATATTAAACTCATATGGACACATAGCATAGAACTGTGGGGTTTAGCATCCACTTCAAATGTTGAAATTCTGGGACGATTTTAATAAAAAATGTTACGAATATACAAGAATACATCACGGCTCAAAAATATTTACAGAAACTATACCACCATATCAATATACGTACCAAACGACTACTTGGAGAGATATCAAACCGACGAGGATACAAGCGCTTCAAACATTCGGACATAAAAGATAAATTCTAAACAATTTCTTATAAAACGTACCATGAATTAAATTACAGAAAATAAACTAAATTACAAATCAATGAGTACATTATTTACAAATTACACAAAATTGTACCTTATATAATGATATTTGGCTATTGTTATCTTTTTTATAACTAGTTACAGATAAACAAGGAGTAAAAGAAATATTTTTCCTCTTCGAAATGAAAAGATGTATAAACATTGGTGGCTGATCTTTCTCTCTTGAAATAATTTTTCACTTCTACAGGAGAAACGATTATTGTTTTTCATACTTTACGTTATACTCGACATACATAAAATTTCATTAAAATCGAACTTCTGTTATCATTATAAATTTTGTTATGGAGAATATACAATTTTTAGAATTCATCAAGTCCATAAATGATCTTGTATGTTCATCTCTTGTTTAAATATATTTAGATCGCTATTTGACATCGCTATTATATGACATACATGTATAATAAATAAATAAATAAATATATATATATACAATTAATATATATACAATATATAATATATGTAATATATAATATATAATATATAATATAATATATATACAATTAATATTCAATTATTTTGTATCCAATTAATATAAATTGCACAAATTAAGTTTCAAGAACATGTTCAATATTATTGAATACATTTAGCAGAAATTTTCAGATAGATATCAGAAAGCAATTTATCGTTTCGATAAAGTGTGAGCCTTTCTGTCCTGAAAATCGTATTTCCTGGAAAGTGGTGCGAGCCGTAAATCACCGATAACAGCCACTGTCACTCTGTTTTCTGACAAAAAGAATCCACGGCTATCTATTGAACTGTAATTGTAGGTTTTCTCGTTGGTCTACTCGTAGGTAGTACTTCTTAACTTCGTGCTTTAATCAGTCACCGACTCGATACATTACAATGAAACCAATCGAATAACTTTTCACTTGCGGTGATCACGATTTAATACATATTTGCATTTTAAATTTTCCTTCCGATAGGTTGTCAGAGAAAACAAAAACCAAGTTAACCAATTTATGGAATTGGATAATAACTTTCTTAATGGCTACGAGAATCCAGCATAGAAGACCTTTCTGTAATCGATACTTTCATGCAATTTTCATGACGGGTTATACCGGGTGTCTGGCAAAATTCAAACAAGCTGTAATTTTACGATTAGATTAGACAAATGAAATGACATGAAGTAAAACTAATTTTTTAATACATCTAAAGAGTACGATTTCTTTTGTTTTCTATACAAATCTAAAACCAATTAATACACTTATTTTTCAAAATTATTGATTTAAAAGTTATTTCAATTTTAAACTAGATTTTCTTCAGTTATAGAATTAAAATTAATAAAGTATATAAATCGATTTTAATTTGATAGAAATACGACGAGTACGACGCATTAACACACCTAATTCTTAGACAAATAGATTATTACATCCAAATTGTTAACAATATAGGTAATAAATTAATTCGTCTTTTTTCAAATTAAACTCTTTGGTTATTTTCTTGTTATAAAGTGCTTATAGTATGAAGGATATTCAAATGATTCTTTATTATTCTTCATTCTCCTTCTTAACCGTTTTTAATACATGAATGGACTCTCTACCTAGAATTTTTTTTAGTTTCAAATGATTTGGATATTATTAATTCAATGACAATACGTATTGCTTCTTTTAATTCATTATAAAAGAAAATTAGTACCCAGTTTGATGGTCACGATAGCAAACACTATTACATTAACGTTATTTAGACACACCAATACATAAAAAATCGCAAAATTAATATACATACGAACAGTATCTCATACTATTCAATTTTGTTTTATAAAATGTTTTTACATATTTTTTGATACATTCTTTTATAATTCAGAATAGAAGTGTCATAAATTTTTCTAGTGTATGTACAAAGATTACATCTATTATAATGCAATTTCTATAATAAAGAATCATTATAACCTTTAGCCCTTAAATCGTATTTGTTATAAAAATATTTATCGTTAGTATTAGACTATTTAAACCATTTATATATCACAGTTTTTCACGATTAGTTATATAATATTTAACGAATTCGGGATTAACATGAATAAATTTAAAACTTAATTGAAATATTTGTAATGATAATAATGATGTTTGTAATAATAACAATAATAATAGTGATAATAATAATCATGATAATATTCAAAATAATAGTTTCTACCTATTCAATAACAATCAATTATCTATACGAATGTAAATTTAAACTCAAATTGCATAAATTTTATTCGAAATTATGTATTTTACAGATATTCCAACACCAACGACACAGCCGAGAACTACAACTACTACTCCAGCCTCCACTAGTGAAGAAGGTAAGTGTATAAGGTGCACTAACAGAAATTTATAGTTACAATTAGAAGCTTTCGAAATTCATTACCATACTTACCTACATTATGCGATAGCATTATAAAAGATGATAAGGAATTTAAATTATGTAATTTCGTAAATTGTGTAGAATATATCAAAATGAAAATGAATGTAATAGAAATTCAATTGCGTTTAATTTGTAGTTGAAAATATTCAAAATTCTCGACAAAGGCCAGAACCGAGTGTAGAACCTAGTCCACACCAAATAACTGATTCGTCGTTGCCTAACATCGGTAGAACCGATGGTAAGTAGTTTATTGTATTTCTTACAATAATTTATAAATTCTAAATATTCGAATTTTGGTTTCTATTGCAATACACAATTGAAATACGACAAAAATATCAAATTGATTGACCTTCCAAATTGAAACGTTTTACGTTACAATATAAATTATTTTGGATCTTCTAACGCAATATGTATTAAATGTCCTCCACCTGGACTACTTAATAAATTGATTATTATTATTACATAATATATTGTTAATACACAAAGTGTTAATATAGGATATAATAAATAAGATATTTACTAGTGACATTTTTTATTGTAATAGTATAGGGCATATATCGAAAATCGTGGTACAAGCCGAAAGAGGACGATTCCCCCTTCCAAAGTAAGTGGAAAATATGAAGTAATAATTTTTGATACAATGCTTCGTTTTCGATAAGATCAGCTATGAAGTTTCGTCAAGTACATGTGCATTTGACAGGTAACGAGAGTCGATGAAACAGGTTTCTTTGCACTTAGATACTCTGTTTGTATTTATAAACGTCATGATTGTGTATACTCTGAATTACTACATTAACAATAAATTCCAATATTACATTTATTTAGTTAAACTACAGATTAATTCAAGACGTTAATCGACGGATTATAGAAGCATGAAAACTGATAATATGTTTCGAAGTTTCACTTCTTCAAACGCGTGTATGACACACTATGATTATCACTACTGAATTATGCTTCAATTTACCTATGTTTTCTTTATTTTCAGCATAGATTAACTCCTTAATGTAATCCCATGAATTAAAATGGAGTGGAGTTAAATCCAGCGATCTTGAAGCTCATCCTACTGTTCCTCCGCGTCCAATTCAAAAGTTGTGTTGCTTGTTTAATACATTCTTACCTTTCCTAGTAAGTAGTAGTGTGGCGGAGCTTCGTCGTGCTGAAAAATTATTTTGTGCATGATAAGCAGGGATATTTCTTCCAACAATTCTGACAAACTGACTCTTGTTGTCTTGTAGTAGATTTTCTCGAAAATAAAGTCTTGTATCAAATATTATCATTCTACCTTCTTTACTTACTTTTTCATGAGAAATCACTCCTTTTCAGCTTGTACCACTATTTTCGATTATATAATAAAACTCTAATACTATAACGAATATCAAATATATCATACTTATATTTGCATGTATTATTAAATGAATAGTTTATAAGTAGAAGACCATTCCAAATACAATGAGAATTATCTATGGCGTATTTAACATAAATTGAAAGAAAACATGGAGGTATTTCAGTATTATATTCTATAATAATTTCATTAATATATTATAACTTGAGAGAATTAAAAATTGATAACATTCTATAAATCAATATGTAAATATTAACTGTTAAATTGCAATTAAAAATGGTTAAATAATACGTCTATTAAATTGAATAGTAACAAGTTTTGCTATAATTTTTCGCCAAATGATATTATTCGGATTTTTTTTCATTAAAGAAACTGCCATGTTTCATCTTGTTTCTATATTAAATGTTTTTAGATATTATTTTCAACGATTCTAGTTTTCGTTTCATCGTTACCATTGTAAATTCTAGCAACAGTTTCGGCATTGTCGAAACAAGTTTGAATATTCAAAAGCATGCAGTGGCGCTTATATGCCGTGAAACTTTCTAAATAAAAATCGAATTAAACTTGTCTCCTATAGTATAGTAATAGTACAGTTAGATTCTAACAACATGCAATGTACTTCCTAAACTTCACGTTCCTTTTTCTTTTAATCGTGAACATGCAAATCTATCTCTGAAATTAACATAAAAGTAATCGAGTAATATTATCGCGCTGGAACTTTTCTACTTTGACAAGTTTCATCGAAGGGAAACCGTGTGAAATAAACTGAAGCTGTAAAGTCGCGTGATTTAACATCTCTTTCACTTGTAATCCTTCGCTCCTTCTTGTTACTGGATTTAATTATAGAATTTGATCAGGAAGCGGAAGGTAAATGAAAAGTAGAAACGGCAGGCGTATTTTCTCGTAAATACGTTATCCCCCTTAGAAATTCCGCGCGAATTTCCTTTTAAATCATCACCTCGGCGTAATGCGCGAACTTACGCACAGCAGGGTGAGAAACTTTTTGAAGGGAAAGTTCGAGAGAAGGCGTGAAATTTACCCGCGAACTTTCAGTAACGCCGTAGATCTTCTCCAAGGCGACAAACGCTGCGCTCTCAACGGGATTTTGATGAAATCCCACGCGGTTTATGAACTACCATGTCGAGCCGCGTCGCCTCAACTATGGAAAGTAATCTGATCTTTCGTTTGTGAAAGTTCCTCGCAGCTTTCCCTGGCGTTTCGCGTTTCTTCGATTGTAATCTATCGTTCAAAGTGAACTTACAAGTTTATGGTGCTGGCAAACCTTTAATCCACTATTATTCCACTTTTATGCACTTTCTTTAAACGATTCTCAAACCATATTCTATCCAGGCTTACGGTCTCATTCGCGGAATTCCTTGTTTCGACAGAGATCAAAAATCGATTTCTCGGCGTTAGTAGATTCTTAATCAGTTTGTAAAATAAAGCCAAATCTTGTTGAATCTTATTGACAAATCTTATTAAGAAACTTTTACAAAATTCCAGAAAAAAGTTATAGATGTCGAAATAGCATAACACAATATTCTGTCACATTCTGAGTAATCGACTAGGATGTATCATGTATGAAACCATATTTTTCAATCAGGAAACTAAAATATGCATCGACTTGACGTGAGAATTTGTAAACTATTCATATGTAACTATATAATTCTTCTTATTTTACGAATGAACGAAGATTATTATATTAGAAGAAACGATACTTTGTTTCAACAGCCGCTATTTTGACAATTATAAAAATTGTTTTAATTTTTGTAATTCGTGCCATTAAACGCTTCGTACAAACGATAACAAAGACTTATTCTGTATTCTGGATCGATTTATGCAAAATCATTTTTACGACGTAGTAAAAAGATATTGTTTTCGCAAAGTTAAATGAAACTTTCTTCTTGTGTACACAAATTATATATATATTATAAATATATATTATAAATATATTTTAAAAAATATATATACGCTATATAGAAGAAGATAATTTTAGTAGTAGAAGAATATCGTAATAAATATGAAAACAGATCCTATGAATATTTATTATTCTGCATGAAAAATTTGTTTAAAACTGCACTCAGATCAACTCCCACATTATTATGTAGATTATTATGAAACAGCTTCCGCCATTATTATCTTTATTTCTAAAATTTATAATCTAAATTTATAATTTCTCAAATTAATAGGAACAACTAATTTACATTCGTAAGTATTACACTGACTTAATTTTTAAAAAAGTATTCTATTAACACACCGATGTTCCTTTTCAATATTTAACAGTATACGTTCCTATTTATTAAAATTCACAACGCGTTTATAGTTAAACTAGCAAAGAAGAACTACTGAAAAATAAGCAAGGCAGATGAACTTGTGGGGAGAACCAGAATTAGGAAAGTAAAATGTTACAACCCAGCTAATTATGTATAAATGTGAAACGTAGATATGAGTAATTTAATATATTTACTTACATCAAAACGTAGACACTTAAAAATACAGTTAAATTTAATTTACACCTACTCTAATACTTTTTCACGTAGTATATTGGAACGAATAATACTTTTCTTAATATTCTTAATATCTTTGTTTGATTATTTAAAATCGGTACAGGAAAATGAGATAGTACCGTATTATTATCATTATTGAATTGTCTTCTTAATTTGCACAATCATCGCTATTCTTTATAGACTTTATAAACTCAGAGGATTGAATAACAATAAGATAAATTCAAACTTAAAATAAAAGCGAGTACACGGAAAGTATCTATAAATTTTGCATTAAACTGGCATTACTTTAGTCTAACGAAAAAATATTAAAATGTAGACAGCAAATGGCATGCATAAAATATAAAAGTACGCAGTAAAGGAAAAAGGAACAACGAGAAAAGACGAATAATAAGTAATGCCTTTGGCGTTCTATCAAAGACTATGTTTTTACATGCATTATTCTCATTAGAATGTATGATTTTTACTTTCTCTATGGTATTGAAAACTCGTCATTGATAAAATATCGTTATAGTTTCAAGTAAGAACTAATAACGAATGCCAAATTATTAAACATATTACTCATCTTTTATTTAATATTGGAAATCATTACTTTGCCAGAATGGACATTAAAATTATAATTAGGAAACGTAAAAAATATAAATATAAATATATATATATATATATTTACATATATACATATGTAAAAGCACTAATATATTAAAACATAAAACTGTAAAAAGTATAACTATCGACGAATGATTAGGTATAGATGAATTCGATACAAAACAATTTTATCAGAGTTTCTAATATATCAATCACTTTTTCTCAGATATACGGCTTCATGGTAGGGCGAACAGCGGTAGCTATAACGATGGTGAAAACGCTGTAGTAACAAAAGGACGAAAAAGCATCGACGGCGAGGTACGACCACGAAGAATCGACAACACGGCACAATCGATGTCATCCAGGGGTTCTAGTTCGAATTTTCTGGTACAATCTACAGCGGCCATCTGCATAATCCTACTATCTGCCCTGTCGTAGTCATGTCAGTGTCTACCAGCGAAAAGAACGGTTATTCGAGGAAAATCCTTCGGGGATCAAGATTCGTCCTGTTCATCGTCATTTATCTCATCCGCGAAAGGGATCAATTAATGGGTGTGCTTCGATGCCGCAAATTTATCGACAACTATTGCCTTTGTCGTCGTTGTGACTGAAATCAACGAAACAGTTTTTCTTGTTGTAAACTTTGCACTAATGTTTGCAAATTAGGCGATTAATGGAATTTCTAGTAATACCACTGACGAGATACTGCGCCTCGTTGGTGATAATACATTTGAATACTTGTACCAGATATTCGGCAATGTGATTACACCTTTGCGTATTCGCAGAAGTTCGTAGACTCTAGCTGTAACTCAACAAATTGTACAATTCACTTAGTAATCTGCTCGTTACACGTAATTCGTCCGTGAATAATCATTTTAAGTTTTTCGAAAATTTAGACTATAATTTAACTTCAATAGCTATTTTTTTCCTAGCTATTCTTAGTTATTCTTTTTAGAAATACAGATATTATTCTGTGTCCACGATTCGTATATATATATATGAAATAATTAATTTATATTCGATTTTCTTTCCATTGTAATCTATGTTATTTTAGTAATATAACAATTAATTTTATTTGTAGATCTCGTTTATTTGTAACGCATATTAGCTTGATTACACTTAATCTTCGTAAATGAACAAATTTATAAATATGGAGTATTTTATATGCTTTACAGCAAAACGAAATTGTTTTCTCTAGAAATCAGCAGTAACAATAACGTCTATTGAATTAACCATAAAATCTATTGAATTTGCTAATATGATCAATAAAAGACAGTATAAACATATTGGCTTGTTGTAAATGTAGTTGAATACAAACTTTTATATAAAATTTATGTACATTAATACTCACTTTGACGTATTAGCATTTGTTAAGAAATGGCAACCAAGAAACATTAACATTAATATTCAATAATATGCATATTTTCATTCCTCTTATTCGATAAAGAAATCATAATTACTGTTATTGACATTTTATCAGTTCGACCAATAAGCATCGGAGGCTTTTGAATAATTATATGTACCGAATATGACTCATTTATTTTAAATTATTTAAAACATTAATTATTATAAGAAGATATCGTTTGCAATATACTTTTACACAGTAGAGCCGCGTTAATTGAATGCGATACGGATTCAATGACTTGTTAGAATCAATGAATCCATAGAAAGTGTTTAAAAATCTGAATGAATAAAAGAAATTATTGTTGATCGATAATTTGTCGCTTCGAAGTGATAAATTGAAGTAAGTAAAATCTTTCTAATTGCTATTTTCTTGAATCGATTGAAGGAGTAGAGATATCTGCTGTCAAATTAACGAATCCGTCCAGGACGTGCAATTATCACGGCCCTATTGTAAATCAGGTTTAATATACTGCTGACATGTCATGTTCTTTCATTCATACATATACTCGTATTGAGCTTGAGCAATATTTAGGTAAAATATTTGAAAAATAATTATTTGAATATCACCCTATTTGATTAGATACCGTTTCTTACGCTTACTGATACATATTTCCCCTTAGCTTTTAATATAAGCAAATGATTTTTCTCCAAATTATTTAATTACTTATTAAATGAAATTTTTATTTATTTTCATATGTTGTGTTCGTGTAAATATTTCGTGAAATAATATTCGAAATAATTTCTGACTTTATTATATCAATATTAACAACTACGTCAGAAATACTGATATTTTTCACAGTGTGTGTTATTTAAAAATAACTGGAATTAAAATAATTCCATAACAAACATATAACAAATGTTGGGTTTGTAAAATAATGTTCAGTTATATTATTTATGACTTAAATATATACACGATAGAATATTTGAAATTGAAACGAATCGAAATATTGTACAGATGATTAAGATATATCTGAAATGGAAATAACACAGCAAATGAAATGATTCGTTGTTTACAAATTTTTTATTTTTATTTTGAATAAAATTTGCACGACTCGGACTTGTATATGTTTTATAGTATCGAATAATTTATACTGTACAATGTTGGTTCTGCGGCAACAATCATGTAGTTGTTGCACTTGCACTTCGCGTCATCGTTTCGTGTACATTACAGTCTATTTCTTCAGGATAGTCCTAAAAGTAAGGCTTTCAATTTATTAATTTTTTATTATTTATTAATTTTTAAGGGTTCTTCATTCATACGGAGCGATGTCCCGATTGGCTGATCAAACAGATGATTCAACTGGAATGTTTCACCTGGATGCTCACTTCGTAAAATCTAACCGGAAGTCGTTAAATTTGATTGACCAATCAAATTAAAAGATTGGGACAACGGGCTGTCGTATCGGGTTAACGTTATAGCCGCTGTGTCCCTGTACAAATTGTTCGAATGTTTCAAAATTTCGGTTGCTTAGCTGTTCTTTCTGAAGAAGTATACAGATATTTTTGCAATAACCGTTGTTTTTTCGAATCATATGGCATGACCTGTCTCGAAGTGATATGATGCTGGCTAATCGACAAAAATGTTTCAAGCGAATTTTGCTCCCGTGTTCTATCAATGTTAACGATTGTGCTTGATTGAACTCATTATCAGTATAAATGGAAAGAACGGGGCTTACAATCCTTAGTTTCAAGTCTGTTCTGAAGAAGTAAACGACAATGTCTATGAAACGTTTACGCGAAATGTAAGTGCAAAGTGCAAGTGCAATAATTACGATTGTTCCCGAAATATGTACATCGTGACATGTCACCATCGTGAAATCTAAATCTTACTCTTCAGTTTAATTTAATGACTGAATATATCAATTCATGACGAAAAGAACAGAATTAGAATGCAATTCATAAATATGATTCTGAATATTTTATACAACGAAAATCCAATAAATTAATTTGTTTCAAGATTTTTTATAAATCTCGTTTATAGCTTAGATAGGTTAAAGAAACGAGTATTGCAAGAAATATGGTTGAAAATGTTTTTTGATCGTAGATTTCGATTTCTACTACTGTATAGATTACAAACAAAATTCATAAATATGACTTTGAAGGCCAAATAACAATTACGTATTACACAAAGATAAGTATTTTTATATTTTCTCATGTCGAATGTCTTATTATTTCAAATCTTATGAGATTCAAATCGTAATAACTGCATACTTTCAACAAGTAAATTTTATATGTTCCATATTCTATTCAAAATATATATATTCAGAATAATATAAATATAATCTCTTAACTTCAAACTTTAATTTTATTAGTTCGAATAAATTAATTGTTTCAAAGAAATACCGACACTACTAATTGTATATTTCTTTTATAGCTCACGTATTCTATCATATAATACTCAGTTTGTAACTAGTCAATCTACGAAAGATTGTATGTTGAGTAAGTGCTTCAAAAAAAGAAAACTTTTACATTACCTCTATTATATCTTTATATTATCTTTATTATATTGTTTATTAATTCACTGTTAAAAATTAACGCATTCACACGTGGAAATAAGATATGGTTTTTATTACGATTATAGAGCAGTGTTTTTAATATTTCTTTGTTATATATAGTACTTTTAAAAATACAACTAGGTATATCTTTTATTAATTAATTGTATTAATTTTAAGTAGTAAAAAGAATGAATATTCCAAAAAAGGATGTAAGATATCGTTGCGTCCTATTTTATACATATTTCTATATAATATTTATTGTAAATATTAATAAATAAACAAATATATTTGATTAAAGAAATAAAAATTAAAGAATATTCATAATATTCAAATTGCAAAAATTATGTACATAACCAATGTTAAATATTTGAGTTTTCTAATTGAAATAATTTGATTCAAATATTTTGATAAGTACCTATTAAAATCATAATGAAATTTTTACTATGTGTATGAAAATATTTTATTGATGAATTTAGTATAGTAGTTTTTATTATTTATTATTAATATTATCCGTGTAGAATATTTTTTTTTATTTGTTATAGAATTTTAATTGCTCTCAGTTATAATCAAATTTATCAATTATAATGTTCAGACAAATGAATTATCAAATAAGAAATATAACTAACACTGCTCTAAGCGAAAAATATTTTAAGCAATTTTTATTTATTTTATGCTCGAGTATCGTATAACGTTGCAGACTATCCTCTTGGCATCGTAGGCTCTCCTCTTTATCTGCTTTGCCCAATATTATCGATTTCTCTCCTTTCTTTCGTTCTTTATTCGTCAGGTGAAAAGCCCTGAAATCATACGCATCGTTAGCCAAATGAGATCCTTTCATTTCCATCAGTTCTACAAATGGAAATGATAGAACTCCTTACTGATACACTTTCGTTCAACTGTTTTGCAGAACGTTTCTTGTAATTATCAAAGTGACGATCATCGTTAATTGTATGTTTTACCTGTAGATGTTTCCACTTTTCTAACAGCACTATAGTACTACTTCTTGATAAAAATTAAAACTATCACCCCAAATATTTCTCTTTAAGTAGATGAATGTTGTAGACTTATAACTCATACTATGATAATTCATTTCGAACGTCAATAGTAGTTTATGTACTTCGTTACCTGATGAGTTATACTAATTAGTTACCTAATTAGTTAATGCATATTCGGCCTAATCGATGTGTAATTAAATTAGTGTAGTACCATGCGCAAACCCTAAGTATATACACATTACGCAATACACGTACTTATACATAGTTATTGCGCAATGGTAGATTACCAGAAAAGTAGCGTAAACCAATACATTGTTTCTATATTGATTAATGTATTTAGAATCACAAGAAAAACGTAATCGTTAAAAGAAAACTTTGTATAATTCATGTGTACATGTATGTGTATACAAATGTGTATATGTTACATTAGGATAAGTACTCGTATTGAGTGTTTGAATGGTTGGACGAGATTTGTTGTGTCCGAGGAAAATAAAACCGAAACAAGAACAATGTGTAAAATCCAACAGGAAAAGTTACATGTACATTTTCTCTTAGAAGTAATCATCTGCATATATCTGTACATATGGCAAATATATGGTATGTAATAGGAAAATATTGAATCTGAACTATAATATAACATATAATTGAATTTGTATATATTAAAGAATGATCTACGATCATACATCGAATGAATAGAAACTGTTTGTACATATATAGTTTAAGAAATAATTTATTGCTGAATTAAATTTCTTTGTATATACTTCATATATTTTAAACCAAATAAGAAGATTATAATGTATAATTCTCGTTTAAATTATCGTAGATTTTAAGAAAATTAATTTTATTTCAAAATTCATGTCTTGTTGCTTGTGTAAATACTAATACTTGTAATCGTAGAACTATTTGTTCATGCAGTATTTTTTATTTTTCATTTTACTTGTTCTATGTACGTATTCCAATATATAATGATCAACATCTAGATTCAAAATTGTAAATATTACTTATGGAGAAGTATTGCGTATGTGCACATCTATTGTTAGGGTTGTGCGTTGTAAAATGTATTGACAATTAATTTCGTTAACGATAAGCAGAAATAACTACTTGTGTATTTGAATGAATCAAAAGTAGTAGGCTTTTTATATATTGAAGTTTCATTTGTACGAAATTTTACACGTGTAAACTACAGATATACACATATAGTTGATGAAGGATGTTATAAGGAAGCTTAATATACTTAACAAACATATTATTACTTAGTTATACTAAACATCTTTTGATATAACAGATCTGTGTAAGACATTTGTAATACTTTATAAACAGAGAGTAAATTTATTTATTTATGCCATGAATAAATAAGAGATAGTTACAAAAAATATAATTCAGGACGATTTTTGCTTATCGTTTGCGAAATTTATTGTAAAATCTGTATATAGGAGTATTAAAATAGTTAAATTTATAATGTACTAGTTTAAGTTTAATTGTGACAATTGTAGCAATTATTAATATAATAAGAAGTATTATATTTACCTCAGTGAGCTTACTATTGCCTCCTAGATATGCAATATTTGAAATTAATGTCTTCTTATTTTATTTCTCTGACGAAACAACGAATTCTAATAAAATATCTTATAAATCTAACTTTATGTACTCGTTATATGTATATTCATGTGTTTTATGTGATGCTACTAAAAAATGTACTTACGTAACAATTTAGCAAGATATTGTATGATAATTGTAAGTATAGAAATTATTAATAGATTAATATCATCAATCATTGTTATCGTTTATATTTTAAGTATTTTAATAGGTTTCTAATAACTCTATGTAAATTTCGTATACAGAAATTAATAAGAGGGCATTAAAGTCAACTTGTTGTATTTTAAAGAATTGTGTGACAAATTTCGTAGACAAAAATGAATGAAAACATTATCTTTGCATCAATCTAGATTTAGATCGAATGAAATTCTAATTGAGAGCAACAGAATGATTGTTACTGACTAGGGAAAAGGAATAGAAAGTATGAACATTTGATTTGACATGTATAACGAAAACATTCCATGTGTATAGCCGTATTTCTCATAAAAGCCATTCAAGTATCAAAAAAGATATGTCTCTCTATAATTAATATTATTTTACTCACACTCTCATGGAGTTGATATTAAATGCGATTTTTAAATTATAATTCAAGGTTTTGTTAACGATGACTGTTTGATCTTAAAATATATAATGATCGCAAATTGACTTAAAGATATAGTTATGTCGAATACCCTATTTTTTAAATCTAATTAAAAAAATGTCGTGATAAATGCATAATGCGATTATATTATGATACGTAGCATAGGAAAATTCAATCGTAAAATCTTAAATGCAATTTAGCTAAAATGTATCTTAAGTAATTAAAGAAAGTACTTTGTATTTAAAACATACATACTAGTCCTTTATCCTCAATAATATTGTTAAACTTCCCTATGAATTCTTAAAATCTTTTTTATATTCTTTTTTATATTATATTTATATTTATTCTATCTTTATGTGGCAGGACACTTTTCTACTATCTTAGGTATAAATCCTTCTCAATTTATTGAAGTTCTTCGTGCAGGCCTTCTAGATGTAGTCTTGCAGCTCGTCTGTGATATCAATTTCACAGTTCACGATAAATAAGCTGAAGTTGCTTTAGAATCTAGAATAAACTAAAAGTTTAATCACCGACTTTTTCATATCCCATGTTTTGAGGGTCACTTGACCACTATGTCATTTTTGTATTGCATGCGACGTTACTAATTCAATATAGTAGTGTCACAGATCCTTAGTCAATGCTTGATACGAATTCTGTATCTATTCTAAACATTTATTCTGTATCTCGTCGATGATGCTACAAATTAAAATTATCACGGTCGAAACAACTGTTCTTCAAGTGGGACAATATCATCGTCTGTGATAATGTTGTTCATAATCGACAGTCGATCTTTTACCAACATGGAAATTATCATCAGTTAATATTGTAGTACAAGAATAATTCTCCGTAGCAAATCGTAGAGAGAGTAAGAAATGCCGACTTTATCTAAATGAATATTTCAAAAAATGAGACACAAAATCGTTAAAGATATAGACACAGTCTGTGATATTAGGTCTATCTTATATATATATATATATATATATATATATATATATGTATTCGTCTATGATACATATCTGGTATCTATTTATATTTCTGGAAGAAAACTGTCGCGATGTGTAACTAAATCAGTTAGTTAGTATAAAAAGTTTACATCATATGACTGGTAACGTCTCGATGTAATTATATTAATGAATTAATATTGAATTTTACATTTTATGCTTACATGGTATGGAAACTCATCATGATCACAGGTCAGTGCCACAATCAATTACGACTGTATCTCGGTCGGTAAGTCTGCTATTTATTATCAAGACATTACCATAAAGAATATGTAGTTACATTTCATAATTTCATCTAAAAATTTTTTCGGTAACATCTTAATTTAAAACTCTCAAGATTAGCTGAATCACGAGTAAAATGTTAATACGTTACTTGTATGTAATTGTTGTTATATGTGTCCGTAGTATTTGAACATATCCTAGTTTTACTCCATCCAAATTAATTGATGCAAATAATAATGCAAATTATCCAATTGGTCCAAATTATCAAGGAAATGATTAATTTTGCAGATGTCAAGATATACACTATTTGTAAGAATTACAGGAAAAATGTGCTAGGTAGAGTGCGGATGTTCATGCAAATGTGTAAGTTGGTAGAACGTTGATAGAAATGCGAAGCCTATACAGAAACCTGTTTTATCACTAGGAGATTCTAAAAATACGTTTTTTTATCCTACATGCATTGCATAATGCACATGCCCCCATATCTATTTTTTAACATAATGTACGAACATATTGCATATTTTGTGCATATATCTGTGCACACATGATATATTATCTTACAATATTGAATTCCTTTGCTATCATCGATTGATTATTCATAAATATCAGCAGAACATTGTTATTGAAATAGATTATTTGGAACAAATATTTTCAAGACTGAACAGTTCTTCTTAAGAACAGTATTGTATCAATAGTATTCATTATAATCAGATTAATACTAAATACTGAATATACATAGACTAATCCACAATTTCTACTACAGTTTAATTCAGATCGGGCATAGTAAGAAGTTGCAGTGTGCCTATTATCTAATAAAATGCTGAAAACAAATAAAAGACAAACGTTGATGCAACGCTGGTTTCAAGATTCAGGCGCATCTAGTTTTAAAATTGATGAAAATCTGGAAATACTCGATCCATAGTTTGCGACAAACATGTTAATATTAATTAATATATACATACAGATGGTCTCAAAAATACTCAGACGCTTGCTATAGCTTTGACTTCTATGTTCTATATTTGAAATGAATAATAATAAAACAGCATAAATGTTCTGCAGTATGTTGAGGTGTAGTATACATATAGATGTCAGAAAGTAAAAGAACTTTTGATTTAAAGCAAACCGTTGTCTAAATATTAAAAGAAATGTGGAAAAAAGTGAATTTTCATGTCTCAAAAATATAAGGACACCGATATCTTTTTTGTTCAGTAACATTGTCATGTAAACATTTTTATTGTTTTATCTATATTTATTTCAGATACAGAATATAGGAGTCAAAGCTATACTAGTGTTTAAATATTTTCGAAACCAACTGTACGTATATGTGGAATTTTAAAATTGTAGAAAAAATTAGTAAAATTGTACTAGCCATCCTCTTATTAAGATTTGAAGTTTGATGTGGAAATAAATGGCAAATAAATGACTAATGCGTGCGATGTTGTAAAAAAAGAAATTTTATATGGACTTAGCACAAGTCATGATCGCCGTTAACAGGCCTTGACATACATTAAACAATGTAGCATGAAGTAACCTTTTAGCAAAAATAAAACAGATCACAGTATACAGATGAGTCAGCGCTAAGAAAGAATTAATTATTTAGGTGATTTCTACAAAATATAGCGAATCATTATATTTGGATATCCATAGACAAAACTAGTAATATAATGGGTCACTACATATATATAGTGACCCGTATATATATAATCTACACCGACATCTTTTGTGGATAAATTACTTTCCCACCTTGTCAAATTTAACAGTCTGTGAGAACGAAATATTTACAGAGCCTATCAGCGTCGTAAATTAAAAAATTTGTAACGTTCGCAAATTTTTATTTTTGTAGTCACACGTTATGACAAGTAATTATTATATGTTAAGGTTAGAGCTATCAACGATTCCGTCACTTGCAAAAATTGACTCATTAGGATTTGATACGTTCTTGGAATCTAACGAATGCTTAATTGGCTCGTTCGTATGCAAAAGTCTAGATTAGAAAGCGCAGAATGCAATAAGATCATAGAGCCGCGGCAAAAAACTGTGAAGAAATACCTATATGAAAGTAGCCGCGTGTAATTCGTAATGAGAATCACGTCGATGTCGACGTAGCCCGTCTTCGAAACCCGTAATTACCGGCGCCGATGGAAGAACCGAGACTGGGTGAGCAGCCACCTTTTAAAAAGGTGTTAAAGCGTGCCGCGAGCGTGGTTGGCTAGGTGTTAATTTAAAACAAACCAAAGGATAGCCGCAATTCGGAATCTAAGGATCGCTGACTATCCTCTATTTTGATCCCAGACACACCGCGATTCTGTTCAACTGGGCCATACCTTCAGTGACGTATCAAAATCTTACACACATTTGGATCTAAAGCAATTGACATTACTTTAGCATGTAACAATAATATTTTGAAAAACTTCCGTTTCTTCATAATATTGATTAACTTAATCATTGATATAATATATAATATAACATCGTTTGTTTAAATCCATCGTTTTCTTAACTTTTGTCCTAATAATAACATTAAACAATAGCTTGTAAAGCTATTTTAATGTAACTTCGACAGTTACAGATTTGATTTATATGTTTCTTCGGAAGATGCATATGGTCCGAACGTTAACGAGACAGGTCTGGAGCTCATTAAGGTTTGGCTTTATCACGATCGAGGGAACATACGTATGGTGAAAGGTCTGTTTTCCAAATTGAAAACAGCGTCGTATCACGGCCACCGATCTTTGATGTATCTCGTCTTGCCCTCTAATCGCCAGTTAAAGGCGCGAAGTATCGCGATCTGCAATCTATCGATCTCTGAAATTAGCATTCAGGGCGTGAATCTTTTTCTTAATCTCACAGGGCCACCGACAACTTTCCAAGTAATTTCTTCACCCTTAGGCGACGACCATGTACGTGATCTATGCAAACCGTTCGATGCGATCTTCGGTAATATACGATTTCTGCTTAATTCTTACCCGGCCGAGATAAAAACACGACGGTATTTTTTATCCTTGTTATTCGTGAATAATTATTATAATCACAGAATATGGAGTAATTGTACAAGGTGCGTAAATAGGTACGTAGAACTTATACACGGAATATGTACTTTCTGTTCTCCCAATAAATGGTGGAATACATAATTTACAAGTAAAAAATAAGAAAAATATATGATATGAAGTTTGACTGTATATATATAAAACTCCAATCAATATATATGTATATTATTGCAAAATAGTAGGCAAATTGATGAATTTTTCATTATAGAATTTGAATATAGAATTCATTATAGAAAAGTCGATCATGTTTACTTGCTTATCTGTATTTAAGTATATTGCGTTTTCTATCTTAAAATGATTCAGTATAAATAATAGATAAATAGTACATTTTATAAGTTCACCTTTCATATGTTACAAAAAAGAAATACCATTTTATTCTATATATGCCTTTTATAATCTTGTTCCATAACTTCATAATATAATATTTATACTCATATGATTTCTTATAATATTACTTCGTATGGTTCATTTTCTTTTCTTTTTTTCAGTTAGAAAAATTAATAAATTCTTGAACAAAAATCGTAATACTTGTATAATATAATTTCATTATTAACCATAATTAATAAATTGTAATTTTTTAATACATTCCTTTATTTTAAATGTTTTAAAATGTTCTATGCATCTTAATTTATTTTAATTCTCATTTTTTAGTTTACTTGATTTTATATCGCCGATCTTTATGGAATTATTCACAACATCTCAACATTTTTTTTTTTATTGGCATTAAATATATCTAATAATTAAATATAACAAGTGTATAATAATACAGTAAATATTTAATAATAATTAAACAGATTCAGATGTTATTATAAATTAAACGTTGATAAATCGGAACATTAAGAGTAGTTTTTAAGAACAATTTTCAAAGTTGGATAATTGTGTAGAATGAAAAAAATTGTATTTATATTTAAATAGCACATTTTATGTTAACTCTGTAATCGATATATGAAAATATTGAACTGAATAAACTGTTGTTACTTTAATGCTAAACGAAAATGATATAAAAAAAAGATAAGAGATAACTCTAAGCGGCTTTTTACTGCGAGACATAGGGTAGACGCGTGGCTATATTTTATGAGCGGGGGCGTGAAACGGATAATTTCCAGAGGAGGGAGAAAGCGATATCCGATCGTATATCAGAGCGCAGAATAGTCGGTCGCCTTCAAATTATCGGAAACAAGGGCGAAACTAATGGGCTAACTCGAGCCATCTGGCTCCGTAGGGCTGGCCGATTTCACGCCAATTCTCGATCACTGTTTTCACGCCTCAGAAACCAAAAGAATTAGCACTGTGTTAAACGAACCTTTGTTAACTCATCACATCGATTGTTTGTCCAAATTTTTCTCTTTACCGTATTTGCTTCGATTTACTCAGTGTTTGTATGCTAATCCCTTAATAGTAAATGGCACTTGATTGAATAATACTAAAATTGCTACAGGAAAGAATATGAATTTCTATGTATACAGGACCTGGTCGAATAATACGAAGAAGGCACGACGTGTTGAGAAAAATCTAAGAAAAAAATATACGATAACATTTTTTCGTTCAAAGATTAGTTTTCGATAAAATCGATTTCTTTTTTACCATTTTAAAAATTTGTATTCGATAATACAAAAACTAATTACTGATTTGGAAACTCGAAATATCCTCAAAAGCGTCATTATATATTTCCGTTACAACAAGAGTATCACTTCTACCAGGTCTGTAATTACCATAATAGAAACATAATAG
This sequence comes from Bombus pascuorum, assembly GCF_905332965.1. Taxonomy (NCBI): domain Eukaryota; kingdom Metazoa; phylum Arthropoda; class Insecta; order Hymenoptera; family Apidae; genus Bombus; species Bombus pascuorum. The sequence goes on along the minus strand of NC_083490.1, from coordinate 14,853,330 downwards.
AAAAATTGATAAAATATCTTTGTTGAAAGTTCAAAATTGTTTCGTTCCTTTTTGGATAGTAGTAACTCGTAAATACTGCATAGTTATTCTTTACAGATACCATAAACGTATGTATGTACGTATACATATAGATGCATGATGAATCATGTCTAAGCCATAATTGCATTCGCACGTAGTACATTTTGAAACTTCTTGAAAACTAAGCCTCGCTCGAAAAAATTTTATTTTATATTTCTCTTTAATTCTTTTTTTGGAAAGAATTACCTAATTTTCTTCTACACATGTTATTTGTTCGTACTTTTAAATATTACAAGAGATTGTTACTCCATTTGATCAGCATTTGATACATAATATTAAAACTTGAACGTGTTTTTAATAATAGCATGAAAATTAGCTAACATCCACCGAATTGGGTACAATGACTCAGCTATGTTGGAGAGTATTTGGATGAAAGCATCAAGATTAAACATTTATGTAAAGAATAAATTCTTTCATTATTCAAGAACACAAAGTATAGCTTGAAACATGATAAATTAATTTTTTGCGATTTCAGAAGAATTAAACGTTTTATACCAAGTACCATAACTCATATTCAATGGGTAGCTGGCAAAGACTGTTTATATTTTACGTGTGCTTTTATATTTTCGTAACGAATAACATACCTACATTAACATATTTCTCTTACATATAAAATACAATAACTTGTATTCTTCAACTTCTCAAAAAGCGAAACTGTTTCTAATCTTTCTGATGATACCTACATATATCCAAAGTTCAATTTCTAAGAACTATCAGCTATGTTTATATTCTTAAATTTCACAAGAAACGAAACTGGTTTTAATCTTACCGACGTAGATGTATACCTGAAGTTTGATTTCTAAGAACTAGTGAATGGCTACCGTCTCACAGATTTGATTCCCGCAAATAATGATCAATGAAACAGAAAGATACTCGACACAGAAGAACACTATTGTATTTTCATTTCGTAATAAATGAAACTTCTATAAAATGGGTGAATATGTCTCCTCTCAAAAGTAACTAAGAGATCGTTTAATCCTACTGCTGTAATTGCGACCGCTGTTTTTTTCTTTAGATTGGAAACTGCGTGACACAGCTGCGAAAGCAACAGCTGGGTTTCTTCCTGAAACTTTTTTGCTCGGTCTGAGAAACTCCTGACTTATTAGAGAAGCGTAATTATTGCAGTTGCAACAGATAAAATTGAGTGTCCATCAAGTAAGAAAAGTCGGTCATGGTATGTAAACTGTCAAATAAAACTGATTTGTGGAAAATGACAATTACAATTCCAGTTACGATTATAGATGTCTCCGCTACTACTAACTTTAAAGTATAATATTAGTATTTAAACGATGCAATATCTGATAATACCATTCAATGGTGGTAATAACAACATATATTGAAAAAAAAAATTCGATGCAAATAATATGTGTATAAATGCAAAATGCTATAAGCAATGTAATCTTTTGTTAATCCAAAATTGTATATTGTTATCAGAATTTCGAAGTACAATTTATTGAAAAAAAGGTCTTTTCAATTTTTAATTTTATAATCAACACATAATGAAACATAATCGTGAATATATACTGGAATAAAAATCAGATCTTTAATGTTGAATAAGAAAAAATATAAAGATTGTTATTGATATTATAAATTTTATGTTGTGGACTTTTTAAGTTTTAGGTGGAAGATGTAAAGGATGATAAGGAAGATAAGGATGATAATAATATTTGTTTAATACGTTACTTTATTTCTTTATTATTTAATCTATAACAACTCGTTTTTTAAGAAGGTGAATTAAAATTAATATAATTAGTTTCTTTTACAAGCAATTTGTAGTTGTATTACTTTTTTAATAACTTTTAAAAGGGATTTATGATTCCCACCAAAGAGAATTGCTAACGTATCCCCAAGGAGATACATTTTCACAAACTGTACCCGCGATCGCATCTCGAACTGGTATTGTTAATATTCTAAAGTTCACATCGGTGTAGTTCAAAGTTGACAGTAAGAATACTGGCATTCTATCTGATATGATCCATAACAAACCACGATTTACCTAGAAATGAAAAAGTTGTATTTGTCATTTTTCAATGTTTTACGTGTAGTACAAAAGATATTAATACAGCGATGATTGTAAAAGATTGTAAAAGATATTTTATGATTAGTACTTATAATTCCAAATATATCTAAATACTTAAAAGCAAAAGTATTATTGGAATAATGCCACGAAATAGATTCTAAATATTACTTTAATTTGAAATTTTACTTAAATCAATTTCTAAATATTAATTTTTAAATTTTATTTTAGATTCGATATCCACATTTGTTTTCATTAAACGGAACGAATCAATACTTAATGTGTTTTGAAATTTTGAATGGATAAGAAATAAATATAAATCTTTTTGAATATATTACATAAAGCATTGAAATCAAAATAGTACATCTCTGATGAACTACTCGACGCTTACCTTCCTTGTGTAAGAAAGAAAAGTGTTACTCACTTACTTATTACTCAGATAACTTTTGAAATTTTAGTTGCAATATTACAATTATATTAATTTATTATATAGAGAATAATAAATCCAGAAGAAATTATCATTTTGGACAGAAAATGAAATGACATAAAAAGGAGTAAAAGTAAATTAAGGTTAGGGATTGAATGTCTTTTTTAAATAAAATATCAAATTATACCTTAACGTCTGCTGGGAATATCATAGCTTCGTCGTGTCTAGCAACGACCGCATGGTTTTCAGGTGCATATGGTAACACAGAATTCCAACAGCCTACTGCATTTTGATCGATTAAGTTGAAAAATTGAAGTCCATTTTCATCCATAACAGAAGAAGTGCAATGGCCAAGTGGTCCTCTTTCAGGAAGAACCTATCAATATTAATAATTTATAGCAATAACTTCATTTTTTATAAAATATAGTTTGTGTTATTAGCTTCTTAATCTTGTAAGATCAAATATTTCGTCATGTCAAGTAAACGACTCTATTGGGTATGACGGCATAATTCGTCATGACATAATATCGTATGGAAATAACTACTCATTCCAAATGTAATCATTTCGACATCAGCAAGAAAATATTGTCCGGTTAATAGATTAAGAATGTAATATTTGGGTCATAAAATGATGATGAAATTGCAAAATCATAAATAATTGCAATGCTTAAAACGAAACCATATATATATATGCACTTCCGCATATATTTCTGCATATGCTTCTGTTTCGTTTTGTTTGATTCTATAATTTTGTTGCAATCTGTACTTGTATTGTAAATTCATTACTAGATTCCAGACATTTATTCAAATTCGTATTTTTACGGTCATAACTACATAACAGATATTTTATTTGGGACATTTTATACGTGTACTGTATTATATACACTACAGATGCATAAATATTTGCAATATATTCATGATTAATATAAAAAATATCTTTGAAAGTACCTTCCTAATCAACCAATGAATACATAATTTAATAATTACATAGTCGAAGAAATATATAGATAATGTAAGGTATAATAAAAACGGAATATATAATATAAAATTGTGACAATTTAATAAGTTCTCTTTTTGTAAACTAATCTTCTACTACGACAAATTTATTTTCAAAACATTACTAAACGTAAGGATAAATAACTTGTCAATGTCTTTATCATATATTACAATTAAATACTAAAGGTAGTGTAATTATAATATTAATAGTAATAATAATAGTAATTTGTTATTTCTATTACGCAGACCTACCTGGAATTCATGGTAACTATCTTGAGACAAGTTTTCATCCCTTAAAATTCGTGTAGAAACTGCAAATTCTCTTCTACTACTTAGAGGATGGAAGAATAATGTCCTATATCCATTAGTAGCGATAGGAGATAAACTCATACCGAAGACTCCTTCCTCACCCCATTGGAAATTTATACCACCGATATTGTAGTCCCCGGCTAGAGGATCTGGCATGAAATAGCTATGTGTAAGTCGCCAAGATTTATTTTGTTCCCAAGAATATACGATCAGCCCATATCCAAGTTCATCAGACATATAGGCGAAAGCGTCCTCGCAACCGCCTTTTCCCAAATCGACTGCAATATTGGCGATGAAAGTGTTCTATATGAAGAAATTTAATTCGTTTATATAACCTGTTACGTTGTAGAATAAAACAGTTGCAAATACCATCTGATATTCTGAAACAACCATTTTCTCAGCAGCGAACATTTATGCATATATACAATTTGTAGTTTCAAGAAATAATAACTCTTAGGTATTTCGAATGTAAAAGCAGGCAATTATTTTAAATTTTCAGAAAATGGTATACGCTTGGAATATACGCATATATATATAAAAAATATGTATATTTGTGTATATATAATCCATACTTGAATGGATTAATAACATATGAGTTACGTAAAATAGCTTTGATACAATGTGATATAGTATTACCTCTAATGACGAAAAAGAGCATTTGAACTTAAATTGATTTTTTTTTACTGTTTATCGTATCAGTTCAATCAATTAGGTTACAGTGTTTATGTAATGTATAGTTTGTATAATGTATAAATGTTTAATTATGCAATGTTCAAAATATTACGACTTAATTGTTATAGTTTATTTAAAATGTTCTACAACCAAGTCTGTTTGTAGACTACTATAATTTTACGTTAATATAAGTATGTATGTACACTTTTGTTTCATGTCAATATTATATAATTTTATATTATACAGCTGTACGTACCATATTAATATCTTCAGCTCTCAATCTATATTGCCTCAAAATTTTATCCGTTGTTAAATCAAAGACATTCAGAGTGTAGGGACATGCCTGTATCGTGGTGTTTCCAATACCTATCGTACCAGTATCCAACACCCAGAGTCTGTCACAGACATCTGCGTGTATTCTGGAATAGAAATAATAATACTAAATTTCTTATTGTTTTGATGAAATATACTTGGATGCTTCCTATATGAAATTTAAATTCTGTCGCATTTTATATTAATAGATCGATTATTATCAACAATTTTTATAAATTTGTGGATACAATATTTAAAATTGTAACTGCTTGTAACTTTACGTTATTTTCCATATCTTTTTTGACAATAGGTTTTCATCCAATTTTTCGAAAGTTGTATACATATTTCCATACTTTCATATTTTCCATTTTAGTAGAACATATATATATATATATATATATGTATATATATATATATATATATAGTATAGTAGTTTCCATCATATTTTTGCAACAATTAATGTATCAATATTTTCATAATAGAGCTATACTAAAACAAACGAATGAAGTAAAAGTCGTGCCCAGTTCAGCGTAATAACACAATAAATGAATTTTAATTTTTAGTTCTTACAATTCACTAAACTGAAACAACGAATTAATTGGCTTCTATAAACTATAATATAGTCATCTAGATATAACTATTTATATAACTATCTTAGCTATGCGATGATTATTATGAAACTTCAATAAAAAATATTTACTTATTCAAAGAATCGTAATCGCCATGCTTCTGGTTTTTCGGGAGACAATCAAGCATTTCAGCCCTGAAGAAGTGAGCTATAATATTCATGATACGTGGGCGTAAAAGCGCAGCTCAACATACGTTTATTTTTTAAAAAACCAAAGACATAACATCCAATCATAGTGAAAACTTATTTAAATCTAAGATCGTAATATTCCACAATTTAATAGTTAGAAAATAAAAAGAACCTTTGTAAGTAATAACATTATTGGAAAAATTTTGCAAGTTATATGTTGATATTGATAGGGCTACTTTATAACTTCTTAGTATAACAATAAAACAGAATTTTATTTTAAAGCATATTATTGTATACTGTATTATATAATTTATTATATAGTATTTATAATTATTTATTCTGTATATATGTATGTCATGAGACAGATAATCATGATATGAACACTTATAGAACTTGTATTTTGGAAAATTGTAAACATTGTTTCTGTAATAGAATTGTGCAATTTACAACTTGTAACTTACGTATTTACTAATATGATAAATTAATAATTATGTGTAGGATAGCCCAGGAAATCTTTGTTACTTTTTCCGTGTGTTAAACAAGGAAAAGCGAGAGAATGTTCCCACACATTTGAGATTTCGTTAATAACAGATAAATGTATTGTTCAGTCGGTATATTTTCTATAGAGTATATCTGATATATGAAATAAAATCTAATCTATTCTATACGATTTTATCGTCTATTTTTCCCTTCTTTCAGAATGATCACAATTCATTCCACGTTTTTCCGTTTTAAACAAAATGAAGATTGCAATTTACATTCAACTAGAAGTTACAAAACGAATATAATTAATCATGTTAACGTTTACAAAATAACTGTTTTTCTTGGGAGATCTGTTTCGCAATGAGAAGCGATGAGAAATAGGAAATAATAGAAAATGTCATGTTTCACTTTTAACTAACTAATTGGATAGGTGCTATTTTCACTTTTATGCTACAATTCAGTCGTGTGATGTTATGTCTTGAGTAATATTACCGCAACTATAATAGTGCTACACGCTTGCGTGTATAGATGTAAAAATGCAGGGTGTCCCTTGTTTAAATATCAAAACTTCGACAACGTGTAGGGAACAGTTTTCGCTTGTTTAATTATTTATTTACAATTATTTATTCTGAGTGACTGAATCGTAGTCGTACGCGCGTCACTGCCGTGCGCTAAATGTGACCAAGACTGTATCTAATTGCAATTAGATTTGTCAATGTCAGATGTAATGCTTGTATTGCTACATTTAGAAATGTATTTCTGTAAAATAGATGATAACACGAATAAATAAGTGAAAATAGATAAGTGAAAAAACGAAAGCTTTTTTATTTCCTTTCTCGCGATTTTTTCTAAAATGGAGCAAAAATGAACAAATGTCTATAGAATTTTTTTCTTAGTTCATCGATTCTCCACATACTTCTAAAGTTTTGATATTTAAATTTGGGATACTATGTATATTATAGCTGTGTTAGAGAATCGATGTCGACCTTGAAGCATTGAAAAGACATGAAAATGGTAAAAGGGAAAACATAAATCTTGAAAAAAGGGAAAAATAATTTATTACTTAGTATACGTATGTGTATATGCATACCATAATTAATATACTTATATATAGTTCCGTGGTTACATTAGATGTAAAAATAAAGTGAAATATAAATTTCATAGATCCATTTAATGGATTGAATTGTATAACTACGTGGAAGAATCATAATGTTAAAAAAGATAGTCAAATAAGAAAAATGACTTAATGAAATTTTTCAAATTTTAGAAGAGTATATTATTTATTTAAAATATAAATTTTAGAAATTTAAATTCAGATATTTAGTTAGAATTAGTTGCATTAGATTACTTTTGAAAAATATAAAAAATAAGAAATTTTGTAGACATACAAAACATTACGTACCTATAAGCAGTAGTAATTGCACTACCACAAGCTCCAGCTTTGTTTTGTGCCCAATTCGGATAAGGGGTAAGTTTCGGTGAGCCACCTCGATTTGTATCGAGCGATATGTAATTTAATGTCGCCGGTATTCCTATAATTAACGAAAAGTGAATTATTTTTTTATAGAATTGCGCAAACTCTAGCGTATTAGATTCAATAGATATTTTACTCTTTGGTTTTGAATATTTATTTATATTATCTGATTAAGAATACGTTAGAAATATTGAAAATGTGATTTAATATTCATGGTATTTAATTGACTTTAAAAGTAAAATATTTTTCTAAGCTTTAATAATTAATGATTCTTGATTATATATGTTATTCCATTTTGTGTATAAAAATGTTTCATGTCTTCAAACATAATTATATTTATATATGTATGTATATAAACTAATAAAAAGTAAAAATATTACGCAAAATACTGCTTAAAAATGCTGCAAAATGTATAATAAATCTTAGCGCAATTGCAAATATCATAGTAATAGTTTATGTTGTGTTGCAGTAATTTAATCTTCTAAAAATAAGTAATAGAAAATATGGTTCGTTATCACATCACCCTAAAGTCTTAATGCGTAGTTTGACTTTTATTATTTCATAATACATATACAAAAAATGTTCGTTTAATAGAATTGATATATTGTGCAAATAATTAACATACTTATCATCATAAATGTAATACAAATAAATTCTTAATAACAATTTGTTTCACAATTACGTAAATGAGTAAATCGTGCTTTGAAATTGTCACTTTATTTAAATCCTGCAATTTGCTACATTTATATTTACATTAAGAATATATAGTATATAGAAAATATATATGACAGCATAATTTTCAAATCTATGAACAATTGATAAACTTATAGTATTATTGGATCATTAAGTATTATATTAATTTATAAAAATGAAATAAAAAGTTAAAATACAATTTCTTTCTCATAGAATATAACAGAAAAATTTAATTAATAAGTAATAGAGATTTCAAAGTCTATTTGTTTAATTATTTATAAATAATTTTCATAGTCGTATAAATTAATGTTTTATTATTACTTTCTTCATTAAATTGAGCATCACTGTTACTTGATTAAATATGCATATTATTATAAGAATGTGCGACACGCTCTTATGATTGATATAGTCGCGTGACTGACAGAAAGCCATTAAATTATTGACACGTGGAATTCCTGACCTTTCAATCTTATCGCGCTATATCCAGTTCATCTAGCATTATCTTAAAAATTTCGTAAATTGCATAGTCGAACTGGCATGACACGAAGGTATATAATACGGTGGAAAGTGTGCCCACGGTAATGAGCAGAACTTTTTTGATATGTCACGAGGTTTGCGTGACGAGGTTGTCACACGATCATTACACTCCAATATTGCGTTCGATACTCTAAAAAGACATGTAGACCTTGTCGCTGAACATTTTGAAAGACGTTTGAAATTTTTGAGATTGGTATCTTATTTAGTTAGCCCATTGTAACACTGTTAGATTTTATATTAAAGAAAAATTTTTGTATATACAACGTGTCATAATAATAACTTGAATTTTTGAGTAAATAAGTTCCATGGCAAAATATTATTCACTGAATCTATTATTATCAAATTATCAAAATATTCTAAAAAACTTACATGTAGGGAGTCAGTTTATATAATTTCAATTTATATTGTAATAAGACGTGTATATTATTATATATAGTATATTATGATAAATTATAATGTAGAATTAAGTTATATAGTATTTAATTATTTTAGTTGCCCTTATTAACGATTTGTATCTTTTGCAAGCAATTTATTCTTTATTTTTTTATTTTTATTTATATATCTAATTTTTTATTATTATCTATGATAGTGTGAAATTAGTTACATTAACTATATGAGAGTTCTATATTGCTCGTGAAAGACCATGCAATTTACAACTTTCCGAGATTAATTGAATGGCACATTCCCTTTCCTTTCCTTTCTCTCTTAGTATTTCATATCCTCTGTCGGACGGTCCAAGTAAAGCTGACATTAGAAGAAAGAACGATCCAAACAAAGCAGTCGCCGTATAAAAAAGTTGGCCTTAAAACAATACCAACTACGGTGGGCTTTGACGCATTTACAGTAGTTTCAGGAGACTGGTGAGATGGCAAGAATAGAAAGGAAATATAAACGAGAAATGGCAAAAGCGAAAGAAGAGGAAAAGGAAAACGATAGGTACGCTAAAGATCAATGAGACGAAAAATAAACAATAAATGTTTGTTGTGTAAGAAAAAACGAGCACGTTGAAGGAGCTGAAGTCAATCAAGTATCTGAAATGGTTCAAAATAATAGTATAGAAAGGAAAGGAAAGTAGAAAAGGAACAACAAATAAATTACATTGATTGGATAATTATATAATATCGCGTAACACCATGAAACACATTACGTGATATTAAACGTTCCTTAACATATTACAAATTTCATGTGGAGGAACGTATAAATGTTATATGAAGATTATAGAAAAAAATATGATGTTACATTTTCGAGTTTTTACATGCTTATCCTAAATTAGATACAGGAGTTCAATACACTATCAACAAATCTCACATGACCAAAACTGCATAACTTTAATTGATCTTAGGATTAATTAAGATTTATTGATTTAGGATCAAAATTAAGATCCTGATTTTTTTGTTAATCTTTGTAAATTTACCTATATGTATATACATATATATCATATTAAAGGATACCTTTTTACTAGAAGTGATATCACTAATAAGTGACATGAAATTCAGAAAATCGACAAAAAGTTGTCATATATTTTATATAATTTATCATATTTTAGCGGCATAAATAAACGGATATATATTTTTTAAATTAAATGTATGTTTTAGATCTTCAATAACTTATAATATTAAATAAATTTATAATTTTTAATGCAGCGGTTACGAATGAGGACACAAAATAAAATAGCACGAGTTAGAAGAGATGAAATACAAGTTCGCAACCATAACAAGAAGCAAAAACAATAGGCAAAAAACAAGAAAAGCCGAAGATTTGAGTATCGAAAAGTAGAGAGGTTAAAGATCGCATTATGAAAGATTGTACACGATGTGTGAGTATTGTCGACTTTTTTGTTTTATACACAATGACCTGGCGCGCGCCAACGTGTATAACAAACGTAAACCATCAAGAGCAAGAAAAAAGTGGGAAATAAAAGAGCACAGGAGAGAATAAGCCCATTCACCCCTGGTTCCCTCCTGGGCAATAGTGTTGGGTGGAGGATTTGGGTTGAAGTGGAGGCGGAGGCCAACGGAGACATAGAAATGCCCCATTGAAATTGCTCGCATAGTTTTCGGCACTTTTTGTCGCGAGCCGGAAGTCGGCCAGACGAGGTTTTACAGGCGCGCACTGCCTGCAGTGATCTTCTGTACATTGTGTTTACTGTAACTTCCGGTCTCTGACACGAGACATTCATCTAAATGTTCATATTGTTCCTGTTTGCCGAGCAACTCTTTTTTTGATTAATTTTCAAATACGTATTGGTAGAAGCATTTCACTTTCCATAAGAAAATGAATGTTTGAATTTTATTAATGTAACAATAGTAGTTGCGAATTATGATCAGTTATTCCGCGACAAAAAATCTCGAACTACTTTAAAGAAAAAAAGGACGCTTCTCATGGTTACCATGTACCTAGTATTCGTGATATTTAAGTAAATTATTACAAGATGTAAAATAAAACACTAAAGTTTTATACTCCTTTATCAATTTCCCTAATATACCAAAATAGGAATGAGCTAATATATCGGATCCTAAAATGCAAATAGAGTGATATTCATGTTGATGTTCTTGTTTATTGAAAGAAAAAAGAGAAAAAAAAAAAAGAAAAAAACGGTGACCTCCTATTCTAGTCCCACTGATCTAGTAGAAATTGGTATTATAAAATACTACAATATATACGTTCAACTTACCATTGCGCCATCTCGGTACGGTGACGAACAGCTTGTTTCTCCAAATTTCTATACCAACAGGCAACGCGTTTTCTGGAATGAATTCTCCTTTCATCATTGCCATTTTTCTGCTGGCTTCATCTGGATAGGCGAAGTCCACCGTTCTCCAGAAAAATCTTTCTAACACAGGTGCTTTCCCGAACTGTGTACCCCATCTTTGAAGTCCATCGACACTCTTGGTTCCCAGGTATAGTAAACTCACGAAAAGCAATTCGCGAAACATTCCTACGATAGCTTATGCCGACAATCTCGCAGTTTATAATTGATCCTTTAAAATAGTAAAAAATGTCGAGTAGTTTTCAGTACTTACTCTATCATATTCAAATTTACTTTCCTTAAATGAATTATACTTAAGTACATAGAATTTTTTTCTATTCACTAGATTCCAATTAAAATATATGTATTAAAAAAAAGAATGATTGAAAAAGATTCTGTAATTGATGGAAAGACTTAAACGTTGTAAATTGTTGGCAATATTTTTCCTGTGTTGTTTACAAGATAATTCCGGACAGTTATTTTGTAAATCTTCCACATATTTTATGATGCGATTGAAAGGAAGATAAATAACCGCACATAAGTCAGTTGGAAGTATATGTTTCAAACTAATATATCATACTACTACTCATTATTTTTTCTCTACCTGTACTCAACTTTGATTCTTATCGGTAATATTATTGTACTAACTGGAACTTTCACTTCGATTTGATACGACGATAAATGAGTCAAATGATTGACATAAAAGAAAATGGAACAAATATGAGTGACATGCGAAAAATGACTCCGAAAAGTTGTTTGCTTTTGAACAAATATTAATGCTAATTTCTCAAGAAGGCAAATTTCGTAGTGTTTTAATAACTTAAATTATTTTCACGTCAGCAAGTAGTAAAAGTATGAATTACTTTCAGTTACACTGACATCATATGTATACGAAAATATATGTTAATTCTGCTTCAGTGTAGTAGAAATGCATCAAACTAATATTTAGAACTTATATTTTTCTAACATAAATCTCTGTAATGTATGCATAATAATATCTTACTACGCCGTATTTTGATATTTTTCATATCACTGTATTACTAAGTAATATAATAAAAAACAGGAATAACTGAAGGAAGCTAAGAAATTAGATGCGCGTAAACTAAAAACCCGGAAATCAACCCGTGTTTCTAAACACTTTATGCGTCTTAAAGTAGAGGAATATTTCTCTATTGATAAAAAAACGTGAATAGCATGCGATGACATGTGAACATTTTTATACGATTTAGGTGACATCTTTAACCTGCAAATTTGCCTATTTAAAATTATCTAGAAAGTTTCACATAAAGCTTAACAGATGAGATTATATGGTTTATTTAGCTTTAAAAAATAACAACTTCAGCAGAAAATAATAAAAAGTAATGATAGATAAGACCAAATTATTAAAATGCGTTTGCAATGCATAATACTATACATTGTCATGCAGACATAATAGATATGGATATAATAAATTAAAGGAAATATGAAATTGGATTCAAAATGTGAGAGATCCTCGTCTTTCCTTATACGAAGTGATTGTATATGGTTATATGTATATGTATATATGATACAGTTTGCACGATGAAATTCCGGAAATTAGCTGTATATGAATAAATCTTGCTCTTGCGAGTCATACATGATAAACACAGCCAATTCCGCTTCGCTGAGCGCGAGCAGAAATGGAAAACGACCTGGCACGTGCCAAGTTTCACTACCGTTGTATGCGTAGGCAATATAATCTTGCTGCAAGATGTCGAGTATGACAGCGACATAGATCAATTGTATTTATATTTGTTATAATTGAGCGAATAGTACTCATTATCTTTGGGAGTTTTTCTAATCCAAAAAGAAAATTTGCTTTTTTGTTGTTCAAAAAATGGATAACTTATTTCACTTCTTATAATGATGTATCTCGTATCATAGTAATTAAAAATTTCAGAAAAAATAATTTTGTTCAATGTTCAGAAACAATGTAATTTTGTATGTAATTGTGATATACAAAACACTAAACTATAATGAAATTTATAATTTATACGATGTGTAATTTACATAATTTGACAATAACAAAAGATAATAACTCCTTTCTTGTTAAAATTATAAAAGTGATTTTAACTTGTGCGTTACGTTAAAAATTATATATTAAAGGAAATTAATGATATTCGTAGAATTAAAACAGAATTTGTTACGGAATGGTAACGAAATTTTATTTTGAAATCTAAACCTTTTTAAAAAATTTGGGAAATAAATAACCATTATGTATTACTGAGTAATGACTTATTAAATTGAATCTAGTAGACAAAGTATTTAATTTTGTTCAAAAGAATTAAGATATAGAAAATGTTAAACAGGAATAGATACAAGAATTAGATACAAGGAATCTAAGTGAAATTTCACGGAATAAAGTAAATTTGCAAAATTTTCTTTTTCATGTTAGACGCGTGTGTTATACCTTGGAATACGAAAAAAAAAAAAGGAAATAGAATAGTTAAGTGAAAGAGATTAATATATGGAATGTATCAAGATTCGATATAAAATTTTGTCATCTGCACAATGTTACACAATCGATGGCTGTAATTAATACTCCAAGTATCAAAATGAGCCGTTACGTATCTTCCATGTTGTTGCACAATATCCAATTTTAAAATAAAAAATTTCCTTGCATACTAACACTTATGCAGCCATTTCTTTTATTCACAAATTAATTTCACCGCTACCATCATTAAGCTCGGAAAGCGAACACTAGTTTTTGACACCATTCTGCTGCTTGAAATCACATATTTTTCCATATTTTATGAATGAAAGAATTTTTACCTCTTCCTGATAGGTTTGTCGATGGCTTCACCTTCGAAATGAAATACGAAGAACGAAGTACGAAGTGAGAAAGTCAGTAACGAAGAGTACAAGTAAACTGTTGATTCCTGCAAATGGGTACTGCTATATATGTACTCAGTTCATTTAACACATATTTACCAAGCGTTCATGTACACCTTCACTCGTCTACTTGCACTTGTCCTAATGTGGTGTTGCTAGCTCCCACTTGTTGAAATTTAGTTGACTTGGGTCCAAGGTAAAAATTACTTTTTCCGGAATATCAAATGAAACAACTTATAGGCGAAACCGGTAAATGGTTATCTTGCTTGGAGAAAAATAGTTCTAAGAGAAAAGACAAATCGACAGCTATGCTAAGAGAAAAACGTTACACAGGAATGTTGATTAAATGTTGATATAAACTTAACTATTTACAAGGGTGATTCTTACATAATTATTGGATTATAACAATCAAATTATGAGGTATTTTTCTAGAGTGCGAACAGTATCCTTCTGAATGAACTTGACTGAACTGAGTTATTCAAACGCTCTACAATTTGGCAAATATCACTATAATATAATGTGTGTAAAATAAAATGGTACATTGGATAATGTACCAGTATCAACATATAATATGAAAATTATGAATAATTCAAGAGAAAGTTTATAGTTTGCTAAATAATATATGAAGAGTTTGTGAAATTAGTAGAAAATAAAAAGTATGCGTGGAATTCGATATCGAAATTAATAGATGTATAAATAAATGCTAAAATTGTGTCCGGTATCAGAATTGATAGTAGTATAGATAAAGATTAAAATTGTGTTTCTTCCAATTCATTCTTTGAAATAGATATATATGTATATAGATTTCAGTCAGCATGATACATCTGAAGGTACTTCACACCAATCATGCATATCACAGTAGAATAAAATAAAAGATAGATGATAATAGATAAGTTACATGGATAGATGGTACTATTAACAGATGATATCTACTTACATCACATGTAGAGGACTGTTACCGATTATTTTTATCTTCATATACGATATTTTGGAACAAAAACTTATAGTATAAACTTATAGTATAAAACCACTATGGATATGCTTGCACTTTGCATAATTGGTTATAAACTGCTGTTTAATATTCTTACAACAACATTTCAGACACATTAATCGATAAACAAAATCCCAAAATAAATGAATAGTGTATATGACGTTGCCTATCCTAAGGGATAAAACCGAAAAAGAATTCATTTTATTATTGAAATGAGTACTTGTCAGGACATTTGTTATTTTTTACCAATTATAGAAGTATTTAATAAATACAGTTTGGATTACACAATTTGTTTCTTAATTTTAGAAAGTTGTGAACTTAGAGCTCTAACCTTGAAACCGAGTTTGTATAGGAGATACAAAAAGACATTTAAAACAAATATAGTAATACATTATGATACATTTAATACAAATTACGTAATCGTATATTTAATAGTGAGATACACTATTGATAAAATTTTTGATAAATATTTAAAATTTATAATATATTGGTATTGTAAAAAAGCTGATAGATATGTTTTTCATAAATTTATTATTAATTAAAAAATTTTGTAACAACGAAGTCTCGTTACTATAAAGTAATCAATTTGCCCCGACATTTATGAGAATAGATACGTGGTTAGTGAAATAGTTACCATTGAATGAACTCAAACAGCACAATGGATAATACTATCTAACATCAGACTCAGTTTTCTGTAACTCGAGTGAAATTTATTGCTAATGTATAGAAAGATTAAGCCGAGTTAAATAAATTCGAGCCAAGACCGATCATTCTTATTGATTATCTCGTAATTTATGAAACCAGGCTCGATACTCGTCAATCAATGTGTTGTGGGAATGGTTGACTCAGACTTGAGATTATACACTTCGACTTTCTCATCCGTAGTCGATAAATCTAACACAAATCAAAGAAAGAAGAATCTGGTCTGATTTAGTTTACGAATAACTAACCGCATAGATTAAATTGATCACAGTATGCACAATACAAATGACCATAATAACTGTCAATAAACGAGTTTACAGCTATACTTGCCCTTGTTACACAAAATTTCTTATCAGGTACTTTCTACAACGTAAAAGTACTAGATTAATCTAGTAATTTTACAGTATTTGAGACCCTCTGTGTCTTTTAGCTAAAGTTATACTACACCGGCTGTTACAAAATAATAACAAAATATTTTTAATTGAAAGGTGAAGACCGGACAAAGAAAGTGGTGAAACCTCAACTTTTTCGAACATTTCGAAGTGACATATAAGACATTTTAGGTAAAGAATGTAATATATAAGTACTTAAGTGATATCCATGATTCGATAGTTTACTCTTGCCAAACTGTTTCAACCGGTCAGGTGCTGGATGTGTGAGGTCAGGTGTAATAATAATCGTCCTACTATCTAAATTTGTGTCTAGTAATAAGTACAATATACACATGGGAAAAATGGCAATTATATAGAAACTTCATATACTTATATTACCGTTCAAAAGTACCCGGGCACTTACGTAGCTTGAAAAAATATAGCTGCAATGATTTCACTCTTTATAATTACAAAGCAGCTTTAAAAGTCCATATACAATATACAAGACCATAAATATTGTAAGACTTGATCTTATTACTCGACAAGTTCTCTTACTCACAATCAGATTTCTCAATTTCTGAATTAGAATTCAGATTAAGAAAGAACTTCTAAAATTATGTTAAAAATCCTGAGATTAAGGTAAGCAAATGTAGACTAAATATCTTAAATAATAAATGGATACAAATAATAATATAACATAATGTATCGTAGTAAATAGTAAAATATATTATTGTTATATCCTTTAATACATAATTTATATTTACAGCTTGCTGATTTCATAAGAGTGATGGCGAATGTTATCTCTAATTATTAACAGGGTATTAGTTTGTACACTTCCAACAAATTGACATATTGTTATTATAAATCGTCTGAAAAGTGCGGATACGTGTGAACAATAGTGTATATGAATGAATATGTGCATAAATAATAAACTTCTTCTTTAACTATAATTTTATTTTTTAAATTATACTTTTTCGTAAAATGTAATAATACAATTATATTGTTTCTTAAAACTTATAGGTTTTTCTTACTTTCACGATGGTTACATCTCTTATTTAAAATATTTAAAACATAAGTACACGGAGCATTACTAGGATTAAAACTAACTACATAAAAGGAATGCTGTATAAAGTATGTTGTAACATTTTTCTAATACATTTGCAGATAATGAACGCATTTCATACACATACTAAAATTTATCCATGAAATGACATTCCATTTTACTTGATTAACACATCTAGTGCTTTACTATCCTGTTTTTTATTCGCAATCCGCCAACGTGGCCGACTTGAACCTCTTAAACAATTCTGCGTGACGAAACAGCAATATCGAAGAACATAATTATAGTATGTCAAAGATAGATACGTCCCAAGCATAGTAATAACTATTTGAATTTCATTGATTGAGGTTGTAGACAAAATACAACAACAGGCTCTAATTATTGTTAAAAAACGTCTGATAATCACAAGCTTAAACGTATTCGTTCGTGGTGAACTTGACGTGTTCTTAGTACATTTAACATTTTTCTGCATCTGTTTATACTTATATGGGAATATTTACATACACGAAAAATTGAGCTTTTCTAAGTTTATTTATATTTCAATAACAATTAGATAGTGAAATAAGTATACATAAAGTGTATATACATTATCCTTTTTCAATAACTGCTTTAAACATATGAAAAATTACTTCAGATTAGAAAATATTTTATATCTTTGGAGATAATTAATGATAATGATTACTTAATATTTAGACTGAAATTTTATATATTAATTACACAAGTGTAACATTTTTAAATTAACACTTCCTTAATTGGAGAAATTTGGTTAAAGTTTTCTTCCGAAAAATATCTTTCAATTTCCTTAATGTCATTACTTTAAATATATAATTTAAAGCTAAATAATTGTTAAATGAACATATGATCTCTGGTCAGTTTCAAATAATTCGTGTTATACGTTAGCCTTTCATGATATGCGATAATTCGTGTACGGAAACTTTCCAAATTTGTTTACCGCATACATATGCAATTAGCAAAATAACATGTTCGAAATAGGATGATAGTGGTAGAATGCGGAAATAAAGGCCACGATAAACTCATTCCAAAACATCATTCGTTAACGTTAATGAAATGAAGACAAAAATACACGAACGTTACGCATGATCGGCACCGAAGGATAAATTCCCAAGTGGAGCTCGTTATCTTCTCGCGTCGAGTGACGTATGAAATTGTATTTAGCCCTTTTCCTTCGTTCCTCTTCCACGATCACGTTCCATTAATCACAGCGGAGGCCTTTTGCGAAGGGTACAATCAATGTTTCTCGAAATGAGTAATTGTCGGCTGTATTGCTCGTAAACAAAAAATGATAATTTCAGTTTAATTGCACTCAGAACAGTGAGTGAAACGCGGCGTATCGATTGATTACATATGTTTATGCACGTTCGGGACATATATACATGTATATATCAAACCAGAATGCGAAAATATGGATTGTTTTATACTGAGCAACTCAGGACTATAAATATTGGTTACACGACCAGTAGTATAGTGAATATAGCTGTCATAGTACATTTTTATCTTCATAGGGAGTATTCATGGGGAGCGACAATTTCGCACAAATTCATGAAACTTCCTGAATATATTCTTCATGTTCTTTCTCCTCTTTCGTGAAGTTGATTATATTTCTCTCCCCTGTATTTGATATCAACGTTATATAATGAGTGGTTCTCTTGTTCTATAATCATTTATTTACAATTATTTTTTACAATAATTCTTTACGATATGCAATATAAGAATCTATTTGGGAATGCGTGTCCAGAGTATGAACTTTCAAAAACGTGTTTCCCATTTAATCGATAACCCGAATATCGCGATACTATTGGCTCTGACATTTCACACTATAATTGTCAGATATTCGCAACAATATTAGAGCTATAGAAATTGCGGATATAAACATTATGTAATCACAAATCAGTTAATTACTTTAGTGTGAATGATAGTAGCAGAAAATATGTTAAGCCTAATTAGGAAGTACTTCTTGTACATCTGCATGTATTTAATTTTGTAATATCGTATTAACGTATATTATTATCATATAAATATACCATTAGCTTGTAATAAGTAATAATGGATAAAGATAATAAGTATAATAAGTTAAAATGGATATGTAATAATTATTATATTTATTAACATAATTTATACTATCTTTGTAAAACGATATATACATAGTAACATACATAATGACTTTTATGATATGATCGATCAACAGACCGAATAGCAGTATACATTTATAGTAAAACTTAATTTTTCAAAATTTTTGTGATAAATGATGTTGTCTCAAAAACAAAAAAGTTATAAACATTTCTAAAGGATTAAAAACATTTGTAATATCACATGTTATCTTTCGTTCGTACTACTTCACCACATTTCAAAATTTCGATTTGCTCTTTGTCATATACCTATGTATCAACTTCCATTGCGATATTATCGGATGATAACATATGTTTGTTATGAAAAAATTCTTCCTTTCGATATTATTAGTCTCTTTATTTTTGACCATTTAGCAAATGTATTTCATCTTTGTTGCTATGGCTCAGTGTTGTCTAAAAAATATTAATTGTGAATTTCATTGTAAACATTAGCTTTTAATTCTTTACTTTGTTCACTCAAATCGATATTTACAGCGCATACTTTAATATTTCGTATTTCAATTTTTAATTGCTAATAAAAACAGAATTCTGTGAGCGGAATTTATTATGAGAAATTTAAACGTAAGATTGATCAAAAACTCTACTATACCCTATATAAATAGTTACAAAGTTTTAACTCAAATGTATACCATTAACGTATTACACTGAAAATTTCGAAAATTTAATGTTTCATTGTTGTTTTGCGACATTAGTGTTTCTAGCAAATTATGTGTTAATTATATGTAAATCATGTCTTTTCAGTATGATCACATACACCTGCTGTCGTTAATTAAAGCTTGTAATAGCCTACGTAAATATATCATACAAAAGGATTGGTGCATACATATGAATATCATGCATATAAATGTAAATTCAGGCAACTTTGCCAGCTATAAGCAACTTTATTATTAGCATGAATGCATGGTCTTGAACTTTATAAATCAAAGTGGCAACGTAGTTGCGAATATGCCATTTTCTTTTTAATTAATTTCTTGTAATTAATTTCTCGATAATATCAAGTTACTTTGAATAAATATCACTTCGTCATAATATTATTCACGTATTCCTTTATTTTTATCTATTACTATATAATAATAAATCATTACGCGTCTATTTAAATATTACTATAGTTATTACTTAGCGAATTATTCCGATATAAATCATCGAGCTATGAATATTGATATTATATATAGAACAATGCATATACATGGTCCATACGGACATATGAGAAATGATATTATGGTATAAGACCACGTGTATATAAATATAATAAAAATAAATAATTTTTTGAGTTATTTTATCTTCGATCATGCAAAATACGAAATGAGGGATTATTGGAGTACAGCCGTTAGATTAATCAACGAAGGACGGAATGTTAACTGCTTGGCGTACATAGTCATATGCAATAGTTCAAAGCAACCGAAGTCGAGAATGTAATTTCACAAGGTGTTTGTACGAGATATCTGAAAGTGCAATAGTAGTTTCCAACATGAAATAAATGACAGTCTCCATAAACGGCGTTTTGGGCGAGTTTCACACTAAAGCAACTGTAGAAATTGAAATGCAATCAAGCCGCACCCATCCGTCCATTCATCTATCCAATATATCGTCGAAACATTAAATAATATGTCTTATATTTTTGAGATTATACCAGGACGTGAGCGCACGTATCACTAATTGGCGGACGACTGTGTTTCACTCAAGTAGAACTCCAGCTACTGGCTATGGAAATTACCACTTTCACGAGTAATTCTGTGAAATCTTTGCCGCTATCGGTAAAGATTTCACAGAATAATGTATTATATTACTTTTTATTATTATACAATTTGTATTTAATTCGACAATAAACACTTAACAGCAATATGCAATTATTCAATTTTCAGTTAAAGTAACTAGATCTTTAAGTAATACGAAATATGTATGAAACATTGTCGTCAATTATAGTTGGAGAATGAGAGTATTCTCATTAGTACTTAAAAAAACTTTATACACAAAAAACATTGAATTAAGGAACTACAAAGATTCATTTGAATCTATATAACTAAAGAATAACTTTAGTCCTCTTTGATGCCTCTCTTATTTTTACATATGTAAAAAACACTGCAAAATGTACAACAAGAAAAAGCTTCTAAAAGGCAAGTAATGATAAATGTACGGATCTCACCCATATCAAAATTATTACTGTCCCATTATATATTATGTATTATAATATTATTATTATATTGTAGTTCCATTCATGTTCTTACAACTTTCGTAAACAAAATTTCTCTATACCTCCAAAAATATTGGTGATATCTAAGATGGAAAAAATTATTGCTTAACGCTGTTTTTTCTTTAGTTATTTGTTTAAAACGCCCTCGAAAAGAGTAAAATAAACAAATATTATTTTTTATAATTGTTTCGTTCAAATACAATTATATTCATATATTAAAAATAATTAATAGACGTTATCAATAAATAATATTTCACATGTTGGAATATACAAGTTTTCTTATAGACTATCTTTATCGGGTGACTTTAAATAAGCAAAGCTAATATGTAATTACGAAATACATACGATAATTTAGATACGAATGAAAAATAATTCTCACTAATTTTTCCAATAATAAGTAACTTATATATGAGATATTGTAAATTATCGATATTTGTTATTGTATATATTTACTGTACCTTAAAAAAGAACAACATAAATTCCCAACTGTGAAATCATTCGAAATTGTAAAATTTCGTTATCAATGTAGCTCTGAAATTAATTAGGTAATTGGTACTTCGAACGGAGCTTTCTAAAAAAAGACACTTCATTATTAATGCATTTATTGCATGGTAACTAAAATTCAAGGTACATTCAAGTATACAATTGCTGTCGTAGAGAGTAACATCTAATTATTCAATAAAACTTTTGAATGTAATCTCGTATAATGATTTCAGAGAACGAATGCGTTCACAGGACGACAAATTGCGAATTGAAACCGATTGCAAAGTTAAACGTCCCCTGTAATTTGTAATGAAATCTCAGGATCCTCGAAAACACGCACGCTCATACGTGTCGCTCGTTAATTTCGTTTTGGAGCAAGTATACGGGGACTTTCGCGTGCAAATATAAATCTCCGCTCTCGAGATTGAAATTTTCCCATAGAGATCGGTAGGTGAACGCGCAATCGCGTTCAGAACCTTCGGGCAAATTGCGATCATTAGTCTCCCGCTTCTCCGATTGTAATGAAATAATTGCCAAGGCTGGCATGGGTCGTGTGCACCAGCACAGCTGCCGATTTCGGTCGATTCGCAGGAGGTACACGATGCATAATGCGTCGGCGAAAAAATAACGACCCAATGAAAGTTGTTCATTCGCGAATTCGATTGTGAAAGAAAGAAAATTAATGTCAGAAACACTCGTCGAATACGATTGGCCTCGTTTCGATTTGGTCAGGCTTGCGGTTCATCTCCTTCTGGTATCATTTACGATGAGAAAATTTCCATTTCAATAATAATGAACGCGAGATTACATAACAACTGATAATCAGGAACACAAATGATTTTCAATGATGAGCAATGTTTGATTTCTCATTCAAATAATTTAAGTAAAAGCTTTTAATTGGCTTTTACAAGTTTCTGTTCGACATCGTACGCTATGGACGTGATTAATTGTTCCATCGTTACCTATTAGGTGACTGTTTTATAAAAACATATACAAGTGATGCGAAAGATATGAATCGTTATACTATGTCATAAAAGTATTAAAAATACATACTCATATAACTATTCAATATATTCTTCAGCTTACCGCGACAAGTTAAATATTGGTATTAAAATCTAGATGATCAGATACGGTAGTAAAATCCTTGATGTAAGTGAGAATGGAATGATTTCTCGTGTAAACATAAACAAAAATTTTTAATTAAATTTTGTTATTTGAGCCATCGAGTACGTACATATACCAATACTTATTGTGACTCTAATTGTCTAAGTATTTCTTTTGTCTATAATTACAAACAAGTTCGTATTTCACCTAAATCCTATTCCAAATGTTGTATTTACCGGACTATTTTAATTATTTATTTATAAACCTTTACTAACGTGTGATCAGATTTCATCACATCTGTGACATTTAATTTCTCCAAATAACGATAGTACTTGTACATTTGAGCTTATAAAAGTAATATATACGTGCACGCGTATTTGATGAAAAAACATTTGAACAAAAATTTATTGTAAAATTTTAACTTGATTTTGGTTGGGTTCTCGGTTATACTACGAATTTTTTTATGTTGTGTATATATGTATTTGAGGTAGACTTTTATTCTTTCATCAATTATATACGAATATATGTAGACAAACTACTTACTATCTTTTAGGATATTCTTTCTTTTCAATATCTCCTACAATCTAGACTTTTAACACATTAAAAAATGAAATATGTATTCATGTTAGTTTATTAGAATAATACTATGTTCATTGCAAATTGCACAAGTTTTAACTATAAATTATGACCATGTATCAAGTCTGATTCTAAAAAAGTTTCTCTAAAAAAAAAAAAAAAAAAAAACAGATTTGTATTATTTCTTAACGTAAATTCCTATATTTTACTTCGGACTTCTATTTCGGGATTTTTGCAATAATAGGTACAACGCTTTCCATAAATATGAGGATTCTTTTCCTAAATATCTTTGCCTTCTTATTACCTTTTTGTAATGTTGACCTTTCTTAACGTAATAACTTGTAATAAATTTACTCAATTTGATAGAAACCTTGGAGTGAAATCGTTTCTACAAAGCAGAGCTATATCGTATGCACCGAAAGAAATAATCGCCACTGAGAAAGTTGGTTGTCTTCTTTGGCATATTATTTTGAAATAAAAACTCCCTTTAGGTAACGAGTGCATTTAGAATTTTAAATTCAACAGAATCTTCATTGCGTGTTACAATTAAGGAAAAGAAACACATATTTCATGTGCGGACATCAGTGCTTTTCGTCATGCCATGATACTTACGTTTTGCTTCGTTTCCTCCGTGTCAACATTTAACTAGCGGGTATCACTAGCGGTTACGTGAACTAAACTGAGCAAATTTTTTTATGTACATAAGTAAATACTTGTAGTTCGTTAACACCAGTTAGAGGCATTCTCAGAGTACTTTCAATGTTCGAGTGCACGTCAATCCATATACAGTAGTTATAAAACGAGGAAGTTCCTGTTCTACAATCGGAAGTTCCTGTCCTGAGTTAGAAAGTTAATCAGTACGATTTTACCATTTATTCACTGACATATTTGTAGGTAATTTACATTTGAGTATGGTAAAGTTATAGAGCAAGATAGTAAGCATTTATAAAAAGTTCAGCAGAAATACAACAATATATACTTTGTTTGAAATCCTTACTAATGTTTGAGGAGTTTCACAGATCATAGCTGATGCTAATAAAAAATTATTATATTGTAAGTGTTGTGATATTTCGCCTTATGATTAGATAATTAACTTTCTATAGTAGACAGTACGTGTCCAATCAATATTTTTTCCCAAGAATTAAATTATCAAAATCATAACTGAAACTAAAAGTAAAATTATTATATTGAGTCCAGAAAGCTTAACTATCAGAGTTATAGTAGAAAAACTAAGGAGAAAACTAACAAGAAAGACTTGAAAGTAAAAGCAATGTTTCAGAGGAATATACACTTGTATCTCGAGAAATTCAAGGAAGATTAAATATTATTACCTATGAAATTCCATTATCCGGAAGTATCAGAAAACTGATAGTTACCTAATTGCGTGGTCGAAATACGACAGAGAAAAGATTCTCAAAAGGACAAAATAGGAGGAAAAAGCTATACGATAAAGAATGTGAAAATTGGATCTTAAAATTGGAAGAAACGTTTCCTGGAATAGCAATTTTAGTTATTTCATACAAATAGAAGAATTTTCGTAACGACGGAAATAATATTACAATTATATATACATATCATACTCACAGTTAAATATAGGTGGATTGAAAATGTTTTTTCTTCCAAGGATTGAAATGTAAGTTGATGATAGTACACCAAGATACTTAAAAAGAATATGAGTATATCGTTCTACACCATGATATCAGATCAGTAATCCGAAGTAATTTATCAAATAGCTCCTGATTCTATGATATTAACATTGTAAACCGTATCAGAAATAATGATTTCAGCACAGTCATACTCCATATTCAGACTCTCATATCTACGAGATTAGCTTAATATTAATATCACAACATAGGAAACAGAGTAAACTACGATAAATATGTATACTAAATAGGTGTAAATCAAAATATAGTATGTATGATATAGAGTACAACATGTGAGATATATGTAAAACACATTGTACTCTTTGCAATACCGGAAGGCAAGGAATAAATAAAACGCAAATTATTTGTTATCTGTAATGTACCATAAAAGACCCATTCAAAAAAAAAAAAAGTAATATAGACAACACGAATATAAAATAATCCAAATCGATAACTTTGAATAAATATAGCTCAATAACCCTAATATCCTTATTTTTTTATACTTATATGTACTAATTTAAAACATACAAACGCTCAAATACATACATCACATATCATCTGTTCATATCTTTTTCAAATTTCCTTGTTATCGAGTGAATGTTCCAAAACTTTTGACCGAAATATGTACATATGTATACATTTAACTTGTCTGTTATTTATTCCTTTACAGAGGAATGTCGTTTAACGAGAGACCAACCAGAATGATCAAAAACAAGTCTGGTTGAATTCACTAGTAGTTCCACTTTCCTTCAAAAAAATTATTTTCTCAATTAGGAAAATATTTAAATATATGTATAGTTCCACTTTTTGCGTAATCCTATACATATGTACATGTATACAGTAGCAAGCTCCAATCTCTAGCAATCATAATATTATTCAATAGAACGGATTGCCAGCTTATTTACCGTCTGTCACTAGTTTAATTTCTTAAGGTTAATAATATATTTTAATGTTACGATATCTGCTTTAAATTAAAGATAATAATGACGAAGATTAACTACTTTACTAGTAATAATATGTTATATAAATATTTTATAATTCTGATTATGACTAGTTGTAGTAATATATATAGCATGTACAGTAATATGCATAAATATTTCGAATTGTTTTTCGCTATTATTGGAAAACTTTAAACTTTATACTGTATTTTAAAGGATACGTTCTGATACATAGTAATAATTTTAGATGTAACCACAAAGAGCAGGAATAACTGCAAGTTAAATTATATAGATAAGCCAATTACAAATGACAAATGACAAATGAACGTTTTTATAATAGAATAATTTATTGCAATCGCATAAATTATCCAAGTTAAACAATTGAAGAAATATTAGTTTATGCTATGTAGTCTTATGGTATTCATTCTATACAAATACACAAGATGTATATTACACCAAACATGTGTTTAGGATGCAAATAATAAATTTATTATACCTTTAATATATTACAAAATATATTATACGAAAAGTATTCGAAGTATGAGCGTGTAATATACTTATAATTCCAGATTCATGTAATCCACAATTGGATCCTTTTTTAATCTTTGTATTTAATTTACATATAGTGTACGTTTCCTAACTTACTCTCTAAAATGCCAATCTGTGAACATCTAGAACTGAAAATTTTTCTCTTAAAATATTATTTCGTTACCAAAGAATGTAAAACTTTTCATTTATTTCTTTTCTCTAATTTATATATGTTCTTACCTTTGGAATTTAGAAAATCTTAAATCCATCTAAATTATTAATTAACTACATCCTAATCAGCTAATAGAATAAAAAAGAATAATCTATTTGGCAAATTTTTTCAATTTTTATCGTAAAATTAATTTATAATATTCTACGATACATATATGTATGCATATAGTATTTTTATATAGAAATTGAAGGAAGAAAATATCCAAATGTTTCAAAAAAACAATCTATTTAACAAGTTCTTCCATTTTTAGTGAAAAAGTAATTGTTAACATCGTAAAATGTTCAGTGTCAAATGTGTATAGTATCTTTGCATTTAAATTAAGAAGGAAAATTATTCAAAGATTTTGAAAAATATAGTAACAAGCATTCGTACTTGTTCTAAATTCTTCAGAAGAATTCACACGGTGCGACTTATAGCGCCGGCGCGGCACGGCGTGGCGCGTCGGTGTCGCGACAAGCGACAGCAATATTAATCGAGTATTCAGGATCAGGATCAGGATGGCACGTGTGTTTCGTGGCGAGCCATACACAATGCACGTACGCTTTCTGGCACGCGTATCGTTGGTCAGTCGGTGGGGGAAGATCGGCCGAAGGGCTATGGAAGCAGGCCCCGAGATAAAAAGGGGAGGAAAAAGGAGGCCGGTTCGCGTAGCTTCCCCGCGTCAAGTTTTCTTCCGTTCACCACGAGTCGTCGCTTGGGAACACGCCAACATCTTGCCGTGATTCGGGGCGAAAGGGGTTCGATAGTGTGCGTACGTATGTAGTAATGCGCCGGATTCTTTCGGTTATATTTTATACCCGTCCGCTTAGGAGGGAAAAAGAGCGAAGAGGTCGCGTGAGACGAAGGCCGAACAATGCAGTGGCGTAGTCTTGAAACACAGACCCATTAGTGATAAACTTTGTCAAGCCTGTAATACTTACTTGTAATATGCCAATTTCTTCTGTACGAAACTTGCGATGTTGGTTGAACATTTATTCGTAACTTGTAAGAATATCATAGATAATTAATAGATGAAAATTAATGCCTATATATGTTAATAGTATATATCGTACGTTGCAATAACTCCATTAATTTTATATTGAACTTCTTGAAAGCTACGAAAACGTGTTTTTAAGTGAATTTTATTATAGCGTTAAAAAAGGAAAGATGTGATTGAAATCTAGCTTAGGGTCGAAAGGTACTTATAGACACATATTGTCAAGTATTATATGAATAAATATTGTTTTAGAAATTCCATCTGTGTTGTCTGTATGCATTACTTCCTCTGGTAGTTGAGTGACAATTTACTAGTATCGTTGCCAACAGCAGGCTGAAAATCACATATTATCGAGCCATACGTTTCAGCAATATTTCAAATGTTGGCATATTTCTTGCGTTACATAGAGATTAGTTTTTTTATAAAAACACGTTTCTTACCATGTCGATTGCTATTATTGCTTATTTTTAGGGTCCACGAATGATACGTTACTGTAGATAGAAGGAAAGAAAAAGAGAGGAGAACCAAGAGAGCGGGCAGGTGCACGCGTTTCATTTCGTGTTCCGGCGAACAGCCTCGGTTTCGTCCTAAAGGCGCAGTGGGATTCGACTGTTCGCGATTTTATCCTGAATCGCCTCATATGCCAAATCTCACATTCGATAGAATAAAGGGGCGCGGTTTGAATAAGCATAACAGTGTATCGTTTCTCCCGAAACAGTTTCATGGATTAATAACGAAAGAATTCTATAATTCGTTCCATATAATAGCCAATTCTGAGATACATCAGTTAAGATTTGTTTTAAACTTTAACACATGCTTATTTATGATATCTGTCTTTAATAGACTTGATATGTATTAATATATCACGACTTCGCTATTTCAATTGCAATTTATACAAATTGTTGTTTTACTAATTAACTCCTAGATAGTCTGTAAACTAGATATTTTACAAATATTTATCAATAAAAGCTATTTTTACATTTGTACATTGTTTATTGTATATTACAAGAAAAAAAGGCATCCGTTTGTATCTAACAGCTTCCTACAAAATCTTTAAAATTAAAGTTACTACAACGAGTAAATTAGGACCTCCTAAATTCTTGTTGACGTGGGGCACGTGAAGAGCTTTCTTCCCGTACTTCTTTTTTCAGTACAATCAAGTTCCGAAAGGGGGATCCGTATGAAAAATTCGTATTCGCTTAAGCGGACACAGGTGCATGGGTTAACGAGCGCAGTTTTACCTTCTGTCAGGTAGAATAAAGGGACAACAGAAGAAGTAGTGGAAAAAGGGGAGGATAAATAAGAAAGGAAAATATAAAGGAACGGAACAGAAAAGTGAAAGAAATAGAGAAAAAGAGAAAGAAACGGAGAGTCATAAGAAAGGGAAGATATTAGAAAGCGGCTAGCAGTGCAAACGAATAGGAAAAAATGACGATGTCGATAGGAAGAAAAATAAGAATGAAAAGGGAGCAAATAATGTATCAAAATGAAGATACATAAGTAAACTAAGACAGAAGAAAAAGTTAAGGTAGAGGTAGATAAAAAAAAAGTAGCATTCAGGGGAATGAGAACTAAGGAAGAAGAGAAATAAACATGGTCAATGACCCCATAAAGAAAAGATGAAATTTTGTACGAAGAGAAAGAACAGAGGCATTATTATCAAACGTCGAATATTACTGTCAGGAACAAAAAATCGCGAATGATACACGGCGAAAATGAGCCGACATTAAATCGAGTGGACGCTCTGCGAACGCGTGCGTGCCAAAAAGTTGAGGCATTTACGGGCTCCAGAGGACGAGGCTCCAATTAAATGACTGGAGAAATCGAGAGGAGACGTGTGCGATGCGTTTAGCTCGCATTCGTGTTGTGGCCAGTATATTTCTGTCTGAGAAGTAATAACTTTGCCAATTAGAGAATAAAATTTATTATTTCACTAAGATATATATTACGCATATACGTATCTAGAACGGATGATAATTGTTTCAAGTTTCATGTTCGATATTATCATATTATACTTTTGTTATAGATTCATATTGTGAAATTCATAACTTTATTTAAGAGGCGATTACATAATTCTTTTGGTACATTATTAAGTTCATAAGATTTACTTGATATATGAAAGAAGCATTCATAAATATTTGTGTGAAAAGATGTCTTAAAAAATTTGAGAACATAGTATCGATGATCCTGTTAATTTCTTGTTTTTATGCGTGTTGTATTTTTTATCATATAATATTTGTTGGAATAAGTCTTACAGGTATTGACCAATAATAAATGAAATTTGTGTTCCTTGCGATCACATTTCATTCTCTGTAATATACTATCCTTTAGCAAAGTTGATTGTCCTTCATAACTAAGGAATATCGCATTATTGCATAATTAAATCAAATGCTTAATTATAATTTCTCAAATTATCATTTAATCATTTAATAAAGTTTTAATAAAGTTTTAATAAAGTTTTAATAAATGACGTACACTCTGCGTTGTTTAATAAGAAATATTCCTTGAAAAATTTATGTACTCATAATCATTTATGAATTATCATAAATGATTTGTTAGTCTAGAAATGATTCGATTATGATTATGAAATATAATATCGGTAAGCGTTTTGCTATGTTACACATATAAAAATGATATATGACTACAAACGCACAATTATAAATTATAGACTTTAATATTTGACAACTTAATATAAATCCATCACAAGTTTGATATGATCAGTGAAATGAGATGTGATAACACTTGAAATCATAACTTCATTACGTTGCTGGTAATAGGAATGAATTTCTGATAGGAATCCATTTCTAATCTAATACTATCTTAATGGTTCATGGAACATGAATTTATTTCCGATTATTTATACAGCAGAATTAAATTTAAGTTAAAGAAATGAAAGGAATGTTCATTGCTGATTATGTAACATGTTTCTTAGATATAAATTGAAACATTACACTATATAGTATGTACTATTAATTTCAGCATATAAAGATAATAATAGATAATAATAGATAAAATTACACAAATACAAAAGAGAAATTCTATTTTCATATACTTAATATTTGCTGATAATAAAACATTTTTTAAAACCAGTTGTATATTTCATAATTAAATACAATAATTTTCCTGTCATCCGATTTGAGGGAAAAGATGTCTTAACCAAAGATATATTTTGTTTATACATACGATATTGTATATAGGGTACTGTATAGAATATTGTATATTGTATACAGGATATTGTATATAGGGCGTATACTATCACCGTTTTCTTAAGCTGACATATTTTCGTAATATTAATGTGAGCAATATATAAAAGATTGATTCCTATGCGGTGTAGTTTCAAAAAATACATACAAAAATACATTATATTCGAGATTGGTTCATGTATATTCGGAGGGAAAGAAGAGAGAAAAGATTCTTACGTCTGCAGATTTAGCTCGATGAAATACGGTTTGTCCAATTAAGTCGCGATAAGATCATCGCGGTCCTGGGTGGCGAGGTTTAAAACGACTTCATTAGACTACCCATAAAATTCATTGGCCCGTTGTGAAATGAAAAGAAGACCTGATGCTCATGGAAAGGTTAAAGGGACAGGTGCCGGCATACATCGTACATCACTTTTAAGGCACCAGGTATCTCTATGCGGGAAACGTCTCGATTTCCACACAAAAAGAAATGTTTAGGCTTTATTAGAAGCGACATACCAGTCTCTGAAATTCCGATGTAAGACAGAATTCTTGCGCGTGCGTTCATTATCAGGCGTTGAACTTTCCATTTTTACGAACCTTTCAAATCGAACGGAAATTTTATTACATCTACGCACTGTCCAAAAAGATGACGAGCTTTCGTTAGTATAGATCGAATAATAAAATAAGAAATAAAATTTAAACATCAATTATTTTTCTTTCGCGTGGACCTGCATATTAAATTAAAATTAAAAGACGTTAGTCTAACATTTATAGATCAGGTTTTTGTAACTGTAGTTGTTCCTAGATACTTCCCTGTAATTTATGTGAAAAAGAATAGTCACATTTATGATGTTTTACAGAAAAATTAAATTAAATTTAAAGTATTTAATTATAATGTAGTATGCTATATCAAATGAAGATCTTCATGTTTATATATATATATATTTATAAAGACATTATCACTATCAACATGTATCAAATTTTCGTACAATATGTAAAAAACAAGCTTCTTTTTGTTTCTCATATGAAAAAACATAATTTTACTCTGTTAAATATATATTTCAAATGTTTTATAATTACTCTGTTTATTATCACCTACTGCAATTTAATTAATATCATTTAAGAAGATACATAATTTTATTTGCCAATATCTTTTTATTATATAAAATTACTCATAAAATTATGCACTCATTATCATAAAGTAATTCATTTATTATTTCTAATTTCAAGAATTTTTATCGGTATTAATATAAAAATTGCTGTATATTTTTACAGCATACATAATCTAATACATCGACTTACTCACCGAAACAGATGAATGCAAACTATTAGAAATAAATGATTCGCGTGATAAGTGAAACACATTTTCTACGTGCAATATTTACTTGTAGCAGGTTCCCTGGTTTGTTAGGAACTTTCAGTTTCTCGTCGAACGGTAACACTTTCCATTTTCGCAGAGATAAAATACGTATGTCTATGTACGCAATATTCTTTATTATACTTCTTTAAGAATTCGATCCTGCATCAAACTATAGGATTATCGCATCAGTGAAGTATAGAAAATACAAAGGTACGTGGGAATTCAGACGAATAGAGACGTTTCAACAAGGAATAATAATGCAGGTCGGTCGGACACGCGCCCATGAAGCTTCCGCGGTGCCGTTTATATCCAACCGGTCTCCGGCAAGCAACAAGCAACCTTTTTGTTCTTTTATTTCGGTGAAATGAGATCAAACAGCCGCCCATCGGCGAAATTCGTTGCCACCACAGCGAAATTCTGCATTGGCGGTCTGGCCTAATAAGACTTCGCTCGACCACCAACGGTTCACCATCACTAACTTTTCTGAAAAAGGGATTTTGAACAGTTAAAAATCTCTTTTGTATCAAGCATGAAAATTAGAAGTTAGACATAATTTGCAGGACAGAACAAAATGTTTCCTTGAAATTTTTTCTTGACAAATCTATCGTATCAAGTAGAGTTTATCCACTATTATTTATCATTTTCAATTTGTTATTGATTGGTCAATTTCTATTAATATTTTATTCTTGAATTATATTAAATTCTTTTCCTATTGGGCACTCTTAATAAATTACTCGTTTCATTAATATTTTAGCCTCTACTCTAACTCCTGTTTTCGACTAATTAGAAAAAATTAATAGTAAATATATCTGCTAACTGAAATTTAAGAAATGGCAAATATGTGTTTTTAACATATTTAATTTAAAAAATAATTATTATATTGTAATTATATCTAAAATTTGTCAAGGCAAATTTGAACGAAAAACAGACGGCAGCTAGGCAGAAAGAGATCGTTTGCAATATTTTGCGCACTGTAGTATGCAATATGATCGATCCTATCATGTTCGTTCAAATTTTCACTTTTCTAATTTTTGCTTATTCCATTTAATAATGTACTATTTGCAGGTCTTAATTCGCTATACATCGGTAAAAAGAGTTCGATAACATCTTAATTGCTTGACTGAACTTCTGATTTCAGAAACACGTTAATCCACGTACGTATATTAGAATATTTAAAAATTATTTTATTACACTGGATTGCCCAACATAGTAATATTTAGAGCAGCGTAGTATCGGGAAGATTGGAAATATAAAATTAAAGAATTGTAATTTGGAGCAAGATAAAACAAAACACGATAAAAGAAAGTGAAAGATGCGTATAAGGAATCGGGAAGATAATTAAGAGAAAGCGCCCAATATGTAGAGACATAAGAAATGACGAATATCATAATGTGACTGCGAAATACAACAAGACACGAAATATCTTATGAATCATGTGAACGAATACATATCTACTTTTTTTTAACATAAATTGCACCATCTATAAAATCTGATATTTCTTAGCGTTACGTTGCGTTGTGCTATATTATGTTATACGCGATTCATTGCTTCACAAACTTCATTTATGGTTCCAATTAATAATTAATAGACTGTTGCGTTACAATAATCATTGTGTTCGTGTTATTCTATATTATCGTCGTATACCATTAATTACATAAAGTGTTATATAAATTACATGAATTTCATAACTTATAGAAACTCATTGAACAAGATTTACACATTGAATAAAAATGTATCGTGCAACAGATATCTTCGTGATTGCTTCTAAGTTTGAATCAAGATAGTCATGGTTAAATTAATCTTTATTGCGCGTAAAACATGTTTATGACGATTATTCAGTGAAATATCGTAAAATGATTCCTCCATATATCGATGTACCAAATAGATATAGAAATGAAATTGTGAAAGATGAATTTTGAGTGTGAGAGAAATAGATAATGTAATTTAAGGTAAAATTAATTCAAAACTCATGAAAATATAT
This sequence comes from Bombus pascuorum, assembly GCF_905332965.1. NCBI lineage: Eukaryota > Metazoa > Arthropoda > Insecta > Hymenoptera > Apidae > Bombus > Bombus pascuorum. Next base: position 14,818,508 of record NC_083490.1, on the reverse strand, counting down.
GATAAAAATGATAATCGTGGCTAAAGAGACAGGAAAGGAATGAAAAATAATAATTTCGTGTACTTCCGTACACGTCAGTTAAAAGGGATATTATACGAAAAAAGAATAATTAATTCAAGCGCTGAGTTGAAAGACTAGTGTAAAACGCAATAGAGAACATCATGAACAAATGAAAAGCATTAATTGCAGGAATAAGCTATCAAGGAAGAAAGTACGAGGAAGCAGATTGGAGAATAAATAATAATCTGCAACGTGTGAAAGAGAAATCGATTGAACGGAAGGTAAGTGAATAAGAGTAGGAAGAGGAAAGGGGTAGAAAGCTTGTACGAGAAGAAAGAGGTGGAGAACGTAGCGAATGAGCGGTGTGCAAGCGTTGGGCGAGCGAAAGAGAAGGTCATTAGGCGACCGTGCACCGAACCGAACCCGCGGACCCCACACTTACCTTAATTATTTCCACATGACTCGTCGAAAATCTCGCGTGGTCCTCTAATGAATACTAATTTTGAACTGGGTCCGGCCAAATTTCAGACTTCTTACCAGCGACAGACAGTCTTTCATCGATTCCCGACAAAATTCGTCATTACGATTAAAGCGGCCAAGAACTCAATTTACCGTTACTTCATTCGCTACTTTCAAGCTAGTTAATTGCTCGTACTTCTCATCTGATTTCGCAAACATCTAGAGTTTTTGTAAGTTATTCCATAGAGTCAGGGATATAAACTTCCGCTTAGATTTTAATTTGGAACAATATAACGGTACCTACTAAAGAAATCAAAAAATTAAGAACTAAATGTAAAGTATTAGATATTATTTCATTTACTTATTTTTTATCATTTAAAGTGAACATTCTGAACTAAACTGCATTTAGTATTTCAAATATTAAACAAATGAAAAATAAAGAGGAAGAATTGAGGATTAAGCTAAAAGAAATAAACTATTTCATGCAAACAAACTACTATACAAATGAATAAAAAGACACAACAAAATCTTACAGGAACAGGAAAACAGAATGGGATGAAATTATAAGGAAGTGTTTATTTGAATAATCTTTTTTGCAAAAAAGATCTATAGCCCATAGATATACAGTACTTATAACATTAACCTAGGTAGTTTGATTTATTTCGTTATTTACAGAACCTTTAAAACTTGACTCAAGTTTAAAACTTGATTGGAATAATTATCATAATTTTCAACGCTTCGCCAACTCTTGCTTCATTTCATCTATTTTGCTATATTAACCAGTACGAATTCTGTGGTGTACACAGATCATGTTTCATGAGTGTGAAATGTGTGGTCGTGCTCCACTTTGCAATGCGTTCATTAACATTTCCACCTATCGTTCAAGGAAAGAGCACGCAATTACAGAAATTGGAAAGGGAAATAAAGAGAAAGGTGGAAGTTTACCGGTTTATTCGAACTTATTCGGAGAATTTGACGACCCGTCGAAAAAGTTACATATTCAGAAGGTTGAATAAGATATAAGTATACTTATAATTAGTTGACGACGTATCATTATGCAAATAAATTCTACAGTAATCGTTAAAATGAATGTTTCAAAGTACGAAAAAGGAATATTATCTTCAATTCGTGCAAGTAGTATTTAATTTATATTTAATTTGTGAACTAATTAATTTAAGTTCATCGTATATTTTATTTCATTATTCATACTAATATGCAGTATGAAACTTGATTAATATGTGCCAGAGTAACGAATTAATATCTTGAAGAATATTATTAACATAAAAAATGATGGAATACTTATATTACGAAATAAAGTCCAGCAATTTTTAAAGAAGCAAAATTAAACATTAAATTTCTTTAATGTCTACTTGAAACTTGGTCTGAATTTAATTACGACAATTTATTTAAAATTGTTCAACCTGTTCAATATAAAATTTTTCAAAAATGTTAATACTAATGTTTATCAAATAATTGAATATACATTAAAATACTACAATTCATATAATCGATATAATACTCTGTCAAATATCTGTCTCATTTTGTTACAATCTAATCTTCTAGAAAATAACGAATACAATTGAAATAACAACAGATATATCTTATTGTTATAAGTTAAAATTAGATTTCAGATTCGATTTAATTAATGTAAATTTTGCCTCACATCTTTGAAAACTGACATTTTGACAAGCCTTCTGAAAGCACAGAGGATAGAGTTCACTACTCTCGAATCGATCAATTCAACGAAATGAGAAACGAGGCAAAAAGGGAAAAATAAGATGTAGGGACGCTCATGAAGATAGGAAGAAAAAGGAGAGTCAAGCTGAGAACCTGTCGGGCTGACGATACCTTGGGCAACGCACTGCTAATTATGCAAAATAAATAAAGGCACGTGCACTGCACATTCTTACGCCCTCTCTCGCGCCCCTTGTCTGGCCGATTGTCGGTCGCACGCGATTTCGACGGGCCGCAATTACCGAACTTGCGCTGTGTAGGAACAGAATTTCAGTCCCCCTACATTCTTTCTTTTCTTCGAATCGCTCTTCAATTTCCGTCTTACCGCCATACGACTTACGCGCCTTTTCTTGCTCGTCTTGTTTTGATCCTTCCGGCTAGATTTTCAAAACATGTGCGGTTCTATGTCAAACTCTATAGTGTTCCGAAAGAAATTAAGGCATACAGAAGCACGTGATGGAACGTGAAGAATAATCAAAGCAATGTATTCACCTATTTTTATTTTGTTTTCATCCTATAACAGATTTGGGCATTATTTAAATGACATATTTGAAAAGTGATTATTTAAACGATATATTATCTTATTTGGCAAGATATTCTGAAATACTATCTTGTATTAGAAAAGCGTTTTTTAAAATTATATCTCAGGCAATTTCTGATCCGACTATTTCAATATTATTAAACTGTGTCTGGAATACGTAGTACGCTATTTATTGATTTAAGCTTAGATATATATTATTAGAGAGTAATTGAAATTGTAAAACAATTTTGGTAGTAAATATCGTTACCATGTAAAATAATTTGGCCATATCGTTTGTAACTCAAATATGCGCAACAACAATATTTAAAATTCAAATTGATATCAAGTTCCAAATTATTTGCTACTTTATTAGAAAGAATTAACTAAAGTACAAAATTATTTATAAAGATGATTTCTTTCCCTATATTATTCCTAAAATAATAATAGTAAAGAAATTGATCTGTCTCATTATTTACAAATGTGATTTCTGTACTTTCATTTCAAATAAAATTTATCCAAACCTGTTCTATACCTATATGTATGATATTCACGATATATGTATATAATATTATATAATATTATATAATATTAATTACAGATCAATTATCTTTCTGTTTATAGGTATATTTTTATTTATATTTGCAAACTTTTAGAAATTTCAAGAAACCTATTTATCCAAGTTTTAAATAAGTAAACATTTTCAGATGTTATTTGAGAAACTAACCATCCTATTGTAGACAACTATTTTGTAATTCACTCAATTTAAACATAAAAACTGCGTAAAAATGTATCTCTTGTCGTTGGGTTTTCAGTAAGACTAATTTGTTATAAATTAAGAAGAATAATTAAAATCGTTGTGGTTGCTTGTTTACCCAATTTCACATTTTTCCCATTACCAATGAGAAAATGAATTAATGAGAAAAATAATCACGAAATGCATCGTCACGTTATATATTTAATTACGTTATAAAAATTTATGGAAGGAAGTTGATTAATCAGTATATTTATATCTTTCGATCTGTAGATATAATCAAAATATACTCGATTTTTCATCCATTGCTCAAACGTGAAGCATTAATTATGATCCATGACGTTTAAAAAATTATTTAATTGCTTTAAAATATAACAAATATAAAGCACATACATAACTTCGGAAAATGAATAGAACATGTGAATTGAAACTGTGTAAATTATAATCATAATCAGGTGCTAAATCTTGACATATCTCAATATCTCATTTACTTCATTTATTTCTCTTTTCATCTATTTTCTTTAACTCCGCTTCGACTCCGCAAACTTACCCTCATCTTTTTATTCGCTTTCATACATCTTAATTCTTGTTCTTCAACGTTTTTCACACATATCATCTATAATTAGTTAGCTATATCTAGATCATTTAAACCCTCTATTTGTCTGTACGCTTGTTTCCTATCTCATAGAATATACAAGAAATTTTTATAATATGAGAATAGTTGAATCCAAATATTGAAATATGAAATATAAACTTATTGGGCTAGAATTTACATTTGTTTATTTTTAAATAGGCTGAAATTACTATTATCGTTTAATTATTAACTAATCATTACATATACGATGACATACTGAATTATAATACAATTCAAATGACATTTATTACCACTGTACGTGATGTCAATGTCAAAAGTAGGTATTAGATATGTATGTTCCTTGCACATTGGAAAATAAATGTTAAAAGATCTTTTGAAATGTTAAAGGAGAAAATGTAATTAAAAATATATTGACAGCTGTAATCTTATCTAATCTATACAACATTAATTTAAAATATTACATTGGTAGTGAAAGTAGTGCTCCTTCATTAGCAACATTTTTATATAAAAGCAGCAATCGCTTTAATAGTAGAGTGGTAAGAACAACGCAGGTTGTAGAAAATATGTGATTTAACAGTATCGATCGTTTAGTACCCATTAATTCTTCGAAAAGCCCAAGAGGAATCTTGTTTGTTTTATGCAACTTTTTTACTAATAGAATAGAGGAACACAATTACAGGATAGGAAATCGAACTACTCTATAGTTCATTATCTGCATGATTGTCCGCATTCTTGCACTCATTAGTAACAAGTCGTTGAATTGTATTTCTTTTTATATATATAGTACGTAAGATTCTGCATGTTATAAAGTGAAATCGATTAGAAGAAAGGAGAAAGTCTATGCGATCAACCTTTACTTAAAGGGTAATTCATAATTTCAATAATGTCAACTGATAACGTAATATTACGTTAATACATCAGGGAAAATATAATTTTACACTGAACGTATATTTTAATTGATTACGAAATTCACGTTAGCGTGTTTAATTTAACACGTAATTTAAAAATACAACGATAATTGTCTCTTTATTGGTTAACAAAATTTATATTATAATATATTGATATCACTTAATACTTTAATGCAATAATATAATATATAATGTTTTGCCTACCATATAATTATATGGATGACTAGCTTTCTTATAAATAAGAGAAATATATAATATCTTAAATATAATACAACTATTACAGCTTTTGAAATTGTCATCTTTAAATGCTTCATAAAGCCACGTTAAATTCGTTTTAAATCATGTGTAACAAATAATTAGAAAAAAGGAGTTGTTTGAATCTCTGAAGAATTGAAAATACGAAACATATTGAAATCTATAATGATTATTATTATAACAAGATGAACAGAATGTAACTTATGTAATTATGTATAGAAACAAGTGTGCTGATCGTGGAAATCATATTATGCAATAATATAACATATATGTAAAACAATAATAAAAGGAACTATTTTTTCTTCAAAGTTGTTCTCTAAACAGTCTTATCAAACTTACATAAATTAAATTATAGATGGCACAGATTCAATGTATTTATGATATTATGTACTATTTTCTCTAACTTCAAATATAAAAGAGATTTATATTTTTATTTTTGTATAAATATCTTAATAATTATGATAATAACAAAAAGTATTTATTGTAATATCTATAGCAATTGATAATTGTATGCTTGAAATTGCAAATGTACACTAATATTTTTGGTTTTCTATCTATGATAGAAAATTCATTTTTACATTTCATTTATTAAAAAAAGATGTACTTTTTAAACAACTCAAATATGTCGAAAAACGTTTCTGACAATTACTGTCAGAAAATATAAACATATTGAATTGTATAGAATAAATTCAATATTTTTAAAGGATACGTAGGTTATATATCACGTGAAGGTAACTAAAACATTATATTAAAAATATCTTATCTTTTCTCCATCTATAATCCATCTACAATCAAGTGTTTAATTATAAATGACTGAAGTTTGAGAAATCATTAAAGAAGCCGAAATGATCACAACCGATTTTTGTAATATATTCTTTAGAAAGTATTGTCTATTCTTAAATGGTCTATGAAATATGTAGTACATTGCGTGTACACTTTTGAAAGATTAATGAAGTGCAAGTTTCCTGAATATTCTCAAGAAATACAAGAAATTTTGTATGGTAAAGGCCTAAATTACAATTAGATTGCAGAGATCATAAATTTATGGAAAATTCAAAGATGCACAAATATACGCAATAATATAAAATATTTAAATTATGTTTTCTTGTTATGATATCTGATGAATAAAATAGATCTCTACATAAGTTCCATTTTCCTAACTGTTTTTAAAATAAAAATATAAATTTGCATAAAAATCCGCATCTAACAATAATGTGTGAATAACGTAGGTGAAAGATTCCAGGAATACAGAACGTTTAAATGAATCGTGATTTCGATTCGAAATAACACATAGCGATACCGTAATTCTCAAGATTTCATCGCTTTTTTCTTAGCAGCGATGAGAAACCGCAAAATGATCTTGCACGGACCATTCAACGAAATGTCCTTAATTATACCATCACATGTAAGAGCAAGACTGTAAATGTTTTCCGTCTATGGTTAGAAAAATGATAGGTGTATAAAACACAATTTTAAATTAATGGGTTTTCAGCGACGAAAGAAGGGCAAAATTTTTGTAGTAATACAAGGATATCGATTCCGAAGGACATGATACCTTGAGAAGAGTTGAAAAATTCATAGAGCCAAACTAATTCTCCAATAACGGTACCGTGACCCTATCATTCCGAAGAAAATGAACAAGAAACTACTATGTCATTTCAGCAAAATCCGCTTCAATAGGTAATCGGTATCCGATTTCTATATTTTTCAAGCTATTTTCGTTCTTTCGCAATAGCCAAAATACTACTTTCGATTTCAAGGATATTCTTTGCACAACCAAACTGTATCATAATGCGTTTTGAGAAAAATGTTTTGCGTATTTCCAGATTGGAAACAACTAAATTATTATCTACAGCATATATAAGTACAAAGTTTCGAAAAAAATACATTAAAACGTCTAACTAATTCGTAATGATTTATAGGTGATAAATTTTTATTATGGTATTTTAACGTGAATAAATAAAACTATGCTGCATGTAATACAACAAAGTTATTATGGATATTAAAACCTACAAAATTTTAGTTGTCACTCGATCGTTTCTTTTATTATTTATTACCATTACTGTTTATTATATAAACGGTATGACGAACTTCATCCTTCATTAGAAGATGGGTAAACTTTTGAAATAAAAATTCTTGTTTAATCGCATGTTATCAGAAGTGAAAAAATATTCGAATACCTTTGGACGGTAACATATGGATGTATTCTATAAATTGACCGTTAACGAGACAAATCTCAAAGCATTGTCAAACAATAATTTTGCTGCCGCTGTGACATGTTAATTTTGAATCCGTTATCAATGAAACATATTGTTTTCAGTTGAACCCTTGGTGATGGTGTTTATAAGCAAAGAATAGGACTTGTGAACGGGCCCGAAGGGAAAAAAAATTCCTCGAGGGTGGATCGAGCACGAATTCTTGAAAGCCATCGTCCGATGCACCTGTAGCCTGCACGGTTAGGTTCTGCATTTTTCACCTCTCCTCTGCATCGTCTGAACGTCCTTTTCTTTCTCTTCGGCCGCATCAGGTTCTTTTTCCCTGTCTTGCTTGCACCGAAGCTGACCGCGCTCGCCTCGTGTCTCGAAATCATTCCACGAGCCTACTCGTGTTCGAGAGCGCGAGCGAGGAAGCATTCCTTCTGGAGAAGACGCGTGCCTGGCGTGTGCTTCTTTTCCCCCACCTCTTCGTATATAAATTCGGTTTCCTACGTCTTTTTGATTCTCGATCTTCCGTTTATTTATCGTCTAAACGAACCTTAATAAAATCGCTCGTCCGTTCTTTTTCACTTTCGATTCTTATTTAAATTACGAAAAACGTTTAGGTATTCTTTTCTTTTAAAGCGTGCTTCGTTTTCACCTGCTCGATACATTTTATTGCGTTTAGTTAGCAGTTAGTTTTGTTAACCAACATGTAAACTGGTTACCAGGTATACTATTTTCTGAGCAAACTAATTCTCAAATAATATATGCAATGTTTCTTAAATTCAAGTTTAAACTATAAATATTAAATTTATATTCTTTGACGAGTTTACTTGCTTTTTATATTTATATTTGTATATTTTTATATACTTATTTTATTATATGGAATTTCATAGACAATCGTCTCAATCGTTTCAAAATATATTCAACACGGTAAATGAATTACAATGAATTTTGAAAAATCATTTATCAATTGTAATCGTGAATACGTAAAAATAAACTAATTAATTAAAACTTATTAATATTCTTTAGGTACTACAGATATTTGATAATAATGTCTAATTCTTATAAAAATAAGATAGAAATCTCGATCTGAGAAAAAAGAGAAAAAGAAATAAACAACTGAAAAGTATGATACATTCAAAAACAACAATCCATTGATTATTGACTAGCAGCTGAATTCTGAAGCAAAATATTCGCAAAATTATAATTTCAAATTTATCAATATTATTATGAATACTTAATAATATACCATATGTATACGATTCTTTAAAAAAAATACATGGTAGTTTTAAACGACCCGAAAACATAGAAATCTCTATTTTAAAAGGAAGAGGAAGAATAAATATTTAAAATATATAATTATGTTCAAGAAGAAGCAATCCATTGGTCCAGCAGGTGGATTCTGAGGCAATACGTTGGCGAAACAATAATTTCAAATTTGCCCATTACGACGTTATCGGCAAAGTTCCAATTCTCATGGTGAATTCGAGTAAATCCACGAATGAAAGTAAAAAAGAAATTGAAAGAGGACTGAGAACGACGGCGCTGGAAGAAAAAGGAGAAGGAGAGAGAAGAAGAACGGAGAGCACCGTCAGCTCGACTCCCCCTACGGCAGGTTGGCAGCGACTAAATGATTTACCAAACAATAAATCCTCGAGGAGATACGATCGGATGCAACGCGGATCGAGCCTGGGAACGAGCGAACCGCTTACATCGCCTTACTTGTCCGCGAAAGCTTCTACTTATTCGATTCCTTTTGTGGCCTCCAATCCCGCTCGTCTACGGCGTCTTCCGAAACACTTTGAATTTTCAGGCAAACGATAATCGATGGACATCGATCACTATTCTTAAACAGACTACTCAGTTTGAATGACATGCTTATCTTATTTCTTGACTTTCATGAATATAAATGAATATGATTACCTAAAAATATCTGTTACTTTATTTGGTAAGTTTTTAATATACTGACGTTTGTTAACGTAACAAAATATCTGTAGTTAAACTATGATTTTTAATTAATAAAATATAATAGCATAATTTAATAGAAAGGTTTTGTTACGTGTTAAGAAAATAAAATTATTGAAGCTAATAGTAGTATAAACAGTGCTGGATCGAATATTTTATTTGTTATTTAGTTTCGCAAATACTATCTGCATATATATAAATGTCATGCATATAGACGTTAGATTTCCTTGCGTGAGTCATAATTAAGAAAACATATAAATGTTATATATTTTATTTATATCTTGGATTCACAATAGACACAGCTAAGCTTATATTGATAAAATCGAAAATTAACTTGGCGTGTTAGAAGGAAGTAGGAATTAATTACACTGTAATTAGATAAAGTAATGACTTTAGATAATAACCATTCGCTTCGTTGATGTCTACTATTAGAAATATTCACTTCACGAGTACCAAATATATCACCATATAATTCTAACATGGTGGAGTCACACATTGAACAACCCTCTATATGTACATATGTACGTTCGTAAGGAGAAACAGAAACGGTACGAACTTGATTTAATGCCTCCGGGAGTACTGCTGAAACCAGGAGAAACTGAATCTCGATGTATTGTACCAATCATTTATAAAGCAAGAAAGTACTTCTTCGTTGCAATCCAGCACCTTTCCTGGAATATCTCTTACATATGTGCGTACGTATTCTCTGTTTTCGATGCTATTCTCGCGCTGCGTGCATAAATATCATCTTCGGGCATCGCGAGGGAATTCATTAAATTAAATTATATTCGTTTCGCGCCATGTACTTTTATACATTGGAAAGTGTGCATAATGGCGGCGGATATAGAAAAACACTATAAGCATTTCTAAGCATTATCGATTATACATTTTCTTGATGATACATCAAATAAATATTCAGGAATTTTATATCTTATTAAAAGTGTATAACCGTTTTTAAATTGTGCATTTTACTTCATCGAAGCAACATTTAATTCGTACCACTTAAACCAATTATACATTAATATTATAATAATTGTAGTTTAATGTACTTCTGTAAATAAAAGGAAGATATTTCGTTATACAAACACCAATAAACTATGATATTTTACAGTCGGAGGTTTGTTAGACCAACTATGTTCTACATAAATGTATATATAATTGCGTTAATTTCATTTATAACAATTATCTATATTTTTCTATTAAATTTTGTTTCTTATTGAATGTTTTCCTGCCTTGTTGTTTAATTCGTACTTACCATACTATTATTTACATTTAAATATTAGAATATTAAATATTATCTATTTTCAATTTTACTATTCGATGCTATCATCAATATAATCAAACAAATGCATAGATCGTGTAAATGTAAAAATATACATTTTAGATTAACTATCATAGATTCCCTTAATTATATCTGTAACGTGGAAAGAAGAAAGATCCATGGAAGAACCATCGTATATAAAAGAAAATTGTTCTTCCTAATTTTATTTCAGTTATATGGAATACAGTTAAACCGTTGAAATTAATAATATAGACTTACCAAACTATGGAATAAAACTTCTTTATTGGTATTTAAAATATTATTATTACAAAAGTACAGTTTCCGTTATTATTTCGACGGTTATATTTATAGAATTAAAATATTGTTATCGTAAGCAGTTTTTATCTTGTACTTACTATGTCCTGTACACATATATATATATATACCTACTGTACATACGACTAAAATTACCAACCAACCTCTAGGAAAATAGTTGTATACATCAACGTAGTGAAATGTTTTGTAGCTACAGTTATAAACATTTTCATTTTTAGTTAAACCTATTTCCGTAACTCGTAAACTACGATTCGCAAGTATATTATTTCTTACGCAAAAATTAATGTTCCAAACTTTATTTTCAGTTTACTTTCAAAAACAAGTAAATTAAAACGAATACATTATTTATAACGTGTCAGGAACAGTAACAATATCAAATCTTTACGACATTCAATTAATGCTATTATTAACCCCATTAATTATATTATACAATATACATTATACATTATATTATACAATACACATATCCACATTCATGTTTTTCGTCACGTAAAATTTGTTATAGTTTTTCAATAAGTGTAAGGAGTTATCTTATAATCGATGTACATCTTTAAAAACTAAAAATAATTAACAATAACGTAATGTTTAACGCGACATTATTTTACGTACTATTTGATGGATATATCAAAAGTATTACTCTCGATACAATTAAAGTTTGAAAAAGATACTAAACCTTAGATGCACGAAGTATTGGGTACAACTACAACGGTTACATCATCTCGATGAAATAGGTTTGGTGTTTCGCGGCTGTTCTTCCTGCATCCCACGCCCTTCGAGTACCCTCCTTTTGCACTTCCGCCACCTTTTTCTCCATTCATCCGAACACCGTCGGATATCTCGCTCCCATTTCGCTTTACGTCTTTGTACATAATGCTCTTTGTATCGTCCGCCCGGAGCTGCAGCCTCGGCGGCAACGGGGGCAACGGGGGCAACGGCAGCAACAGCAGCAGCGGCAGCAACAGCAGCAGCAGCAGCAAAGGAGGCGGCGCGGCGGAGGCAGCAGCAGCAACAACGGCAGCGTTGCACCGCCGTAGCACGATGCATCCAAGCGGTCCGCGTGCTCCACCCTCCTGCTCCTCCACCTTCGAGGAAGGTGGATCTGGTTGCGTTCGTCGACCTCGCCCGATCATATGGGCGCCCTTACGTATCTACTTGCACGTGGGTGGCACGAATTCTTGCAGATCGCTCTCGAACGCTTCTCGCGGCACGAAACACAAATCCTCTTTTGCCTTTGCTATTCCTATTAACAATTTTACAAAATTCACCGAAATTTCGATCTCAAATAAAGATCATTAGAAGATTCTAATTGATTTTCTTTGACATTAGAAGCGATGAACGAATGTAACCGACGGAAGATTCATGGATTGGTATAACTTGCCTTCGGAACAGTTATGGAGTGAAAGGGTAATGCACTAAAGTGCACCGTACTAGTAAGGTGTGATCAAGTTGCCAAGATTTACGAATTGCTAGATTAACACAGGACGATTGCAATGAAAGTAAAAGAGAAAAAGAGAATTTATTTTATATCAAAAGCATTTAGTAGAAATTTATATTGGAATAGAACTTGATATTTATTTTACCGACAAGGGAAGATACCCAACCGGCAAATTAAAAAAATTATTGAGTTATTGAATTTTTGAATTATGTAGAGGATATATAGGTAGGTATCTATATGTAACGCAATTCTCTTTTAGTGATACATACTTACCTATATATCTTCTACATATCCCTCAAGGTTTCATAATTTTTTGAATTTTAATTTTTTTAACTGAGTTGAGGATCCTTTCTTGTGAATAAATATCGGTACTTGAGATTTTGTGTTATTTAAATGTTAATGAAACAAATTTTTAGAGATAGTTTTATACAAGGAAAAGTGTAAAACAATATTTTTATACGTAGGATAATTGAACGAATTTTAAGCATCTCTTGATGGCTGTTTTTTGCTTTTATCTATAATATATAATATATAATATGTATAGTGAAGTTTTCACTGTTTGAATTACATATAATACAGTTGATGAAACACTCCTACTTTTCTAGAATACAGAATGCATAATATTATTGACCATAATAAAATAGGTACTTGATATAAATGTAATTTTTTAGTTATTTGTGCATCCCTTATCTTTTTTACTGAAGAATTGAACAAAGTCTGTTATACGTTAATCTTTCTGATTTTTTGTTATTACAATTCAAAGTTATACTGTTTTGTTATACTCCACTCTTTCCTAATCCACCAGTGTTAATTGGCAATAAGAAGAAACTGTATTAATTAATTTTTCGAAAGGCATAGCATTAATTCCTAAAAATATTATACAATGTATAGAAAGCTTTGTTTACTGCAAGTAATTGGAAAGCGTAAAAATATAATTAAGAGAAATACAATGGCGGAATAAAAGTAATTCATAAAATAAGAAATGTAGGAAGAAACCTTAACCTTATAAAATAGATTTATATCTAATAAGAACAATCAATAAATATAATATATACAACAAAATAGATGACTGTTATCAGTATTATAAAATATGTTTCGTACAAAAGTTGCTAGAATTCATAATGTATCAATTTTGAACTTTCGTGCATCCGCCACTATATGACTTTAATAAGATAAGATATTTATTACGACATTATTACCAAAAAGATCCTTATATTCTCTTAAGCATATAGTTTTGTTCCTAATATCATTTGTAATGCGCATATTTTATTTATAATTAGTATCTGTATGTGAAAAAATTGTAGTGCTAACTACAACTTAAAATATTTATATGCTGAAAAAAATATTCGATTCCACATTTTAACTTATAATATTTCTGGACAAAAGATTTGAAGAAAAATAATTTGTTTCAATAAAAAAATATACGTATTGTGCATAACTTATGCTTGACTTATCTTATGTATAATGATACAAGATACCAAATAATAGATATTAAATCATTAACAATAGAATATTAAATATAAAAAGATGTATTGAAACTTATTTTACCCTCATTTAAATATATTCATTTAAGAATAAGCACAATTGTTTGCAGGAGTTGAACGAAATTGATAATATATTGAGGGAAAAATACATATACCCATTAATGTTGAACGTGGCACGGTTTAAAGAAGTGTACATGCAACAATAGCTCATTGCGTACATAGCTAATTTCACTTGATCCTTCAAAGAATGTTAATTTATCAACCGTCGCGATCTTTTGAAAGCCTTAGATATACCGCTTACGATTAACGTTGGAAAAGCTTGTCCAGTATGCACTCGACACAACAATCGACACGTTCCATTTCTTGTTTCCTTTGTGCGTGACGAAAGTAAAAGCATAAACTGCTGGATTCGTGTTAACTCGACACTAAAATCTCAGTTGTACTTATAATGGCAGGCGAGACCGTGAAAGGACCAATCGCGAACCAGGACTAGAATACGGATGTATTTTAACTCGAGCTTAGAGTTTGTTAGTGGCCAGAACGATTCCTAAGACGACAGATTCCCTCTAATCTCGGCAAAGCTGGGTTAAATCGAGATTAAAACTACGTCCCGGCACGAACTTCGTCTAGTTTTTAATAACCGATTATCCTGCAACCCTTAAGGGAGAAACTGTCCAAAGCAGTAGGTGTTCGTGCAGCGCGTACCTCTTTTCGTAGTATTCAATAGCTACGTCGGTTTGGCCCAAAGTATTGAACCAAGAGATCGAGAAAACATTAATTTACCGAGTGACATCTCATCTTTTCGTTTATCACGCGTTTGGTCATTGAACTAACTTCGGCGTTTTCAATGATTTCCCTTTTCATATTCCTTTGCTCTTTCCATTCTCCCATGGACACCTTTACTTTACCATCAACGATTTTTGGCAAAGCGACTGACCACGTTTGGTCAACTAATTTTCACGTTCAGATAAAGATTGACCATACTGTTTTTCACAATTTGTTTTTCCAAATAACATCCAAATCATCCCAATTATGTTGGATAAATAGATTAACAAAAGGTGCTTCAATAGATAAACATCTAATTACCTTCTTGTTATATATATTTAACCAAGCGATATAATCAAGATGAAACAATTGAAACAATGAAATAATGAAACAATTCACTAATTTATATGTTTTACTTATATGTCTTTACTGTTTAAAAGTTCGTAATTTTTTAAGAAATTCATTTTCTCTCAGAATAAAGCATCATTTTATTCAATCCAATCCAATCATAATCCAATGTTTTAAATAATACTCTAAACAGTGTCGTTTATTGAATGACATAATTTTATTCTTCCATTCTATAAGAATAGTTTATTAAACGAAATAATTTTATATTCTTATTGACGTGTTTCTTATATATACACACATAATAAAATTGGCACATAGTTTCCTATGTTGCCAATGTACAATATATGAAACCAAATCAAATGTAAGAGGTATGTATATTATATATGGTTAATCTTTTAGATTAAAAAATTGATTGGCATATATAGATTTCAATTGTATATGAACGAATACGACGAAAATCTCATTAACAATTATCATAAAAAATATATATTCGTCGCGAACATGAAATATGTAGCTACAAGTAAGGGACTGTTAGTATATTAATATCTCGCAGTCTGTTAAGGGTTCGGTCAATTTTCAATTTCTTAATGATGCGTAACTTTAATACTTCAAAAGGGAATATGGAATCCAAATCCAGGAGAAGCGCGACTAATCACGAGTCCTGGCTAAACAAACTTTGAGTCTCAAGATATTTAGGAATACAGCACCGTCGTCCTATTTAGTAGCTAAGCAAGGTAAAATAACGACGAACGTACGGAACTGTGTCTAATCTAGGATTTTAACTTATTTCTTACCTTTTCCTCTGTTACGAACGGGACAGAACATTTAATCTAGCGGAAAAAGTTTTGGGCTCCATGTGTGAAGAATATCGGATACGGTAATCTTTACTTTAATAGAAAGTAACCATATCTTTCTCGTTTTCATTTCAATCAATTATTTTTTTTTTCAAATTTTTCTGAAAAATTTTGTTGTATCAGTTTTCAGTAGTAATATTTGATTTGGAAAATAACGAATTAATCATAGTTTAAAATAATTATTATTGTATCAGAAAACAACAACAAGTCATTTTGAATTAACAATAATTTCAGCATTTAATATTTAATATTTTGAATTTTTCGTAACCGCTGAATATCTCTTTCTTTAAAATCTTTCGTTCAATGCGAATTATTTTTATTACTATATATTGTTATATAAGAAAATATATCCGATGTATATAGTCCTTTTAATTAGCCTACACATATATATTTATAAATTTAAACTATGTTATATGCTATGATTGTATAGTTGTATAGATATAACGTTTAAACTAAGCACGCACAGCGACAAAGTTACAATTGGGACATTATAATTAACTCTACAAGCACTTAATATTATTTTAATTTACATCTACATTGCATCTGAAGGTTTAACGACTTGTTTCATAATTTTCATCAACACCAACAAAGAGTAATGCAAGTCTTAACGAAATAAAATAGTAGAAGGAGCATTAAGGAACCCTTTTCTAGAACGAAGAAAACGGAAGATAAAAAAAAAAACAAAGAGGAGAAAGAAGATGAAACGTTCCTTGCTGACCATTTATCACGAAAGGAATTCTCACTATATGGTCGGAATATAGGAGCCACACCCTTCTTCCGGCACCTCAATCTATCGGGTGCGCACGATTTTCGAAGATATTCGAAACCTCTTTTTTCCTTTTTTTCGTATCTCTTTCATCGTCGGTTGGGAGTTTTAGTAAGCACCCTTAACGATGTCTCGCCACACCCCTACGAAAAATTGAAGCTTCTTCCTCATTTCGCGAGATTTCTCGGTTCACTGATTGTATCCCAGAAAAATGAAAAAAAATGGAAGCTGAACAAATCGAATGGTCCGTATCTTCTTACAGTAACAGTATCGAGAAACTTAGCGCTTTTCCAACGTGATTAAATTTTTTAAGAGATTAATCATTTGTAGTGAGTGAAAAAGCATTATGCTATTATAAACTGCGCCGACAACATATGTGGAATATTAATGTATTAAAATAGTAACATTAAAAATATCTAATAACATATGGAATAGTTACGTTTATCTTTTATTTTTCTACTTTCAAATATTGTACTCTACTCCAATCATGTGCTCTTTGCCTACACAATTATTGAAGATGCTTGTACAACTAAAATAAACTTCTTATGAGATTTTGGAATGCTTAAATAGAAAACGATGGAATATTGATTGTGTACAAATTGAATATTTATTGCATTGTTACTTATCGATAATTACATTAATAACAAATTCATCTACTGGCATAATTTTTGTTCTATATTTTAAATAGAATAATTGAAATCAAATACTGTGTGTTTTATGTTTATAAAAAATAAATAGTAATAGACACTTCTTACATATATTTACTATTGACAACTCAAGTTTATTGAAGTTTCTTGTAAGAGAATCTTTTCTTTATCTGTCTCACATATTAGATTCACAATATATTTAATGTCTATAAATTACTATTTCTGCACTTATATAAATATTTTTAAAAATATGTAAGATAAATGTAAAGATAAACGTCTCTATCATTGATAATATCCATTTATAACAAACGAGCATGATATTATAGAATGCGATAATGTATTAAATATTAAATATTATTGAAGAAGAAAAGGGATATAATGATTGATGTCTTAAGAATACCCCTTATTCTTGATAACCTGCGCTACACACTTGCATAAATGCATCGAATAGAGCACGGCGCATATAATCTAGGCACAGTATTTTATATACATACATACATACATATAAGATTGAGTTCATAACTATAAAAAATGTATTTGTAAAATTGTATTATTAATTAGAATTTTATTGTCCTTCGATATAGATATTTTGATTTCTAAGATTAACGTTTGAGTCATTGATATACAAGTTTTACGATTTCTTGTAAGCAAAATAAGTCAAATATGTATTATTGTCTTTAGTATCGTCCATTTTCTTAACTGACTATACTACTAAATAGTCTACTACTAAATATATATATATTAGGAGCTGAAATCTTAATGTTATGGTTAAATATGTTTCAGGATTTCCTTTATCAACAATTTACAGTACACTATGATAGTAATGCTATACTGTATACTATTTAGTAGTATAGTCAGTTAAGAAAATGGACGATATATATATTCAGACCATAAGAAGCAAATCATAGCTTACTATTCTTTCATAATTAATAGAACGACCGTTTTAATATTTCGAAAACAAACAACATAAGTAAGTCATTACATTAAAGCTTATAGAAAACAAAAAAACACCGATATCTTACGTCTAAAATTATTTAATTTCAGCAAAAAGTTACAACTTTATGCCAAAAAATTATTGATTTACTTTCTTTTTTAATAAATATTTTTCTGTAAATAAACAAACGTTAGATTCTTTTAAATCACAGCATTCAGATTCAAAATTTTGTAGGATGAAATAAATATTCCCTAAATACAACTACTCAGGTATTAATTTGTAATTTATTAAATATTTAAGTTTTGTCTAAATTTATTTACTTTGTGCTGAGTCGCGCTGTGCCGTAAGGCGGAAAGTAGAAAGGAAAGACCGTTGCAATGCAATAATAAAAATACATCAAATACGTAGGTATAGCTGAAAGAAGTGGCGCCAGGCAAGACGAAGATTCCATTGTCTCTTTGGGGACGAATTTAATCGTTGTCCCTCGTCGAAAAAGATCGACAGAGATATTTGGTTTTGGAGACAATCGTGGATTCAACGTCTTAATTAGTATCTCCGATGCACGAGCCACCATGATCGAAACGTCAGATCTTTTTTCTATGTCTATCTTTCCGTTTAAGATATAATCTTGCAATAAATACCTTAGAAGAAAGGTTATTTTAAAAACTCATTAATCGTTCCAAAGAAAGTGATATTATGTGGTCGTGTTTTAAAAAATGTTTAGACTATATATTAAGTCAAAAATAATTAGAAAATGTATATCTATTTATTTTAGCGTTTTATTTTTCCTAAATATTTTACCACGCATTTGAGAAAGACATCTTATTAAGTAGTTCGCGTTTTAGTAAGAAACAACGATCTTTCGTGCAATTTCGAGATTCTTCTATGATTAAACAATAATCTGTTGGAATATTATAATTATCATAACTTTACTAATAGCAGCAAAAGAACTTAAATTAAATTAGCAAAATACATGAAAAATGCCGTATTGAAAATTCGATACAACCAGCGTATTATAACAGTCATATATGCGAATGCTTCGAAAATGTGGGACATAAAGATGTAAAATGGCAAGACGGGCAAAGAGGAAGGATTGGATCGTTCTGATGTCGGAGGGCCGCAGATCTCGGGTTACTAATTAAGACACCGGTGGATCGGCCATTGTCTCGGTAACAAAAAATATGCACACACTTCTCTCTCGGCTCTGTTGCGTCCGAGTGTTTGCGATTAAATCAGCACGTCCGATCGAGCGAATTAAGTCCTCGGCGTGGGTGGACCCAACTGGAGAGGAGAATCAAAAGGACCAAAGGATCGTCTTGATTCTCCACTCATCCAACTCTCTCGCACGTGCAAAAGCGCCGAACACAAATAAACCTGAACGAACGGGAATTTGCATGTTTAATTCCATTCTGGAAGTTATCTAAACGCATTAAACCGATTTGACTTGCCGAGTTTTAATTAGGATTGGTATTCGAAGTGAACCGCTCAAACGCGGCTGATGTTATTTATTAATATGGATTTAAATTACCGATTCCAAGAAAGTCTAATTAGATGTTTTTCTATGAAATGATTTGAATCAACATTTACATTTCACATCGGTTGCGTTTTCGATGTATCGATGTATCTCCGCTCAAATAAATGCTAGTTGATATAGTAATGTAAAAAATACACTTAATATCATATTAACTTTTGGAAAACATAAAACGTAACAAAATATACCTCATTGTAAGCTAAATAATTTAAAACGATACATTATATATAGCGTAACATTATGAGAATATCTTTAGTTATTTTTCACTTAAATGTATATATCTAAAGATTGGTAAAAATTAATGTTATTGTTATCTTAATAAAAATATTACATTTCATTTAATTATTAGTTTCAGCTTATTTCGATATTTTGCAAATTTTAATTTATCTTTTCCTTCTTTCATTCTTATTTATTTCCCCATTCTTTTTCTTCCAATCTTGATATACTTGAATTATCACAAGTTCTACATAACAGTATAATACATATAAATATTAAGAAAAATTATTTGGCTACTATATAAGTTGAAATTTTCAAAAGCATATTGATGAAATGGAGAAATATCTTTAGTCCTTGTGATCGAAAACCTATTGGATAGAAATAATCAAATTATTATAATCAAATAAGCTACAATAAGTAAGTATTGACTTGATTCTAATAGTAGTATAGCTAGATAATTTATAATTTTATAGATATTCAATTATGACAATAAATTTTAATATTATCAGAACATAAAAGTTATATGTATACTATGAAACTAAATACACATACGTATAAGTAATGTCAATCATATGATATGTTCCGTATCTGATTTATTTTTAATACAATAAAAATTAAATTTATGGCTATTTTGATTAACAAATAAAACGGTGAACTGAAAATTAAATTTAAAATATGATTTTACTCTATTATTACCCTTTATTCACCATTACAATAACGTTAACCAAAATTATAAAATTAGAAGAATTGTAATATGTAGAATGTATTGGAGTTGTGTTTTTACGATATGCTACGGTAAGTGAAATTCAAAAATAAATCGAAAGTAGCTTAACAGAATCTACAAATCCCTTCTTTGAAACTTTATCAAAACAAACCAATTATTTCGGAACACATAAAAGTTTTTGAGGACATGATATTGCTTTAATATGATAAAAAATACGATAATCGTGAGAAGAATTTCCAGATACAATATGTTGTCAACAAATTCCACATTAAAATTATCTTTGTATCTGGTTTTGATCAAATATATGTTTTCATTATTCTCTCAAACACTTAAAGAATATTGATAACATTATTAATTAAGTTAAATTAACATTACAATTAATGCGATATTATTCAGTTTCCTACATTTTCGACTCTATTCTTCAATCATTTAATGTTAAAATTGCTTTTCAACGACAAAGTAACATAGAAATCAAAAGGCTTGGTGAAACAAAAATGGACTTATTATATATTTTCTCATGTGGTCTTCATATAATACAATTAATTTTTGATCTAGTAAGTTTTCTGATATAGAAAGTATTTTTGGTATAATACTTGATATAATAATATAGTATTTCTAGTGTACAATACTAAATTCGTGGCATCGTACGTGAGAAAAAGCTGAAATATATATTTATCCGAGGAGAACGAGATCGACGCCTATGACCGGTCGCGTGTATCCGTCTACTCGGCTGCGTCTCCGGCACTGACCACACGGCCGAGCTTTGTCTTGTAAACGAAGCCAGCCTGATTCGTATCCGGACGTTGATAAATTCCCCCGCAGAGTTTAGCAGTTCTTCGCGGAGACTTGCCTCGAGGCCTACTGCTTATCCTTCCTTCCCATTCAGTACGGAAGGACGAATGGTCCTGGCACTGCGCATCCTCCTCCGACGACTTCACCAGCAGAGAGAATGAGAGAAAGAAGACTTCGTGGGAAACCGCCCGAACGATCCCTCGTTCGCCGATCTTCATTCACAGACTCTCCTCTCTCTACTCTCGTTAGGGACGTACGGTCTGTCCTGTGTTTATTATTAACCCTTCGACTCGTGTTCTACCGCACGGTAGCACGTTCCTTTTCATTTTTATTTATTTCTCTTTTTAAAGGTCTAACGGGTTAATTGGCGAGGAGTATTTTGGAATCGATGAGATTTATGCGTGTGTGAACAGATGCGTTGAAATGATATACAGAGCCATTTAAACGCTTGATGTATTAAATTAGAGGGAAAAAGTTTTCTTGTTTCTTACGAGAAGGGAAAAAGGTATAATCATGTAATCGCATATTACGATGATGTTTTCTACTCAGATACCTTATTTTTCATTCGTAATGATAATTTACAACATTTGTTATCCACGCATACATAGATATTCAACTGCAAATAGTTAAATAATTATACTTCGTTATGCATAATATAAAATCCTTTGTTATAATGAGCACTACAACTTCACGATTTAATTAAATATAGCTGCTACATATGTATGTAGTTCTTATTATCCTATAATCATAATTATGTAGTTCCATAATTATTGAAATACTTATAAGTGGACTGCGTACTTTTTATATGGAACTTGATGGAGAAAAAATGCACAAAATATATGTAC
Source organism: Bombus pascuorum (assembly GCF_905332965.1). Lineage (NCBI taxonomy): Eukaryota > Metazoa > Arthropoda > Insecta > Hymenoptera > Apidae > Bombus > Bombus pascuorum. The sequence goes on along the minus strand of NC_083490.1, from coordinate 14,796,182 downwards.
TTGTAAAATGCAGAAACATATAAAATATCCATGTCGAATAGAATATGTAAATAAAATAATATAATACAACCGAATAAAATAAATTACAATATAATATTTATTAAATGATACAAATTTTTGCTTAGGCTCCATTTGTTGTTGCGGTTTAGTTGTGTTCATAAAAATACGAATTTGTATAAACATCTGTAATCTATTGATGAGTATTATCTTGCCACGTGTAATAAAATGAATATTTTGTTCAAAAAGTTGGAATGTATTGAATTAAAGATTCAGCAAAAAATTAAAGATACGGCATTCCTTTGCTTTGTTGGAAAAAGGCGCAAACATAGGCGCAATTTATTTTTGTTGTGAACCCGTCGATTCTATAAATATAATAGAGCGATGTCTAAAAAATACAAGTTAGGCATTAAAATTATTAAATTACTTATATGTAGACGTAATATTATTTAATTCGTCGATAATGGTATTTATGGCTTGCAAATAAAATGTGTGTCGTTTCTTTGCTTATTCCTATGTGATTACATAACACGCTCAATGCGAGAACTTGTTTTTAAATTGCAGGATGTGTGTGCTCAAAAAGTCATGCTCACTATCATGGCGCTGTGCATGATTTTCTGCCTGCTCCTCGGTTATGACTTATTCACAGCCCTTTCGATAATTTATTAAAAGACATGTTGCATTAAGAACGTCACTTCTGCCTTCAGATTTAATATGTAGTATTGGAATCGAATTAAAGCCAACTAATAAATTGATATCCGATAAATACACACGAATTAACACGAAAATAAAAGTAGCTCATAAATCGGCAGCTTATGAATATTCATGAATAATAATAATGCAATTAAATCAACTGAGAACTGCAAACTAATGACTTTAAGAGTAATTAAGTAATATTAGCCTCTGAGGGCTTGTTTAATGCTTACAAATATCCTTATGAGCTTTTATATGGATGTGTGATTTTCTCGTAAAAACTCAAGCTATTATTGAAGTCACAGTTTTAGTGTAACACGCACTGTTACACCAATTTTCACTAAACATTTCAATCGTAAAGTTTCACGTGTGTATAAAGATAACAAATAACAAATCATAACGTGGCAGTCTGAGAATTGTACTAATGTATCTATAAAGATGTAAGATTGTACGTTTGCGGTAATTTTGAAATCTACTGAATCGATTTTCGGATTTTTAATAATATGTTTCTTATAATCTTGCGATGGGCATAGGCTTTGTTTTATTACGCTATTACATCAAGAAGTTTGTTGACGGATAAAAATTTTGTTGATACTGTAATAGTGGGGATGGTAAGTTGATAGTGCTTTAGGACGCGTAAATTCTGACTATCGTTCACAAAAATTTCTAAACAATTAAAATTTTAAATCCACCTAGGCTGCCACCACACCAATTAATTATATATATATATAAATTGAAGTCTCGATTATGTTATTGCAGAACTTGGATCCTTCGAAGCTTTGCAATGGGACAAAATTGCAGGTGATAGCTTTCAAAAATAATATAATAGAAACTATAATATTTTTCATTTTTAACACTATTATTGGTGAATATACATTTATATTTATTCGTCACGCATTTTGATAATTCCATCAAATATACTCTTCCGGACCAAACGTATACAATATCCAGTAAAAATTTATTTTCTGACAATCCTTCAAGCATGTAGATTTATGTAATAATTTTTTTCCACGCAAACAATTGTATGTTGCTTCATTATGTGTGGGATAAAAGGATACACAGTTTATGTGACCAACTTCTGATAAGAAAACATCGAATGTAATATATCCAGAAGAACTAATATGAATGAAGTTTAAGACAAAGTATTGTTAAGTACCTGCGCAATCTAGGTTTATATCTATTATTTTCATAAAATAATACATGTACACTATTCACTTACACATATAAATCGCCCTGACTATTAGACCTCTACGTTATGATTTGTTATCTTCTTGTAAAATAATTAATATTTTCTCTGCAATAATGTACAATAAATTATCATTTTTTATGTCAAATGCATAGTTATAATTTCACGCCTTCGATTATCCGAAAAATTCAATTATTCTTTTATTTTGTGACTAATTAGTTTGAATAATCGAAGTCCTGTTGTATCTATGTACAAAGAAACAGAAATGTTCATAACATGATGGAATAAGATTTAGTCCGCTTATTTGTGTTGGAAGATTATGTTAAGAAACAGACATTCGGAGTCGATGTCTTACGAGCTCAAAGAACAGGGTAGATGACACGAAAAAGAACTAAAAATATGACACAGAGAGAAGAAGCACGTCGTGCAAACGATGGAAAAGAAAACTTATTTGCATAAGTATCTGTAACTACTAAATCGCTCTATTTCCAAATAATGTTTAGTTGTGGTTTTGGTTTGTTGGTTGAAGACTTGCATATCTTTTCGTTAACAACCTTAATTGACGTTTAGAACTTTCAGTGGTGTGAGAAAGGAATAAAGGATGATCTGTGGTTAGCGGTTACACGCTCATTTACATCAAGCTGTGTGTCAGTCACGCGATCAACTTCTTAATTCTAAACTCAGCATCTAATACACTTTGTAACCGCAGTGCGAATGCTGACTAACGTCAATCACGTACTTTTAATTCCTTATGAACTTGAAGTGCTTTTCATTATCTGTTCCATAAGTATGGTTCTACCAGACAATGTAATTAATGTGAAAATGTTTTTATATCGACCACAAAAATATGAACATATGAAATTTGAACAATTATTTGAGATCTTCACAAACAGCTTCAATATCATTGAAAGATTAAATAAACATCGATATCATATATCTTCCTCGATAATTTGCATTTTCGTTTGAAACATCTTCCTGAATCTTCCGTTTTTCGCCATATTTAACTGCTTCTATTTATTTTCATTTCTACTTAGATTAGATGAGTACTCTGTGTGTTTCGCAAATTGAATAATATAGCATTGTAAATTGTATTAAATTATTCACATAGATTTCTGTTTTTTTAAAAATCTAAGTAAGTCGATAATTTAGGCATAGTAAAATAACTGATCGTTGGGAATCTGAAAATTTAAATTCAAGTTGAAGAAAATGTTATTTTATAAAGAAGATAGATGTTTGTTTTATTTACATTAATTCCGTTTGTAATGTTCAAACATGTAATGTTGGAAAAAAGAATTTCAAGCCTACGTATACGTTATTCATTTGAAGAGATCTTCTGTGTAACAAATTTATATATATTATCCACATAAAATTGTATTTCTATTTAGTATTATTCGACTTTTATGAATTGAAACTACTTTAAAGCACTACTTTTGTTAATTTAATTTACAATGAATCATAGGAGTATTCGTACGTTTGCAATTACTGGACACAACGATTTATTTAAGTTTTCATTTATAGTATATTTTACTATATTATATATATACTATATATACTATACACTACATGTATACTTTTACTGATAAACATGAGAGAGGGAGAGAAGGAAGAAAATTCCTTTAATTCAGTACATATTTATGACAAAATATACTAAAACGCCTTAAAGTAAGTCGCGTAACGCAAGTACACTGTCGCGCAGTTAAATTAGGGGTGTTCGTTCTTCTTTATGTAACGTACCACATTCTATATGACACAATAAAACTCTGGAGAATGTTATTTCGCAAGGAAGTACCATGTCAATGAAGCATGATTTAAATTTTAAATGGCGCAACTATATTTCACGAGAAACAGCATGGCGGCGAAAAATGTCATTAAAATGTATCCAATGTGTAAGTACTGCGTGTAGTGTCGTTCGTCATCAGGTATATTTAGCGTTTCACGCTATGTTTTTCGCTCCACTGAAGTTTATGTTTTTGTCAATGGTACAGTATGAATGAAATAATATACCTGTGTATATATGTAAATGAAAGTCCGAAACACTTATGAATTACGTTTGTTCGCGGGTGCATTTACCCGTCATGCGATTGCACATATTTTAGGCTGTGTGAAAAAGACATCTGCGAATTTGCACGAGAAGGAGAAGGACGCCAACAAACAGTATTGCGACGAGTATGACAGTACAGGATTGTGTGTAAAATTTATATGTACATTTGTATGATTTTGATTAGTAATCGAGTTTTTATGAGATAACCGATGATTAAGCGAAACTAAAACTTATATCTGACAGTTAAAATACATGCAAATACAATGTTAATAATAATAATATTTATAATATTATATAATATTTATGCAGAAGCTGTAAAAACGAGTAACACTAATTACTATACATGACGGAATACTAATATGGCCACCTTAATTTAGTTACATAACAGTGGATCGATCAAAATCCTTTTTTGTCATATTCTTTCTCTCTTATGAAATAAGCTCTTAATCATCTTTAATTTTTATATGTTTAATGTGTTCTCTGTTACATGAATTTTATATGTTTTACTCTAAGGACGCTTTGCCTTATACTATACTATATTTGCGTACAGTTTTTGATAATAATAACGTTATCTATTTATCTCATTCTAATCATTAAGTAAAAATAATAATAATATACTAATAATATATAATAAACTAATAATTGCTTTTTCGTGTTCTGCCTATAATACAATTTAATTGATTCATCTTTAATATGCCGAATGTTTAAAACTATTCGTATCGTACTGTCATATTTTAACATTTCAGCATTTAAGGTATGAAAAGGTGAAGATCCTGCGCAAGGAATCGATGATATTTCCCAGAAAAGTGATTCGGTATCCGGATACAGGGGTTCAGGTTAAGGAAAACAAAGGTTGAGAGCTTGGCTTCTAGACATACATATATTTTGATCAGTTTAACAGAATCGGTGCTTGACGAACAATATAATACACATGTTCTGGAAATCCTATATTTAATATATATATGTGGTTATATGCCGCTTAATAATTTATGAAACGATGAATTCTTTCCGGTCGTGCGGTGTTTTATATTATCCTTCGGTATGCACAGGTAGGGCTTTGCTAATTTTGCGGAATACTACCTGACGCAATGTTTAGAGACGAAGTTAGAATTGTGCAAATGTTGATACTACGGTATGAGTGGTTTTGAGTCAGTGATGCTTCCAGACCGTACATAGCAGTACAATGTAATATGCGATTAGTAGATCAAATATATTAAAATTATAACAAATAGTTAGAATCATTCATGTCAACAATTATCAATAAACATAGACAACAATTAACAAGTTCTATTAAAGGCAATTCAATACTCCTAATAACACAGTACTCACATAAACCATCTCCATTTCTCCATAACTTTCAGACTGTTTACAGTTCTAGAAACGTTTTCTTAAACATCCTGTTTAAAAAATATATTAATTATAAAGTTCTTGGAAGAGTTAATGTAAACTATTCGTCAACTAACTCAACAAAAAAACTGATATTAACCTACTTGAAAGATTTATGAATGTAAATATAGATTGAAATACATCTTATACGTTTGGAATACATCAATACACGAATAGCTATGTAATAGTTGATTATTGATTTATGTTCCTTCCTGTTCGATACTTAAAAGCAGATGAATTGAAGATGGAGGATAGTACTCAGTATTCAGACATCATATGACGCTAAATTCTATAGATAATTCTATAGATATATATATATATAGTATTTGCTATCGTATAGAACGATGCTTGCTGGGGCGAAAATAGGTGAATCAAAACAAAACTATCTGCTAATATGCCAAACTGCTGTGGCGAACTAAAAAGGTCGGTAAATCTACGTATACGAACTTTACCTTTTTCTCAAACTGCACGCGAGCTGAACGGGAGGCAGATGCGCCCCTGCGAGCGAACAGCTGTACGATTGTCCATCTCGTTTCCACGTCCAGTTGTTCATCCTCGAAAAGCCCACCGAAAAGATACGTGGATAAGGATCGCGAAAGGGAATAAAAAAGAAAAAAGAAAAAAAAAGAAGAGAAGGGAAAGAAAAAGGTGAAGAAGCAGACGAAACGTACAAAAGAAACAACGGAAGATAGGCGAATAGATAAGGATAGAAGTAGGAAAGGGGTGTTGTGGGAGGATGGTAAAGTGAAGGAAGAGGGTGGCTGAAGAAAGAACCGAATCACGAAGGTGCCACGCGACTGTTCGGCGTCGGCAGTTGAAACGTAATAAAAATTGATTGAGAATCTTACCGCGTCATCGCCGCTCGAACATCTGGCCCTCCTGGCTATCGGCAGTAATCACCGCCAGTCAGGGAATAAAACGTTCTCGAGTGTGATCCATTTAACGGATGTAATGCTTCCCGATACGGCCCAATTAGTGCGGTCCTTTTGTTCGAATACTGCACCAAGCCCTTGATTAGTCGATTCGAAACATTTATTATAGCCGTTCGAACAGCTTATGTGGTGTATATCGCAATGAGATTTTTAGACTGTACCTTTTGATTTCTAACCTAATGAGATATGTCTGTTTCTCATGTGAAAAATTTGCTATAGTTCAAACGAAGATACGTAATCATATACGCAACTGGTCAATAGAATCCGGACACTATTCACAGTATTTGCTATAGTTCAAACGAAAATACGTAATCATATACGCAACTGGTTAATAGCATACGGACACTTTTCACAGAATGTGATTTATTGTTATAGAAAAGTTACGAGAGAGACACCGCAATTGCGTAGTATTGTTAGCCAGACAGAAATGAATTTCGTTTGTTATTCTCGAAGATTTTGCATTATAGTTTTTCGAGATAAGTAATCACATTTTACTTTCATAATTATACTAGTGTTCATTTCGACTATCATATATAGTACTTGAAAATTTTTCATAGTCTAACTTTTGTTGTATGGAAGTTAAGAACAGGAAGTTTTAAAGGTTAAAAGAAGTATATGGAATATTCCTTTACCAGAATAAACGACTTTCGACGTTTCGATGTACGACGCGGAAATAAGAAGGTACAGCCGTCTTTCCCGGATATTTGATAAGATCGGTACCACATTTTTAATCTCCATCTGTGAGGGCTAAGTGAATTGAAATGACATCTTTAATGTTTGAAGTATAAAAGAAGTGTTTCAGAAAATAAAAATTTGTTACTTTACTTCATTTTTATTAATTTATTAAATAAAAACTTTCGATAAACAAATCTAAATTGAAAATTAAAAATTTGTCAATAAAACAAATGACACGTTTAAATTTTAATACTAACGCTAAAATTATATTCATGAAACTTGAAAGTCAGTAAACACATTCATAGCTGTGAAACGAAAGGATTTTAAGTGTCAATTTCTATTCTATACGAGCTACTGGAAATCTGATACTTTTTCTCAAATTGCACAGCTATGAAAATATCCGTGAAGTGTTGCATAACCCATTTATAGGTAGGGTTGCTTTCATCAAGAAAAATAAGATTCTTTCGTGGAACGCAGCACGTGCTCAAGTGGATACTACCCTCTTTTCATTCGTGCATCGCACCGTATCGTGTCGTTCTTTTACACTTTTCAGGTGACTACTGTATCGATATCTGTATTTCTTTGAAAATTCTTCCCCAACTACGAGATTAATACATATTACGGAAAATTCGATTTATTTCTTCCATGATATTAGTTCCATTCATTCGATGATTTTCCTTTGCAAAAAGTATTTTATAGTTTTATTCGTAAAAATTCCTGCTTCATATTTCTACATCATAAAAATGTAAACTGTCATGTCTCTAATTAAAATTTATTTGAAAATTTTTTATTAATAAATTCGATTAAATAGAAGTATTATTCTATACAAATTTGTCTAAACATATTTATTATAATTATGAATATTTTAATTATTTTATTAAAATCAATTATCGTCAACGTACTATAGAAAATAGACTTTTTCTTAGAAAATACTCTTTTTCTTATACCAATATGTATGTTCTTTTTCTCATATTGAAAATGTAATGTAAAATTTATGAAAGGATCTCAATTGGAGAACCGAATTTAATACGTCGCGAACGATAATTAAGATTAACCTTGAGGAGGACCATACTAATTAAATTGCTCTCTAACATTTATTATTCATTATTAACAGATATGCACAGGGTTAAATATATAAATTAGAGCAATAGAGACTATTTGATCATTATGCATGAAATATTAACGCGTACAATATTATCTTCACAATAATGTAATACAAAAAGATATAAAATTGTAAAAAAAACAGGTAAAAGTAAAGGACAAAAACAGGAAATATTGTTCGGTTAATCAAAAGTTTCGATAATTCGGATAGTAGAATCATTTGAATCACAGGTCACTGAATACTGAAGATACCACTGTGCCTATATAACATAACAAGAAGCAGTACAAGATATTGCCATCACAGATATACCATTTTACAGGTTCACATGGATTTTATCGACGAGCACTACCTGAAGATGACAAACTAAATGATTAACTAACTTTAGTTCTTTATAACAATCACGATCCACTTCGTGAATGGTCCTTTAAAATAAACATAGGAGATGTACTTTTGGAAAACTGATACTGTTCCCAAACTCTACAATGGATAATTTTTACAATGGTAATTATTATTAGTAAAACATCTTATGCAACTATTTTCATTGAAAACATAGAGAATTTCAATACGCTACTGGTCAAGCCCGCAGGGTATACAAAAGTCGTCATTTCCTGAACAATGTCAGCATTACGCAGTCAAATACACACCGCTGCCTGTAAAAGTCCGCTAGTGAACATGCTCTCTGCAATATGAGCGAAATGTCAATTTCGCACCACTTTACCTGTACGGTGGTGTGCAATGTCAATTCTGTTCGCATTATATTCGTTGTTCAATTATTTCTCCGGATTTTACCAAGCAGCAGTGTATAACGCTGGCATTGCCTGAGCAAAGCCAACTTTGTACACCTGCAGCTAAATAAATGAAAGAAACGATTGAAAAATATACTTTTCATATTATTTTAAAATTATTTCATATTAAATATTGCATTTTAAATAATTTGTTATTGAAATTTACTGAAAACATTAAACGTTAAATTAAAGTTAATATGAAAAAATAAAAATGTTAATTGCAATTAATTTGTTTCTAATTTTCTAGTTGGTATCGAAAAGTTTTATTCGAAACAATATATCGATAGAACTTATTAAGAAAAATACCACCGGAGAAGAAAATTTTATCAAGGATCTTAAAAAATAGAAAACAAGTAGCGGCGAATCCTTTTTCTTTACCGGTCGACTAATTATAAGATAATTGTATTAATGGACGATCGAAGGTCGGCTACTACAAAGACCAGGCGAAAAGCAGAATATCTACTTTTGTGGGTTAGTTCGAGTAGAAGGTGGAGTTCCTTTCGATCATTCTAAAGGTAAGTGGCTAGCTTACTATTCTTTTTCTCTATTTCCCTACTACTACGAAAATTCTTTGTCCCTGATTGCTACCGAAGAATTTTAAATGTTTCATCAAATTAATAAATTAAGGAAATAATTCTCTCCTTTGGTTTAAAGAAATCTATAAATATAATAAATTTAATAATTTAGCTAGTATATATGTTCCATAAAGATGTATATTTTAGAAATATACAAAATATCATCTAACAGTTACACAAATAAGAAATACATATTTTTTATTCGCATAACAATATAATATAATATTAATGTGAATATTAAATATTTTAAAAGGAAATAAATTGAAATTAATCAGAGAATAAATAGAAAATTGTTTTATTTATTAGATCTTCTACTGCGAAATGAATTGTAAATAATATTTCTATTTTTAATTTTTAATTCAAATTAATTTTAATATTTATTGATGTATCATTAAAATATATCAATTATTATATATTATTACATATTTATTATATATTATATATCTGTGATATGTACTAATATTACTTCCTTTAACATATTAAAGTAGCATCATTAAAAAAGATACTTAAAGAAATATTAAAAAATATTATTTTATTGAAAGACATAAGATTCATTCCAATATCAATTTTAAGAACATTAGAGTATACTAGGTACTTGTCTTGTTTATTATCTAAAAACTGTTATACGTATTCTACCTGTCACTTTAATAAAATTATAAATTTAAATTTTTTAACATTTTTCTTTAGAATAAAAACACAGAAAGAGGGCGAATAGTTTTTGAGTGCAGTGGCATGGTATTAAACGCCTCACTTAAGTTAAGTTTAAATGTTATTATAAAAATGAAATCTTTCCTTTTAAGGAAGTTAAAAATATTTTCTAGTGCTTTTATTAACAACTATTGATTTTACAAAACCACAAAGCAGTTTCAACACGTATGCCTGGTCTAATTTTAAGAGGGCAAATTTAAATTCACACTAATAATAGATATATATGTATATACGCATTTAGATTTTGTATGAGAAATTAAAAGTTCCCAATAGAAAATCTATACTTAATGACGAATTCACGAGCAGAACTTTGGCTAGCAGCTTAGAAAACAGTTGCACGTTGTACGTGTATATGCTAGAGTACAAAGTAGGCATATATAAACAGGCGACCCATTTCGTCCTAAATAAATCGGACGACTTTTAGACGGTACAAATATTGTCGCATCAATTAAAGTGTCCATCGACTCAAAGGCTCTTTCGGCGTGTTTGTGCTTACAGCGGAACACGGCGCCATGTCTCTTAAAACGACAATTTCTTTTTTACTTTATTACTACTTCCTGACTCTTTTATGTTTGATTTCTTCCGGAAGAGAAGTAGCTTTAAATCGTATATTGTAAATATTTGACTACTATTTTTGGCTACTGACTACCTACCGAAAATCAATCAATTCATATCATTGAAATTACGTAGATTCGAAATAAGATAGTATAAATGAGTACAGAAAAATAGAAAACATCGTGAATTGTAAACTTATTTAATAAAGTTTTAACATCGCGTTGACGATAATAAAGAACACTGAAAATATTACCAGGATTAAATTTTGTTATAAAACTTTCAGAAAGGAGAAAACTTGAAATTTATATACTGAGGTGTTCATTTAGAATTCTCTTAACCTGAAAAGATCAAAATTCTCTATATTGTGATTCTCTATGGTGTAGTCTAAAAGAATATTCTGTTGTTAACTAATTTGTAGATTAACTATACGAATGTATCGAAGTTATAAAAGAATTATTATGAGATAAGTTACGTAAAACTTTCATTTGTCATTCATTGTTACGTTTTGGAAAATGTTACAGAAAAGTTACTTAAAAGTGCAGAAATTAATACAAGATTATATCACAAATTTTCGCATCGTTTGTATTTATTATAATAACAATATTTATTTATAAAATAAACTTTTATGAGGAAAAGCACTCATAAAGATATTTCTAATAGATTTGGACGTCAATGTTACATATGAAAATTAATATTACATGACAAAGATATAAGGTAATATCACTAAATTTCAATTTATGCATATAACTGATAAGGACATTCAGTATATTTAAACTAATAGTTTGGAAGTAATAGAATACATATTCAACAGTTATTTATTCTAACTTATCTTCATCCAATAATTATATAGCGATTCTGAAAAAGCATTAAAAATTATAGATCCTTCATCTTTACGCGAAGGAATGTGAGTAGAATTAGTAGAATATTCTGAAGTCGCGCATAAATAAGAAAACTTTCTCATCTCCAGTTCTGAAAACGTCAAAATGTGTTTCTCGTTCCGAAATAGGGCTCCAATTTCATCGTGCCTTCACCCTGTTTTCCTCATCCTGTTCCGCGTTCTATACGTGTGTATACACCAAGTATATATCCACTTTTCGGGACTTCCGACGGAAAGGACACTCGTATTGGCTTAATGGACTCTTCGACAGTTACGACAGTTTGGATTGCTCATTTTCTCTCCTTCTCTCATCTCTTTTTCACATTTGTCGAGATAGATAAATACTTATTTAAAAACATCCGTGAAAACATCACAGTTATTGTTCTTTCAACTGGATTTTTTAAACTGAAAATTCACGAAAATCAAGTGTATCAAATGTTTAACAGCAATGTTCCTCAATATTTCACAATATAATAATTCAGATTAATAGATTGACAACGTTCCTTAATATTTAACAATTAAACGATTTAAATTCATAGATTAAGGAAACAATTTAACAATTTATGTTTCAAGTATGTCCGCTTATTCAGTTTAACTCTCTTTTCTTCTTCTTATTCCAACAAATTATATTTTTGTTGTATATCAGAACTCCCGCTTTTCTGATATTGATATTTATATGCTAACCGCCTTCAAATCTGACTAAACAACGAATGTAGATATCCTGTCAATCTGTATATGAATCATATTTATGTTGCATTCATTAAAAGCAACAAATTTTTTTATTTGGCTCCTATGGTATGAAAGTTTTTATACCTTGAAAATAATTAAAAATAAACCGTTTATATTATTTCTAAATTAATAAATTTCAATTAGTCACACTTTTTGCAAAAAATATTCTTTTGTTAGATCTTTCCCTTTATGAAGTTATTAATTAATGTTTTATGTCCTAATTTCTGATACGTAATAGATACTGGAAAATAATATGGCTGAATAGAGATAGATATGTATTTTATAACAGTTTTTTATAAAACTAATTAAAATATTTAAAGAGTATATATTTATGATATTTGAGTAACATATACTTTTTAATTTTTACTAAAATACTATAATAATGAAATTATGAAATGTAAATAATATATAAGGATAATCAAATCTGCTTATATAGTAGATATACAGATAAATATATTTTATTATTATATCATGAAATTATACATTTAATATTAAAACAGTTTTGCTTTTTGTTTATAACAAAATTAAAAAAATATAGTACATGAAGGAAAGATGCAGCTGCGTGATAACTTAGAATAGTCACCTTTATCTAGTTGACAATGAATGAAATAAATTAGAAAATAAAAACGGAAGGAGGAGCGGAGACACATCAAGTACCGTAAAAATCTATCAACGAGCCACCCACTTTAAACTCACAGCTTCTCGAAAAACTTCTTAAAAATCTTCAAACGATACCGCTTCAGATTTGTTTTGGTGCTCTTAAGTATAAAGTGTATGAACATTACCGAAAGGAAGAGCTGAAAAGCAATAAATCGTTGAACAAGAATACTCCCACATTTTTTGGAAATCAAAAAAGCTCAATTCCTGGAATTTTGTAAAAAGATATTTGATGTTGCAAGTACCTTTCTTGCTTCTCAAAATTATCATTACATTCGAAAGTAGAAATCTATTGAAATTTAATGTACAATCTGGATTCGGTTTAATTTTGCAGAAAAAGCTACTTTAAGAAGAATTTACATAATACTAATAATGAATAATAATAATTGAATGAATAATAATTCGTTGTATATTCATATTGCTAAGCTATCAATAGCAAATTTTAATTTATTGATAAACGCTTGAATAATTGAAGACTCAATTAATATTAAGAAGTTTATATCTACTAAATGTTTTGCATTAATTTGTTCATATCTCCTAAACTTATTACATAGAAATATGTTAACCAAATTTTATTTACGGAGAAATTTAATTGAAATTCTACTGTAACTCTGACAGTTTAGTTGTGCAGACATGTTCATTCAATTTAATTAGCAGAATGAACAGAACCAACTGATTCTTTACGGAATCGTAGAAAGGTTTCGATAATTATTTCCGTATGACATAACCAATTACTGCGTGAACATAGGAGGTAAATCTTGATAAAGAGGATTGGAAAGGATTTCATCCTAAAATGGAAAATCTTGTAGCGGCGCACAGGAGGCGGGGCGGATAACGTCATAAACGACCATATCGTTCGCAGGCTTTAAATTTCGTAGAAATCATTGTAAAAACGCCCATTTGCGGCTTCACTCATTTACAAATTTTCAATGTCGACCAGCTTGAATTTCAAAACGAATCGACCTAACCTCCAAAGAAGCCGCAACGTCTATACCATAGATTATCGCGTTCTTTTTCTTAGCTTGTCCCGAAGGCTCGAACGAGCCAATTCAACGAATGAAATGGTCAAGCAGGATAACAAGATCTATTTGAATTCATGTTGAACAAAGAAAGAAAAGTTAGGCCAAGCCACGCGACTGTTTTTCTTGTGGCAATGATCATAAATCCACCAGTGGCTTTGTAGACTACTACTATCCTACTGCTCATTCGGCCTCGGGGTTGAATTTAGAGATCACGATATCTTGGAATGCCGCTATTATCGGCAGATATTGGAAATTTAAACATTCTCGGTTCTTATGGTAATATTTTGGAAGGTTCCATATCTCAAATACATCGTTTTCGCGAACGATAATCATCAATAATAATTTCCTGACTGAAACAATAATTCATACGATTATTTTAAGTAGTGTTGTAGCAATATTTTCTATGAAAGGAGATGTTATTAGAATTGAAGTAAAATATCAATCATTAATATTTTCGCCGATTGAGGATTCAGCCAGCGTCGCGATGGGTGAGTGAATTCCAATTCATAACAATATTTCATGTTTATTCTTTTCTGTATTTCATTTACGTATCCTGCATGGTGACTGAAAATTCACCATATTAGATTGTTAATTTAACGTGCATCTAAGGAAGTTATAGCGTTCATTACGTATCAATAGTAACATTCATGTAACGAAGTTCAAACTAAAAAATTTACAACCAATTCTCTATAGAGAAGACAAAAAGAAAACTACCTAACTTCGTGAAATCTAGATTTTCTTTCATAATAATTTACCATCTAATAGTATTAGTAAATTGACAAGTTATAAGTTTTAGTTTAAAAATTCTATTTTTACAAATTTATAATTTTCTGCCAAGTACGAAAATCAAATAATTTATAGTTTATAAAATTTACTTTTAAAATGTCATTCGTTTTATTATCAAAGTTGTTAATGTTATACAGATATATTTATTAATACTAGTAACTTGTAACTTTAAAATTTCATTAATAATATTATTACAATGCAATTGTGCAAGAGATTTTTTTCAAACAAGAAAACAAAGAGTTGCTAGTTGAACGATTATCGTTATAATTTTTTCGTAAAACATTTTTTTAAGGAAGGAAAGGAAGATACCCCTGTGTCATGCGGCTGACGAAGCACCCTCTAGATTGCGACCCAAATCTAGCGCTCGCTTATTTAAACCTGGATAATAGACGATAGGACTCGAGACTTAGGTACGCCCCGAGAAGTGTCCCATAAAACATCAACGAATCACTGATGGTGAGCTGGTTGGCACGGCGGTAACGGTTTTACCTGCGCACCAGTTTTCTTGGGCCTGACCTAACCCGCTTGTCGATCACGGATATTTAGGGCAGGACTTCTTTTCGATGCGATATCATTCAACGACTTCCCTACCTGCATCTCTGCTTTATTCCTGTCCTCTTCCTTTTCTTTTTCTAACGTTAAGTGAGAATGAGAAAAACTCGATCTAAATATAACGGGTGATACAGAACTACGTATGTGAAACTTTGATAAGTTTAATGACTTATCCAAGATTCCTTTAAACAGTCATACTTTATCCATATGTTTCCTATGACATTAATAACTCGGTAATCTAAATAGTATTATACTTTTATCAAAATCATAACTGTCTACTTCATTAAGTTTAAAGTATTATTCATTACATCTGCAATTTATTTCTGTTTTATTTTATATTGCCCAATAATATCTAATTATCCAATTTTATTGGTATATAGTTTATTATTACAACATTAGAACCAATAAACTATCAACCACTTTTAGTGCATGCTATATAGATCACCGCTTATATAAAGTTTACGTGTATGGGTGCACATAACCCACATTTTGGAGATCCTTTTAAGTCGGGTTTCCACTGGTTTCCCTATATGAAATAGCAAGACAAAGCGGAGTGAGGAAAGAACTCGGGCTGCCTCTCTTCTCGTCCTGAAATCATTTCAGAGTTAGAATCAAGGTTTAATGCTATTCCGGGTGAGGCTACCGTGTACCGTGAACAATGTGCCGCACAATGATCCCCCTTTTCGACCTGAATTTTATCCCTTGACAAGTTTCCGCCACGAAATATCTACCTGCGAGCTAAAAATTCTCCAAGTTCTGCATCGATCAGAGACAAAAAAGGAACCAACGACAAAATTTCATGTTTCCGATCGTGGAATACGTAACTAGAGTTCTCGATGAAATATTCATTAATATGCCTAATGCGATTGGCGTACGGTTACGTATAACAAGCATCGTGTAATAATATCACGAAGATCTATTAGCTTAAATAAATATACTACGATTATAATAGAATATAACAAATTATAATAAATTATAACCGTAATATATTTTACCCGGTGTGTAGATTTGAATAAACACGTACAAAGTTGCTGTGAACCAGCAAATTTGCATAAATGTTATGAGACCGGTAAGAAAGAAGGTATTAAGTACCTACATATTTCCATACCTCACGCGGGATTTTTATTATATTCAAATAGTATCTTTAGTATGGCAAAATGTAATACTTGGGTTAAAAATATTTTCACAGAATATGGTGTTTTTCATTAATAATGCTCTACTATATTACGTAATATGAAATGCATAATGTACTTACATACATGTACGTATATAGGAATGTAGCACATTGTATTACATAATTACAACAATAATTCTATAATTTACTCCTAGTACAAATAATTCAAGCTTGATCGTTTATCCAATTCAACAAAAACATCTTTGTCCTTCGTTTAGCTTTTTATTCCGTTTAATAAAAACTACATATCATTTCGTAAAAGTCTTAGGACTTAAATTGCAGTACGCTTAACGACTTAAGTATTAAAAGTTGCAATTTAGTAAAAAAGAGGCTTGTATTGACACGTGTTCAATGTTTCAGTAGACACGACCAGTTTTACGCGTAATCATAGGGCGACTGCTACTTTAATTTACGTGCAAAAGATCTTTCGATCGGTCTGTTCCTTCACTTTTGCATTCCAGCTTGTAATTCATTCTCGATTTAAGTCATGAGCAGAAAACATTGACGCTCGTCACGCGTCCTGTTACCGTGTCCAATGATCCGCAAAAAATCCGTGAGACGGAATAAATAAGCCTGTTGCAACCAAAATCCTCACGGTGCCATTATTCAACACGTAGCTACGAGTATTCGGTGAAATTAATGGCAAACAAATTACACGGCGAATTTCGAGGTACCGATACTCTGCTCGAAGACATACTTCAGATTCAGGATCCTTCGTGGGATCCCTCTGAGTATGCAAATGCCTGTAACGTTGTTCAACGTGGCTTTCGAGGAAAGAAATGGCGGATAAAAAAACTGATTACCGCATAATTATGCATCATAGCGTCCTGAGCGTCCCTGTAAGACCTTTTTACTCCATCGTTGACGTTCTTTTAAAGAGGAGGGTCACAAACAGGCGAGTTGGCCGTGCCATACAATCGAGGGGAACGAAGCGCGGATCCAACTGGAAAACCGTTATGAACAATTCATATTAGTACTTTGAAATAGAAGAATATTTATATTTTGTAAATAATATATCTACAATATGTAGCGAATTAGTGCACTGTTGATACAAGCGTTCCTGATCATCAACAACGTTACGATAGCTAAAGTCGTTAGGTCCATCACATTTTATATGCGAATATTTGGCTTATTTGTACTAATTTAACTGATTAAATGTATTTATAATAACACATTTATAATATTATATGTGCAGACGTATAACATTTTCTGTACATGTATGATGCGATATATTCCAACGTATTCATTTTATCAAAGTACTGATGCACATATACATAAATAAACTTTTTGTTTCATTATCTTAATATAGATATTACGATTCAAATTATTTCTTTCTTTTATATTTAGGT
Source organism: Bombus pascuorum (assembly GCF_905332965.1). Classification (NCBI taxonomy): domain Eukaryota; kingdom Metazoa; phylum Arthropoda; class Insecta; order Hymenoptera; family Apidae; genus Bombus; species Bombus pascuorum. The sequence continues at coordinate 14,778,401 of NC_083490.1, read as the reverse complement.
TATTATTATGCTGAAGTACTTATGAATTCTGTACAATCAACAACAAAATATAATTTATTGTATTTTCACAATAATTAGCTTGCGGTTTCTGTGTGTTTTACAAATTATATCTGTTTGAGAACTAATTAAGGAATAGTTTGACTTCAAAATACTAATTTTATCTTGAATATTAAAAAGTTATAGATACGTAAAAACTAATTGACTTTGGTACTTTTCCTCTAGATATTAATTCAGTACAATGTTAATAAAAATTGACGATGGTCGGAAATAGTCAAAGAAAAATTCTTCATTAGTAATGTTTATCTGTAACCAAAAACAATTATCGGCATTAATGCTGGTTGCCAATAACCAAAGAAATCATATTGATCTTTTATGATGGTTATTCATAATTGAAGTCATTTAAACGAAGCTATTAATTCTTATACTAATATTTTTAATTTTAATTATAGCTCTTACGATACCCAAATCAAGATATGATAGAAAAGTATGAAAGGAAAAATTCCGGTTTGAAGGAAGTTGAGTAAACATACTACATAAATTTACTTACATAAGAAAAATCTTGCGTGCAGTACTATTTTAAATAGTTTTCACTCGCAAGTAAAAATGAATAAAACTTTGTAAAATAATTTTTTTCTTTAATATAGCATTTCTTAGATAATTCCGGAAACAGAAGATCACTAAACTTATCTTTTATCGCCACTAAAAGGAATCTTTCCGGTAATCAAAGGTTCGAAAAGTGTCAGGAAGAAAGTCAAGGAGACTTTCATTTTCTCATCAAGAGTTCCGACATAATAGTCGTCGAATTCTAAGTTTTCTGAGATGCAATCGTATTCGTGACTTGAAAAATTAAAGCTATTACGTAAAAGTTAAAAAATCGGAGCTTCAAAGTAGTCGGCGTCCTTTGACATTCCACCAAGACTTAGAGTTCTTTAGTCGACCTATTTCCGGAGTTTTTGGCCGTAGTGTCACGACATCAGAGATACATTTAAGTGTATCAAGACAGTTTCGTTGCTCTTCTATGCATACATATGCATATCTACCTATGCTTTTTTATATTTATATAATGAAAAATCTTCTCTGTTGCACACATACAAATAAAGCTTGCATATTGTGACACCTTGTGCGTACTATAACATCAACCATGTCATTAGATATAACTCAACTTTAAAAGTTAAAATATTAAAAATCAAAAGTCAAAATGTGATGTTTCACAGTGATAATAATCCGAAAGAAAAATAAGAAACAAAATGTATTAAATAGAGCATAAAAATATATAATTTGCTGACAAGTATGTTCTTCTTCGAACATTGATAATGTAATTATAGATAAGTTAATTTCACTACGGTTTCGAACTTCTACATTTCAATCTCCCCGTTCTTTGAAAGCAAAAGAAAATATTAAGAAAAGCTTCAGCATAAAGTTGAAACGAAAAATTATACATATTAACAATGATATTACCAAAATGATATTGAAATGAAATTACTGACGAGTAGGAAAACAGGATTGAATAAAAAAAAACCTGAAATGTGCAATAAGATAAAAGACAATTAGATAAACTTAATTAAAATTACAGAATCATACAGAATATTATTTTCTATGATACACTAGTAAAATAAATATAGAAATTTACTCATATTATATGGATTCTATTTCAATATTAAATAATAATTGCTAGAAATTGTTTTTCCAATAACTCGTACAAAACTATACATAAGTACTATTTTAGGTACATGTATTATAATGTAATAATTTATTTATTTTTATCGTTTATAATATAATTTAGTAAGAAAAATAGGCAAGTATTAGGAATAATAATAGTATAAAAGTTAGTAAAAATAATGCTAATAAAATATATTATGTTAGTATGATAAATGAACACAGTAATATGTTTTATTCGTAAAATTCGAAAACAGTAATAAAAAATGATTTTCTAAAACTTTTCATGTACAATATATACAAATATTTATTTATGACTATAATTATGGTTTATGTAAACAAAAGTTCATTTTAATCATATGTAAATTAAATTGATATTTAAAGTTGCTAACGATATACATATTATGTGCATTCTAAGTGAATAATCAGCAGGAAGATGAACATTCCATACATAATTACTGGAAGATTTCATCCTGAACAAATTAAGTAAAATATTCTATAGGTAATTAACAATTAAAATTTGATTTTACATCAGTTAATAACCTAATTAGCATTTAATCATTATTGGACACTTATCTGGTGTGCAATACATATCAATGTGGCAAAATTACATATAAATAATACAAGAATCATGAACATCGACGTTGAAAGAAAAAACAATGAAATAGTGCAAGATTATATCTGTATAAATTTAAGAAACGAGCATTTTTCAACGTCAAAAGCAGAGATTTTATTAAATTATGCTGAAGTCGTTTTCATATTGTAAAATTTGTAATGATCATGGTGTTAATTATGTTTGTCCGTATAAAATTACCTACCCGATCGAAAATTTTCCATATCGCCTGGACGTTACTACCTTTTTAAAAGATGCTATTCGATCGCATTTCAAGGAAGGAAAGTCGACCTCGATCTTATACGCTGTTCTCGCTGTACAATCACGAAGAAACGAAGCGATGACCAGCGGTCCAGGGTTGAAGAGAACACTCGGACACGCCTTCCAAAATTGTGCACAAAAAATTCGCTACATCGAGAAAAATGTCTGCACAGTATGATCAATTGTTAATTACTCGGGATAGGAGGAGTTCGATGATATAATTAATCTTATGAAATTTTATATGTTAGGCGTTTCGACGTTCATTCTTTATGTTTTATATTAGGTATAATATGATAAGCAATTTCATTACAAACATTGGCGCACTGTTAGTTTACTTGATAGAAAAAATCATATAGTTGATATCTGTATAAGAATCTCTTATTTTAGTAAATTATTATGTTCGTCAAAAGCCGCATATGGTTTCATAAAAACTTTATTTTCTATTCCAATTCCAAAGTTCCTCAAATGCTACATTTCAGAAACTAAATAAAAGAAACAAGTGGATCTGAGTATTTATTCCAAACGTAACAAATTTGTTGATAGTAATAACTATTGACAGTACAGAACTAAGAAAAGAATAGCTCATCATTAGCAAGAAACAAATATATTCGAAATTTAAAAGAAGTATAGAAATATGTTTTAAATTTATTTTGCATAATGCTGTTACACGTATAATACTTAAAAAATATCGATATTGTCTGTATTTCTAAACAATTTAATATCAAGCAATTATTTAAGTTTTTGAAAAAGTGAAGTGCAATAACAAGCTTACAATTAACGTTTCATTTTAGCATCATTCAATTTTCGTGCCTATATATATTATGCTCTTTATACTTTTATTTCCTTGTAGTATATTAGAATTTTTAATGAGATTCAGTAGGTATGCAAAAAAAAAAATATTATTTGCAGCAAATATAACTTCTGAGCCGTGAAAGTACAACACCTGAATTTTACCATAATTGTAGGACAGAAAGAAAATGTAGAGAAGAAAAGAAAAAATGGAACTTAGGATAAATTTTTATGAGATCTTTCCTTGAATAAACGCATCAGATAACTTCATTTCCTGGATACAATTAAGAATCGAGTTTAATGAAACTGTTTCAGAAGCGAAGCATTAATTCGTATAATTTCATCTGGCGCGTCTATTATTGGGTTAATAATAATGTTCCCCACGCACGTTACGTGCGTACATGCTTATTGCGCGTGTTACGCGCACACATTATACATCGTTCTCCTCCAATTTTGGTGCTCAACGAATTCTGTTCCTTTCGCAGGACGTAAAATTCGGCGGGGGAAAACCAGAAGAACGACACCTTTCATTATCTCATGCGAGGCACGTGGCTGGGTGCACGACAACTTTCTCGGAGCTGCGTTTTTCATCTTGATAATTATCTCGGTCCCCCGAGGGTGTCTCATGTAGATTAAGTTCTGCAAAAACCTCCGAGTATGTAAACGGGATAACATCATGCAGTTTCAATATATTTATTGGTAGGAATGGAAAAAATTTTACTGTTCGACGTATTAATTAACTGTGGAATATCGGACTTAATGTTATCCATTGAACCATTGACTTATAAAAAAGAAAAGAAAAAGAATGTAATTTCGTAACTACATAGAATATTATATTAAGTATTCAGTAAATAATTTAGGTTAGAGATGAAGTTGCAAAAGGCGTGTCACAATCAAAAAGCGATGATGTCGCGAATGATACGGATACCTGGAGTTTAATAAGAGAAAGTTTGTTTAATTCGATATTAATCTGAAATCGCGATGTGAAAGTGAATACATTTTTAAACTTTTTCATCTGCTTTTTTCGAATTCTCTGTGTTTTTTTATTATATCCCTTACCATACCGTGAAATAAAGTAAATAGATATAAATTCATCGCTTGCCAAAATGCTTCTTCATACGAGTATTTTATTTGAAAACTCGATGTATCATTTCATTTTGGCTGTATGTACATCAATGATGTAGAAAAAAAAGAAAACATATTAGAATAAAAGTTTTTATCTTTTATTTCCTTTTTACACTAATTTTTCTTTTCTCTAACTACAAATAGTAAAGTCTTCAACTAGTACAACTTAAATCGTAGACATTCTCATGTACGTTTAATAATTGAATATTTATCACAAATTTAACAAACTTATTGATGATAATAATTATTAAAATATAAATTTGAGATTATTGAATCATTAAGATGAAAGAAATGTACTTGAGATTTAGTTTGTTATATATATTTATAATATATATAATATAATATATAATTTATATATATATATGTAATATAATGCTATCTATAATGTATAATGCCACACATGTATAATATTTAAGAAAACAATTTAAAGTATATATGCTGTACATTTTTTTCCATTTCGTGATTAAAGTGTCATTTTTCGAGTATTTTCGGCGTAATTACTGTATCACGCAAACCATCGCAGTCGGCAGATTCTTGAGAAAGGACGGGGAAAAAACAAATTCTTCACGCAACAATGTTCTTTATAGCGCGCCGCAACATCATTTACTAAAATTATGCAGGAGTATCACCTGTGCTGTAAACAACAAGGGATTTCTTGGAAAAAATAAAATGCGTTAATACGCCATCCAAAGTGCATTATAAAAGGCCATACTTTATTTTCTTAGTAGTGACTGATTCTTTCAGCGAAAGAAATAAATCATTTATTTTTTTGTCTAGTCATGGAATGAAAATGATGTAGCGATACCATATTTAATACCCTCATTAAGTTTTACATAGAAATTTCTGCATCACTTTGATGTGGGGCTATACATAAGTATATATTAACCTAAACCGAAAAAATCAACTATGTATTAGTAACATTCCGTTGAAGAATGAATCGTTTATTCATACTTAAAACGAAAAAGAAAGGTATCTACCTATATAACGACATATCAGAGAATTGTAAAAATGATATTTTATTTTATAGATCAACTTAACACGTTCTCTGTTAATCATACAAATATATATTAAGAAACGATTTCTTCTTTAAACAAAATCTTTCTATACTGTAGAACTTCACATATGTGCTTTATTCAAATTATTATAAGTTTCCTCAATATTAATTTGTACATCTTTTTCTGTTAATTTATAAATATATCCTACATTCAAGTCATAAGCATAATGGAAAATGTAATCTCATCATGTCAAATCCAAATATTAAATTAAGGAACATAATTTGTATTTAAACATATTTAAACATATTTAAAAAAGATATGATTGTAGAACACCTGAACAACAAATCCAAAGAAAATTACATTTTTAGGGTGGTTCTTTTCATATATATAAAATACACAATAATTCATTTGAATTTGGAATTGTGAACATGGATATCATACGGGAGAAAACTACATGTGTATATGGTTATTTTTACGACATAGCTTTCGCAATTCGAAACATCGCGAAGGAGAATAAAGATTTTATCATCGTGCCTTACATGCATCTCTTCATGAAAACTTAAATGCTTTCGACAAGTGGACGCGTGTGTTATCATCTTCGTAACTTTCGTGGATTAACATTTGCTATTTGTGATGCTGGTTGATGCATAAACATTCGAACAACATTACACTGTATATATCGTGCAAACATAGACTGCCGCAAGAAAACGGTTGATTGGGAAGTTATAAGCAGAAAGTTACGATGTCTTTTGCAGACCGTAGCCAGATTGTGGGGAGAATACCGGGCGACGAAGCGGTGGAAAAAGAAGAAGGAGACAAAAAAAGAAAAATGACAAAGTACGCTCGCGAAAGAAGCGTGCTCTGGTAAAGTGTCCCTGGCACTTGGCCACAATTTCGTGGCGAAAAGACGAAAATAATGAAAGGTGGCCGTATTCTCCTCGTGTCGGTGCGCTCGTCCAATTGCTCTCTTTTTTAAAAGGATGGGATGCTGCGTGCACGCGTTGCGCGCGAACGCCAATTCGGCCGCGTGTAAGTGCGCATGCGTGCGCGCGTGTGCGCGCGAAGTAGGCGCGGAGGCACTCATGGCAAGTCGCCCGGATAATTTGAAAGCGATCCGATCTTCCCGGGCAGCTGCCTGCCTTACGCGTAAAATATTCAAGAACTGGTCTCCCTCCTTACTTACGTTACATTAGTCGGTTTGTTAAGCAAGACGTTGATGAAGGCCTGCGTTACTTTCCCAGTCTTCCTTAACCCTACGGAATCTGATTCGTTTAGAAATATATTCAGAACTTATTATTGTGAGTTACTGACAATCGAAGAGTGTAATGAAAAACAGGCACATATTATAATATTATGCATTTACAGGGAAACAAATTTTAAGAGAAACATTATTTCTTTAGGTTACAAACTAAATTTTAATTACTTTAACTGATAATTACAATAGATGATAAATATAAATGACTAAACAACAGATATTCGTATATACGTTTGAATTGTTAATTGAGAGTTATATGTAACAGCTTCTATTTATGCATCATTATCTATATACTGAATTATGTGGTGGATGAAAAGAAAAAGATAGTAGACAAATATATTTTACGAACTTAACAACTCAAATCTGTACAGATTTTTTATAATTTATTGTAACGTAAACTATAACTATAATGAACAAAGATGATAATAAAACAAATTGTGAAATATTGTATCGTAAATAATGTTGCGTAATTTATTTCCTAAGTCAAAAAGTTACACATCCAGAATTTTACGATTTGAGAAATTTCTTCTACTTGTTTCAGATTAACTATCTCTATAACTTATTTGAGCAAGCATTTACTTAAACAGAAAATATTATAATAAAACTGGAATATAAAACAAAACTATACATATACCTAATACGTTAGGTGGTATATGTATAATCTCTGCCGATACCACATACTATAAAATTAAACCATTCAACGATACTCAATTCGTTGTCCATTACAAATCCATTCCTTTAAATAATTTTGACGCTTGTGCTTGAATACAAAAAGGTATCACATTTCTGTAACCGAAGCTCACCGCTGCTCGATCTACAACGCAATGCGGATTACGAAAATTTGTAAGATTAGGTAAAAGATTTTCCAAGCTGCGAACTTTAAAAGGCCGAATAACCATTTTCTGTGGATACGTAAGACAACTGGGCGTAAACCACCAGGATAAACACCGCACGTTGATACAACATCGGCATATTTGAATCTATTGTACATCAAGAAATCGATACCTCGAAAAGGTGCAATGTCGGTTTCCTTTGAAAATTAGGAACCTATTTTCGAAACTTAAACACGTGCAGCCGCCTTACATAATTTTTTCGTCCAAATTGAAGTTCTTTGAACAGATTCTAGAATTACAGATACTTTTACATTATTTACATGACACTGAAAACAAGGAACTTTTTTGGCAAATATTTTAATACGTATTTGCAACTAAGATTAACACATTTTTTGTACAAAACTATAAGAAACAGATACAGTATTATATTCTTAGTTCTTTTGCATATTTCAAGTAGTATTATTGATTAAATTGTACAAGTTACTAGTGTTAAAAAATTTCCTTAATAAAAGTAACAAGTGCAATAATAAAAGAAGTGAAGTTCGACAAGTAACGTTCACTAATTTAAATTATCTAGACTAGAAATAGAATAATGAAATTTTGGAATTTTTATATAATCAAAAAACAGAAATTTTTCTGTTGGATCAGTGAGAAAAATTTATGGCAACAACTGTTTATTACTTTTAATTATTTTTCTATTATAAGAAGCATTATCAATACAGAATGAGTTATAAATGCATGCCAATATCTCAGGAGATAAATCTATACGTTAAAACAAGTAAAAATCGTTTTGTGAAACTATTGTCCTAGATGTCTTAGTTTACGAGTTAGGGATGATTTAAAAGAATGTTCGAGCTACCTGCCCCGTGTCTCAATAGTCAACACTACTGAATAAACTTTACTACACGCTTTAACATTGAGCTTCGAACTTACTCGAAAATATCAAGTATTCTTCGAATAGTCTCGACCCATTTTGAAATGAGATTGCAGATCGTGAAATGATTTTCGCAGATCGTGTACAATATTCGCTAGCAAACCTAATGAATTTAGATCGTGATAGCCATGTAATGTATCCATCTCACACTATCCATCGTTTTGCAATGGTACTGTTACAGAATGTTTTTACTCCAAAGAAGAAACGAGACGAAGACTTTCAACATTTCCTTCAATTATCCACAACTAAAGAACTAAGAACATATGTCCATATGACGTTTTTTTACTTACTCTAATGTGTAACTTTACCCTCTAAGGTATGCACGTGCATTTATGACCCCCTCTGTATATTGTTGTAAGTATTCCTCTCACAGTGTGGAACGTTAAAGCCAATGCGTATCACTGGTATGAAAAATTGAAACGTCAATTTTGTTGCTTTATTAGCAATCTTAATCGTAAGTTTCACAATTTCATGATTTAATTGGATACAGTTCTACTATAATAAAGTATATATACATACTACACTTACACCTACATTTACATATATACATAATACACTGCAGATAATATTCACAGTAATTACGTATTATGATAAACATTTTGTTAGAATGATTGAATCCTATTAGATAAAGATGAAAAATACTGGAGTATTTGTCATTCTTCTGGAAAAAGAGAAAAATTGACATAGGTAGTTTTTGATACGAAATCTTCAACTATTTCTCATCGATATAATAATTTCAATCCTTTCATTCGTAAGGAATCCAACACTTTCTTCCATTCAAAGTGGTGACATGCTTCTATATGTCTGCTAGATTCTTGTCACCGTCAAGGAAAAAAATCTCTCACGGAACGTAGAATCAAAATTTGCCACCATTTGACAGCGTTCACGCGATTTTTCTTCCTGCTTTCGGTCCTCGAGGTTCGCATCATTTCTTGCGGAAACCCATTCACTCGAATCTCAGACCTTTAGAATTCCTTCCCAGGCCAAGATGAAAGGGTTGATCCAGGTGCACACCTACGCCGTGCCGTTTCTACAAATGGAATCTTTCGACGAATTGACATTTTCAAGTTCCCAACCTCCCAGCGGCGCGGCGGTTGATACCTACCTAGGGCTGATCGAAAAATGACTGCGGCGCTTTTCATCGTGGACTCGTAGACGATGAAACAGCAAATATCATTTTAACGTGAGTTTTTATATTGTCTCGCAAGATAAATCATGCACGCATGTAAAATATTGGATTGTCAATTGTTTGAAATTAAATTCTTTTCACAAATTCTTTGGCATATACCATATATGCATGTTTTAATATCAAAATATTCGTGATATTCTATATCTTTGCAATTTAATTATTTATGCATAACATAAATTTTTGAATTGCCCTTATAAAAGAAATCGATAAAAGTTCTAAAATACTTAATTAGTCTTACCTAAATACAGGGAGGATATTTTATATCTTTATATCTTGTATATCTTATTATTAATTCAATTTTCCATTACAGGATTTACAACAGTGTAGCCTCGCCGATCTACGCATTAACTATCTTATTGTTTTCTTAAAGAAAGAATAATCAATATATAGCTTCAGTCTATCGCTTATTTCGTATACAGACATTCCGGATACAGACATAAATATCAACCCAACGACCATATATTTTAAAATGAAACGATTCAAATATGGGTTAAATTCAATTTAGTTCCCTCTCGAGACAGCCATTGAGGATTAAAAATCAATCAAATCGTTCACAAGTATGTTCACCTGCGGACTAATCGTAAAAATTCATTCGACAGCAATTATTAGAAGCCTGGCGCCTGCGGCGAATACATCTAATTATTCAACGTCCGGTCATTTCCAACCGAAACGTGGATACTACAAGATCCTCCTTAATGAAACAAGGTAAGAAACGAACGAAAATCAAGCAATCCCATGGTATCCATTACACGCATCCTGTCAAGTTTGTATACTGCCGTGACCATAAACTAACGAGCTGTATTAATTATTTTCACTCGCCGACCAGCGACCCCCTGGTGAGGTTTTTCTTCTTTCGTGGCCGCCCTTTGTCCCTGCGGCTCGCTCTTTTAGCTTCTTCATTTTGTGTCGAAAGCTGTACGCGAACTAACCAATTGTATTTTGACTCTTTCGCTACATATTGTACCTTTCTTGTAAATTGTTAACTCTTGTACAATATTTATTTCTTTTTTCTCCCCATCTTTTACAAAAGAAATGTGGCCCTCTTGCTACGTACTACTTTTACTTAGTTACTATGAATTGTGTAGAAAGATTCTGTTTTCTGAGTGCGATATTTTGGATAGTTAAGTAAAACAAATCAGTCAAACGTGTTAATAAACAAACTAATAAAAGTAATGAAAAATTAGGAATCGAACTAAAGAAACTAATGTTTAACAGTAGCTTTTATTAGAAAAAAGAATAAAATCAGGAAAATTGTATGAAACAAAGATAATTACTAGTAGAATTCTAACTTGGATAAATTAGAATGAAATCACCTGGACTTTAGTATTTAGCAAACAATTAATACAATACGCTAATTGTACCAATATTTATGAAAACGTCTAGCTAGAGTAATTATTTATTTCAGATCTAGTCTGAATATCGATTTAACCAATACAGGTGACTACAAATTAACATCTAGTGAAACTCTACTTTGTATATTTAATTAATTTATGATTAATTTATTTAATTTGTAACAATTTTCTCAAATATATTTTTCGTTTGGAGAATCAGTCAGTAAATCACAATAGTTCAAATCTTTTCACCTTTCATCCAACGTAACGCTTATTGAAAAATCCTGTTTTATTGCATTGTAAACAATTCCTGTAAAAAATTATCCCCAGTGTAGAAAAAACGCGTAACGGAAAAGAAGGGGACAAAACAGGCGACGAGTGACGATGAACGAAGCTGCGGAACAATATAAAATTTCAGAAAGGGATGAACTATGCTGAAAAAATACCCAGGACGTTTTACGTTTTTTAGGTACGCTTTGATCGAAATCTCTTGAGACCAGGTAAAGGAAGATCGAGTTTTGACAGGAGTGTGACGTAACAATTTGCCGGTGAGATGAAGCGAGTAAGAGGAAAGAGCACTCGAGAAGAGTGGTAAAGAAATAGGAAGGGAAGGGACATAAGAAAATTTGATACGTTTCCGTTAGAAACAGCTGAATCCAACAGACAGATCGATCTTTGTTTTTCCATAAATCCGTTGAACCCGTTAGAAAGCCTCGAGCTTTCGGTCAAAGGACGAGTGTTACTTTTGAAGCTGTTATTTATTTAGTAGTAAAAGAAACATTTTCGTTGCTTCATGGCTTCATCATTCTAAATATATTTATGTTACATTCATTTCTTCGTGTACGTGGAGAACATATATTTGTAATATATCTAATGACATAAAGTTATTAATTTATAATTATTAAGTACCGATTATTGAAGAAAGTTATGTTCCATTTATATGTATATTGTACTACACAAATTTCATATGTCTATACATATATGTGTCTTATATATTTTAATAATAGAAAAATATACTGTAAATGTTTAACAATAATAAAACGTCTTTTATTTTCACGTGAGTAAGATTTATAAATCTTTATTGAAATTTTTATTATTTCTGTAGAATTTTGTTTATCTGACAAGACCAATATTATTTATTTTCAGATAGAATTACAGCTATGGGAAGGTCGGAAATTTACCACAAAGCGAAGAAAATGGTCTAAAATCTCGGCTATGTGTATGCTGATGCTCACACATAATCGATGGTCCAGTATCCAGCAGTGGGCTACAAAATTTTTATATTTTCCCACGGAAAGAGTCTGTCACTGCGTTAAACGCAAGGTTTACCTGAGAAATATCACGAACTAAAATTTGAATACACATCGTTATGTCTCTTTCAACACAAATTTCATTCTTCTTTATTCAAACTTAAGACTATTACTGATATATATTATAGTATAGTGTAGTACAGTATAGTATAGATATGTACATATAGTAATACATAAAAGTTGGAATTTATAATATTGATATACAATAAACAAAGCCACATAGCTAACAGAAATGTTTGTTAAGCAATTAATACATTTATAGACACATATTCATTTAAATATTATTATTCAAGTTCATAGTGAAATTCATATTATTAACTATAAATCTGATATGAACAGAATAAAACGAATTCAACTTATCCATCATTTATAAATTGGCAACATTCGCAGCCAAGAATAAATAAGAGTAGATACAGAAATCAAATCAAATGAATTAAAATTTAGTTGATACTTGTTGTAAACATAAGTAAAAATTTTTAAAAAATATAGAACGAATTTTAAATACTCTGAATTCAAAGTTATATTGATCTTTTTAAATGACTTCAAATATTGAAAAATAAATAACGTAATAAATATTAAATGAAATTTCTGTATTTTACTTATAATTTATAATTTAGAAATGTTCAACTGTTGCATATTTATGTATATCTCCTTTTACCTCTAAAAGAATGTCCTTTTTATCTTTAGTGCTCATTTACGAGAAATCCCACCGAAGGGTAAGAGTAGAATTTTAAGTCGTCCTATGCCACTCCATAACCACGAATTTCTCTCAAATGAACCGTTGTCATACATGCAGAATACAGTTCAACAAACTATTCCGTCGTGTATCGCGACGAAATCTGCCGATTCGATGTAACGTCAAGAGAAAGGAAAAAACTCCTTTAAAAATCTCCATAATTCTCACGAAAGGAAAGGGGAGTGTTTCCACGGGAAAGAGAAAAAGAATGTAATAAGTAGTGATAGAATGGACAAGAAAAAAGATATTTTAGTATTCTCGTCGCGATAGCTTCGAGGGAATCTGTATTCTTTTTCGCATGAAAGAAACTTTGCATATCTCGTAGGCTGTCGACAGGGTCTGGACGTTAATCGTCTAATCTCGCTCCACCACTCGAACCAAGGAGGGAGGCACGCGCGAGAAATTATTTATTTGCGTCTGGCTTTACGAAGGCCCCGAAGGCGAGGAGCCATTGAGGAGCAGCCTCGAGAATTTACTTCAAATAACGAAGCAACTTTATTCCACGACAGCCTGTTTGCTCCTTCATTTTCACCGAAAACGATGCGCGCTGCTGAGAAAATAACTGAGAATTGAGCTTAGCGAATTATATATATATTGTCGATTTACAGCATACGGATTGCTTTTATTGATAAAAGTGAATCATCTTTTTTTATTTGATTACACTGATGTTATAACGTATGAAAAATAATTGAACGAAAATGATAGCGATTTAATATGACAAATGTGCGGAGATGAGATATGATTGATGCAATTTACTTGAGAAATTTTGTAAACGTATATATTATTAACTACTTAATATGAAGTATGTTAGTACATAATAATATATGTTTCTCCGCTTTAAATTAAATAAAATTATTATGAAGTAAAATTGAAGGATATAAATGTAAATTAAATTTAAATAGTAATATATAAGCTGTTTTATTTTCAAGTTTTTAAATCATTGTTCAGAAGCAATGTCAACGCGTTAAGTATTAAAAATCTGTGTATTACATTAATTAAAACAATGAAAAGAACCCTATCTTCATGTCTACAACATTAGAAATAATTTTTAAATATTAAATAAAAGTTATGTTCACATTTTTCCAGCAATAAGTACTTCAATGAAGAAACAAATTATTTAAACAAGTGAATATACTATAATGTAAATTTCGAATTCTAATATAAACAAAAATAATAAATATTTGTATAGAACTTTTTTATACAAATATACACAACTTAATTGGTGTATTAAAATTAAATAAATATATAGAGAAAATATAGTAAACTAATTTATATTAATAAAATGCGAATGATAATCGTAGATAGCAATTGAGATTTCAACACGAATAACAAATAGTACAAATAATTGCGAATAATAAGGAGAATCATTAATAGATTATCAACAAATTATCAATATATTTTGCATACTATTGTACTTAAACAATAACTATTTAATTATATATATATATATTTAATTTTATTAACTACGTATGCTTAATTTATATTATATAAGACATATATTTAAGTATTATAAATGGATATATCTTGCTCCAGGAACAGGAGATTTTATGATAAATAGTATGAAATTTCAGTATAATAGATGAACACATAAATGAGGAAAAGAAGTGGAAATATAGAAGAAGGGTCAGAAGGGTGAAAGAGAAACGTTTGCGCGAAGAGATAAGAAGAAAAAGTCCGCCATACACCTAAATGGCGCGTGGCAAGGTGCCACCACCCTGGAATCAGGAAGGAGAGAAACAGAGATAAGAGAAGGTGGAAAAACGGTGAATAACATCTAGTGATAGATTTGATCCAATATTTTTCTGCAAATATCAAATAAATTTACTTTCGCTTCTTTATCTTTACAGCACGCAATATATAAATACAACTAATTATTGTTAAATATTTTTAATGAGAATTTTAACATCTTAATTAGTAACAACAATAGTAAATAATTTCTCGTTTGAATAAGCTACGAATGAAATAATTCTTGAACCATTCCTAAAATTAATTGTCTGAAACAGTAACATTACAATTATTTTCAAAATATAGAAAATATGTTAAATAACATACGTATAAAAGAATTCAACGAAAATTATGGATCGTACACGTATAAAGTGTTATAAAACATTATCGTAGGACTGAAACTTAGATACTAGTACCGTACAATTCTATTCGTATCTGTAACGGCTACATTTAACAATAATAGAACGATTCTTCATCCTACAGTAAATACTTTAAAACCGTTCCGGCGCTGAACGTTAACACGTTACTATTTACAGATAATATTTGCAAAGAATCGATGTTTTCCTTTCAGATACCGATAATGCGCGCGTGGGTGTACTACGAAGCACGTGTTTCTTATTCCCGGTGCATCCACTAGGAGGGACAGCCTGACGAAGCGCCAGTTGCACAGCTTGCGCGTACTGCGTGTGGGATTTACTAATTTCTGGAAGGACTGGAATGGCACGAGACCTCTATCAGGGATCCTGTCACGAATGTCTGATGGCATCTCTTGTGTACGGTAGCTGTTGTTTGTGCACACCACGGACCGGTAATGTCATACCTATGAAAAGACCTTGGGACTGTTTCGATTTCACCAGGCCAACCACGATTACCTGATTGAAACGCAAGGTCGCCTTTCGGTTTTAGAATATAGAATGCAGATTTTTTAAATACAACTTTACACTCGATATCAAGCAACACGAACGTTCATGATTTTGAGGATCATTGTAGTTTAATAATTTATTAAAATAGCGAGGATAATTTTTTTTGTTAGTCACCTTACTTTTTTTCCATGTATTTTGTTTTCACTACATTTCTAAATTGTATCGAGAACATTGTCAAAATACAGTAACTAAAAAAGATGTTGGAACGCCATTGTATTTATTATATCATTGACACACTATTTAATTATGTCTAATTATATTAAATTTCGTATTATATATTTGGTGGCACTTTCATATAACTACGAAAATTTAATATTATCAAAAATAAAATGTAGCACCTGATGAAAGAAGAACTTCATTGGAAAATAAAGCATGTGCCATTATATTATTTTATTATGTATTATTTTTTAATATAATATGTAGATGTAAATTCCGGGCTCTAATAGTGTATATATAAATTATTAACCTCTAATCGTACATAAGTACTATAAAATTGTGCCATTAAAAATATTAAATTATACTTTTCTACTGTTATCATTTTTCTTCTTTTATTTATATTTAGTATACAATAGAGCAACCGATAATTTGATTAGATATAGATAAAACGCTATTGTCTCTTTTTCACTCTCTCTCTTTCTCTCTCTCTCTCTCTTCCTCTCTACAGATAAGATATATAAAAAAAATTCTCTTGACAAAGGTAAATGTTTAAGTTTAAGTATACTCTTGTTAACGGTTTTACGAGAAGGACTACAGGCACGAGACTATGAAGATAATTTGCATAAACTATTTGTAGCCAGAGGCAGTGATTCGTATCAGTCTTTTTGATACAGAAATTATATGCAATCTGAGGCAATCATCAGCATGAATATTAAAAGAATACAGATAGCATTATTTGATTGTTATTGAAGCGCTGAAAG
This sequence comes from Bombus pascuorum, assembly GCF_905332965.1. NCBI lineage: Eukaryota > Metazoa > Arthropoda > Insecta > Hymenoptera > Apidae > Bombus > Bombus pascuorum. The sequence continues at coordinate 14,761,809 of NC_083490.1, read as the reverse complement.
GTATTTAGTAACTAAATATTTCCATGAATACTTATCATTATTTAACGCTTCAATTTTCCATAAAGACGTCATTGACAGTTTTATCAGGCAATCTCATGATCAAAGCTTCTATACTTATATTATATTAAATTCGCCATTGATTTATTTTTAGGACAACAAAGTTATAATTTTGTATTCAATTCTATGAATGTGGAGGTATAATAAAAGTTTTGACATTAGAATTACAGTAAGTCTCTATTTTAATATCGAATAGTATGTAGATACTTGTATATATACACATATAAAGCTGAAGTATTCTTATGTTTCATTCACTTACTTCAGTCGAAATTTTACATATTTGTTAGTATGTACGCGTTTTTATGAAGTTAATACAATTTTAAAAAATGAATGAAATTATTCTTAATAAGAAGAATGATCTTAGTGAAATTTAAATCCTAATCATGAATACCATATTAATTCTATATTAAATAATATACTTTTATCACATAATTGTTTTCTGAATATTAATAATTTATATTAAATAATAGATTTTGTTAAATAAAATACTTGAAGATATTGAATATAATAATAAATACCCTTCACCGATGTTTCACATTAATATGTGATACGTAGTTTGTAAATTATTTTAGGTAATAATTTTATATATTATAAGTTAGGTACAACTTACGAAACTGAATAGATAATTTTGATTCATGCAGTAATTCCTTAAGGATCTGTACTTTTTCATACCTGCTTGTCTAATATATTTTTTCGTCACTGAATTAATTCAATTTTTATATTAAATAATTCGTAACTTATCGCTCATACATTACGAAATTGTTTACATTTTATTTCACAGATAATTATTTCGTATAAAAAAAATTTACTTCAAAGAATCTTGCGTCAAAAGAATCTTTCCAATGGGATGGGTATGACATTGAGTATGCACGTCTGCATGTCAATAAAATTCGCAGCTATCTAAAAATCAGCTTGGCACGTGTACGGTTATTTTCTTCTTATTTCGTTCCTTTTCGGTCGGTATTCCTATAACCTTCAATCTGATTTAAAGATGTGCCTGCTACTTGTTTCTACATGCATTCTACAGTTTCCTTCATTTCGTTTTAGATCGTCGTATTTCTTCCTATGTTTTTTTTATTTCTTACACCAAGGTATATGCGTAGCTGCAGCTCTTGAAGCTATATTATGAACAGTAGCTTAAAGTGGTTACATATATAGAAATTTTATAAGTTAATGAATATAAATATATTATACAACGTATTAAAATGGTCATATTCTAGTACAAGTCATTTTTTTGTGTTCAATATCAAATATTGCAAAATTATAAAACGATTCAATAAAAGCTATCTGTCACTTTTTATAGCAGAATTTTACAATTGTACAGTAAATAAATATAAAATATCTCATTGCGTCGTATTTAGTAAGCTGGTATCGAAATGCTTCAACGAAATACAAATTTATTTACATTTTGGTACCCTATTTTGCATGTGAATATTTAAAGTCCATATTGGATATAGATGCTTTAGAGAAAAACATTCGTAAATAATTCTCACAAACAACTTTATCTAGTGGCTCACAGTAGATACAATAATGGATTCGAGATATTTGAAAAATTCGAAAAATTTTTCCCATGGAAAATATCCAATGTTCGAATTCTTAATTTCAATTCTTAATTTCATCCTAACACCAGAACATTACAATTTTGTGAAACAGGAATTAAAAGAATGAAATAGATCTTTATATCTCAAACAGATCTCAATCGTTAAAACTCTCAAATACTTAACCGATTCGTGCATTTCCTTGTTCCCTTCGAATCGAATGTTGGAGCGTTGCCGAAGAATTCAAACCAACTCCATTCTTCTGTTACACAAGGAAGAACGCGTAATAACCTCAATTCAAAGTTACGAACAGACGTGATGAAATCTTTTAGCGGCTTCCACCTAGTCTTCTACTGAAAAGTCTTCCGATTCGACAACGGCGGAGTGTGTACTCTATTTTACGAGATAGCTCCAACAGATAGCTGCGTTTCCTGCGACCGCGAGAAATGAAAAGAGATGCGCTTACGGCTGAACAAACCGCAGAAAAGAGAGGTCAGAGGGAAACGCTGGAAACGGGGAAAGAAGAGAGGACGAGGTACGCGAGCAGATAAGAAAAGGAAAGAGAAGGATATGAGGGGAAGCTAACAACGAGCCGATTCAACGGCGAAGTGCTGGCTCTTACACCTTCTTCTCTGTCCCTTCGTTCAGACTACCACGACCCCACTCGTTCCTGGGCCTCGCACTTTTTTTTTCTTTTGTGAACAAACATTGCGCGGTATCTACACCCGCACGACTAGAGGCGGCAAGTTGCGTGAAATGAGCACGATAGCACGTGCCTTCACGCTTGCGTTGCACTTTAGTATTACCCTCTTCGTCAATGTCATATAAAGATACTCTGAACGCATCGTTGTGAATTCTAGAAAATTCATATACGACTACTTAATTTAATGTAATGTTAGGCAAGGATGTTAGAAATGAAGTAATTTAATTGTATATAATACATTGCAATTAATTTTATTGGAAGGTTATAATACGTACAGGGTATAAAAAAGAAGTAAATGTAAAACCATTATAGCGTGATTCTACACCTTCGGATCGGCGGAGATCCGTAAGAACAGTAGCCGCAAAATTGTCCTTGACCTTGATATTCGAGGTCAAATTTCTTTATTGCATCGTATCTTACTCATCATGAGAATCGAAAGTCTCGAAGGAGCTATAGGTCGCAACGATACCGTACTGCTGCGAAAAAATGTTAATGTTTGCAATAAACAGCTTGTAACTTCTTGTGGATACGGGGAGATGAAATAACGATCAAATAACAAACATATATTAAAGTAACACGAAATAATACTCCTATATGCATTGTATGGTTGCAGAAAGAAGATAATATACTGACGATATGAATTCCTTTACAAGTGGAGGTGTAGAGGAAATTTGCCTAGTGCATTCTATCTTTTTGTATAATCAAAACACTCCCGTTCTTATCAATTTCATTAGAAAATATTTAAGAAAGTATTAGGCTATACTTGATATAAACAACTAATGTGTTAACAAATGTTGTTAACTAATTGGCATCTCTCAATATTGATATAATTTCCTTATTCAGTTTGTACAATCATGATGTTATTAGTATAAAATTTTTGTTGTAAGATCAAGCAGATATGTTCCTTATTTACATACAAAATAGGAAAAATTTAACGTGAAACACCGCTTAAGAAAGTAAAATTGACGAAGATAAAAATATGAAGGATTTTCCACACTCTCAAGAAAATATCGCAATCCCTAACCATGTTATATCGTTCTTACAATCATAAATATTGTTTTCTTTATTATGTACTTAAAATAATGGGGATATTTGAAAAAACAGAGTTGGTTGGAATATAATGAAGCAATAATAGTAATTTTCGGAAATGAAGTAATGATTACAAAGTTTTTGTAGTACATAACAATTTTGACCATACTTATTACAATAAAAGACACAGAAATGGCAAAGTATTATGGTTTCGGAAGTCGATACTATATTTGGGTATATAGACGCGAATAAACGTACAATCAAATTATTATCGATTTACGAGGCACGCGATGAGCCGAACGAAGAAAAACAACTGCGCAAGATCGACTTAACCTTCGCGTTACAATGCTCGTGCGATCAGTTTCTCGTGCAAACTGATATTTATGGTACCCTCATGGTGTCGGCTTGTACATTACGGTGCAGAGTGCGTGAGCGCAAACCATAATCCGTCCGGCATGGTTTCGGTTTGGTACGTGAGAAGTAATTGAAGGGTGTCGGTACTTTTGCGCGAGTCAGCCATGTTAACGATTCTCCAGCCAAATATTAAAGATCGTTCCCGCTTTTCTCGAGACGAGAAATTGAAGTTCCTTCTCAACGCCCTTGACACATTGGCTCGTTTGCACGTCAGGAGACGAATGCCAGGAGTAAGTAATTGCAAATAGTGTAAAACCGTTCCGTTACTCTTTCACCTCTTTTGCCTTCGTTTTATTATCTCCGACATTTTTTTATTATACATAAGTGAAATGTTACTGGCACTCGTAACGAAAAAGTGGAATATACTGAAAGCCGAGACGAACACGTGCCTAACGACGTAACACCATAAGTACTTGATAGCTTTTACAGTTTAACGCTTCAACTAAGAACGACTTTAAAACAATGCTCAGCAACGAAAGAGAAAATTTTACGTGGATCATCGATGAAACTATGTCATGTGCAAATATGTCAAACGTAATTTGAAATCTATTCGCTACGGGTAAAAAATTTTATAGGAGAGATGGTGTATGTTACATTTAATATTGTTTGAACAAAAGTTTCCAAGTTACGGATCCACGATTTTTATCTGTATGCCTTTTTCTTCGTGCATTTTTTGCTGTACAACAACTCGTCACGTCCGAACGATTTCAACAGCGATCTCGGATTCCGAATGTGCAGGGGGTAATGCCAGAATCCTTGCAGACAATAATTTTATGGTCTAATGACTGTACGATACCTGCCACCGCACACATTGATTCAATTTTTACTGAAAACAGAATAAGTGATCCTAGATCCGGAAACTGCTTTCTTTGTATTTATCATTTGCTATATTTCTTACACTAAAAGAGACAGCTTAAAATTCGAATGATGAAAGATTGTTATTAAAGACCAAGTTTAATTTTTTTATATAAACATGCACACAAACCTATTTCTTTTAAATTCTGTTTAAATTGAACTATTTTAAAACCGAAGAAATATTTTACTTATAATACAAACAGCAAAAGATATACCACGTGTAGCTACGCTTTTAATTTTATTATTTAATTTTTGCTTTATTAAATGCAGATTTTTAATTACGTGAATAAAGGAAAGGTAATATACCAATGCATATTTTTATTTAAGCTGCATGTAACCTAAATTCATTCAAACATTCCAAAACTATAACATTCAGCAGCCGGATTTTTTTAAGAAACTGTTATTTTTGAGAAAATTAAAATATTACAAAATACTTGTACGCGAAACATAACGTGTCATAAATTTTTGTTACATTCATAATCTTAATGAATCACAACTCAATTTCTCTCGTTTCATTCTGAACTTTGAATTTTCTCATATATCGAAATTTGTTGGTAGCCTAGATGTCATTTTAGTAGACATATTATCGCTTCACGTTCCGTTTCCACAACATTCACTTGATTTTCATAATATGTTAAATATTCCGATCCAAATGGTGGATATCAAAATTATTACCGACAAAGGCACGCGTTTCCTGGTGAAGTCGTGGCTGTGTTCGTGACTCGTGCAAGTACTTAAGTAGCATTCGAGCGGCACGGTCACCTGCCTTCACGCCGGAGTGACTTGTAAATCACTTCACCAAAACTAGGGTACGTGCCGCCACGGCAGACAAAGAAGAACTACGAAAAAAGGGGGGAAAACCGATGCTTAATCGAGACAAAACAATTGTCTTTGTTCGTTGTTAACCCTTGTCACTGATTGATCATTGACTTCAAAGAAGTTAGAATCGATAGTTCTCAATTGATATATATTTTTAGAAGATAACAATAAGATATTGTTATTTTTAAGTAATATTCTATAAATAAATTACCATCTGACTACGATAAACAATAAGCGAATAAAGCAAACTGAAATAATAGACAAGTCGTAGCAAGTCTTTTAGAGAGTTCTCATTTTTCATTTATCGAAATTAACCCTCCATTGCTGAGGCATCATATTTGAACTTACAGATAATTTATACAGAATAATAGAAAAGTAGTAATAGTATATATTTATATATAGATAATTTACACATTTTCCTAGTAAACATAGCTGATCATGTGAAAGATCATTTTGTAAGATAAATGAGCTATGTAGATCTATTCGCGTGAATGCATATATCGTAGTACTGCAAAGTAAGTTATTACTGAAGTACGTAAATTTAAACAGGCAATTATTTTAAAGCATAAATAACAATATACATATTTACATAATATATTATATAAATACAAATACAAATACATAATTATATATAATACGTATATTAATATTAGAATAATGTTAATAATATTTTTCAATGGTAAATAGATGTGCTCGCATAATTATTGTTAACGTGTATTAAAATACATTATTTTAACAATATATAATTTTGAATATCATTGAACTCTTCGTAGAATCATGGTATGCAACTTCATTTGACAAAAATAATAAATCATCTTAATTACTTCAACCAAAAATGACGTTTCGAACAAATTACTTTCGTACCTCATTTCACTCTCCACCTTTAGTCTTCTGTCTTGTTCATTGCTTTGCTCCTTCAACGATGATGAAGATAATTAAATTGTCATGTACCGGATGGGCCATTTTATGTATTTACATGTCGTAGTTTCAAGTAATCAGATGTTTATATATGACTATTTGCTGCAAATTTCGGTTCAAGGACAATGAAGAATCGTTTACCGATCGTCCTTGACACTGGTAAACAGAATTGTATTTTCGTAAGTATGCATACGAGTCTCGTTCGAGAGGTTGGTTGTACGCACGGGTTTCTTTTGTCGGTGCACGAAGTCGAAGCACGCGTGCTGCACGTGCCTTGTTGCAGACGTGACTCGGTCAGCATTTCGTCTTATATTTAGTTAACCGTCTTATTTTGCCCCCGTCGCACCCTGAAAAACAAAGCGATCGCGCTCTCCTGCTACCTCACGGCTGTCCGAGCTTGAAATTGCATTTGTGCACTGCGCAACTCTGACCTAAATATCTCGTTTAATATTTTTTGCGATCGTTCGCCATAATTTTCCTCTACCTTCTGTGATTGTTTCTTCGTTGTTAATTCTTCAGGATACCTTTTGTATCTAAGTTTTAGTAACGATATCCATTAACCTAATAATCGAGTCATACTTTAATCAAACATTTCTACCATCATGAAAATAAAAATTAATGAAGACAAATTAATTTCAAATAGATCGGTTTTAATTCTTCCAAATGTAAATAAGATATAATATAACTGGAAATTGTAATTGGGCAACAAATGTTTTAAGTACTGTCTAAACTTCTTCAAATATTAATAGAATACTGCTTTTACATATATTTCAAATGTTTTTAGTAAAACGTAATATCTTATAGCCAATATGTTAAAATAGATTGTTCTAATTTTTTATGTATAGCTATTATTTATTTCAAAGTTTATAATAACTGTTCATATTTATTACGGTGAATTTGGATATTTAAAAAATAAATTATAAAGGTTTGTAGTAGAATTGAAAACTCGTTTCGAAAGTTGCATTATCTGAATGTCTTCGTTTATTTAATAAAATGCATATTACGTAAGTTATTACTAGCAATATCATAAATTAATATTTAAGTTCGGTTGTAGTTTCTCATCGTGGTTTGAAAATTTGGAAGCAGTGATTGCAGTACCAATATAAAGATCGGCTATAAATATTTCCTAACGGAAACGTTTTAATTAGGATCAACAAATTATTCGAGGACGAGATCAGAGTAATGGGATTAGAATCTGAACGTACTTTCAAAGGAGGTAGATGATTTCGTACTGTTTATTGACAGATCTACACTGTTTTCATTTGCTTTAATTGGGATTATCCTATACAGCTGTCTCCCTCATGCCCGCCTTAGTTATCTTAAAATTCCTTTAGGCTTATATCCAGAGTATCGGGTTTTGGACTTTTTTCGTACGCTTATACATCGGATGCTTGCCGTATGCCAGGGTGGACCACCAGATGGTCCACGATCGTCTGGTTCGGCGGCTCTGCCATCTGATGCCAAACTTTCGCATTGTTTCTTCAGGCATCGAATCGATCGCGAAATAAATTCTACAAGTACAAAACGTGTCCATGTTCTTTTATCTAACCGTTCGGCATACGATTATATTAACGAAGAAAGGATACGATCATTGAATGTGCTTCTTCGTGAAATCGTAGCAGTTATTCCACTTGGTTCATCATTTGTGAATAATCCGAATAAACGCAGGTGGCGGAAGTGTTATTGCCGTGAAATCGAACTTTAGTTATTTCATGCATGCAGACTGCTTAACATGCAGTGACTCATACCGTTAACGTAAAGTAGTATGTAATAGTAATATAATGCGACAATATACGATATATAATAGATAACAATATACATAAATATTCTTTTCTTTTTTTTTTTTATTATTTTCCTTTATCGAAATCGGTTCATGTGATAACAAGCGACAGGCACCGAAAGTTGTAGAAATCTTTACACTTATTACTCAAAAAGTGCCAGATAGTCGTGAAAAACCGCAATTTCGATGAAATTTTCAGCATGTAGATATGTAACTGGCATAAATCTTTAAAATATGTTGTTTAAATTTTCATTACAGGTATAGATACAGAGATTGTAAAAAGCGATCTTTTCTTTTTCCTTTTCGCAATTTCCAGCAATTGTAATCAATCAAAACCTTTTTTATACGTCTAGTAAACTAAGTCTTCTAATTTTTTAAACAATACTCAGGTCACTTGTTTTAATCTTAAAAAGGTTATTCTGTTTTAAAGGGTCACCGAATATTAATGTAACTGTATATGCTTAAATTACTTGATTATGTAAGTACATAATAGCAAATATATAATGCAAATGAAAGTTAACAATTTTCGAAATTAGAAAATAGTGATAGTGGGTCTCAAATAAATTCCTTGAAAATAATGAAATACATTTACAACAACAACAGTAATGGAATTTTTAATTAAAATTCATTTACTGGAATATGCTTCATGTTAATGATATGTAGTACATAATGTAACATTCTGCTGCATGACATATAATATCTGAGTTCTACACTGTGCTCGCGTTTTACAAGATTAATAATCATATAAATCTTTATTCTGTTGGTATGGAAAATGAATGTTTAAAAAATGAACAACAACTGAGAAATAACTAAATACACGAATATCGTTGTCTGCTTTTATGCATAGTTGTAGTCATATTTCCCTGTTAACCTCGATCGTGAAAGGTTGAATGAGTCACATGTAATAATTAAATTCGTTCATAAAGGAAAAGTGGCAGTATATCTACGTTGAATTTGGAGGTCAAACCGTAGTGGAAAAAATATCTCGATGAATCGTTCGAAGGTGTGCTAATTTCGTGGTTGTACGTCACAATAGGTGAACGCGTTTTGCCGGTTTGCGCCTAGCCGAGCTTCCGACCGCGACTGAGTTAGCTATCATTAAAGCTATCCAAAATGAGGGGTGAGTATCTATTAAAATTAGAAGACAGCCAATCCCTATCGTCGGGATAGGTAATAATAGCTGCGTAGTATACAGGTTACGCCATAAAATCTGCTATGAACCGCAACGGTTTTACTCTCGTGCCAAGCCAGCCTTTTTCGACACTGTTTTTTCCCTTTGTAGCGTGCCTTTCGTCTCTTCTTCGCGCCAGAAAGATCGTAAACGGCATAAATGTTACCCAATAGGTACTTACCTCGCTCGTCTTCTTTTTCCTTTCGTTCGTACCAGTATTCGCTTCAGAGCACCTTTCACATGCAGCACCTTCGCTGCTAAAAACATCGCTCGCTCTTCGTCTCTGGTGACCACCTATTATTCTTTGCTCTCACCAGCCAATAGGCAATGCATTTCGCATTTCTTCACACGTGTAGGCATCTTGATGACATGTGGCTGGCGGTCAGGCGCTGTTTATAGTCTTGTCTTTCCTGCCCTTTATAGATACCTACGCTTCTCCTAGGTAACATCGCGAGCAAGAGTGTCAGGACAACGAACTTAATGTTTTCTTTTTGCTTTACTTATTCTCTTCTGTGCTTTCCTCATGGTATCACCTTTTTGTTACGATTATCTTTTAGTTTGTTCTCATAATATTATGTACTGCGCTGTAATATAATTAATTAAATAGTATCAGTATTGCAATTTATCTGGGCAACATTATACTGCTGTAGTATTCATTATACATATTAAGTCATTACAAATCGAATGATCGAATTCTTAATAAAACTTTTAACATTTATGGCTTTCATGGAATTGATATTAATTACATTACATATATTTCAACAGATTCAATACATTTTAACCATTGTAGATCAAAGTTACGATTATTATAATTAAAATCATTATCGATCATTTTTTCTTAGAATCTGTGTTTCCAATTTCTTTTGTTAATGTAACCTTTCAAAAATTTGTAGTAATGTTTCCAGCAAAATTTACTATATTAGGTTAGTATTTAAAGTTTTATAAAATTGCATTGAAATTCGAGGATAATTCATGATTATGCTCGGTATGCTATAAATTTTGAATTGATATCTTGATAAATATTATTTGACAGCATTTTCAGTCACCAAAATCTGAATTATTTTATATATCTATGAAATCAGCTATTTATGTATAACATCCTAATGATATTTAATTAACATTATCTACTTCAGAACTTTTAGTCACCAAATTCTGAATTATTTTATAGATTTATGAAATTAGCAATTTATGTGTAACAATCTAATAATATTTAATTAATATTGTCAACCCCAGAAGTTAATTTAAATTTTATATTTAAATACATTTATATTTAAATTTTTTGAGGTATAAGTTATAAGCATTAACATTAATGTGTTGATTCATGGTATTTGTTTAATTTTTTTCTGGGCTGTTTTAATTATATTAAATGGTTATTAAGAAAGATTGAAACTTACATAGTAACCGTATACGTAAGAAATTTTTTATTTCGCAGTCTTTATCATTAACGTTTGCATAGCTAATGAGGATAAGAATTCCACTTTGGAGGTACCAATTACATGAACGTGTAATTTAGGTCTACAAGTACGAGATGATGGAAAAGGGCGGTTTTAGAGTAGAGTTACTTCGACGGTCACTGAAATTTCTTATATATACATCTATACAGTGTCATGAAATGTATATAATCAGCAGATTCTTGAAGGCAGATAAAATCAGAATACGACATCAATCGTTGTAGAAAAAAAGAGGAAAATGCCATGTAATATAAAAATAAAATTGAGTTCATCGTTCGTAAGGTAAATTAATGTATTAATTCTGAGAGCAGAAGATATCGCTAATTTTCTTAAATATCTTAAATATTCTTGAAAATTCAGAAGATGAGTTACTAGTACATTAATTTTGAAAATGGAAGATAATACCACTTCTCTCTTCCATTTACAAAATTGTTTTACAAATTAGTTTTTTTTTTTTTTTTTTTTTTAGAAATTTCTTTTGAATTCAAACCGTGGATCTGTTGGGTTCCGTTTATACATAATTCTGTTAATATTTTATCTAACTGCTTATTTTCCATCGTAATACTTGATGGTAATTTAAACGTCCTTTGTTCAACTAAAAAGTAATTTATTTTAATTAATAATAAATATAATTGATCTCTTCCCCCTTTTTACTCTCAGGAAATAGTAGGATCTCGTTCGTGAATTCTTGGCTATGGGAGAACCACGAATGTTTCGCGTGGAAACCGTTACGTTCCTTTGCGAGAAAGCACCATATGGCGTAGGCGATGTCGCTGTGAATCGATGCCGTTGTTGTTGTTATTGCCAGGTTCTTTCCGAGTCGGTAATTACGCGACGCGGTTCCATGCAAACGCGATTTAAGGGAGTTTTTTCTCATTGAAAGGGTACGGTGAACTACATTAGTGGACAACGACCGAGGGTAGGCTTTTATGCGTGCCAGATTGTGCCACGCAACCCAAAATGCGTGGGAATAAAATACCTCGTTACGATATCATTACATCGTTTACTATTTTATACGTTATGAACAAGAGAACAGGGGCGTTTACCATGTGCATTCCAAATGTGAATCACCGAATACATAATGATCAGCGACACGAAAACACGATAACAATATATTCCTGGAATATATTCTGCACGAATTTTCAACAGTTTGTTACTATGTCTCAATTCATCGTGCTTGGTCTTTCTTTCAGAGAAAAACTATTAAGGTAAAACATAATATAGAAATATAAGTATTAACATATTTTTACTACTTCCATAATAAAAAACAAAAACTCAATTACTTTTCTCGCGTGCCAATATAGCGATATAAATATAAATTATATAAATGTATACACATCTACACACAGGAGTCAAAAAGATTTATATAAGATTCCCACTTCGGTTCGTCTAAACTTTGCGAATATGTTTTATAAATATAAATAAAAAGAAATGTTATATAGACACACATACAGCTTGTTTTCAATATAAGTAATCGCTACATTTTTAATGTACATGATAATTAATATCTCATTTCAAGATGTTGACTATTTCAATCGACAAGTAATTCTTGTTAAGTTTATGACAGCGGTAAAGTATGATACATATTTATTATTCTACGAAATTCGTTCCGGTCTTCTTCTATCTCAATAGGTGAACTATTTCATTGTATCAGTTTATTATCCATTTCAATTTTTGTTTAACGTAACTGACTCTTGCGCTTTCAAACACAAGTATAGTAGAAGTATAGTAGCGTGAAATGAAATGATCTTAGTGAAAATATATTACGCTTCATATTTCGTGTTTCTACTATAATTTTTTAATAAAATTTCAAACCATCTATATTTTTATATAACATCTTTTCCCTTATTTACATTCCTAGAAGATACTAACAAAATTTTACCGGAGATGATTGACAAACATCCTGCATATTAAAATTTTTTATACAATAACCATAATATCAAAAAAAACTATTCCTATAATACAAATTGTTCCAATGTTATTGTATCTACGTCGTTGATAAAAGGATTAGCTCGAAGGAAATATTCCTACGAGAATTATCTGGAAATTAACACGCGAGAATAAAATACGAAAGGTAGCGGATCTGGTGAAAAAAGGCAGACAGAATACGGAATTATACTGTTTTGACGTGTACACAGTTGGTGGTAGCGCGTTCTTCATGTACAATCGGGAAAACCTGGCATCTGTTACTCTTCATCTCTTTTTCTCCTCAGCGAGAAGCCTTTCTCCTCGAGAATCGAGATCCTCGTAACTCACGGCAGACAGTTTTCGAAAGGATTTCTGCGGGTACGAGTGGTCGAGAAGAGACAGGCGGAGGACAGAGGAAAGGTCGAGGAAGGGGTGGTCGCGTGCCCGCATCATCTGCACCATGCAAAAATCTCTGGAAAACTCGAAAAAAAAGCCCGAACTAGCTGTGCAGCTGCCCGATCATCTAAATGTCTTATTCAAATAATTCTGCATCGGCAGGCTGTATGTACCAGAGAAAGGGATGATTCCACATTTCCAGAGGCTGTTTTCCTGTGGTTCAGAACGAATTGGGAAAAGGGTTGAAGGCTCGAATGGATGCATTATTGACGATTATGCGTTATCTGTATTCGAGAAAAGGGTCGTAGGTGTGGAAGCAAATTCACGTATGGATGCTGACATCTGCCTCGATCGTTACTTTGAATTTTTTCTTTGAAAGTAGCAATTGTGGTAGTCAACGTTCCTTCTCTTCATACTACTAGCCTGTATACCCGTAGACGCGTATCAAGCCGTTTATGGACGTATTGAACGTTAAATTCAGCAGTTTCATTCGACGCTGATTCGTTCTTTTTGCCCTGTACCGTATCTGTATGGTCACGGATCTGCACAAACCTTGATGAATTCTTTACGAATGGACAAACTGAATGTATCAAATACATATATCATTTAAGTAGTTATTATGGTACGACTGAGACAGTTTGAAGCATTCGTCATTGTGTTATTCGAGACGTGACAGTCGTTAGCTGTGTTTATGTATCCTTCCATATGAAGTGACTCCTCTTGGTGTTTATACAGAAGCGTCTTAAATACCTTTTGCTTCTACAAAGCATTTGTTATAAAAAGTATGACTGGGTTTAATAAATAATGTTTCAATCGCCGCGTTACTTCATTAATATCTTTACCATCTTTTAGTTAGTATTCTAGCTAATATTAAAAATTTTTTGAACATAAAGATGCCTACATAAGATTCCAAATTAATCCTTAAAAATTTATATGTGCGATATTTCTTTTCTTATTATACATCTGTATAGTATAGTAGTAGTATTTTACTGTAGACAAGTGTAATTACTGTGCTTTAAATAATGTTGATTAACTGAAATTTATGTTTGATTAATTAACAAATTTGTAACAGAAAAATATCATAGAAACGATACTGAACACATGTATGAGTATGCATAGAACCAGGTAAGCTTGTCAAAGGAATAAGCGCGTGCGGGGGTGGCCAGGTGCGAACTCCCGTATAAGTGATTGTCAGGAAAGCGAGGGTGGATAGAAAAAAAATATGTTCTGGCATACGGTTGGACGTTAGCATAACTGTGGTCAGTGATAAAAACAGATCAAACAAACTAAATTGATACTAGTTTCCCGATAATCAAGAACTTACTATAGTTGGATCGATGCGACGTTTAGCTATTTCCGTCCTGTAACGTGCCAAATCTGCTTTTATATGAATTTTGAATTCTGTTGTTACATGAAATCTACTATTATATGAAGATTTCTACTGTAAAATTTGATCTATCATACTAAAGTATCGGATATTATTCATTCATGAAATTACGCAAATTTTTATGTTTAAACCTAATCTATATAAGGAATATGTTTGTTACTAGATAAACCTTTTGGTCCAAAAAATATAATCTCTTTTAATATTTTCTTCTTAAAACTGCATTCCTTAATATAATGATATAGAAACGATGTAAATGTAATTAAAATACAAGTCGTCTAAACAATTTTTTATTAACCGCAATGCTAAAAATAGCTTAATTTTGTAAAGGTGAAATGGCGGCCAAATAAAAATGAAATTACTAATTTTATTATTAATAATAAAATTGTTTTATGTAGAAAAGTTAAAATGAGTCTTCATGTGTTTTGCATGCATCTTAAATATTTAATTACTAACAATGAGTTAAAATGTGTATTATACGTATTTCGATCATTTGCAGTCAAAACAGGCAAAATCCCTTACAGTTTCGTTCTGAGGGCGGAAACGAGACTATCGTCGACGATCAAAGGGTGCTGAAAATGATTACGGGGGTGTACGTATCGACATTATCTTGGAAAGGGTAGTTGAGCGGCTGGTCGATGGTCGGTTATCGATCAGGGACGAGGATAAATACTCGCATATCGTGGGATAGGCAACCACCTGCAGGGGGGCAGGTGATGTTAGACGTAATCAGAACAGGGCGCCAATCTGCGTCACCCTATTTTCGTCCTCGACATTTGTTTCATTTATGTATCGCAATGTGTGACACTTAAAAATACGTATATACGATACGTAAATACTATAACGGCAGACAAACAAAAGTCTAAAGATCTGTATGAATTCATATACTATTTATATTGTGACAGTTTTCTCCTAAAACTTTAGGATTCCATTTATAACTAAAGATTGGTCGGAATAATTGAATATCTTAACAAGCTTCCATGCAACGATGTAAATAAAGCTGCGTGTAGGCGGATTATGAGCGAAGTACGAACATGTTAATCATATCATGGTCGATGAAACAAAAAATTGCTTGGAACAAACTTTTAACAAAGTTATACAGATTTTTTACCATTGTGTCTCTCATCTACGTCTCGCTATGTCACAAGTTAATGGTATAAGAAAGGGGAAATTGACGAGAACAGTAGACTAACACTAGACGTCGCTAGACCGGTCTTCGATAAAAAGTAGCGAAAACTTGAACAGCACGGACATTGCATGCTTCAGCATGTTGGATGTCACGTTCACTGGGTTAGTACTGCCGATCGATGCAACCGAGTCTCTTTAGCGCTGTTCCTTCTTCCTTTTCCCTCTCGCACCATTTCTTCATTTTGATCATGCGGGTCCGCTGTCCGCGATAGCTATACACACAGGTCGTACCCACTGGCCTACACCAGCGCGCTGGCCTGGCAACCTGCTTCTCTTGGCTCTTCCTTTCTTTCTTCTTCCTCCTGGTCAGCTATAAACGCAGGTTGTGTCTGTTGCGACGGCGCATCCTTCGAACTACCCGAGATCATTGTCCTTTAATCTTTTGATCCTTTGATCCCTGTGGCCTATCATCCGAGTTTGAAATGACGACGAACAAGCGAAGCTAACGAAGAACTGGCACGTGCTTCAGCCTTCCCTACTTTGCATCAAATTCTTTACAGGAGAAACAATGGAACAATCTGCTAAATCTTGAGCTGTGTCTAACAGAACATAAGACGTTACTATCATACTATCGAGTATTTATCCCTTTTCGATTCTTAGGGTTTCTGGAATATATAATATTTTGTAAAAATATTTTTAACATTCAACAATTTTCTTTTACATTCAATATATTGTAGTATACTATATACATAATATGTATATATGAAGAGTGAATTTAATTGTTATTATACATATTGAAGAAAACTTATACTACGTACATACTTTAGGAAAAGTTGTTCTCTTATTTTCTAGATGACACTAATTTTATACGTAAAATATATGTGATTTCATTTATATTTTACTCGATATTATTATATATCCACGCATATTTTTATTTTCGCTATATATACACGTTTGCTGATATTTCATTTAATACATTTAATATAATATAATATTAAATGTAATTTGCAATATATATATTTGTAATAATGAAATAGCATAGAACATCCTAATGGTTATAAAATAATCTAAACTACAAGTTTAGTTTCCAGACATTTACTTAGTCATTAATCATCCAGCGTAATTGTAACGTCAGAGAGCATTAAAAATACAATTGATATATATATATATATATTACGTTCTTATCGTTATCATTCGAAATGTTAATATTACAAATTATACATGAGAGCTCATTGAGATTATTAATTTCAACAGCATACATACGCAATATATATACGAGCATCCATTATACATACGTATCTGCAATTACGACAAATCGAAAAATGACGCCCGGTAATATTTCAACCGAGACGACAATTTACTCCAGTTTGCTGTCATTCTCGGTCAAGATGAAAAGTGAAAGACAGACAAGTTAAAATAACGACATACATTGGTAACCTTCGAATATGTTTCGGGTCCGCGGATCCTTCTTTCGGCCGTTATCGACGGTTTGAAGGAAGCCGGCGAGACGATACACGGAGGGAGACTAGTTAATGATGCGGCTACTTTATGCGACAGGTACGCGTGAGTCTTCTCTTTCTTGGCCGATGGTTTTTCGTAGTGAGTAGATGTGGGCATAGGGGCAGTCAGTCCAGTCAAGCAGTCAAGCCATCGAAGAAGGCAACCAAAGCCAACCAGTCAGGTTAGGCGCTATGGACGATCGTGTTCGAGCAGCCGAGTGACCCGACACCATGCGCTTACGGCAGGTGCTTGCCTCTTACAGCCTTTCTCGCTGGTGTCGGCTTCTCTCGTATATACCTTTAATGCCGCCTCGGTAAGAGCCAGACCCAAAAGAAGTACCCAGGCATCTGCCTCACTCTCTAGACGGGCGCGCGAGTTTCAGATCGTCGAAGACTCAACCGAGTGGGAGAGAGGAATCGAGCCACGCGCCAACCATCCCCTCTACTCTTCCTCTTCCTCTTGCACGATGTTTCTTCGCATTTACCGACGCTCTATGTTCTTATGTTGCACTCTACAACATTCTCTTCCTACTTCCAGCCACTTCCTATTAGTTGCATAGGGATCACTCTGATACCGGATACCTTTTACCGACGTCGCGATCAGAGAATTGCTTAAAAAGATTCTATATACATACATATATGCGACAGTAAATTTTGGAGGTGTAAAAACGTATTATTGCCATAAACATGCAAAGTAAACAGATAAAAGCAGTATTTATAATTAATTTTCTGCCCTTGCTCACAGTGCTTTATTGTAGGTTTGACTCATACATGACATACAAATGTATGTGTTTCTAAATTGACTCGAAAGTCATAATTATGCATTAACTGTTGTACGATAAGAAGGATTTTACGTATTGAGTGTCACTTACTTTTATGATTAACTGACTGAGTTACTTCGAAACAGAATTTATTTTAGTTTTTGCACCGTGATATCTGCTGCGTTATAGATAATACTACTTCAGACCACGAATATTTTGGGTTAAACGAAAGTATTTGCATTTTCTATATAGTATTAGCATAATGTACTATTAAGTAATTTATTAGTAAATATTCTTTTATTTCCACACTCTTATGTGATATTCTACTACTTACAATGATTAAAAATTCTTTTTATTTTGTAAAATTTCCAATATCAGAAAAACCGTTTTCCATCACAACAACGCTTCAGTGTATTATGCGTATTATATAGTAGTGACAAAGAGTATTTATAGACTATAGCGAGTATCTCTAATAACAATTATATACTTATTGATTAAGTCCACAAGTGTATCAACTTTTATAACAAAAATATATTACTTTGAAAATGAAATGTGGAACCTGATAAAATAGGACGCATCATTGAAAAACAAGATTATGCATAAATATGTTTTGTAGTCACTGCATATATTTTTGAGCTTTATAATTCAAGAAAGGTAGTTAAAGAACGGATTTGTAAAAATATGGGACATCCTTCGTATTTATTTAAGTCCTCAAAATTTAAACAATATATCAAATACAAGTTCAACACAGAAGATGTGACTGGATATTAGGTAGATTATATTTAAGGCTATATTACAGTTATCATTACATGTTATAAATAATATATAAATTGACAGAAGTATTATTTATACTTAAAATTATAAGAATTAAATTACATAGAATTATATTGATCATAAATTGTTATAGCCTCGCGTAAATTGATACCTCTCGAAATTTAATATACCGATATAAATGATTGAAACGCTATTTGAGTATTGTTGAATGTATTGTAAGTACCTATAGATACAAATCTTAATTAACGAGTACATATTTGGTGCATCGTAAGGCCAAATATTTCATCTATATTAATAACTATCAGTATGCAAGATTTTATCAAATAGAAAATTATGTTCAATTTCAAACCCAATCAACGTTTTCTTATTAACTTGTATTTTTCAAACCTTTTAAAGCGTATTTAACAATGCGTTTTGTATAAATAGTCAGTCTTATAAAAATATAGTATAAAGTTTTACACTTATCACTCGCATTATAAAGATTACCTTGTTTATCGTATTAATGTAAATTTTACTTCTTTTGTAATTACAATCTAAGCCTCAAATTCTAGTGAAAATTTCACAGTATTATATCTATAAATATTAAAACATTTATGCCAAGATACTAAAAATATTTCTACATAGAAATACTGTACGAAATATTTTTGATGTATGTATTTGTATTTACAATAACCAGCATTACGACATAAATACGTTGCTATAGTTATATTATTATGATTAGTACTACTTGAATATTTAAAACTTTGTTAATAATTGCTTACTATAATGTAAAATATATAATATAACGAAAACATCTATAAAACATCTATAAAATCGTAAAAACCTATAAAAAAATATATCTATATACATATCTGCTCTTTTATTTCCGTTTCTACAACGGAAGCATCTCTGACGTTTCCACATATCTCGAGACCCTGCTTCTCTTTCAACATTTGCTTCATCTGGTTTCAGCGTCTCGTTCCGGGGCGGTGGGCTATGAAACGTTCCGCGACGAAAAGGACGTGAAGTGGCTGGCCACGTCAAAATCGGGGAGAGCTACCGACAAAAAGCTCAGGCACCGAGCACAATACACGCCCACTCTGGCATTATTTTCAATTCCATGCATTCAAGCATTGAACCGCCTCCGGAATCGCTATTCCTGTGCTTGGAATCGGCTTTTATTATAACTATACGCAAATGTGTAAGTACCTGTGTATATACGTATGCCTTGTGAGCGTGCACATAAAATCTTCCCGTTATTATTCGCATTGATAAATGATCGCTGCCGCGTCATGGCGAACAATACTGCAGAAAAACGTTTGCTCCGCCGACGCTACAATCAGCCGGATATGAGCGACGCCACTCGCCCCCATCCATTTCTGGAAGTCCTTTTAACTTAATTTCTACGGTTTCTCTGTAGATTACGATTTCACTACGATGCTTTGTCTTCTGACGTTCTTTCCTTTCCGCTCATTGAAATCTTTTTCCTGCGCCCGCAGCTATAACAGCCGCGAGATTTCTCACTTTGTTGGTAAGTATTTCGCGATATTCTCAAAGATGTGAGAAGTTTAGTGTTTTATTAGCACAGTTTCTTAGAATATATAGTTACTATGAATATTTGAGAGTACACAATTAATTGAATTATAAGGATTGCTTAGTATCATATCGAATATAAAAATGATTTCTGAACATAAATAAATATTTTAGTCGTTTCTATTCCTTAAAATTATATTCAAAATATATATAATGTCTTTATATCATAGATATAATTCTATCACTTCCCTTTAATGTACAGTTGTGATATGTATAGTAACATCACGCCTTTCAAAGATATCACCGAAATATTGGTAAAAATCTAAAAGTAATTTAGGAGAACTCAATAATTTTTTTTAATCCACTAGGTATTCATATTCCTACCACTTCTCTAATATTATGTGAAAAGAATCTATAAGGAAAATATTTCTTATACTTTTGTAACCATTATTTCATAATTTGAAATTTTGTGTAAATCGATTATCAACATAACGAAGTTTGCATAGCACAGAATGTTTTTAAGTATATACGTGGACAGGTAACGTATAAAGATTTTGGATTTTCGAGAATATTAAAGTACGTGTATCAGAATCAGTTCGATCATGTTTTATAATCTGTACAAACATATGAATAAGAGCTCTACATGATTTTTATTAATTACGCAGTAAGTACGTATATCTACAACATTCCACATCTCTTAGCTTAAAATACGTGGCTACGTCAGAATACACAAATGTAACACGACGTGTACGAACTACGTACATACCAGCATAAATCAAAGATTAAAACAGTGTCGATGCGAAATTTCTTGCAGAACCGCTTGTAAATAAATTTTAAATCGATTTAATCTTCCGCTCATGCCACGAAGTGACGAGATACATCTTACATTATTTTGTCACCGTGTGAATAGAGAATAAAAAGAACATAGAATAAAAAGAAGATAGAATAGAGAAGAAAAATAACTGTTTAATAAGGTGGTAAATATGTACTTGACATCACAGCTGCGAAATCTATGGTGGGAGATGTCCTTGAAATTCAAGGTAGCCTCTGTCGTAGCATAATGCAGAAATACAGGATCTTGATCTTCACTGCACTCCATAGCTTCTTCCTGCTAGTCTAGTAACTTATATCCATTAAGATGCTCGCAAAAAACGCTGACAAACATGTTATGCATGCATCTTAATCATACAACAATATTTTCAATTATAAGTAGTATGAAGTACTGTTTAAAATCAACACGATCGATAAACATCAATCTCTGTAATGTTACATTCGCGTAGATTGTACAGATATTTTATTAGAGAAATCCCTATCGAAGAATAACGATGAGTTATTCGCTTTAATTGAGGACAAATGAATTACCGTGTCAAGAAGTGGTTATTAAACGGCAAATAAAACGAATACAAATTGAGACTGTTCTTGTAGCACCGATTCACCTGCATCAAACCAGTTTATAGAATATTTTGCATGAACGAAAGATTGATTACCTCGAAAGCAAGAACAGATAATACTTATTTTTATACGATTACTCTTGAAATACTAATATGGTGGTCTCGCAAATATATGTTCCATTTGTTGACAAATGATATGTCTTGAGTTATATCTTAATTTGACAACTTCGATCCCATCTTAGACAATTAAATATGTCAGTCTAACATTTCGAATTTCTGTCTAGTTTTTAATATTGGGACCATTCTAAAAGTTTCTAATTTATAAATAAGTAGAAACGTTCAATTCGTTAATAATTCTATTCTAATATTAGTTCAGGGGAAATTAGCATTTAGTAGCATAGGAATGCTTTTGTGTCATAGTGGAGCATGAAATATATTTGCAATACATTCATACTACTACATACATTGCTTTATTTATGAAATATTCCTGGAACTTCATCATAACTTCAATTTAGCAGTTTACCAACATTTTAACTATGCATATGGCTACCGTGTATGTATATAATGTAATAACAAAAAAATTAGTATGTAAAATATTTTAAATGTTAAATGCACTTTTCTAGATTTAACATGGAACAACAAGCTATTGAATTTAGAAAAATAATGAATAATTGTAACTTGAGAAAAATTTATTACATTAAAAAGTGAATTCTATATACTTCTACCTATATTTACTATTACTTTCTAATATCTTCTCGAATCTATGTAAATTCTAATGTACGAAAATAATTTGTTGTATAGCTATAAGTCTGTAGTTTCACAAGTGGCATAACTTTGATGCGTGTAATATTATAACAATAAAGAAAAGCGAGGTGAGAACGAAATTGCTAAGCCAGTATCCTACAGCACAGATAATTATGGCAACGGAATCCGAAAGCGATAATTATGTGAAGCGGATCGTGTCATAAACTCTCATTAATTCAATTAGCCAAAGCTCTAACCCATCCTTAGTGCCCAAATTGGATGGTGTCTGGGCACGGCAGGACATCACGAAATCCTGTGACCATTCGCAATTCCTTGTTTCATCGCAAATGTAAAAACAAAATCGTAGCTGTAAAGGAAAGAGTTTATTTGTCGGCCACATAAAAGCCGACTTTTACAATGACCTATGGCAGTTACTAAAAAGAAGTAATTTTTGACGGCATTCGAATGATATTAACTTCGAGGTTGTAAAATATAGATCTTAATGCCTTCACTTGACGTTTCAACAAAAACGTGGAGCATTTTCATGATACAGGTACTAATCAAATCTAGTACTAATGAAATTTTTTGTATTAACGATAAATCTTGATAGCAATTACATTAAAAGGTAAATTATTTTTGCATATTACAAGATACATACATAATAAATATAAATATAAGTTTGCAACAAGTATCTGACGCTGGATATTTTATACAATTTTATCCAAGAACTAAAATTATACTTATATATCATTTTTTTAAATATTGCATATAATATTAATGATATTAAAATTGCATACCTACATGAAATTACCTGTACATATCTAAGTATTGTAAGACTCATAACTGCATTATGTATCTATATTGTAGATATATAATTATTATTCGACAGAAGACAAATTTAAACAAATTTAAATAATCTCTAATTCAATTTATATAAAACTGTATGTATATAATATATAAACATTCTGTAATTTCTTGTTTACTATAACAAACGTTACTAGCTAAAAACTATATATATATACATATACATATATATACATACAATGAGTTTAAAAGTTTAATCATACAGGTAAATGCCTATTTCATTATTTTTATTACAACTTATTATCTTCTTTCGTAAATTTCTATATTTCACATTTTCATCATTTTTATTATATCAAACCGAACATGGCAGTTTTATCGTATCTGACGGAAAATCTCTTGTATTAACAAAATGTCCATCGAAAAGTACGCCAGCGGAGATTTCAAAGTGGAATAACAAAACATTGAAAGCATCACCTGGAGTGTATCGTTATTACCAAATTTTGCAGGATATTACAAAACACATCAGACGTCAGATGGCTCGTGTTAATTAAGCCACCGTTATGAAAAACGGTTGCAGAGAATGGCGGTCCGTCGCTCCCGGCAAAACACCGCCTTGAAACGTGGGGTAGAACGATAGAATACCATGATTTATTTCACAGCCACATGTAAGCCACAACCTTTTGCCGGCATATAACTTTAATCTGCATTAACGAGAACCAGTGCATAATTTTGTGCGATATTCAAAATGATTCATCCCTTTATGACGCAATATTACATGGTACTGGCTGTTGAAAGTTCGTACGTACATCCATCGGAAAATATTGTTCGACTAATAGAGAGAAACCAAGGAAGTAAAATTAAGAAAGACGTGTTGTTAGTTAATTACTAGTAATTATAATATTTATAACACAAAAACTATATAACTATAAAAAAGTATAAAGAGGCATACTTATACTTATGGAAGCTAACAATACATATACACGATCAAACCTTTCTTATATAATTTTTCCGTCTCAAAGGCAGAGAAGATCTTTGATACCTCAATATTCCATCTTACATTTTAATACTATAAATAAATAAATATTTCAAACGTCTCATGAAAGTAAAATATCAATGATTAAAGGAGCATAATATATTAATGTATGATATAGATATTGGTACAATATATAGATACTGGAATTTTAAAAGTTTCATTTTCAAAATTTATTAAGAGCCAAAAAGGAAAATACCTATTCTGTTTCTTACTGTTACGTGAGGCATATTAGAGTAATTTAAGTAGAAAATACTTTTGCTTAATATATTCTATAAATTCCGTTATATTTGAGTAAATTGATGTATATTCTATCTATTCAATTAATAACTGATTATTATTACACAAATTTTAGCATAAAGCATATCGTCATTGATATATATATCTTTGTTATGTTAACATATAGGTACAAATATTCACAGAGTATGAGTATAGAAAACAAATATTCGTGAAAAGGCAACCAAATACTATAAATAAAAAATAAAAATATAGGAACCTTAAAATATTGGTTACAAAGTAAGGGTTGATTTAATTTAGTATATTACATTAATCACACAACTAATATATGATACGAAAAATTATAATCTAACCGTATCTTACATATAATAGAACGAAGAATTTACAAAAAAATGTATATGCTCGAGAATGTCATTATGAAATAAAGATAAAAACGCAAATGATTCATTATTAAATTTCATAAAAAATTTTGGGGCACAAAATAATTTTTAAAACATCAGACAAATGGAATGATTCACGAAAAGTCGTTATCGATGACTTGTGTAAACCATTATGTGAGTACAAATTTACGAGGGAAACTGTACAAAATTATATGGTATAAACTCGAAGAATACCAATTTACGGACCTCTGCCTACATAAATTGAATATGAAGTGGCAGTAAAGGAAAATCAGAAAGAAAGTATTCCTCAACAATATACTTACATACGAAAGAATAGTTAAAAAGCATCAGACATTTGAAATGTTTTAATAAATACTGATAGATAATATTTTACAGATCTACTATGAGAAACATTATTGTGACTTTTTAGTATTAGCAGAGTAAAAGCTTTTATATGTAAAATTTAGACAAATAATATAATAGAAAGAATAGTATAAAATAGAACAGATTAGAATAAAATAAAGTACATATATCATAAAAAATTCTTACTGCAATAACTTCTTAACTAATTTTTAAAGCATCTATTAACATAAGACACTATCAATTCTGAAATGATACAAATATATATCATGAAACATGAATATGAAATATAAGAGCGAAGAATATACTGTGCATATGTATACTACACATTACTGTAAATAACTTGGTTTACAAAGAAAGTTCGCAGAAATTAATAATTTACTTGACAGTATCATATAATAACGTATCATTTCGATAAATATATTGTTACGAAACAGTATAACATATAAATGATATACTATATACTCATAATAATGTAAAAGTATTACACGATGAAGAAAATAAGAATCAAAATTACAAAAATGAAAAATATGTAACGAACAATTTTAATTTATAGCACATATTAGATAGTAAACATACAAATTATGTTAGATAGAACATATAAATCCTTAGGAAAAGTGCAAGACATAGATGAATTATATATAATTTATAAAATATCGAATACTTTAATTTTATAATACCTTTTGTTCTCCTAAATCTCCTAAACATTTCAAACAAACTATTTAATAAAATTCTTTTATACAAGTAATAGCGCACTGCGAGCTTTCTGCAGAATAAACGTATCCTAGCTGTTCAACGAAGCATGAAACGACCTTCAGAAATTACATCGTTAATCGTTTCCAGACTCAGTAATGCAACTGGATAATTTACCGCTCGATAATTTCCTCGACACATTCTTGCTCTTAGTATAACCAGTCGCTAAATGGTTCATTACAAAAGAAGGAATTAATATGGCTAATTTAAAAGTGACTATCGCATTCAACGATAACAACGATTCGTTGAACGAACATTGTCCTCTACGTAGCGAAAAAATGTATCGGCAAGACATTGTCGGTGGTGGCAAGGTGGTGGTGACGGTGGAGACGGAGAAACCGTGCTGAAACAGCCGCGGCGCCTCGAAACGCGGGAAAGTACGATGACGGAGTTTTGCGTTAATGAGTGTTGGCGCGCGCCACAGTATCAGAGGACGGGTGATGGCGCACCGTAGACAGGCGCACGCGTATCAAAAGAGGACAAGGGACAAGAGAGACGAAGAGGTAGCCTTCTCTACGAGCGAGACGATACGGACGGTGCTGCGGTCCTCTCGTACGCACAAACGCGGAGAACGAAACGGCAGCTGCAGCTGCGCGCTGCCACGCGCCCTCCGCTGCTGGACTCTCTTCGGATACGATTTTACAGGTCCGCGACGTCGCCTCCTCTCATTCTCTCTTTCTCCTTCTCTTTTCTTCACCCCGCTCTTCACCTTTCCGCTCTTCTTCTTTTCACCAATGCCTCTTTTCCCCCTACTTTGTCCACCCTATGGCTTTCCTCCTCGTCGCACGAGCGCCACCCGTCTTTCCTCGTCCTTGTTCACGGGCGCGGTGACACGTATGCACGCATACTTTCGTGGAGTCGTGCGTCCACGAGGACCACCGGACTCGTCACCTGCACCTTGGCAGACTCCCAACTCCCAACGGTCCTACGGCCACCGTCGACACCTTGCCTAACTTCTTCGGCTGCAAAGTGGGGGTTACCAGCGAAATTCACAGATTGAAATCAATTTGACAATAGCGAGCTTCTGATAAAGTTCTGGAGAATGGAGAAGGAATATGATTCTTCGTAATTGCGCCGCCTTCGTCTCCAATGTTCGACTTGACAATGAATGAACATTTCTATGTTGGAAACGAATTCGATTCGTTGTGGTAATGAGAACAAGTTCCCAGTGTATGTATGTACGTAGATTACTACATGTTCGGTAAACAAGTTGAATACCTTGGATATCACATTTTTCGAAATGGTAAACTTCTGAGTTAAAATTATTTTCAATGTATGCTACTATTAATATAACATCATTTCATTTTAGTATTTATAATACTAAGAAATTATTGTACAAGTAATTTTTTTATATATTATAATTTTCTTATAATCAATTGAACTAATAGCGTAGGGAAACTGATAGTTTCATCCAATTTTATTATAAAAATTTATCTAACATTAAAATTACCAGCCAGCCTGTAATATACTATAATAAGTATAATACACATACGCGATTATAATTAAAGTCGTATAACAAGGGCAGTATATACAATCATATTTCTATTTCAACAAAAGTCAACACAAATATTAGCAAAACCAGCTGCATATAACAAGTAATCACAAAAACAAGAAATCTGTAATTCGTCATATTCACGAGTTTAATAGCTTCAATTAGCGTTAGAATTCTAGTACCGTTTCAACGAATGATTTTCACCTCAGTGAATCTTGTGAAATTCTCTCAGTGAAATTGAAATACGTTTTATTCTGAACATGAGACGCCTTTAGATTTATCTGCGTGAGCTTATCGTAACTTTGAATATTTATACGATTCATCGTCAGATTTATTTTTAGTCTGCCAATGTATTCTTCGTAACAAACGTTTCATTGATAAAACGCGAAGAATCGGACCTAGTTACTACGGAAAAAGAAAATTAGATCATGTAGAATTATAGGATATATAAAATTATAGGACTATTT
The DNA here is from genome assembly GCF_905332965.1 of Bombus pascuorum. Classification (NCBI taxonomy): domain Eukaryota; kingdom Metazoa; phylum Arthropoda; class Insecta; order Hymenoptera; family Apidae; genus Bombus; species Bombus pascuorum. The sequence continues at coordinate 14,734,054 of NC_083490.1, read as the reverse complement.
TTCCTGGCAGATTGCATGTCTTTGGAGTTCATTCGAGGAGAGGCTCTGACGTAACATGCGACAGTAAACGAGCTCTTGAGCCAAAGACAGGTGCAGGTGCATCGGGCAAAGATGAATTCTGATGCACGATATTTCTTTCGCGCGTGCGTGCTCGACCACGATTGAGCACGCGCCTGTGTTACTTCTCGGTGAAAATGCGCGCAGCTAATATGTCAACCTTCCGGAAAGCGTTTACGAACCATAAAATGCAACGAAATACGTGACGCTTCCTCGACAGTAATGATCCAACAAATTAAACTGACAATTATATTTTGACCCACAAAGTATATCAAAATTGAATGAATTAACGAAAAAATTACATTCCGTGTAGTATTTCTTCGTGGTTTTTTTGAGATCTAAGATCAGTGTAGTTTTAATAACTTTTTAAATTAATACTCATTTCTAGTGACTCGATCATTGTTTAAGGAAAATGGAAATTTAATTTATGATATTTTATTGTATATACTATATTGTCATTCATTTTACTTTACTTATATCATAGTTTTATTGATTTATATTATTTTTATGATAACAAAATATTTTTCGATATATAAACAGTTTCAACTTACAAGGAATCTTCACAAAAACGTCTATCGAGTAGTTACAATCATGATATTTACAGAAAGGATTTGTAGTGTATATGATCGGACAAGTTGATTTGGTATTGGAACGAATATGTATATTACAGAAATTACAATGAATATACATGCTTAGCTGCAAAAGGAAATTTTCTACAGCAATTATATCCCCAAAGTAAAGTATTTCTAAACCTATGTGTATACAATTTTTGTTTATATTTCAGATGAGTAAAATGTTCTGAATATACTGAATTTTGTGCTCTTATTTGTATTATATTCTGGATAAAAGATATAGCATGTGAGGTAAATATGTTATTCTATAATCTATCGAAATTAAAGATATATTATTGGATAGATATAGGATAGATATTGGATGGAAATATTGCATATTTGCTTATAGATTTTAATGTTCAAAAAAACAAAGTGGAAAAATTATACGAATTAGAACTAACTTGACTAACAAGCTACCTTATCTAGCTTTGATTAAATGTCATAGGCATTTATTATTAATGTGAAACTTTCGTCAAGATTAAAAATGTTTATTTTACATAATACCAAGATACTAAAATAGTAAACAAGTAGCTAAACATATAACATAAAAGTTTGTATCTTGAAATTTCCATCATACGAATAGAATGTTAATAATTTTAGAATGGTAATTAGATAGATATTTGCTCTTTAGGATGAAATAATTATTGCTTAGTTGATATGATCGAAAGTGTATACTTGTATCTAAATTTTCAGTGACCCATAGTTATAAAATCGTAGGTAAACATTTATCCACCTCTACTTTTCGTACATTCAAATCAAAGTGTATTCGCAAACGTAACGTTTCAACGCGGCAGCTGCCGATCGTAATTGGTACCCTCGGAGGCCCGCATCTTCAAAGTGTCGACATGTATCCTGCATCGAAAATAAGAAGCTAATAAAAATGAAAAAGAAACGTTGGCACGCGTCTCGCTGTATCTCAGCCAATTAAAGTTTATGAAAAATCCGGAGATACAAAACGATGTGTGGAATGCTTTTGCTTTTGATGCAGTTTTCGATCAGACTTGCATTAAATTTGTGTAGAGCTTACATCCGCATCGCGAAATTCTTACGTGCAATTGCGCTTGCTCATCTGGCGAATAGTGATCTAGGAAGAAGAAGGATGTGAATATTAAGAAGTGTAATTTTTGCTTGTACAAATTACAGTAGTTTATGAAAATATTCGAACACTCGTAAATACATTTTATAAATATATATATATGTATACTATACGAAATATTTAAAAATATTATTAACTCTGTCATGATAAAACTTTTAACAAATCTGTGAATATATATATAAATTATATCGTAAGATATTTAGTACAAGAAGGTATATTTAAGATTACGAATCTTACAAATACTGAATAAAACAAAATAAAATTCAATAGAAATGAAATATGAAACTATTTGCTATCAGCTTTTAATTCGAATATCTATCGGTCTTACTATACATGGCGTCGCTTTCCCCAACCTTGAAATCCCTTTTTCTCAGTAAATTTCGAACACGATCCATCTGCCGTTTTGTTTCCAACCGGATTTCTTGCACCACTATACTTACTGCAACATCTTTTTCTTATCTTAGTAATAAATTATTGGCTTGTATCTTTTCATACAAGTTTTGTTCGCAGTTGTAAGTAGTGAAAATTATTCTAGTAGATGTATGAAATGTCTAATGACAAATTAAATTTTCAGTTATTTTATAGATAATTGAAATTGCTGAAAATTATATATTTAATAATACATATAACATATATAAAACAAATAATAGAATAGGAGATACGTTTGTATCGTATGATAAAGAGATAATCACCTCTTTGCATTCAAATTTTTACCTTATATAAATTTATAGAAATGAAAATTAATATACATGACATTAACATTATTTTTCTCTGGATTTGAGGTCGTGAGTATTGTCATATTGAAAAAAAATTCATTCGTATAATTGTACTTTCTAAATATAAATTACTTTTGTCTTTGTACATATAATTCTTATGTAAACGTGTTGAAAAACCATAAACTATTTCCAATATTAAATAGAGGCAGAAACGATGAAAGGTGTTTATTATTTTCTGTTATGTTTTCTTAAAAGTTGTAAACGAGAAGGGACTGCCTTAAAAAAAAGTGTTAAACATTGTAATAAACGAGAGATATATAGACATATAATAAATAATAGATGCAATATTTTACAAAATCTAAATACATTAAAAAATCGTTTTATATCGCAAAAATAAACAATAAATACAAGCATTACACACAACATTTAAATATTAATTTTTATCTGAAGTGTTCAACGTCATATATGTATGTGCTATATTATAGTATATATGTGTATATAGTATATATATAGTATATATGTATATAGCACACATATGAAATTCGATTACCATTTACTATCGTCTTTAACAGAAAGTAACAGAATATTTTAGAGACAGTAAAAAATTAGTTCAAAGAATTCACCTCGTAACGCAAAGAAGTTTTCAACAAAGCTATTATGAAGCTAGTCCATAAGTTACCAAAGATTACCGATAAAAGTCATATAAATATTATTTAACAAAATGCTAATTCCATAAAAGTACAAACCCAAAGTTTTCTTAATGAGCAATGAAATAATAACTTCGAAACTAAAACGCAGTCGATATATAGGGTTATTCGAAACAAACACGTCATCGTTTTTTCTTTTGTATTTCAATAGCGTGAGATAAGGAGGCTACGTCGTAAAATATCAGAATAAAAAGAAAGAAAATCTTTGCGGTTCGGAGGTGCTAAAAACATCGATAATCTCGGTGAGTAATAACGAAGAACAAACCTGAAAAGAACCCTGAAGAAAGAGAGCCGCGCCAAAAAGGGACTAGGGTCGAGAAGAAGAGAGGAAAGAATAAGTGCGAATCGAGTTAAGTGAAAGGGAGCAACGAAAGTAGGAAAGGAACGAAAAGAGGAAGAGGAGACAAGAAGATTTTTAAGATAACGCCGGTATAGTGCATCTCCTTAAGGTTCTTAGCGCCGGTACCTTGTTAATTACACCTCGACCGATCGTAATTATCCCCTGCCAGATAATGAGTCGATTACCAAAGATGGGGTCGAACGAAAAAACGACAACTTTTGCGTCGCCGCTACCACTTCGTCATCCTTGACCAGATTAAAAAGGTGTACTTTTGTTTTAGAACTTCATTTTAATAGCACTCTATTTGCATATTTATAATAATAAATAAGTAATAAAACGTGGTTCGCTATCGATATGAAATTATTTAGAGCAATTTTCTATTTTGCATTGACTATCAATATCATATATATTATTCAAAATCAATAAATTGATCGTTCGCAATTTCTAGATAGTTTAAAATTATAAATATTTCTTTACGTATATTGCTACAAATGAAAGTATTTATAAAAATGTTTTTCACTTAATCTACTTTTAGCTATATATGCATATGTGGGTATATGTATACATTAAAAAACTGTGCAGTTTACAATTATCTAAGAATTACACAAATAAGGTTAATATATTTGCCGAATTCGTTGCTTCCTTTTATAGTTGACTTAGAAATTGCAAGAAACATTTCATTGCTGCGATTTACGATTAAAAAAGGCATTTCTATGAAATTCCATATATAAATAGAAAAACAAATAATATAAATATTAAAGTTGTATTAGTTGTAAATTAAAAATAATTTTTAAAGAATATTTTAAATAAGCATTGTAAATGTTTGCAACATTATATGAAAAACTAATTTCAAATGCAATTTCATAAAATATCAGTTTATTAAAATATGAATTACTAATAAATATATATTTTATCTATAAATAACAAATTAAATTTAAAAGTAAATAAATTTCTAATAGGTATAATTTCTACATCTTAAACTATCTGTTTCTAATCATAAAAAGTATTTTCTTTTTTGAATGTTTTTTTTAACTAATTTTATACAACCTCTTTTTTCATTTTGCAAAATAAGACTGATAAACTGAATAATTTTTTGAAGTGAAAAAATAAATTTAATTTTGTATATAACTTACTTTGTATCATATTGCTAATAGTCTTTATGCAAGAACTTGACATATAAAAGAGTAACAAATTTCACGTATCAATTTTTAGTACTAAATTATATGTAACGTTACTGCATAGCTTCTCTGGAACAATATAACGATCTTTGAATGAAATTATATCTACTTACACGTAGCACCTGCAATTTATTAATCCTATTACATATACCTTTACTCAGTACAATTCAATCATTAAAGTTGCATATATCGAATATATTATAGCAATCTGCATTTAGTTTAAAATTCTGAATATTTTTTGTGAACTTGTAACCAACGTTGCTCTTCCCTGCATAGCATACCTTATCATTAATAATTCTCATCGTCAACCACGCATACTGGTCAAGCTATAAGAAAGTATTAACGAAGAAAAGAGTTATTTAAACGTTTTATTATCCCTGGTATAAAGATTGGCAAGGAGAGGTCGCAGGTCATCGGCGAAGCAAAGCGTTGTTTGTTGTATGGGCGTCCTTGTTCATGGGACCTTGACATCTCATACCTGTTCAACCTTATAGGGCAGACATCGTCGTTTATCAAAATGAAGATAATTTTATTGTTTGTGACTTTCATTAAACACTTATGAATATGTTTGTAAATGTATTTGTAAATGTATTTGTAAATGTATTTGTAAATGTATTTGTAAATGTATTTGTAAATGTATTTGTAAATGTATTTGTAAATGTATTTGTAAATGTATTTGTAAATGTATTTGTAAATGTATTTGTAAATGTATTTGTAAATGTATTTGTAAATGTATTTGTAAATGTATTTGTAAATGTATTTGTAAATGTATTTGTAAATGTATTTGTAAATGAAAGGTCTTTGTAAATAAATATGTATATCTATTTTTTATGATTGTGATAGTTACTCGCACTGTATCTATGAATCACGTATATACTTATACTGATTCCATAGCATTTACGTTTCTATAGAGAGTACCGTTTATGGATGAGTAATATATACAAGGTGATCCGCATAACATGGTCAAACCAATTACGAGGCGATTCACTGTGTAAAAATAAATCGAAATTGTAGAATAAAATTTTTTTGTTCGATGTTTCATTTTCGTGAAAATCGGGATTGAAAAATTCTCAAATTCAGATACTTAAACTTGGCTAATTAACTATGGGTAAACATTCAGCGGTAGGTTACTCTACATGAAAAAATATGTCAAAAATATAGAATAAAATTTTTCCATTTCAGGATCCATTTTCAAGAAAAGGAAATTAATACACGCGTATGATAACCGAATAAATTCAAATTTATTTTTCTCAGAAACAATGAAGTTGATGGCAAAATTTTATTCTACATTTTCGATATATTTTCACATGTAGAATATCCTCCTATCTCTTATTTACCTCTATCTAGTCTAGAATTAGCCATGTTCAAATATACTTTCAAAGGCGATTTTTTTTTTGAAACGAAGCTTCGCACAAAAGATTCTATTGCACATTTTCGACTTATTTTCTCACTGAGAATTCTGTCCTGGTCGATTGACCACGTTATGTGAAAGGGTCTGTATATCAATTTAAACTGTTTTGATTAGAGATATTACAAAAATGAGAAGTATTATGCACAAAACTATATTATTAATATATGCATAATATTACTAATAGATTGAGGTATTAGTAAGATATCAGTAATTTCTAATACTTCAACTTATTAAATAATACATTCCACATAATATTTTTATGATGCAAATTGTACATTTTAGATCATCTTAGATTAAAGGCATAATTCAAATAAAAGATTCACAATAATATAATGAAGTATCACTTTGATTAATTATATTCCAATATAATACTTTTCACTATTTACTATCAACTAGCAGCAGCTTTTTTTTATGCGACTTTCTTTTAATTTTCAATATTACCTGCTATAAGAAATCCTAACATTGGTATTAAATGTACATGAAGTCAAGCAATATCATGGTTTAAAACTACAAATCAATTTTTGACATTAGGAAATAAGAAATTGTTCTACAAACATCCGTAATAAATTATTTTTTTCAGAATTAAAATCTACCAATTAAGTTAAAATTTTTAATGCTTTGTAGAATTTATAAAATAGAATTTTATTTCCTATTTTTATATAATTCTCAGCTGCTTATAACCAAGATACATTTTGCTTATAATTTATCGCAAACGATATCTTACGATTCTTAAAACGACTTTCAAAGGTAAAACTTGATAAATCAACATTCTTTGAACAGTAAAAGACGAGAAGATTCATGTGCCACCAGAGTAGGCAATGTCTTTCTTTAATTTCAGTACCTGTAATTAAATGTTATCTGAAAATTATCTGAAATATCTGACATTTTTCGGTAAGCCCGTCAAAGGCCCCGAAACCGTTGACAATTTAGATAACGCTGTCAAAAAAGCCGTACAGATTCCCCTATACGATGGGTATAACCGAAATTTTTCTTGAAGGATCCTTTTGCAGGCTGAGGGCAGTCGAAATCCGGGAAGTCGTAAAGCGACCAAACAGCCTTCACTCGAAGTTCAACAAATCTTTGCCGCGGTAAAATTGTGCGAGATCGATCGAGGGGAAAAGGAAAAAGGGAATTCACATAGCGACGTACTTATCTGATCGTGAATTTCTGCACCGGTCGTTTATACGCTTATAAAAATCTCGAGATAGATTAAATATTTATTGTTGACAATTATGTATTGCCATTGGTACAATGTAGTTGTATTTCCTCCGAGAAGGAATTATGAATGGAAATAACTGTGGGTTAATAATTATCGAGGAGGAATGGAAGGCAAATTTTTACATAGAACTCGATTGTTACCTCTATTCTTAATGTTCATGTGTTAATGCGATACTTCCTTTACTTTCTCGATATCATTTCCTCAATCGATTATTATCTTTTTTCAAATTTGACACATTTCAAATAAATTATTTCATATCTTTATCATTAATCATATATAAATAACGTTCTTGTTAAACACGATGATATATAGATATTGCACATTAGACCTCACATCAATTAAAATATTTGATTCGAAGTTATGTAAAATCATTATTAATTCTATATGATGGAAAGTGAATTACTAGAATATAACGTTTTGCTTAACAATGATTTCAAGGAAATATTTAAAAATTTGATCATTAACAATATCATAAAATCATTAATATGATATTACAGATCAATCGTCTTTATCGTAAGATGCAAGGTACAGGTTTAATCGATGAAAATCATTACCTGAAATAACTCGGTACTTGTTGATTTTATCAAGTAACGTTTAAAATGAAATTTATTTTGTTCAAGAAAATTTATTAGGTGGATACATTTTTATTTTGTCATATCTTATAGTTTCCGAGATATCATGATGATCTTGAATCTTCAAAGTAGTACTACATATCTTTTTTGATACTGTGTTGTAACCGCTTAAAAGGTGAATTCAACGGTCTCTAATAAGATAATATCTGATGACTTTGAACTTCAAAACGAAATGAAAATTTTTGGTATAATTGCATTTACATTTAATGTTTGTCTTCAAAGTAATGGAAACACTACAAGATAGCTTCTTTCGGTGGGCATTAATGTGATTTTTTACTGCGGGTAACTTGAAAGATGCTGTACATTAGCATACATTAACTACTTCAGAAGGCATGCGAGGCATATTAAAAAAAGTTTATGGGGAAATTCTTGTTGACACACAACGAGCCATTTGTACTTCATTCCGATACCAATCGCAAAAATGTCCAGATGTCAATAGCTACAACTTCAAACGCATACTATGGGAGCAGGCACTTGCGTAAATGGTGTATTTACTCTCCAAAAAGTTTCATTTCGTTTTGAGATTTGAGAACACCTAAGGAGCACTTTATTAGAAGTCGTTGAATTCGTCTTTTTGGCAGCTACAATGCACTGTTAATGAAAATATCTGGTGCTATTTAAAAAAACTCAAAATTGCCTTTGTAGCTCAGAAACTATAAGACGTAAAGAAATCAAAACGCATATAATGAGTCTCCTAAAATACAATGACTTTAATTTCAGAGATTTTTTTGATAAAATAAACAAAAAACGAAATATTTCATGTGATTCACTCTAGATATTATCAACCATAACATAAGTTCAAATTTGGAGTTCTTGAATTATTATCATCGATGAAATATGATATGGCTCTTGTTGAAATCTTTTAAACAATAACGACATAATATTAAATAAATTTTAATCGCAGAATGAACATCAAGAACATTGTACCTTAGAATGGGGGTATCTTTAAGGGTAGATATGAATTTATCAAACCGAATAAAAGTATAATAATATTTTAATATATTATTAAGTTTGACATCTCGTTACATCAATTTGGTATTCTAATGCGATATTCTTACAAAATTATGACGATTCAAAATGTACAAAGTTGTTTTCCATAAAATCGCGATTTCTGAGTTATGTCAATGTTGCAGTAAATAAGCGATATATATTTCTAATCCTAATTATTACTTTAAAATTAATACATATATTTTGTTTCCTTGAATCCTATAATAAATTTAAAAACTTTACATAATCCTAGGATTATAAAAGAAAAATATGGATAAACCTACAGAAACATCGAGTACATTATTTTTTTAATCAAATATGTTAAATGACTAACGATATCACTAAAATCACTATATTACATATTATATTGTATTATATCAGGTTTAAACAGATTTTATTTCAAATGAAATGGAAATATAACAACCTGAAATAAAAATTATTTCCACAAAACAAATTAGGAGAAGATAACTTTTTTTATATCAAAGTTTAAAAATCTTCAATGATTAGAATCATTTTTGGATAAATTTGTCCTTCACACAACATAACAGTAATTATTTATCTTATTTCAAAATTGTTCTTATTTTTATTACCTTCGAATAACGTACATGTACAACTATAATTATAGTTATATATGTCAATTTGTAGCCTATGTGCATGAAGACAAGAGAGAAAATCTGTACTTATTCGTAATGCAATTGGTAAAATAAACTAAAATTATTTGACAAACTATTTCAAAGGACATTTATTCAAATAAAAAGTAAAATATAATAGTCAAATAATTTTCGTATTCGGAGAAGCTAATATATAATTTAAAAAATAACTTCTACCCAAATAAATAATATCTGCCTAATTCTATAATGTATTTATTAGTAACAACAACAATCGCCAATGCCTTAAATTTATTCATTGTTGTTGCGTACAATACGCATTTTGCTGACCATTCATTTTCACAATCATATCGATCCTGAAGTAGCCGGTCAATGATTATCGCTTATACCTTCCTAAAATAATAAAATGATTGGATAACTGCGAACAAACAATCCAGTGAGAAGTTCGAAGATCGAAATTGGAAGTTTTGTTCGGCACGAAGCATTCCTAACGAATACCAAGCTCTTTGGACAGATCCTGCCAGATAGTCCTGGAAGCATGTGCTGTCCTTCGTGGCATTGCCTTTGTTCGTTCACGTGAAAAATGACTCGGCGAATGATCCGCTACGGGAAAAAGAGTCTCGGAATTACGCGAAGGACAGAGAGAGAATACCACCAGTTGTACTATAAATCTTAGTCTGCGTAAGCGTGTGTACAAGTCAGCGGTCGATCGATTCTTGTCTCGTGACAAGAAACTACGGATGTTTTTACACAGCGGACCAAAAGATAGGAATCCATTTTTTTCACCTTCTACGGAACGACGCAATGTGACGACCCAACACGAAAGTAAAATAAGATAATTTTGTACAGCTTCTTAGAGGCCAATAAAGAATAAGGTAATTTTCTACAGCTACTTATGGCGCTTCTTATACCGCAGCTATACAACATTGATTATCATTTGTAATGATCACAGATAATACTCTGAACCATAAATTTTAGACTTTGAATGAGAAAAAATTCATAATGATAAGAAACATGTTAAACCATTATTTCGAAAAGAAATTATTCCAAATTACATATTTACGAAATATTCCATATAATAAGTAGTTTTTCTCAAATGTTTTCCTTAAAGTTTATTAAAATTTTTATTGTTTCAATCTCCATCTTTCTACATATAATACATAAAATCTACATCTTAAAAAACCAGCATGATCTTGATATTATCAAGGAAAAATATATTCAAATTAAAGACAATATTTGATAAAAATTATATTTTATCATAAAATATAATTGAAAATCTTTGAATTTTAAAAATTTGAGTTTTATGGGAAATTATTTAATAGTTTAAAAAGGATGCTATTTCAATCTCCCTTTAGTTCAGGTATTAAAAATTTCTAAACTTTTATAAACTTTTATAAATTAATTTAGAAAACTGTTTTACCTAAAATATTACATTTTTGCAGTCTCATTTTTAAGCTATCTAACATGTTTAATTAATGATACTTTAATGATATTTAATTTTACGTATTCGTAAATTTCTCTTATTATTCAGCAAATGCATATTATTGATCAAATGATGCCTTGTTTGCCAACAAGAAAAATCCAAGCGAGTCATCCGATAAATCTTTCAGCAAAAGATCTCGTATAGCTCTGCCGCTAATCGATCCTTGCTTGACGGCGCAACGCGCCGCTACAAACGATCCTACGCGGGTATCTTCAAAGAGCTTCAAACATTGAAAATGAATCATTTCTGTTCACCACCGTAAATATAAGTATTTATCGAATGATGACAGCAGGAAAAATATGTGAAATAATAATATTATGTATAATATTATATATGTAAAATAATTAATAATAAATATTTATTATTAAGGTTGAAATCTCAACTTACAAACGATGTACAGTGCTGGACAAAAGTATTGGCACAGCAAGATTGTTATGATACAAATGCTTATAACTATTAAACAAATTGATTTAAACAAAAAACTTTTTGACGTATTTATTTATTATCTATCCTAGTTTATTACATAACAAGAGCAACAATATAAATAAAATAATACGCAAAATAATAACAAAAATATATTTTTTGAACATTTTATGGGTGGACAAAAGTATTGGCACAGTAGAATATTTACGCTTATAACTAATTACATAATAAACTTCTAATATTTTGTTGGCAGTCCTTTTCTTTTAAGGACTTCCTTTAATCTTCTTAATTATAACACTCGATCAGTGAAACTGGAGACTTCAGTTATTAAACAACAAAAAACCAAGAAAGAGTAATAATGTCTAGAAAAACGAAAGAAACCACAATTGAAGAAAGAAAAATAATATTAAATTTATATAAGATGAATAAATCTTACAACGAAATTGCACAAATCATAAACAGAAGTCGTTTTACTGTGCGTTCAGTCATAAAACGCTTTAAAAGTGAAGAAAATCTAGAGAATCAAATTAGGAATGGTCGCCCTTCTAAGGTAACAATTCGAGAAAAAAGGAAAATCGTAAATATTGTAAAGAAGGATCCAAAAACTAATTCGACTGAAATTGCTTCGATGTTAAAAGCTGAGTGTGAAAAAGAAGTAAGTACCAAAACTGTACGTAGGGTATTGAAGGATGCCGGTTATTCTGCCCGTGCAGCACGAAGAAAGCCCTACATCAGTAAAATAAACCAAAAGAAAAGAGTGGAATTCGCGAAAGAGTTTGTTACGAAAGATACTGATTTTTGGGAAAAGATCATGTTTTCAGATGAAAGTAAGTTTAATATTTTTAAATCTGACGGCAGAATATTAGTATGGCGAAAACCCAACACAGAGATGGACGAACTGAATCTGCAAGCCACCATGAAACATGGGGGTGGTGGTTTAATGGTGTGGGGATGTATGGCATCATCGGGTGTAGGAGAACTTATATTCATTGATGAGATAATGGATAAATATGTATATTTAAATATACTCAAGCAAAATCTTTTGAAAAGTACTCAAAAATTAAACCTCCCCAGGGATTTCTATTTTCAGCAGGATCGAGATCCTAAACATATGGCGTATATTGTTCGTCAGTGGATAATATATAATACTGCCCACACATTAAACACACCACCTCAAAGTCCCGATATGAATCCCATTGAGCACGTGTGGAACGAATTGGAAAAAAGAATTAGGAAACATAATATCACAAGCAAGTCTGAACTGAAGAAAGTTCTTCTGCAGGAATGGAGCAATATTGTACCTGAATTCACTAAAAAATTAGTCCACTCGATGCCCAGAAGATTAAAGGAAGTCCTTAAAAGAAAAGGACTGCCAACAAAATATTAGAAGTTTATTATGTAATTAGTTATAAGCGTAAATATTCTACTGTGCCAATAGTTTTGTCCACCCATAAAATGTTCAAAAAATATATTTTTGTTATTATTTTGCGTATTATTTTATTTATATTGTTGCTCTTGTTATGTAATAAACTAGAATAGATAATAAATAAATACGTCAAAAAGTTTTTTGTTTAAATCAATTTGTTTAGTAGTTATAAGCATTTCTATCATAACAATCATGCTGTGCCAATACTTTTGTCCAGCACTGTAAATTAAGCACGATATCACTCCACCCATTTAAACATAAAATAACGCTATTCAATTCAATTAGATGTATTATAAGATGTTTGTTCAGATAATTATGTAAACAATATAACCCATTACGTAAGACATCGCTTGACTTAAAAAAGGTAGCTTGATTAATAAGCGTCATTACGATTACGCAAAACACATTTAAATAAGACATTAATTAACGAAATAAAGTAATCATGGAAGCGTAGACAGAATTTAATGAAGTATTTCTTATTGAACGACATAGGTTGGCTGATTTATTACATGTTCATGGATATAACGTCGGAATATGGTGCGCTTATGCAGCAAGGTATGTGTTGCAATTATGATGTTACGTAACGAAATTATATATGTACCGCTTTTAAAAATGTAATATTCCATATAAAAGAAGTATTTTATATTTCGTAGTTTCTTTCTCTACTTATAAGTAAACGTATTGCGGCACCAATACAAATTCAACTACAGAATGTTCAAACTTGAATTACATAACCAAGGAGTATTTATGAATATAATAGAACTGATATGTTACAAATTTGTATCATTCAATATCTATTGAACAAATGAATTATTTATAAATTCTAATTTGTGGAAATGGTAGATCAGTTAATGCAATTAGAGTATACGTATTTACTATTAACTATGAATAGTGACTGCTAAATGTATTTGCACATATTATATTCTAATGAAACTTTCTTTTATCAAAGCCTGTATAATTTCATTCGCATAGATCAAAGTTTCATAGTTATATGAAAGTATTGCTAAATGATACTAAACTTAATATACTTGGATTTACTTAATTATAATAATATATAAAAGATATAATAAATATAATGATTTACAAATACTTTTTATAGCCACTGTTCAGAGTAATAAAACCACAATTTTTTATATACTTCCGATGATCCGTCAAAAAATTGTTTGGACAAAACTTGACTCGCATCGAATCAACAACAGATTGAAACGTAAAAGAAGTTCTATTCAAGAAATTGTATCTCGTATGTATCGTATGTATATGTCATGTATATCATCTTTGTTATATTGTATGTGTCATTGAGACAAATTCCGTTATGTTATATAGATACAAGGTGCTTCCAACTTCCTAATCAAATTGCAGGAAAGTAGCCTACAAGTGAAGATGACAGGCAGCTAATTAATTATGAGAGTTTTGAAATTATAAGTTATCTTAGGTATATATGCATGGTAGAATATTATCGCATGATTAATTTGATTTTAAATATCAATGTGTGATAATAAAATCGGTATTCGTAACTGTCAAACACATTGTATATAGAATTATATTGCTTATTTGACAGGTTCTTTAATGTTTGAATTATATGTAAGTCAGATTCAGAAAGTTGTTCTAAATTCGTAAGAAGACTTTTAGCATTAATTCAAGTAGTGTGATATTTAAATAATTAGTGTAAAATATATTATTGCCATATCATTTAATAGATAATATAAATTATAGTTTACTGAGTCTATGAAAATGTAATAAATGCTGCTTATAAATAATTTATTAGTGATCTGTATACTTTGCTCAAATTCAAATAGATACTGTTACTATAAATCGATCCAGATAAGCATGTACATATTAATGAATTTATCACTGCAATATATATAATAATATAAACAAGATTGCACCTATTGTAATCAGTGTGATATACATATGTTAATTTCAAACTTTGACATTTCCCATACTTTAACCTAATGGCATTCCTTAGTCAAATTCACTATCAACGGAGAAAGCGCAATCTAGTGTCGATGCAATTCCAGTCTCGCATAATTCTTGGAAGACAGGGTGCCAGTGATAAACTCGACAAGGTCGTACATGAGGCATGGAAAGCGACAGCCCCGTTGTCGGAACGACGTGTCCAGGATCATTAATCAGCGTAACTCTCCGCTAGCAGCCGATGCGATGGAGCCGTAAAGTCGTGGTCGTTTTGCATTTAAACAGACATTGTGCCGTTGTCGGGAGAAGGGTGTTAGTTCGCGTGGTGCGACGAGCAGTCGTGGATACATTTACTCACTGACGAGCCGAGTAATTGCAACTTTGCACGCGTGGCAAGGCGAGGCGAGGTAAGGCGAAACGAGGTAAAGCGAGTCGCACGAGGACACGTCCGTTTTTTCAACGTCGAAAGCGCTTTTTGCCGACAACGAACCACAACATAATCGATTGTTTGATTATAAATGAATTTTCTTGACACACGTGACAATAAATTACCAAACTATAGTTGCAGCAATAGCGTGAACCATTACATGCAGCGACAAATTATATTCTGAAACAAGATATGTATGCAAGCCAGGATCATGCTTTGTTCATTACTTACCAGGAGAAAATCTATGGAATCTATTAGCCGGTATGATATCTGAATACTTTATGGGATAATTAAAACCTTTTCGATGGTTCCGATATCTGTACATAACATCTGCAAAATATGCTTTCAAGTGAAAACCGATGGAGAAATTCCTGTTAGGGACACGTTGCTATCGCGAATTTATCTTCGCGGTTTATATCTTTCGAAGGTAAACCTGTTGGAACAATGCACAGTGCTCATGGTTGCTAAATCTGAGATGGATACATTCTGAGTTATTTACCTCGTGTCGCGTTCCAGAAAACGATAAATTCATTCAGAGAATAAGCTGTTTCTATCATGATATCGATCCATGAGTCGCGAGAAACCCTTTGTGGTGTCTTTCGATTAAGATAGATTAAGATAGGTAATCAAAAGTTTGTAAGTATATACTATACATATGACGTCTCTCACAATTTATTACAGAAAAATATATAATTGTGTATGATTACATATCTTCTTATAACCACGGCTAATGCTGATAAGGAATTAAAACGAGTCATAAAGTGCTACGTAAGGAAATTGGTGTCTAATCATACTTTCGTATAATAATGTAGTGCAAAAATAATTTTTCGTCATCAATCATCTCAAAATAATGTGTTTCTTTATCCGGGATTGATGAATTATGCAATTGTAATAATTATATGTAGTATGTTTTACTGTAATATTTTCCATTCATTGAAAATAAATCATTCATATAAAATAATTAAATATACTCGTAATCTACCAAGGAATAAACTATGGCATATTGTGTAAAAATTGCATTTATAAAATATCATTGAAGAAAGTAATAAAATAATTTACATATTGTTTCTTTGACGTATAAAAAATATACAAATACATACGTAGATACTTTATAGAAATCCATTACATAAATCAGAGCCGTGAAACTGATTTTCATAATACAGAAAGTAGTACATCATTGTAAGTACTAGTAGATTCTAGTAGTAGATCGACATTTCTTTAACGAAAATCATAAATAAAAGTAAAAGTATTACTGTATATTTTCGTGCATATAGATATAGATGTTAATTACCATTTAATAAGTAGTCTTGGATCCCTTACTTAAATTATAATAGGCGCGAATTTTACAAATTTTCAAAAATATAAGAAATATGAGAAAAGAATACGGTTCTCCATTATCATATTACCAGTTATCACACGTGTTCATAGAACAATTTGTAATGCAAATAAATTCCTAGAAATCAGTTATATGCACTACATTAAGTATGCATACAGCATGTCGAGTTGTGAAATGGTGTTAGAAATCCGCTGGTATCGCCAAGAATTCAGTGAACCTGCAAATGGCATATGTTTTAGTACGTTGGAACCTTACCGATATCCGTACCTGTTAACGTTCTAAGAGCGCATTCATGAGAGCACCATATGTGTAGTCGATTAGGTTATGGGTAGCAACCCCACATGGTCCTTTACGAAGGTGTATACATGCATAAATTTCCTCCCTCGACCCCTCTAGGTCGAGTGCTACCTGTACATTATTGTAGCACATATGTCAGCTGGTAGTAAAATGCCAACACGTGTAAGTCGATATTTCCAAGGTAGACCTGTATATACGACATACATTTTACATTGGCATATTTCTATTTTGCATATTATAATAGAATTATAATTTGTTTGTCTTTTCCGTACGCTTTAAGGGCTGAATAATCTATTTACTCTATAAAAATATTTTCCTATCGTATAATACACGCTGTGTATATAGAAATTGGAAGAGAATTAAATATATATTATTAATAATATTAATAATATTTATAAATTCAATTAAGTGGTAATTGGATATGATGCTAATTTTCTTGCAGTTATTTACAACGATGAATAATTAGAAGTAAATTATTGTCATCAATAAATAGTTACAAATCTATGCTATACTTTCTTCTTTTAAATTTAGAACGGTAATACCTTTTATAATTGTACAGAAATATATTCGTGTTTTCGTACGAACGATTTTATAAAGATCTGTACTTTCTTTATATTGCAACTCTCATTAATAAATGACAATTCATCTCGAAGGTTCATAAGAAGAAAGAAAAAATTAAGTACTTAGGTATAATATGATGTTATAACATGATATGATGTTATTATAGTAGATATTATACTAAAATATGTAAGAACCACTGTATTACTTACATATGCTTAAAGTGATCAGCTTTACATTATAAAGTTATACATTGTTAAAAAAAAGTCGAGTATTCAAATCTAAACTAAGCTAAAACTATACATAATATTTAGATAATAAAATGTATTGACATTAATGAAATGTTATGAAAATTAACTTGTATGTTGCAAAAATATCATAAGCAATATCGTAATTTTGTTAATAGTTTTATACTTTATAAAACAAAAATAATTTCCAATGTGAAATATAACATGTTGATCACGCATGAATAAAAAATAAATGATGTAATTAAATAATTATACAATGTATAATACAATCTAAAACATTATATGATGTATCCTTAGCATGGTAGAACTTCTCGCAGTTTCCATATCAAACAGCTGAAATCAAGACGGTCCATTTTTGTGAAATATATAATTCAGTTTCAAAATAAGTATCTTGTTTAATAAGCTTTTCCAGTCCGTCAATTAGCCAGCAATATTCTCGTTAACAGGGACACAGAAAAGTTGATTCTCATCGACCTCGAGAAGTCTCGTTTGACCACAAAAAAAAGGTGAAGTTATAATAACGCCCTCTGATAATAGCAACGATACTAGTACCAATTTTCTGTAACACGAGACGCGATAATTTATATCCATATATATTATTATTACTGACCGTATATAAAAGTGTATAAATATTATTTAGTATAGCTTTTAGAGTAGTTTTACGATAATTGTACAGTTGTACATGATATTCTAATCTAATACTGTTAATAATATATAAAACTTATATTTCCATTAAACTTATAACTCCGTTAAAAAATATAATTCTGTAATAATTTGTATAGAATAATATATTAATGGAACACTTTATTTTTTTAAGAATATTCTTCCTATGACTACAGTCTTATAGAATATTTTAAAATGAACTTTATGTAGTGTATTATGTAGTATATTATGTAACATTATGAACTACAAATCCTTATACCTAACACATAAACATTACATCTTAGTATAACTTTAAAATCATAATTAATGTACAAACATTTTCACTTGATAATTAAATTAATTAAATTACAATTTCATATACGTAGATACAATAATATTTCGATACTATATTGTCTTTTGTATTTTATGAATGAAAACAAAATAATACTCTTTTAAGATGCACACGACAATATAACACTCTTGCCCAGAATGATAACAACTATTTAAAAAGGGAAAGAAATAAAAGTAAAACATGTTACGTAGCTTATACTTCATCCTGCAAACTACAAAGATTCTAATCTCTATGATCAGTCATAACGATTATACTAGGTTCTAGGATAGTGCTGGAGGCAAAAAATCAAAATCATATCTAATATGAAGACAGAGAAGTAACGTAATGCAAGGGTTAAAATAGAAAATTCAAGTTGGCCAGCCCGTGGCATCACTCATCCCGCCACTCGGAGTGGTAATTAATTTCACGATAATTAGCGGCGATGTGGCCAGCTAGTCCGGCTGCTGTGGTCCAAGAATATAATTATGGAATAAATTCTCCAACCAAAGGTTCAAGGTAATAAGGCCATTATCAACGTTCTGGAAAATATCCCTTTTCTCTCCCATCCTTTTATTCACCATCATTCCCACTTCTCATGTTTCTTCATTGTACTTTGGACTTTTACCTCTTTTCACGTACGCGAATAAAAATAATGCTTTTTTCTTTATTTATTAATCACCTATAATGGCGCTATACCGTAGTTGTTCACCGATATTGCTTACATGATAATATGCTTTTATTATACTATGGAAAATTCGCTGCATTTAAAAATCTTATTTTATACAGAAATCAGATATTAAAACAAGAAAATGCAAGTGCATAGAGAAATATGATCAGTATATACATCATTAAATACAATTAAAGATAAAAGAAAATGTAAACCTAAATGATTACATCTTTCGTTCTATCTACCTATTTCATGTTTTCTAAACATCAACTAACTGATAACGTCAACCAAATTAAAAATCCCAAATATTTAAAAACAAAATATTTCAATATATTTTAAATATTTAAATATAACAACAAAATACGTTTGTCGAGCATTATTTCTGTAGTTAAACAATTACTTTTAAAAGGGTCCACTGATTAAGCGAAAATTCCACACAACAAAATTGAAAATGTATGATAATGCCTCTGCACTATAATCAGCGAAAATTAATATTTTGATTCCCACGTAAAGGAGCGTCATGTTTCTTAAAATAGGTTGCCATATCAAAGGAAGCTCTACAAGAAATATTAATGATAGGACCTTCAACTTTGCGGTTGCAAATTTGTCGTACAGTGAGTATTCATATGAACGAAAAGTACACGACAGCCTCGTAAGTCTTCGTTGGGATCCCTGTGTTTTGCCTTGGGGTTCCTTGAAGAAGAAATTGAACTCTGTATGAAGACAAACTCTTCCCACGTGTACAGAATAAACTACCTGACCGATAATTAATCCCAATCAGGATTTTTGCTTCAAAACAATTCTCTGTTTCAGATTAAGGATTTATCCCTTAATTCTGTAATTCCTTTTACACAATAATTAAATCAACAAAGAACAAATAATAAACTACTTTTCTTTAAAACTATTTCTGATTTCTTCTATCTTCTTTATAATACTTGTATGCTTTCTATAATATGATGTTATACATATATAATTATTAATAATTTTTTTTCCATATATATGTATTTTCTTTTTGTCCAACTGTAAGTATTTTATCAGTTACACTAAAGTTTATTTATTCCAAACACTTTTTAAAAATTGCTTCAATATTATCTGACAAATCAAATAAAATAATTTCTACATTTTCTCACTCTATGCAAAAATGCAAGTTAACTTCTACACTAAATCTTCTAGAATAAAGAAAATATTCAATAAATTATTTGAATAATAAGCAGAGATTTAATTTCGCTTTTTTTTATAAATGTAGAATTAACATTTTCATTTTTTCAATTAAAATTATGAACCTTTCTCATGTATAATTCCCTAAAACAAATTATAAATCATGTAATTCATTTTATTTAAAATAGCTTGAACATATCTCTATAAAGTCAAATAATAAGAAAATCAAATAACATATGAGTTTCGATATTTCCTGAAATTTGTGCAACCAGTTGGTCTTATCGAATATTATCGATGGTACACGAGTACCTCGGTACAACTTAGTTTAAAGCGTCAAAGCATCCTTTATCTGTCGGAATCCAACGTCAGACGACATTTGGGCGTCGGATATTTATCACAGACTCCACGCACGCTCCGCGCACAGGGAGAACGTCCAGTGGCCCTCAAGTGCCCCTTATGCGTCGGTTTTTCAACACAGAAAAAGATAGACACGCATAGACGGAAAGAGAACGATAAGGGGAAAGAGATAGAAAAAAAGAGGGAGACAGAGCGCCGATAAAAGAAAAAAAAAGAAAGGAACAGGGCATATACCTGTTCCACGCGTGAGCGCACACACGCAACTCACACAATCGTAGGACCACGCGCGCTGTGCGCGCGCACATCCTCCCCGTACATGCTCCCCTTAAGCACGAGGCCCGGCAAGCACGCGTGCGCCCTAGTACACGCACGCACGCGCGCACGCATGCACGCACGCACGCACGTACGCACGTACGCACGTACGCGCACGCTTCGTACGTAGCGGATAAAACCGAATGTCTGGTGGGGAGTGTGTAGTCGATGGATGGGGGTCGGCGCGCGCCACAACACGAGGGTGGGGAGAACGGCTCACGTCTTCCACCCCCTGCCCTCTTCACCGCTGCCAGTATGCCCAGAACGCTGCTGCCCCCAACTTCCCTACCTCCATTCGGGCCCACATATCCTGCGTACCCCCTTACTCCACTCGCGCGGCTAGTACCTTCTTTCCAATGTAGCATCTCTTCAGCCGCCACCCCCTCCTCCTCACGTTCTTCTTCTTACTTCGTCTTCTTCGCCATGCATCTCCCTTTTCTTTCTCCACGATTCCTCTCTTTTTGACTTGACCGTAGTACGTGCACGTATCTCTCTCGGCCAGCTCGTTCGGTCTCTGGACCAGCTTTTCTTTCTCCCGGTATATAACTGTTCAAATTTCGATCCCTGAGACACCGGCCAGTCGGTGGGGATGTGGACCCTTCTTGCGTGCGTGCCAGTGTTTCTCACGCGTACACAAATTTTCGGGGATCGTTGCAATGTGACTTGAGATTCGAAAACATACATATCAACGAAAGAGTTAAACACACTGAATCTGAAAGGCTAGGACCTAAAATATTGTCTAAACGTATCCACTAATTTGTTAAAAGATCGAGCTTGAAATTTGAATTGATAATTAATGTTTCAAATTTTATAATAAATGATCGAATAATTTCTAGTATTAAAACGATGCGCGAAGGAAAATAATTCTAAATTCTATTTGCTAAATACTTTACTTGTCACACAAAAATATAGATTATAACCAAGAATAGTATAACGTTGTGTCTTTTTCATTTAATTCGCAAAAACTTCTATGTATCCGCTTAATAATATAATTATTATTATCACTATAACGTATTATCGATATTATTCGTACATGTATCATATATATATATATATATATATATATATATATATATACATATATGATATATGATATATGTACATATATCATGGAAATAAACTTTCGAGCTTATATAAATGCGCAAGTAAAATAAAATCCGGAGCACGCTACAACTTCCGAGAAACGAGAACCACAAGTTAAGTTATCTTGCCGATAACGGCGAGGGGTATCATCTTTAAATATCCAAATCAGCAAATAGAATCGACCAGACACGCAAAAGCACGAGGGCGATTCACGAAGATGAGAATCTCGGGCGTTGTAGGGCCTTTGGATCGGTAGTGGTGGGGACGTACAGGGGTATGAGGCGCTGCAAGCCAGTAGGGTGGGAAAGAGGGGGAGAAGATGGGGGTTTAGGGCCCGAGATCGAGTATGAGGCCCAATGGAGGGGATAGGCGCGTGCCCGCCCTGGCTATATAAGGCCTCGAACCCTTCTTAGTAAGGCATTTCGGGAGCCAGGTCCGTACCGTTAGCATCAAGGGTGCGGTTTTATTTTCAACTTTCCTAATTCACGTAATCATTCGTCTCGTTTTGAACGTGTTTTATTGTTTGTATTCCACTACATTCGTTGGACGCGTCGTGCGTATTCAACCAAGGTGTTGTAAAAGAAGGGGGCTCGTTAGAGAGGGAAGCGTCATAGTACTCGGTTGGCAAACTAGTACTTTGAGCACATCGAGGATTCTATTTCTCAAGGTCATCTGGCACGCGCTGCCGCGCACTCCTGCTCTCGTAGTGGGGGGGATCGAATCAGTGATATGACCTTAGTGGAATCGAAGGAGGGGAACGTATTACCGATCATGTTGAGCGTACAGCAACAGCATCATCACCACAATCTTCACGGTTCTTCAACAACCAGTGCTCAAACTCATCGCAGCAATGTGATTGTTTCCACTAGTAGTATGCCGGCTAATGACATCAAGATTCAACAACACGGTTGCAAGCGATCCAAGATTTACGGTCAGACGACCGGTCCTTATGGCACGGTTCCTCATCAACCGGCTTCGGTTGCGAGGCGGAACGCTCGAGAAAGAAATCGTGTTAAGCAGGTGAATAATGGATTCGCCACTTTGAGACAGCATATACCTCAAAGCGTGGCACAAGCTCTTGGAGGAAGTACAGCTGGCACGCACGGCGGATCTAGAGCCGGTAGTAAAAAGCTATCGAAGGTCGAAACACTTAGGATGGCAGTCGAGTATATCAGGAGTCTGCAACGTCTTCTGGAAGAACACGACAGTGGTTCGGATGTCACGAGTGTATCTTCGCCAACGTCATCATCGCCTTCCTCGACCTCTTCCGCCTCATCCACGTGTAGTTCCAACAATGGAATCAACGTCGAATCCAGTCACCATTCTCCCGAGTTGAGACTTCGTAGCAATGTCAACAATGAACTCCGGCATCATAGTAGCTCGGACTTACACCGACATCAACATTTACGGCAAAATCCTAGCCCAACATTCGTACCAGCACCTTGTTCCGAAGCTTCAAGTTCGCCAACGCCGAGTTTTGTTTCCGAAGCCTCATCAGCTGGCAGTCAAGGGTACGGAACATCGGGTACTCTTTATGCGACACATTCCGATGGTTATGATAATTACGAACCTATGAGTCCCGAAGACGAAGAGCTGTTAGATGTCATCTCCTGGTGGCAACAAAGTCAATGAGAAAACCAGTGTCTATGTCGGTTCCAATTTGGATCCATTCTTCACCTCAAAGGTTAGTGTCGTAATTTGTTTGTTCAGTTTCTTTCTATTATTCAGTACACTTTTTAGTCGTACCAATATTTGAAATTTTGAAATTGATTCAGTGAGACATGTTGTAATAATTAATGTTAGTAAATACACTTAATTCATATTTTAGTTTGGTATTAATTATATTTACGTGCTGGTCTAGCGATGAAATTCGAACAAAAGATAAAATGCTTTTTTTCAACAAAATAAAATTATCTACTATGTCTTACTATCTATTAAGTGGTTGTTTACTATGAAGAATCAATTAAAAAAATCGTTATCATCATTTCTAATTACTTTTCTTTAATATAGAACTGCTGTTTAATATTTCTTGCAAAAACTATACATATTTTTATATATGGAAACAATCTCAAACGCTCAGTTGAAAAGAAACATTGCGTCATATTCAGAACTTTTTTCTAAAAAAAGTTTCTCACCTCCCTCGCTCCTTAACGACCGTAAATTTTGCCCGTGAGGTAACATCCGCGTTACCAAGGAAGTTCAAAGAAATTTCCGACCAGATTTGTGACCTTGCCCCGTCACAATGGCGCGCGCGACCCCTCGCTGAAACTCCAGCCATTCAAATCGCAGACTCCATTCAGAGGGCCACCGAGTATACATTCTAGAAGCGACGCTTTTGTGCCCGATTTCTTTCACTGTGTACTAACACGCATGTCACCACCAGTATATGTGTGCCGGTCCTTCTACCGTTTTTTCATCCCTCCTCACTCTTCAACTTTTAGAGTCGTCCAATTCGTCGCTTCTGAAAATTTTGCCACCTTCTGCGAAAGCTTAACAACATCCCGTTACAAGAAAATACGAGTATCCATTTCCCGTGGTTTCGCTTTCTTCAAATATCTTATTCTCGTTTCCAGGTATTATTGTTGTCCATATAATTTCTGTCACATTCATCTAGAACGCACATCATCAATGGTACATTCCATACCAGAAAAAAAATTTCAACGTAATAACTACTGTAATTTTCTTTCCATAAATTAATTAACAAAATTTATATTTTTTCATTTATAATACAAAGTAAATGTGTTATATATTATATTAAAAAATACGAGTCGGACGTATATTCGTTTTATTCAGGACATCGAGTTAGCTACGTACCCTTGAAGAGTAAACAGAAACGTTAATCGTCTATCCAAGTTCAATTTTAATCTTGATAGACATAACTTTTTCCGACGTTCCATCGAAGCTTCTAACGTTTCTTCTCGCGGATCTTTTCCTTGCTTTCTATCTTCTTCTGTTTTTCGGCTCGTTCTTCTTTCCTCTCTATTTTCTCTGACTAGTCTTTCTCTCTTTTTCTCTTTGACAAGAGACGATTTCGTCTGCTGCGTTTAACCTGAATGCATCTTTCAGGATATTTCAGTCCCCCTTTTGTAGGTTTTTGAACCGGTACGCTATTCTTCCGTCTTTTTCTCTTCCCGACCGTCTCTACGGATTTGTTCGTTTTCGTTCTACCCATGAAGAGCGAGTCCCTCCCAGTAAAACTGCCCTTACCTGAAATCATCCCCTGCTTCTCTCATTTATATACCTGTAGTGTCTCCTTACCGATCTTCGACAATCTTAATTTCTTCAAGAATAAATTTATAAAATAGCATTACGTGGCTTTCATCAATATCGATATTTTGTGAAGTAAACGTGAAATCTAGGATCTAAGTAAAAATAATTCCTAAATGAAAATTTCACCGTAGTTTGCAGTGATATTAACACTTAAATAATAACACAAAGAAATAAATGTTAGACAACCAACTAAACAATCAATTTGTAAATTAACTTTTACCATACATGTATTGTTCCGAAGAAATTAAAGCATTTTATCTTCTGATAGAGAATCTGTTTCAATCTGATATATGATAATCACGAATGGCACGTTAACATAAAAAATTTCTTCATTTTTATGTTACAGAAGTGAAAAAGATGCCGAGTAGGAGAAAGGGCCAAAAGGAGGCGATAAATAGCGGCTGTTTCTATCCACTGTGATCTAGTCATATCAATATTGTACAGATGTAACTATACGAGTCGCGAAAATTATGTCGTTTTTATTATTAGATTAATGGTAATTCTTTGTACTGGAGTCAAGATTACTTAATCTAGTACGTACGAAACGGGTTTTCAAAAATGCTATTAGGATAGAGAGTACGAGTAAAGAAATGTCATATCTCGTCGTTAAGAAAAATCGAACGTTTGGACATCCTCAAAGGATGGTGCATTCCTGAGTGCCTTATAAGAGTGGTTAATATTTAATAGGAAACATAACTTGACAAATGTTCCATTCAGATAAATCATTTTATTCTTATATTTCTATTCTTAAAAGAATTTTATATTGCGGTATTGAGAAAGATTCGGTAAGAAACGTTTTAAGATATTAGGTGTTAGTATTATAAGAAGTGATTTGTTGTAAAGTTTATAAATGTTATAGAAGTTACAAATGTTAAAGATCCAATCGATACTGAATGGAAGTATCAGAGAAATAAGATATTTAAACTGATTCACGTTATTATTTAAAGGAGATTTCCTTGAAAGACACATTGTGAAATATTTGATTGTATTATAGTGGTTTGTAATAATATTGTATATAATGCACATAACAAAAAAAGTTAGAACTGATCAATCTCGTTCATTAGTGTGCACATAGTTCACATTGGACTAAACTTTTATCACAAAATTTTATCAAGCTGATACCTTCTTGTAAATAGATAATAAAAAATAATTCGTTAAATATATTGAACAACGTTACGAATAATACAGAATACAAATCTCATTATTTTCCTGTGTCTCTCACCTCCTCTATTGCTTAGAAAATTTTTATTTACGTTACCTACTAACAAACAATTCAAAAGAGTATCCAAAATTATGCTTCTACCGAATACTATTTTTACCAGTATTAACAAGGAGCTTTTCTTTAGAAAATTCATAGAAAATTCCATTAAACGTAAGGTAACATGTTAGAAGGCAACATCATAATAAATGATGAAGCAAAAGATAATATTCTTAGGAAACTATGGAATTATATATTTATTTATTTGAGCTGCAGTCGGTAAAAATTTTCACGAAACCTAAGTTTGAACTGACTTCATCCCAGAAAAAGGTTCAAATACGTTTATTCTCGTTCGAACCGATGAAAAATCCTTCAATACTCATTGTTGTACAGTAACGGCACCTATCAAACAACTCAACAACAAATATCAACCGAAAAGTCAATATTCTGCATATTTATGAAAATAATTTCAACGATTCCCATTTTATGTTCAGGTATATTGCTGTTACTAATTGTTTGTACTAACAGACCCGATAGTTTTAGGTATAATTCCCTTGGATAAGTAATTCCCATAGAGTGTTTAAAATTCATAAATCTTTATTTTAGAGTATTTTAATTAATTGGATAGACAAAGCATTAAGTTATATAAATTACATAATCTTATTATGCAATTTAACATTATTCCGAGGTATGTTAAATTAGATAGGTATATTGCTGTTGTATAGTAATCATTTATGATAGAAAAATATGTTATCACTAAATTGTAAAAAAAGCTCTAAAGAAGAATGCTTTTTTTCTCACAAGTTAAATACGTAAATTTTCAATATTGTATATACGAAACTATATAAAATATAATGTACAATGAATATCATTTATAAATTCGTTTATACATGTCGATAAGATATTTATTTAATATAAAATTTAAACATAGAGAAATTTCTAGTTATTTAAAATTCTGGATAAATGCAACTGCAGCCATCGTAGACTATTAAAAAATGTAATCGAAAGCACAAAGAATGTTATCATTCACCGTGTTGTTATCGCTACGTTTGATCACTGATATCTTGTAACATTGATACGAAGAGCAAATTCACGGCACAAATCGAGCATTGTCGTTCGATATAAAGGTGTCTCTTTATTCTCACCATTAGAATCACTGAGTTAAGAAAAATAATTGATAAATTACTCGATCGAATACGCAACTTAGAAATAAAAGTGAAAGAATTTTTAAAAATTGAAATTGCTAAAACTTATCTAGGACTTTGATATACGTATATAAAGTTGTTACGTCATAATATTTATATGATTAGTGGCATTATCTTTAATAGAAATTTGCAAATTTAATATTCCGTATGAATATATTTTAAATATAAAAGTACAAATGAAGAATTAACATATATTTTTAATATTTATTTCTTGGAACTGGAAACTTTTTTATATTAATTATATAAATAAATAACATTAGTACTCAATTTTTGAAAAACTATTGAAAGCTAAATATACTATATTATATCGGAATTTTAACTATGTAAAGTGTCATTATAATGTGTAAAATAACATTTGTGTTTTATATATACATGCTACTCTAATATTTTTACTCTTTTGTATTTTGATAGCAATTTCTGCAAGTTTTAATAAATTTACTTTATACATAAATTTTTGGATTACTTTTATTTTAAATATAAGCAAAATCTATGAAAAATAGTATTAAGCTTTCATTTTACTAGTATCAAAGTTTGAAAGTTATTATAGAGCAGAAATTACATAATTGCCATAACAGTAAACGCTTCGTGTTTCCTTTTGATTCTTCAAAAATTTGTATGTTCCTTACTTTCTTAGCAGTCAACATTTTGTGATTTTGTGATGACTAACACATCACAGAGTAGGTATATTCTTTCCTTCAAGAATTAATTAAAAAGTTAAAGGCAATAATGGGATTGATTGTATCGCATGATAGGTGGTAATTAATGAACTATGTAAAAGAAAAATTACAATAGAATATTTATTAAGTAAAAATTGTATTTTTTAACGAATTACAGGAAAGGCTTTCATTAAAATGATATTTATTTATTTAAGAAACTGAAAATATAAGTTTTTTTTTACGAATAATTGCAACATACTGTATTATATGTACGCATTTTTTCTTCAAAATGAACGACCTAAGATTTTAAAAATTTTAGATTCATAATTTTAATTAAATAAGATATTAGTACCGACATGACTAAATATTAACTGGATACATTTTTATGTTATACAATAATTATAAACATTAATTCATACTTCTTTATTCTTTTGATGTTTTTAAAATATGTACTTGATTTTTTTGAGAAGTAGAGCTTTTATATTTTATAATTTTATAATCAAAAATTGGGTTCAAAAAACTTAAAACTGTTTCAATATTTAAATAAAAGATCTGAGTTATTTAATTAATAAATAACTATATCAATGAATTATTTCCTTTTTTTATTTAATATTTATATCACATTTACTACTGACTTTGCCGAGCCAACCAGCAAAGCCAATGAATTATATTGTACAATAATACAATAAATATTCAGAAAATATAGAGTATCGTAATGTTTAATGCTTTCTTTTTATTTGCAACAATATAGGTTCATTAATTTAATTTTATAATATAGTCAAATATATCTATTCTTATGTAAGTATTATGTGTAAGATTATAATTTATAAAAATATTTATAATTATGAGACGTAAATATTATGAAAACCAATGTAGATATTTTATGTACATACAAAGAGTAATATTGCCGTATAGTATATCTATATAATCAATTCATTTACTGCTACAATTTTTCTATAAAAATGTAGATTAAACATACTGGATTACTTATACATATACATGTATGCAAGTGTGTTATATTTAACCGCAGATCTTGTTGTACTTGCGTATTTAGCGATGCACCGATTTCCGTTGATTTACGTCTTTTGCGGTTCTGAAACCGAGAAATAACCAAAGGAGACTTTCGACAGAAAAATTACTGTTATTCCGGCTGGTTATTTACTCAAAAACCGCAAGGACATTGACAGGGATAATGGGAGAGGACTCCGCCCTTCTGTACCACACTTTTAAAGTATACTGTCGCGAAAGAAAACATTTCAGGAGCGCGTATATCATCATGGGTCTAAAATTGTAGATCACATTAAGGTAGATCGTCCGAAAAAGCGTCTCCACGTCACCACTCGTTCGTTAACTATTATTATGAGTCGTTAGTACGGCGGGAACAATATTACTCTTAGAAGATGAAGTTTCCTGAAAGCATTGTGTTTAATAGAAACATTAAGAAACACTAACGTAGCAATCTGACAGATTTTGGAAAATATTTTACGGAAAGAATTGTGAACAAGGCTTAATAAATACACAATATTAGTACGAACTTTATGTCTTCAATGAATTGCAACCCTTTCACGCTCGATCTTGCGTACTCGCAGTGTTGTATACTTATATGAATTATTAATTAACTGAAGATGAATGTACTTGAGTTTAGTAAAATTTGTCTCAAAATTTAATATATTATGTCTTCTTTATAAAATAATTTGAAAAAATGTTTCTTCCGAAGTTAATTAATAATTATTAAAAAGTCGTTTTCCCAACAGGTTGAAAAGGTTAAGTGATAAAAGTTAATGTGAACTGTTATATAACTGATACATGCTCGTAATTATTTATTATACGTTACATAGTTATTTCTGATATTCTATGATATAAATTAATTCTATGAAATATTATGTTTGTAACATAAAGAAACACATCTACAAATTGCATAAGGTTGTTTATATCAAGATTTATTACAAAGTATTTATACAATTTGTTAACGTATTAAAATAAAAATTATTGTAGAATTTATATATGTAGTAAATGGAGAAAGAAATGTGGAAGACAATATAATATTACAGATAAAATGCAAATCTAGCAAATAAAAATAGATTGGTAGAATAATCAATAGAAGGTTAATTACGCATACTTAAATGATGATTTCAAGTAGAAAAATTTCTACGACCATTAGTATCTAAAAATGTTAATTCATCCACTTTCTGTAATTTTGTCTAATGCCACAATACATAATACATGATGGATAAGCTTTTGATACTGATTGTAAAGCGATAATCGGCTGCTAGGATTATCACTTTGATATGATGCGTGTAATCATATTTCAAACGATAAAAGGATAATAGGAACGTCTGCTTATGAGCACGAGGAACAATTACACGACACGCTGTTCCAATGAAATTGAGATTTCATCATTTACCGTCTCCGAACAAGTATTGAAATTAATGGCAAACATTTCATGATTTCCTTGTTGAAAGTCACGCGAAGATCAATATATTGGACATCATTGAACTTGTTTTTTATGAGCTATCAGACTGTTATAATGTAAATATGTAGTCTCGTTTAAAAATACTTCGATAACCTTGAAATCTAGGAAAAGAGGCCTGGAGAAAATTTGTTTGTCTGTTATCACATTTGTTCCCTCGAACCGAATATTCTCTTCCTCTGATATTTTTTCCTATCACAAAAGATATGCGAGATATTTAAGATGGTCAAGTTAGGTGAAATATTCTGTGTATGTAATAACTCAATTGGTATTTTACAAGGCTTTTATTGAAATTTACGATCAAATTACTTAAAATTACTTAAAAAGATATAATTCGTTACATTAACGCACATTTCCTAGCAGCGCACTTCTAATAAAAAAAGAAGAAAGGATAAGATTAGTAAAATGTAAGCTTTTAAGCTTATGGACTGAATTTAATAAAGGATTTAATATTTATGGATAATAATTATCTTTATACTCAATTTTGCAATTATTTCAAGCAGTAACATGGTAGTAAATGCATGAGAGGAAACAAACGAAAAAACAGAAAAAAAATTGAGTACCTTGTCTGGACAAGTAATATAAGATGACAAAATTCATCAAGTTCAAGATCAAAATTATCGCTTTACCGTATTAGTCGGCAGCGTAATATAGGCACGCGTTACTTGGAAATCTCATGGTGAGACGTTCGGTCAAGTAAATCCTCTTATCCGCATCGATGACGCCCGACCAG
Organism: Bombus pascuorum; assembly: GCF_905332965.1. Classification (NCBI taxonomy): domain Eukaryota; kingdom Metazoa; phylum Arthropoda; class Insecta; order Hymenoptera; family Apidae; genus Bombus; species Bombus pascuorum. The sequence goes on along the minus strand of NC_083490.1, from coordinate 14,702,298 downwards.
ACGAGGAACATGAAGATGAACGCGAGGAGTTCTCTCCGCGAAGACGTACGCAGAACGATCGAATCGCAGACTGGCCTTACCGGTGCAACGAGTTAAAAGGACGAGGTTCTTCCTTAAGGGTACATTAAACATACGAACGCAGATCCGTCTAGCCAGTAAGGATCCTCGGAAAGAACAACCGACGACACTCGCTGTGCCTTGTTACTATCTCGTCGACGTCCCCTTCTTAAGGCCATGTTAAATTGGATTTAAATTTTGAGATTTATAACGCGACCATGATTCCTTTTCGGAGAACTGTTACGACGATTCTTTTAATCTTTTCGTCGTACAAAAAGAAACCTTCGGTGGCTATCCTGACCATTTCAATCTCTTTCAGAATTTATTGCGGAAAGGGTTTCGAAATTCTCGATGCTTCTGATTATGCAATCTGACAATTAAATTTTCTGTTCGTACAGTATACGCGCATACGAACACAAGTTATACATATATATGCAATACGCATACATTGGGATGTTTAATCTATGTATGTATATTTATATTTTATAGAAGTACCGAAAATACTCATAATATTGTTGCTACGTATAGGACAAGCAAGATAAGGGTGTACTTTAATCTTTAAAAATTTTTATCTAATTAATTGGTACATAATTGTTACATAGTTGTTTGTAATTGTTATATCATATACGAGCTAAAGTACACTCATCTCGTCTATTTCTTAGTAAGTCGTATGTTTTGTTTGTTTAGATGCGTCACAAGAAATTAGTGCAATACTTTCGTACATATGGTATACTAATAGATATACGTGTATATGTATGTAAGTATCTACATGTTAATCTAGTTACTCTTATAAGTTATGGCGGTAACTGTCGAGGTTGACTGATAGTGGAACAAGTGGATGAATTTGTAATAGAAAAATATATTGAAATAAGTAGAGGTACAAATATAAGTACAGGTATAGTGTATACTGATCTATATTCTCACCCTTACAGTGTTACAGTACAATAGGAAGAAGAATGATATATTTATAGCGAAGGACATTACCAAAAAGTTAACCTTGGTGTGTAGCTCTAGCTGAGGACTAAAAGAAACAACAATAAGTACCTACTTATAGCTCTTTTATTTCTAGACCTTGTAATCCAAAACAAAATTTGTATTCAAAGGCACAATAATATGGACCTCTTCTTATTTTGAATTTTCTCACTAAATTCTATTCTCTTCGTAATAGAGATCTCCAGGCTACAGGCATACAAAAGAAAAGGTGTAGAGATTTTCTGAAAGTAATTACTTCAACAATAACTATTTTTAATACATCTCATTTGTATCCCACAATGAATTGTTACGAAATATATTATGTACATAGAAAATAGTTTTTGTTACAATTGTTGTTTATTTTTTCGTTTAATATCTTTCATGAATTTTAAAAATATTTTATAATAACACGTGACTTACTAATATTAGAGAAATAAGAATCAGAGTATTTTGTATTATTGATATTATTTGAACAATATTATTTATACATGATTACAGACGTAACCTACTGCTTCAAGATTTAACATAATTACTTAATTATATAAAAGATCATTTATTAATAGTAAGTATACTTAATGTTGATGCATGTTTTAATTCGTACATTTCTTGCAGTGAACATTACAAATATTGCTATCTTGAACGCTTCAATCTTGAAAATCTTCAAGTTACCGACCCCTAATAGTACCTGTTTTCCTTTATCTAGTTTATTCTTTGGTATCGGCTACAAGACAAGTTATGCCGTTGGTAATATTTTCACAGTAGGTATTATCTGAATTCGATAATGTGACACCGTTAATGGAATTCCACCGTTTTGTGTTTCATCAAACCAGTTGTTTGCTCTTTAGCTTATTAGGTATACTTGAGATTAGTTAAGCTAGTAGTAATTTTCCTCTTACCACGATGTTGGTTCAAACGAACCAATATACTAGTAAAACGAATCGCATAAAGATACCAATATCTGAATGCAACGGAAGATCCAGAGAACCTGAACGCTTTTGGCAAACATAGCGATAAGAAAATTGATGGCGATCATTTTCATTAGCTTTATAGTAAAATATGCAAATATGCATGTTTATAAAAATTCATATTGTATAAGTTTTTGCTCTTGTAATAGAAATACATATTATTAGAAGAATAAAAGCATTCTTTGTGTAGATGAGGAATACAAAATAATCTATCTATTGGTGTAATAAAAGTAACTATATATACAATATAAGGTACCTCATAAAATGGATAGTTATGCGAAATTATAAAATGAAAAGGAATATAAAATTTTTAAATATAACTGCTGACTGTGAATGCAGTAGAACCTTGTGTATCCAAAACCTTCATTATTTTATTGCTTTAATATGTATGCCATTATTCGAACAGAATGTCTGTTAATTACAGATACTTTCGTCTGTTATTAATATCAATATTTGATATTACCATATTGATTGGAGAATAAACAGCAAGTAAAAATAATGAAAATGTATTTTACACCAAAAATTTATATAGTTCAGTGGCCAACAAAATAAAACAAATTTCGTTATTAAAACAAACACGTTCCTTGATCTCTATTTGAACAAATAAAATTTAATATCAGAGAGGTATAATATTAGAATTTTTCTATTATCTGAGAATTCGATTGCCCGAATAATTTTCTCTTTGTAATTTTTCCTCTATGAGGTCGGATATGGAAGACTTTATTGTATTAATATTTAGTGATAATTTATATGTTTATACCCATAGTATTTTTCTTATCATTAGGCATGTGCAAGTATGTACTTGATATTATCACTGATAACGTTATAAGATTATTACTAAAATTGTACTTATAGATATAGATAATCTGTAGTATTTATAAATATGTGTAATATTATCACTTATGTAAAAGGATAAAAAAATTTAATTTTCATGCTTTCTGCTTTACTTTATTTTCATTATTTCGTGAGTATAAACTGCATTTCAATTTAATTCTTCTGTAACGCATTTGTGTTTATTTACTGTTAAAAAATTGTTTAACTTTGAAAAAGATATGCAAGACTAAAGTATTAAAAATCTTATTGTTTATTGAAACCAGAACCATGCTGAGACATAGAAATGCAGGATTAAACATTAAATTTCTTGCAATATATAGTTAGAAAACCTTCATTTCATACTTCATAAAACACGTTGACAGAGAATTAAAACGAACAATAGTTCTATGATTTAAACAATAGCACGCTGGAGTTATTAGGTATTTAATATAATTACTTGTAAAAAAAATAATAAATATTTGTTTATAGATAATCAATGTTTGTAGTAGATTTCAAAGAGTTAGTTTCAACGAATTGAGTGAGCTAGAAACTTTTTTCTAAAAAATACGTTTAACATTGTCTTCATCATACTTCTCAACGGTTTTAATCGTTCGCTTCATTTTAGTTCAACTTTGTTGCGGGAGTGCTTATTAGTGTAAAGTGTAGCCTGAAGCAAAATTGTCATGTTAAACGGAGCTGAAACAAGAAACGAGAATACATGTAATTTCTCCCCAGATGCACGCCTTTCGGTTTTTTCAATTTCACAGTACCTCCAGCTTGTTTCGCAAAATTGCAATCATATATATGTATATGTAATGAATGTGTGTTATTTTTGTATTTCGTTCATCCGGTGAGCAGCGAAATCGGGTCGATAAAAAGATGTATAATCTTGTTGGATATCGTGACGTGTAATTTTTTTAATTCCATTTTACACGATTCCTGCAAATTCTTGGACGCGCTTTAATTTCTGCGCGCGATAACTCGCTCCGTGTAGTCCATGATGGAAAGTATGCGATACCTGTTTGCTGAAGTTTCAACCCAATATGAGATACCTACTCCGAGTGTTCCAAAAATAAGTAGGTAGACTACTTTAATATTGTACGCAATCTCTACTGATAAGAAATGTTGACTTTCTTCAAACATACTTTATTGTGTTTAAGCTATAATAAAATATTAATGACTATTATAAATATCCTATATGTTTCTAAATATCTCCAACTTAATTTGCTAATACTTTAAATAAGAAACTAAATTTTTTGACAAGACATTTCGAAATAATTCTAGACGACCAAAAAATATTTCTAGTAGGAAAAAAGATTTGATAGAACTTCATAATTCTACAAAAGGATAGATGTAACTGCTCATCCGAAATAGACCATATAAGAATTCGAATGTTCAATAAGAGAGAATTGAAAATACCATAAGTAAACTGCGGATGTTTTTGCAATTTTATGTCTTTATGGATATAATTAGATATAGATAATATTAGTTAAATAATAATTAGAGAAAAATTTACATCTTGAAATTTTCCAAAAATGTATAAATACCCGCGGCTCGATAATAGGAATATAAGGGTGGCCCTATTCGAAAACAAAAAATTTTTATGTTGTATTGCCAGATTCTGTATATTTCCATAATACTAGGAATGTTTTTTCGTAGAAGGCTGCAATCGAAAGTGTTTACAAAGAATGATCGATATGTTAATTGGAACGATAGTGTAATTTATTCCAGTTCGTTTCAACATTATTTTACTCATCATTTATCTCGAAAGTGAGATTTTAGCCGAGTGCCAGGTCAAAAGGAACGAGTCTATAATATATTCCGCATCGTCCGCACTTCCCTCCTGCGGTTCAGTCTTCTTTCCTTCACCCTTTCGCAATCACGTTTCGCTGCGCCGCCAACGTGTACGCGATGCACGCCTGCATGCCCGTTAACTACACCCAGTCAAATAATTAAAAGCAAGTTCTGCGTTTTAAAATCTTTGAAGTTCTATCTGTACCTCGTACAATTTCCACCGTTAAGTCAGAAATTACGATCAGTGAGAATAGAAAAATGAGGTACATATTAAGCTTTGATGTTGACTACAAGTTCTAAAGTATCAATGTTAACGTAAAATTAAAAGTAAATTTTATTTCGAGTTTTGCTCGCTTCCTCAATTTCGCTAGTGTAAAAGTAAAGACTGAGATAAATTATTATGTATGACTCGAAATACTCTTATCATGTGTGATCTTTAATAAAGTGTCATAACTTGTTATATGGCATAGGAGTACTTCATTTTATGTAATCTTAAAATAAACAGAACAAGTTACTCAAGGATGAACGTCTTCGTTATAGGATAACTGTCTTCATATGCACTGTATATTATAATGATGTCGGAAAATTATTTTGTTCATGTTTTATTAATTACATACATATTAACTTTAAAATTAATATGTAGATTGAAAGTGCTTATTACAATGTAGGAAGTAACAAGGATATATTGTAATGTATATTGTTATTATATTTGTGACAATTAAGTTTATGTATAATCAAATTATGAGTTTGTAAGATAAATTACAAATTATAGAAGTTAATGAGTATAAATGAATATTAGTAAGAATGAGTGTCAACATAAATAATTTGTTTAAATTTTTTTCTGACATTACAAAAAATCATCATTTTCAAAATGTGTTTAAATTACTGAATTCCGACAATCAATGGAATTATTTCTGTTAACACTTCCTTATCTAATAAGTTACCTTTTATTTAGAACAATGTTTTCTTCAAAACAACTAATAAGTTTATAAAAGCACTCGTGTTTGATAATATCAATCGAAGGAATCGATAATTTTTCAAGATATCGTAAATTATTTGGTAATAAAATAGCTAAAAGAAGTAACATATTTAAAAAATGTAAAGAAGAGATAAGTATTGGAAATTTTATATAAATTAAGGAAATTTATAAAATGGATATAAATCAATATAAAGAAATTAAATATGCATCATATCAGAATTGTTACGTTTCTCTTCGGTTAATACGTTATTTTAATATATTTAAATATTATTTATCTTAACAATCATATCTTTGACTGGAGTTCACAGAGTTTTCCTACTTTTAAATACCTTGCATTAAAATATTTTTATCAGAGCTGATCTTGTCATGTTTTTCCTGTAATCTTCAATTCTGTACTTAAGTTCCATTTTCTTAATCACATTCTTAAAAATATGAATTTTCATAAATATCCGCAATCTGTTTATAACAGTTTAATTTCATTAAAGCAAAACATTTTTTTATTATCATTTTGCCTATATTAACAAATAATAAGTTTCACATTTATTGTACTATAAAATTTCCGTATTGCTCCCGTAATTCCCAAAAATTGAAGAATTAAAGTAGTATAAAAACTCAAAACAGAATTTATAGAACTATTCGAGTAGTATTTCATCACCGAATAAAATGATTTATATATCGTATTAATTATGATATAATAATCGTTGTTCACGAATAATTCTTGAAAATTCACTCTTTATTTTTCATTCGTTATTCGAAATAAAATTTTGCCAACTCTATCTATTCAGTGCAGATATCGCGCCGCACTACAATGCAATAAACCCATCGTCGCACACCTCATGCACCGTACGGTTCGGGTTAATAAAATCGTCATCTCGACGGCCGGAAGTGATTGTGAAAAGCATCCCTCAGAGATGTATAAAGAAAATCGTAACACACAACGTTTTATAAGCGGCCCTCGCGGGCGGTCGTCATTCCTTTCCACTACGATACGATTTAGTGAACTCGCAGCAGCGACGAGTTTTCCGAGAGTTGAATGGAAAGCGAGAGGGAAAAAGGAGACGGAGCGATTCGAGAATAGAAGGGATACAACCCATGCTTGTACGTTTTACAAATTCGCTACGAGTATCGTGGGTGGTCACGATGAAACGGCTTCCTCAGGGAACGCGCCGGAATCCTTCTGGTTTCGGAAGGAATTCGACGCGCAACTGCGAGAGATGCCGATCGAAGATACAATCGAGATGCTGACGATCACCGGGAATACCGGGATCGCCGTTGGCGAACTTGACCAGACGTTTCATTGGCAGGAAGACATTTACGATCTTGAGACAATGTACTATGGATTCCCTTACTACAATTATTATCATCCGTCGGAGATTTTTTGACCGATTTAATTATTAGACATAGTTTGAATTAACAAAGAACGTATCCAGTCATGTACGTTTCATTAGTAAGAAATTAAACGCGCTAATAGAACGTGGATTATTTGGCTAGGTTGAATCAGACAAATTCAATTTAATACAGTGTCTTATACTTTGGACGAATTGCATCATTAAAGGCGGTATTTTCTTTATTCTACTCGTCTTCGTTGATGTTAGTTGTACAGAGAAATGTACCAGAAGAAAATTATTCAATTATTTTGGACAAATGTGTAAATATTTCATAACTGTATGGAATAATTTTATCTAATTTTTTTGTAGTTACTTGTGTTTTTTCATATTATATAATATATATATCAAAAGATCCTTTCTCGCATACTTTCTCGTACAAACCTAAATATAGTCATTCCAAAATCTAAAAGCAAGCAAAATAAATGAAATATTTTGTATAATATTTTTTTTTTATTTTATTTTGGTTTTTACAATTTGTCCTGAAGGACATTTGGTAAAGTATTATATCTTATTTGTAAAAAAAATAAAAATAAAATATAGCATGTGGATGGCTACCCCCAGCAGGGTGCCATCTTCGTGTTTGCTAGGTTATATCTTTTATGATTTTGTATAATATGACGTTATAAATTAGCATCCTATACAATTTCTTTTTCTTTTATTTTGAAGAAGAAAAACTGTAACGAGAAGGAAAGCTGTCAATTTATTTCTATCGATACATAATGGCATCAACATTGAAGATATTTTAAATTGATACATATATACTATCAATCAGAAATATTGGACCACTTGTTTTTGATAAAATATAATTTAATTACAAAAGTTACAAATGGGTGAATCTGCAATGATTTCATTTTTTTATATATAATACAAAATTTATATCCTTCATTGTTAAACCTTGTAGAATAAGTTTTATACTAGAAAAATTAATTAGTTGTTAAATTATATGTCAGATAGATTTTGGCATTAAATAAATAAACATATTTTGGCATAAATACATTCAAGTCTTGATTTCTACAATAGGTAATTCGATGAATATTTGATTTTGATATAGTTTTCTATGTATCATAATTTTTTTTAATAAACAATTTACATTTATAGTGATAGTAAAGATAGTAAATAGATATATACAGTTCCTAATCATTAACTTGTACTACTTAGTAAAATTCAGAACATACTTTTGTTTCTACAAATTAATCAAAGTGTTTGAATACGTGCAAATAGTAGTATGTATGATCAATCGTACAATTACGTGTACTTCAATAATTATTTCACCTAACGTCTTAATTTTAAACTTCAGGAAATATTGCAACACTATTTCTTATCTCTTGTTATGAAAGATAGTACCTACAGAGTACATTACCCATAGTACTTTACCTTACGGGAAAAATATTTGCAATACAAGTTAATATAGAGTCAAAGTAACAACCTTGATTCGACCATAATTTAAAAAAATGATTTTTTATTAAAAATTAGACAAGTATTTTCGTGTTTGAAAACTATTTTAGTATGGTAAACTTCATTAATTCATATTTACTTAAACTGTATTTGTATTAATCAACTATATATGTTTACTTATCTTTTCCATTACAAAACAATGTATCAATATATATATGTGTATGGAAGCCTGCATCTGCTATAAGAAATTGAAGTAAGACATCATACAGAAACGTCTGACCATATTTCCACATTAAAGATTAGAGATAGGTTCCATAATACAAAATGAAAGATAACAAGATCGATACTCTAGTTTCTGTTGTACAACTAGATGAAGAATCTCCCGCGGTGACCATCTCTCGCGTAAGACTCACGTGCGCCTCCGCCAGTAGATGAGATCGAGTAGCCTCGACCATTTTCTCTCAAACAGGAGACAAAGGTAAAGCTTTGTAAATAACGTCCTACTGCGGTCGATCGAATTTCAAGAGATGACCGATGACCCATTCGCCCGACATCAGGCATGGAGGGTTTCCAAGACTTGAGACAGTACCCGGATAAAATCTTTGAAACAACATCTTTCTAACCCTGCCAGGTTACGAGCAGAGCTGACGTTGTTGGTTGGATTATGGTGATAGTGATTTAAGTGACGAAGATGGAGATTATCGCCAGTATATCTGTCTTGGTTGACGATAAATATCATGTTCGCAATGTTATAGTCTGTTACTAAACTTAGGGACACATCTGATAAATACGATCCGATGTTCTCATATTGTAGTTACTGTTCTACATAGTCCTATATGTAATATATGTCTATATGTAGTTCCAATATATTATTTCTTGCGAAATTAATCGTAACCGCGCCTTAATTGTTCATATTCGAATGCTTTGCGTATTGTGTACAATATGATGACATTTTTGTGGAGGGACACGTTACGATGAAAATCTACAGTAATATTAATTATGCTTTTCGCACTTAAACTTATAAGTGAACGTAAAAGTATAAAGTATATATTATTTGTAGATAATATCTTGAGTGGTTCGCTTAATCTTATTCAGTGCGTTGGTAAATGCTTAGAAAATATCGCAAAACACATCTTTTTATCGTAAATTATATTTATATATCTAATTTTTCCATCGCACATCACATACGCATATAGGACGCTTACAACGTAAAGTTATACTATTATCCATAAATATTTGAATGTATGAAATATTAAAAATGGAAAATATACTTAATTAAACAAAACTCTTTAATTTAATACATATACAGTCGGTCGTTAATTGTATTTTACTTGGGAAATACGAGTGTTTGCTGTTTTAAATTACACCAGGAGAAATGGATAGGTAGGTTTCAGTAAAATGGACGAGAGAGTTAAGCAAAGTTGTGGTTGCGGTGACGTGAATGAATCGAGGAACAAGCGATTTTGTAAACGAAACAGGGAAACGATGGTGCAGAGTCTGCGCATTTCTCGTAGAAAAATACCAGGATGACTACGGTATGACGACATAACTCTTCGACATGGTATAAACTCCAGCAGAGCCATTGTCTGTCGCCCGAGGCAACCGTTCAACGAAGAGCGAGCTTCATTGTCATGATCCCGTAACCCATGAATGGCTGGCTATCTCGTTTAACTTCAATTACCGTGGCTTCCCTTTCATTTCATTGCTAGTACCGTCAGTAGAGTGGGGACACGGCATGAATGTTCTGTCTTCCTTCTCTTTTTCCTCTTTTTTTTTCTCTATAACCTAGACTTTTGTTGCGGAAAACCATCTTATGCGTCGGATTATCTGGTCTCGTTAAATTCTCCTTTAGACAGATCTCGTTCTAGTCTAGTTCAATGCACAACAACAGGAACAAGACTCTATTATGATACAGTTTTTCTAAGTAATCATGTGTAGGTATCGATTCTTGTACGCTATCCATGCAATAACAAATAAAATGTCATCGTTCGTTGTGTTGTGTAATGAATCATTGGAAATTTGTAATTATTCCACGAGAATATTTTGCATGTTCGTTAGAAATAATATTAATATTTTTTATATCGATTTCGATTGAAATTCGATTGAAATTCGAACTTTAAGAATTTGGCTTTTCAGCTTAATATTTTTTATATCGATTTCGGGAAAGAACAAAGGTATCTGAATTCAACATGTATATCTTTCTCTTGTTTCTTGACCAATCGGTATGATTCTTTTTACACCTTGTAGGGAATGTTCTCTCATTGGGCCCAAAAAAATTTTTTGGTCTACTTTTTTTTCAAAAAGCTAATAGCTTTGCACCGATTTGGTGTGTGTTCATTGATTTCTTTAAGATAGCTAGACCAATCAAGATAATTTCTTTTCGCGTCTCGTAGAGCGTATTCTCCCGCTGACTCAATTACAAATTCTTTGCATTTGTTTTTTGTAAACTATCCTTTTTGCAAACATCCAATTTCTATGTACGTTCGTCGACTACTCAAGTTTGAATTGAGCTATCAGTACGGAACTCTTTGCATCTTCTGGAGGTAGTAGTCTACCGATCGGTTATGTTTGCAAAATTTCCCCGATTTGTTCATTGTTAACTATCATTATTGCAAAGAATTTGTTGTTCGCCAATTTCATTTACGTATGTTCAGTGATTGCTCTGCAATTGATGGATTGATATCGAGGTGATTCCAAGGTAGCAGCTTTGGTCAACGCTTTAAAATTGGGTTTCTCAAACTTCAACTCGTACTTCCGTCACAGAAAACATTGTTCTGCGAATTCGTTTTCGAGCATAAATTTACTTTCACTGCGAAATGATATGTGATACACTATTAGGTTAGAGAAATATCCTTCTCTATCTTATTCTTACCTACCTCTATAGTATCGGTAACGGAGTATAACTGGTTTATTCCTTACTCGTATGAGGGATTGGACGGCCCATACAATTTTTTATTTACTAATAAGAACTAAGGATTGGCATAAATAATAAATAGATGGAAATAAATTACCGTCTTATTAAATACATTGAGTGTAATTTGTATCCGCACGGATACAAGCGGCGTTTTTCAATTTGGCCACTATTAAGTCATGTTATTGGTAATTTTGTTGTAATATATTGCAATTAAATGCAATGAAATGTAAATTCGTTGAAATTTTCTTCTGTATTACAAGCATTTTACGAGATTTTGCGCCGTCTTTGAGAAAGTTGCAATATATTTAGTACGCTATTTAGTAAGTAAGTGGGTGATCTATGTATGCATATGCGTCTAAATAAAAAATAAATAAAATAAATATTGTTCCATACTTTTTTGCGCTTTTTGATGTCGATAACATTTTTTTAGCAAAAAATCTTTTATTACTTACATTCTTATGACCTGCCTGTCTAAAGCTACTATTAGTTGTCTAAAGCTTTACTTCGTTAAATGTTTAACGTCAGAAATCTCACAAATTTTTATTTAATGAATGCAGTGACATAAATTTTACACAGAATATTACCAATGTATTTTAATTATTCTAATAACTTTGTTACTTTATTCATATGACTTTACTTGCTTAGATGTAACTAATCATATCTCAAAAAGTTTGAGCAAAACTATTGATATAGACATTTGTTGTAGTAAAGGAATAGATTCAAAGTAGATTTCTAGTGCGTTCTTTATGAGATTCAGTGTATGCATAGATACGTTTTGCCATAAATATATATACATATTACATATTTTTACAAATTTCCATAATGAAATTCTCAGTATGAGATTCTCAGCATTGAAGATAGCATTATCGAAACGTATTAATACTAATATCGATTGAGATTCTAAAGTTTTATTCTAAAGGGTAGATTCTAAAAGGAAGTGTTTACTTTGCATGCAATTTCCAGAGTTAAGAATGGCATGTGAAATTATTACAAAAATTAAACGTATAAAGTCAATAAATAGTAAAAGACAACAAATATGATAAAAATTTATGATTAATGGGGTGTTTTTCTCCGTACGATTAGAATTCTAAATCGTTATTACGGTGTAATATAAATTTTAATGAGAAATTTGATGAGGATTAATGTCGGACAATTCCAACGCTTATAAATATGCAGAACTTTGCTAAAAGTGATGTTTATAAGAAATGTTAAATTTAGTTCCCTTATACGCCTAGTTTATTTTCGATGTAATGATAGGAAAGATAGAATAATCTCGCTCAAAACGTTAATTCTTGTCATTCCTTTTGAACCTTTCTTTTACTATTAGTTGGCAAACTCGAGTGTAACATAAACTGGTTTCAAATAGGTCTATCATCGTGCAACAGCTTCATTTCGATAATAAACATTACGCTGAATATAATTTTACTCCATAGTTGCTCACGTACACATACGTATAATAACACCATAATCTAATGCAAAGCAGTAATTCAATAGGCATTATTCTAATTATATAAATCTAGTTTTAAAGGATTCGTGTAGCTATAGCATAACTTATTTATAACCAATCTATACATAGTATTCCTAAACGTTACTAATCTCTTATTTTTACTACATAGGTATTTCAATCCAAAAAGAAAAAAGAAATCTACGATATAAGTAATAAAAGACGATGAGAAAAGTAAGCTAACGTCATTTAGAAAACAAACGATGTATACTATGTTAACCCTGGAAATTATTTTTTAAACGGTTCCTGGGCAATTCATATTTCTTCCATACAAATATGTCAGAATTATTAACGAGATTCGTTTACCTTCGATCGTGAGAAAGCTATTCAAGGAAAACAATGGGATCTCCGTTGAAATATCGAGTATCCGGTGGAATATAGGTAGTGACCGCAGGGGGTCCAATTTAACGATCTACAATCGATCGAGGCGTTAATTGCTTCCTAATCGTTATATTCGAGCTCCGTATAAAAAAGAAAGAACAAAAGAAAATAAAAGGAGGAAAGTCTAACTCCGTCGAAAATTACGTTTTTCATCTTACCTTTTCTCGTTCTATCGGCCGCTCGATCTCGATTATCATTTTTGCCGATATGAAACCGGCATATCACTGTACCGGATGGAAGAAAGTCAACCTCGAGACATACGGACCACCTGGGTATCTTCCTGGGAGGTCGCAAAAACTGGATATATTAAACAACCAGAAAAAAATAAAAAAGGCTTCGAGTGAAAAGAATCGTAACTTTCGGAACCAGGAAATAAACAATTAATATAAGGAATCTTATCTTTTTAACGATTTGTGATGTTGTAACGATAAAACTCTTAAGTGGTGTTTTATATACCATTATATTATGTTACATTATATTTGATTGTCTGAATGTGGATACTCGGTGAATTCTTTTAATTAAAGGTAGATAACTACTTTATACTTTTGATAGCAATGTACAGGGTGTCCTAAAATGATTTGTCGCATCGTATGAGATTCATCGTAGGGTTAAAAAGTCTCATAGAAACCATGTGTCGCGACTCAATCGTCTTCTTGGGAAAAAATATTAAGGTTCCGCTAGTTTTCGAACTCACTTTATTTGCATAAGGTTCCGCTAGTTTTCGAACTCACTTTATTTGCAATGTACTTTCATTTTACAGTCAGATGCAGGTAAAATAGCATCTATTACCGCATATAGATAATTCACTCAGATCCATTATATTGGTATATCACATATCTTGCTTTCTATCTTTCTCGTCTCTATTCAATTATTTTTATTTTTTATTTCATTTTTTTATTTAATTATTTTTTTATCTTTCTTCTATTTGGGCAACCTCATATTGACATTTCTGCATTTCGAACAAGTTTCTTCCCAACATTACACATTCAGTTTAAGAGATAAAAACCACATTCAATCCGATGTTTTAATTATTCAACGGACGTAATCTGTTTACCCGAACTATGAACAATCTCTTTTTCTTGCTGCGTTCTTATTGCGTTATTATCATATTATTTTTGACTCGTGTTTTACTACTTTAATACAGTTTCTTGAGTTCACAAAATATAGAAAAGAATCGTTGTTAATATGCAAGATTTCTCTCTTCAATCCTATACTGAAGGCTTTTTTTAAATATTAAGATCTTTTCACTTGTTGAAACAAGAGTAAGATTGGGATATAAAGATTCAAGAATAAAATCAGATACAAACTTTTTTAATAAATATTTCATTTGTTTTAGAGTTACAGGATGAAGCTTATGATGCTGATCAAATTTCGCTTTTTTTCATAGGTCTTCCACGGTAAAAACGATTTACCGTGCGTTGATCTTTCAAGATCATTTTCCTACGTCTATATGCCGGAATCCCACGCCTGTGAGAAACTTCCAAGGCAGGAAGTGACTATAAATATTTGCCTAGCTAGCCGTCTTTTACGATTACAACGCGATTCAGCTTGACTGGAGCTCGATTGTACTCATGTGACGCAATGTTCCGTTTTGCTCTGTGGTCGGCATTTACAAGTTAAAGAAGAACGATTTGAAGTCGCAAAACGATCACAAAGAAAGCTTTATCAGTGTCATTTTTATATTTGAAATTATTATTATGGATAAATGTAATTTTGCATTTATTAACCATGGTTACTGTCTATATTTCACCAACTTGTTTTTAAACTATGTAAGACCTTCGATATTTCGTGAAAGTTATTGACAGCTCGTTATTAATATTTTAATTAAACTTTTCAGTAATTGAATATATATAAACGAATAAAATAAAGAGTAAGATAAATTAATTATAATTAATGGAATTATAGTATTTTTAATTTCTGCTCAAATACTTTTCAAAGATAAAATATTTATCATATATTACACCTGTAGTTACACAGCAGAAGAACTGTATCTAATTGATTCATGAACTTATAAATGTTTCATTTCATAAGTCAACGCACATATCATTATAATAATAAGTTATATTTTAGTATTTATCGGAAACTTTCACTAATAGATTATTTTCCAATATAATTTTCTTAATTATTTTTTAAATACAGAAAAGCTACTTTTTATAGGAATTACTTTTATATCTTTCTTATATCAAGAATCATTTATTATATCTTTTCATAGATGAATAATTTCCATAATGTATTAATAAAATTTGTACTGCTTATTTTATAAAAAGTAACTCGACATGTAGAAAATTATAAATATGCATATTCTTTTTAAACCTTTTAGGAAGCTTTATATAGATTATAATTTTATGTGTTATTTTATTTTAAATTTTAACAACGATATCTATTTTGGATTGTTAAAGATCATAAATATGGAAAATGTGGAAACCTATAAAGGTAAGCTAATATCGGATCTGATAAAATTGCAACTACGATTCCTCAACTACCTACAAGTATATAAGAAATTCTTGCGAAAAAGATCAACATTAGCAACCGGAACCATAATAATTATCCTATCAATCCTGTATGGCATGAAGAAATTAGTCATGCTTCTGAAACCATTAAAGGTACCAGGGGAAAAAGATAGCCCGTGGTAAACGCAGAGGCTCCAGTTGTTAGTTGCATTACGAAAGCAATATATTCAAGTGGAGTTAATAAGCAACCGTATAGAAGTTGGCAAGGCCTAATACCAGCCTAAATATACACGTCGACATGGAAGTTTAGGAGGGGTCTTGAAAAGGCTGTGCGAATTAAAAAAAAAGCAACAAAGCTTACTAATCTGCCTGCAAGAATTAAAAAGATATACTTCATACTGCAGCAAAGTCGAATCTACCCATCTTTTATCGATTTCTTATACATTTTACATCCTCATCTTTTCTTGTTTTTTCTGACGTTTATCGTTTGCTTAATGTGTTGGAACATCAGCAGCACTTTCGTGATCAGTAGCGATATCAAGAACATCACATTGTTACTCGTTCATTCTTACAGGATGTATGCGTGAAATTCTTTAACGATTCTCTTAATGGAAAAACTATCCAATTATTAAGTATACGCGTATACCTGTGTCTATGAAAATGTGTCATCGGTAGACTACATATTTTTATACAATTTCATATTTTTATTAACGTAAGTAAAGAAATGGAACCTATATAAAGGTTTATTTATTCATTAAATTTTACAACATATACCGCACTTTGAATATTTTGTATATTTCTGCATATTACGTGGATTTTTCAGGTACATTTTTGCAGTTTTAATTTAATATTATTAAAGAGACAAGTAAAAATGCAATAGTCAGTGTATATTAAAATCACTTTAAATATAAGTACAGAGATAGTATATGTCGGTCATAACTGTCGCTCACTCAATTCTACCGTATGATTCGCTATACTAACTCGCTATGCTGCTCCGCTATGCTGCTCCGCTATACTGCTCGCTATACTCTTCGCTATACTGATTCGCTCTAAAGACTCTCCTTCCTAGAGAGGATGTTCGTCTATTTATATCGACCAGTCGACTTACAAAAAGTTCAAATGAGATTCTGGTTGACGATTACTCATAACGGCGATAATGTTTTTGTTTATTCTTGAAACGAAGTTCGCTTATTCTTGAATAAATTCTTGAATAAATCAAAACAATGTGCCGCTACATATATAAAAATCCGCAGGCTGGTTATCAACAACCATTTTCATGACATAATACCACCTAAAATCTAAAATTCGTATTCTTTCTTTACTCCGTCACAAAGATCAAAAGATTTTCTCGTTCTACAAATTCTACAATGCCAATCTCTTATTCGATTATCAAAGAAAGTTCAAGTGATTCTTCGTTCAAATATAGGCAAGACCCGACCGACGCTTCTGAATAGAGCTAATAGAATTAGCTCCTGAAAATATTTATTTTTACGGAATTACCTTAAGAAAGAGGCTGCGTACTTCGACACACGATCGACGCACGAGAGGAAAGGGAGTATGATGGAGGCTCAGGAGGGTCGGGTCATCGTAACAGTTAATCCGCCGATGAAAGAATCTAAAAATGCTCGGGATACGCGGCATGGAAAACGAGATCACAGGACGAATCCCCAGAATCCAAACGAACGTATCGAGTTTTCGTAGGCTCCTAGGAAAATATTATCGCAGTAGTGGTAGCAGAAGGGGAGGCGGCGCAATTTTCAAGCGAGGAACATTTTTACGGCGACGCGACGTCTCGACCTCATCCCCGTCCATTTTTCCTCGGGAATCTTCCCCGTTCCCTTCTACAGGTACGCTTAGGTCGACTAACTTTGCCTCGTTTGGAGCCCATTCTTTCCCATTCACCTCTCTGTCGTTTTCTCTCGAGGACAATCCACGGTGTCCTGGGGTCTCACGCCTCGGCATTGACCGCTACCATTCACTGCTTCATTCTCTTCCTTCGACAGCGACTCTTTGTCACCCCCCTCAGAGATACGGAGCGCATCGGAGGGGGAAAGAGTGTCGGAGAAACCGTGAAAAATAAAGGAAGCCGAGTTTGCGGTGGAAAAATGAGGGAGATGGCTCGAGCCGCGGAATTATGGACCGTGGAGACGGGCTTCTCTGCGGTATTCTATTGAATTCACGCAGAATACTGCTGCGATTCGAGCCATTCTTGCTGTCGATGCTACAGCCACTTTGCCGAAATCACGCCCTCCTTTTCACAATGACATCAAGATTTATCGGAAACCTGGTGGTTCCGTATCGTGATTTTTGCGCTCGTGTTTCCATTCTTCCCTTCCTGCGATTCTTCCAAACACAATACTTAGACCTGATTGTATTTTATTAAATCGACTTGCCGTCATTATTATCAGTGAATGCTGAAAATCAAGCTGCTATAGCGTTGTATATCGAAGTATCTTTTAACCAGAAGAACCAAACAATAAGAAATTATAGATAACAAGCAATAGTTCTTCATCGATAATATCGCATCTGATATGAAATATATAATCAAATTTGTATAGAAATGAAAAATATACGTAGAAATTTTTCTCAATGTTAATGTCTAATTGTTAAACATCAAGCAGATCAGTTTGAACAAATTCAAGCAAATCGTGTTATGCTAAACATTGAAAAGAAAGATTGAAATATACATTGTTGACCATATGTATTAAGGACACCTGCTGATATTTAGTGCAAAATGAATGCATTTCACTGTTGTTTTTTCTACTTCTTCTATTATAAATTTGTTACGATCGTTCCATATATGTCTTACAATGCAAAAAAAAAAAAAAAAAAAAATAAAAATAAAAATCCAATAAAAGCTACGACTATATCTTAATACTTATGACCGACAGTATAGATACATAATTTTCAAATAATTCTTTAATGGTAAAAGTATTTCGTTATTTTATTTATTTTATATGTTATTGTATTACTTTCGAATAAGTTGTAAGACTTATTTTATACCGTATTTTATAATTATAATTTACATAACCCTAATCATCAATCTTGGCTACTATGTCAGACTCTACTAATAGCAATATTGAACGAAAAAAATGTTATGCAAACAGGTTAATGTAGCATGAAAGACAAGAATAGAACAGAGGGTTAATATTTATGAAGAGTCAGATATTCATAATCGAGAAAGGATATCTGTATTATTCAAAATACTCCAGTCATCCTATCGGTGATAAAACTCATCATCCCAGCAATTAAACTCGAATGCATCAGCACTTAGTCACGCTACTTCGGACTCTCTATTTACGATACTGTTCCTATCAATTGTGAAAGTATAAATGACAAAATTAGCATCTGTTAAAATATTGTGATCTGAAGTTTGAATCATAGGTGGCAGTTTTCGATGTCATTATTTAAATCGATAAAATTGTATCATTACCTATATTTATTGTAAATATCATTTTTAAAGTTCACAATGCTTTGTAAAAATTAAAACTATGTTTGTAATTCTTTGTAACTCCAGAAATAAAATGGCGATATTAAGTAACATGTATATTTCTTTTATTTCCAATTACATTGTAAATACATTCACATGTATCAAAAGATAAAACGCTTCGATGTCCATCATAAATCATGACCATGATATCTCGTCTTTTAAAAACTTTCAATGTGTCTTTAGTATGTATTTCATAATTTAGCTTGCAGATCATAATATCAGAATATGAGAAAATTCATATTTCAACAGATACATTTTCATTTAAATTTCATCGTCCATCAACGAACATCATAGAACAACATTCAGTACAAGATCCAAATATTTAAACAGAAAATAAAAGATTAAACAGATAAATAAAATTCGTGTACTTTATGAGAGTTTCACACTTTTAATCAATTGTTGTAACCAAAGAAAAATGTTATCTCTGAAACTGTAAAACATAAAGCTGTGTAGCTTTTTCCTTCACAAAATTAAAGAAGCTATAAAATTTGAGAAACTTAAATAATTTAGCAGCCAGAAAAACCAGTTTTATAAATATCACTCATGTTTTACCTAAATATAAAGGTTCTTTGTAAAAGTTTATTCGTAAACATAAAGCCAAAAAAGAAACAACTGCAGTTATTTTCTTTTTATACAGTATCAACTGCGCATATATACATGTTAACGATAATAGTGAGAATAGAAAATATTATAAGGATCAGATTTTGTCATATAACGTCATATCTTTCTTTAGTAGAGATTCTTTAATCTGAAATTTAGAACGAGACTCTATATTTAAGCCAGTCCAAAAAGATGTATGTATAACATTAATTTAACAATTACAAATATCACAAGTTGTTGAGTTAGATTTAAAAATTAGATGTGCACGTGTAAATGTAATGTAGCCAATTCTAAATCACCGTTTTAAATTAATCAACCACCTAATCGGTCTAAATTATTTCTTGATTACAGTCGAGATTTACAAAGGTCCGATCATCATTGAGAAATTACAATTATTGTTTTTAATCAATCCAGAATATTCATTCTACGCCACTGGTGCCACGTTCGTTGTCATAAAAAGCACGTGCTCGATTTTCAGTTGGAACGAGGGAGAGAAGCGAATTCCGTGGGTAAAGCCGTAGTATATTTGTGTGGTATTCAGCGAGTGGATCCAAAGAGAGGCTCCGACAATTACGAGTACCTGGACGAGCAGCCTGTTGCTCCTCCCGGCGTACTCTGCGCGAGTATATACCGGACAGGTTTCGGCGGCGTAATTATTAATATAAGAGAGAGAGGATGCTCAAGGTGGTCCCACTGCTAGAAGGGCACGGGGCAGCTTTTTTTAATCGAGTCCTCGCGTGTAGGATCGTCCGCGCCTGCATACACGCGTGCACGCACACGCGCGTGCGACGCGCCGCGCCGAGCCGGGTGCGATACGCGACGTATCATAATTACTGGAGGACCAATTAATGGGTGACTGGACGTCCTCGGTAATTTCGACAGGAAGCGATTTGTCAATTACTTATCTAATCCCGTCCATTTCTGCCTGTTCTTCTTAGCTATCTACCTTTTTACCTTGGCGAAACATGATTATTCTTTCTGTGTTGTTTAGTTTCTGGAATCCAAAGAATCGTATAGGTATTTCAGTTCGGTGAAAAATTCGATACACCGAAAGGCAAAGAAACTATACTTTGTGGAGGATTAATTGAAATATAAATACCTTCGATTCGAAATAATTATACACTCTCTGCTTCATAACGTATTTCGCACTAAACAAGAGATTGTAATAATAAAGTGAACAGGTACTTTAATGTACTTTTTGTGAGAAATATGAATATTTGCGTTATTTTCACTACAAAATAATTAAATAGTAATATTTATAATCAGCGATAATAATATTTTTATTTGAAAATTAGTTAATGATCGACGAATATGAATACAGGGGTAGTTAGACTTTTTAACAATTCTAGGTAAGTAGATTTATCAAATAAAATTGAATAAAAATTGGATATATATAATATTGCTAGAATCGTGATTTGCAGTGAAATTTACATAAATACCGTAGTTAATGTAAACCTATACAGCTGATAAGTTATCACAGGTACGATTTTTAATAATTTACCAATCAGTATTTTATATTTTGAAATGTGACGAAAAAATGGTCCACATCTACGTACGTTACAGTGACATTAAAAGTCCTGAATTTTATCTTCATTTAAATATATGAACTACTGTAATGTAACATTTGCATATAATTTATTGTCAGACATAAAATGCAAACATATTATACAGTAACAATGTAATTTTTTATGTAAAATAGACGAATAGAATACGAAATTGACCTCCCCAAACCAACGATTAAGATTAAGAGAATTAATTACTACGTTCGCACCAAGCCGTATAAAAGTTCCATATAACTGGCAATTAAGGAATACATGTTTAAACAAGAAGACACCAAAAAGATATTCAGTTATCTGCCGGCAAGAACGAAATTAGAAATTCAAATTGACGTCCAATGAGCATCCTCGGTGGTCGATATATATAAAAGACGAAGAATAGAGAGGTGAGATAATATCGTTCGAAACGTTCCTCGAAGAAACACAGTAAATTTGCCGAATACGAGTCAGATAACATTGCAAGATCTAACCGACGGTTTGTGCATGCAATTTGTGCGAGTGGATTAACGTGTAAACTCACACGAGGGCCTGTGGGTATGGTCGGAACGTGCGCGTGTTCATGAGTGCACGCATACTTTCCACATAAAGGAGCCTACTGGCCCCGTGGCACACGAACCTACAAACCGAAGCCAGCGCTCCCGATCATTTTGGGTCTGACCAGAACAAACCGTCAAAAACCTGTAGCTCCCTTTTTCGTGGTTATACGTGTGCACGAGCGTATGAATTGCGAGAATAAACAATACCTCTGCTCTACTACCCAGCGATTCCATAACGAGCCTTCTGAAATATTCGGTGCATCGTAAGCGTCAGTCGAAAATTAAAAGTCGGTTCTGTACCAATCGTGCCGCCACGACGAATCGAAAGCAACGCTCTTCGTGCTTCGAACGATTCTCCCCTTTCATTTTTTCTTTTTTTCTTTTTTTTTTTTTTACTAACTGTTAAGAAGCGGATACCATTATACGCAGTTCGATGTAATTTCCGTATTTCAGCAGGTTCTCGTGAAAGTCAGTAATCTTGGCTGGTAAGAACATATCTTGAAATTTTCTTCATTCTTCGGACACCTTACACAATTAATTCTTCATCGTGCACACGATGGATGCACGCTCGTAATGCACGGAACGACTATAACGTTCTTCATGATCGAGTGAAGTCAAGCTCGATGACACCGAGCAACACCTGTTCAACGATAGGTGTATGTGTGTACGCGTGTGCATATACTTAATTCGGGCAGGCTTTTTGCGCGACTTCTTCGAGTTTCAAGGAGCGCACGAGCGTGCGCGCACTCTCAAGGCCCATAGGCGCGCGCGCGGCTGACGAGTTGTCGATGCAGCGTGGTAACAGTTACCGAACATGGTATATACCGGTTCTTCATCGTTTTCACCGCGTTCCAGTGGCTTCAATGTAGCCACAAGGCGATATACAGGAGCCGTAGTACTCTCGGTACCGTTGTAATCGTTGCAAGTAGGAGCAAGCGACTCGTTTCGAACCTGCCGCCAAGTACGGTAGCGTTTCCTCGATACTTTTTTGCAATCCCCCAGAGAATGCTGTAACGCGCGTGCCACTGTCCCTCTTCAGCGGCTACGCTTCTGGGTCGTCCAGGCCCTTTCGTTTCACTCGTCTTTCTTGCGAGCATCGTCCCGCCGAAACGTTTCTCCAATAGACCTTATTATTCGGGGACGTTTACCCTCCACGCGGCACTTTCTTCCAAGTAAAAAAGACGTGTAAAGGTGGACAAGTATTTTTTTGCCACGTAACCAAAGTCCTTTGAAAAGGTTAGTTTGTGCTTAGAGTCTTTGTTATATAAAGAGAGTCATATAAAGAGTAACGTAGTAAAATAAACTGATGTAATCGAGTATGTATAAAAGGATATGTTTTAATTTCTGCATTATACGAGGAACGTGTAGCGTAAGAGAAACACTTTTGTAAATTTTGATGATGTAAAATAATGTAAGAACTATAATAATATTAAGTTGAAATATTTTATAGATACGATGCTATTAACTAGAAATATTAATTAGAAGTATCAATGGAGTGCTAAAATAAATTCATCGATTCTTACATCGTTTCGTGTTCCGATCATCGTGCGTTCTATATTGCCTACAGGAAGAATACTTTTAAATAATTGTTTTATATCATTATGTACGTTTCCAAAAATACGTAAATGGTACTCCAGGAATAATATACGTGAAATTTTACATACATATTAATTTTCTTTAAATTTGATCCTTATATTACATCTTATATTTTTTAATAAGTTCTTGAAACGTTAGATGTATTATTTTTAAATTTCGTTCACTAGATTAGGTTTCGTTTATCAGATTTAAAAAAATCTTTTGTTACTTTGTGCGAGGAATACCTTAGTTCCTAGTAAAATTACGTGTTTTGTTTTGAAAAATGAGCACTCGGTATACGAATGTATTCCAAAAAATTAATTGTTCGATTATACAACGTACGAAATTAGCATGCGATTAATCCGTTGATAAGCGCGATAAACCGCGACTGACCATGACGATAGTATACGCGCATGCGCAGTTGCTTACTCGCCACGCGACTGCCACGCTCGCTATCTTAAAATTTTATCTCACTTCCTCCTACTTTCGTTCTCACCAATTTTCTCTGTCCCCCTTCCGCTTGCTATCAAGAAATACCGATTAGTATCTCGGTTCATCTCCACCCTCTCGTAGAAAGAACATCTCTTCTTCCCTTCCTTTATTTTCTTTTATATTTTCTTAGCTCTCCTTCTTCTTCCCTGTCTTCTTCTTCTTGTTCTTCTTGATCTTCTTCCTCTTCCTCTTCTCCTTCTCTTCTCTCGGGCGCCGTCAGATTTACTCGCCTTCTCGAGTTGCTTCTTTCAGTCTCAAGCGCTTGTAGTAGGTACTTACTCGAGGCAACGTGCACTCACACTGCGTGGCTGCATTCTATTCATGTTGTCTTCTCTGTTGTTCTCAGCCAGTGATGGACTACGTGTGTACTAGAACGATTTACATAGTTTGAATTGTATTTATTGGCGGACGTTAAAAGATTTACATGCGTGCAGTCGAGGGTAAATCGATGCTATTGAGTAACGTTTAAGTTTTGAAGTTTCGCAGATATAACGTATTTTTATGAACCGTGCGGTCGCAATCAGTGAAATAGGAAATGTTAGGTCGAAGAAAAAGAAAGAACCATTACTTCCTCTTTTATTTTATGTTCTTCCCTCGATTTATTAGATTTTTATTATGATCGTTCGATTATTTTAATTTTAGGATCTTAATTTTCAGGAATAAAGAAAGTAAGATAACTAGATTTATATATTTAGGTAGTATCGAATAATCTTGAGAACAATTTAATAATAACAAATGCTACCAAATCGTACAGACATAAAGTTGCAATAGAAACAATGAGAGAATTATACAATTCCACTGAAAGAAAAACAACTCTAAAGCATTTTGTATAACGTCACAAATATGACTTTATCAGCGGCATGAAAAATTATATTAGACAAGATAGAAGACAAGAAAAATATGAAAGGACCACCGAGAGAAAAGTACTTTTTAATTCGTCATTTAGCTCCTAATAGCAGCTATTTATTGCTAACATAAACACTTTTCAAATTGTTATTCCTCAAGTAACGTTAGAAAATTTTCTAGAAAATCTTTTTTTATTCGAGATTTCGTTTAAAATGCGAAATAAAATGAAAGCCAAGGCAACACAAACAAGTAGTATCATGGAATCCATTGGAACGTCAGACAATGAACGAACGCGGTGAGTTTGAAACGTTTCGAGGGCGATCGGTGGCCATCGCTAGAGCGACGACGGGAGCGGGAGCGGCAGCAACTTCTCGGGTTCCCACCGAACCCGGGTTCTTCGTCTCTGTCTGACCCGCCGCGTGGCCGATCCTTTTCTCCAACGATGAGCCGGTGTATCGTGAAACGCGCTCCCGAGGCGGCTGCCTTTTATTTTCTCGGCGTGCGTGCACCCTCCGTTCAGCGACTGAAACACTGTTGCCTCGTGAAAATAAACGAGCTGGAGGTGGAATCGGCACTAAGAGAAGCTACAGAAAAACAAAATAGACGAAGACATACACGTAACTCATTTCGCGCAACGCCCCCTTTCGCGTACCTTCCACAAACTGACCGCAAACAAAAACGATTTAATAATAATTTAATCAGCTTCGTGACATCCGATTACTATTGCTGTTCGCGTATCGAACTTCCATTTCATTTATTCCGTTTATTTATCTGTTTTGTTTAAGTCACTTTTGTTTAACTCAAATTAGTAAGATTAGTAGAGTACCGTTAATAAAAGCCGTTGGTATTCGCGTAATCTAGTTTCAAGAGGATATCCAATGGAAGATAATAAGGAGGTACTTACTTAGTTACGTATATATATGCTCGTATGTATGTATGTACATAAAATGTTAACTATAATAATAAACGCAATAGAAATATTATGTACACGATAGAAATATGACTGAATATACGGTTCAAGAAAAGTTCAGTTGGTTTAGAGCTTCGATGTCAGTAAGTACGTAACTGGAAATAACATTTGAAGACAACGTTACCTAGCAACTGCTACTTCCTTTCAAATCAACGAATAAGTAAAAGAACGACTTCATTTGAAACTTGAAAACATATTTCAACTCAAGTAAATCACCATTTCTATTTCGATCTATTTTTTTATGGAGAATCTTACCCTGCTTGATTGTGTTATACTTCACGGAACACTAATTATTCCTATAGTATGATATTTCACTCCGTTGCATTTTATTTGATATATAATATATTTGCGAACGTCGTACAGTTTTCGCAAAACTTTTGTGCACTGAACGAAACTAGTTAAATTATTGATATTCCTTGTGAAATTAATAAAAATAATTAAACGTATGCGAAGATGCGTTATATAAGGTTCTGATATGTGTATGAGCGCGTTTCTAACGTATTTAATTTAGTAAAAATTCTAATTAAAATAACTAGTTTAAATTCGTTAAAGATGTTGTAGTGATATTTAGATCGTAATCAACAAAGAGAACTCTTAACCATGAAAGTACAGACATTTTTGAAATGAATTTTTATGATAACCTACATGTGTGCATTATGCATTCATTATTTACGCGAGTAAGATAAAATATATGAAATGACAGTGGTATTCTCGGAATAAGACGCCTTTATGAAGAGCGTTCTGCGCAACAATCAACCTGTCTCCGAAGAATACCGCTGCATTCAGCCCCTATTTTCAGGAAGTTCATGTACCTTTCAATCGCCAATTGAATTATTGTCGCGTGAAGAAAATAAATTGGCGTTGAAATAAGCGGGAAAGTAGTTATGCATAAGGAAAGTAAAGTTAACTTCATCTTGTTTGAAATTCAACCTCGAAAGTTAAGAGGAAATACATACATTCATATTATTACATACGTTATATATGTAAATTGGTATAATTTAGAAATATAAGAAAACATTGTAATTGACATATTGGAAATAACATAAAATAGATAAATATTACATTGAATATAACTGTGGAAAGTATGTACATTATATTCACATAATTTCTTAAGCTTTCCAATAATTTCGTTTTTCAACTTAATATCCACTTTCACTATGCAATTTATATTTTATTTTTTATTTTGAATATAATTTATGTATTTACTGAATTAATAATGCAATTATTAATACACTATAAATATAGTAATCCTTCAATTAAGTTTTAGTAAATAATTTATGTTCCAAGTAATCCTTTTCTTATAACACGTTCTTCATCGTGCGAGAATTAAAATTCTACTAAATTATCAATAACCATTAATGAAATGTCAGAAAACAAACAATAAGAATCTTACTCGTCTGTAGATTTAACATTCGTAAATGGGAATTCTGTATTCAAGTTACAAAAATTGCAGAGAATATCTAATTAGTTATTTTATGAAAAATACAAAGATGAATATATTGTTGTTATAGTAAAAATTCGCTGTAAACTTTCATAAGATTATTTGATATCGTTGGTTAAATAGTATATGCTTGGAAATTGTTAAATTACATAAATAAATAACAATGTTTATTCATTCTTAAAAGTATATTTCATTTGAAACTCTTGCGTAAATAAAATTAATTTTAAATGAAAAATACAAAATTACGCTATTACTATAATTAATAGTTATTCATCTATATCAATGAGTTATTGTTATCGTATCAGTCAATCACGTGTAATATATTAAATATATATGTAACTGGTAAAAAATTGAGTTCATTAAAGCTTCGAAAATTTCTTGTCATTGTAAAAGATTACGCAATGGTAGTTCGTATTTTTTTTTTTTTAGTACAATTCTCTTCTTGCTCCAGGAATGAGAAAGGAAAAGATAAAAAAACCGGGTCCTGCCTGCAGGCGATTTCACCGATACTTTTCGAAAGAGCTTTCGCGAACAGCGGATGGATATTTATCAATCGATCGGTAATTTGGATCGATGATCACGGAACTTTGTGTTCTGTACGGGTGGAATATGTAAGCAAAGTTATGACGTATATTAAAAGGCACTTTCCAAATTGTTTATGGCGATGTATGCAGGAATTCATTAATCCTTTCCAGGAAATTCTTGCTTTTGGAATATATTTTTTTATTTATACTTTCAATAATTAATGGTACTATATAAATGTCTTTGCATCGACAAAATGTTACCATTATGTCTTGTCTTATTATAAATTATCAAATAATTTAATAAATGTAAAGTATACAGTTACATTGGTATATTTAGTAAGATAGAAAACATTTTTGCTTTTTTTTCTATATTTCAACTAATGAATACTTCTGTCATTTACTGCGACTATAAATTTATTTATATTTATAGGTTCGTATTCAGTTGTTTTGCGGATATTATCAAACAAGTAAGGAAAATAAGATAAGTTTAACTATGCAAGCGATTCACGCGATATTATACATTTATAATTATTGAACAATTAATAAAGAAAATATAAGTCTCCTAAATAAAATCATATACAAACAAAGATAATTATTAAATGTCTCTTAACATTAAAATAACTGAAGGAAGGCCTTATCGAAAAGAGATATTTATTATGTAACACTCTAATACTACGATATTTTATTTGTTTTGATCAATTTTTCTTTAATATTATTTTAACGTTAAATAAAGGCCAAGGCATTTCTATACATTTCTATATCGACTACCAAAACATTCGATAACATTAAAATGGTAAAAATAATACAAGTAATCGTCGCAATATAATACATATGGTAGAATATTTATAATTTCTAGTAGGGTAATAAAAGAATAAAAGTCGTGACAATACGAGTCAATTGTATTATATTATGTACTTTCAATACTTGATATAAAATGTGCAAAAGCCATAGAAATAAGTTTTCTAATTATATTACGGAGTACATTTTTAAAGATTCACTATGTGATTTTCTTTGTAATAAATGTACAACTAACAAACTATAATTCCGCTTTAAGACAGCTTAGAGGAAAACTTCATTAGCTGAAAAAGTATTTACTCCAAGATAATAAATGCCCAAATAATTGAGTTTTCATGAAAAATAAAAGGTTACTGAATCTTCTGAAAGATTTACTTATGGAATGCCGTAGGTAGACGTGTATTATAACCCGCATGGAAAATGCGCTGAATTTTATTTAAGGATTACATATTAAAGTAGCTAAAACCTGTATAAAAGATACCAAAAAATTGTGATATAGAAAATATTTAAAAATTTGAACAGAATAGTACCCAAAACTAACTTGTTCAGAAGTATTTACATCTACAAATATTCTCTGCCACATTGAAGTATCTGTCTTTAATATTTGTACTATCTATAATTCGTATTTCTTTTTCTGGTATTATTTTCTGGTATTATTTTCTAGGCATGAAAAATATATTTCTTATTCTACTTACAGTTTAAATTTTGCTAAAATATCTCTATAGAAAACGTTGAAATCGTGAGAATGCTGGAATTCCAAAATTTATATGTGATTGGAATGTACTAATTTTAAGATATAAATTTAAATATGTTTAATTAATTATTTATATAATTGTTTCAATTTTACACGTTGAATCTTATTTACATAGAAAATACCAGACAATGTCATTTAAAACATTAAATTATCTTTAGGAAATAAGCTTTCCTTACTGTATTTCATTCATAAATGTTTAAAATGAACTACATATGCCTAATTTATTGTATTATAAAAAATGTAAATTGTACTATATAAATATACATAGTATCGCATGCGTCATAGTGAAACATACACAAGTGTCCTTAATTTCGAAGACGTATATTAATTATTTTGGCACTATCATAAACATTAACTAGCGAAATTTGGAAAACCGTGAGCGTCGTTCCCAAGCTGAAACACGCAGCCATACAATTACGTATTGGAATCGGCGAACGGTGTTCGTACGAAACGAGATGGAAAGTGAACTTCTGCTGAGACAACCGGCCAAATAATAATATTCTACTTATACGAATAAGTGGTTTGAAGGAGAATACACAACGAGACAAGGTTGTCGCCCCGGTTGATTGAATTTTCGGCAGCAGCCGAAGGATCGATTTTGCGGCATAATTTGTAATGAGCCGTAGTCACGTTTTCGGGAGAGACGAGCGAGTTGGCGTCGTCGATGCAATTCCGCGCGAGAGTGTCCACTTGTTTTTACCAGCAGGACCAGGCAGGCCTGTTCGCTGGATGGTGTATCATTATGGATTCGCGTGCGCTGCCCCCCGGTCATTCTCGTCTCATCTTGAGCAGGTTTTCCTCTTCTTCTATCCGCCAGAACCGCCACCCTACCTCGTCACTTCCTGTGCGAGCGTGTGCGTGCGCGCACGCGTACACGGACCGACGAATCTCCTCTTTTTTCGCCGCTCACGGAGAATTGACCTAACGTCCACCGAGAATCCAGTCAGGTATCAAACACCATCTGATCATACGAGAACTTTGCAAACCCATTCAAGAACGGGCCACCATGTCACACTTTCGTTTGGAATACCGTAAAATGAGGTGAATACCAATAGTTGATACATTTTACATACATTACACATAAAAGTAAATAATTTATTAAAAGTTATTCGACAGATACCATCTTTAGAAAATCTTTATACAAAATTTGTAATGAAGTTGGATGTAGATATTTTATTTGATCTTTAGGCATATAAGTGTTATTTATTTTATACATCTTGTATACTTAACAAGCTTTATACGCTTTATTAAGAATGTGCAAAAATGTATTGTATAAAGCATGATATAATAAAAAATATATTAATATAGATTCACAACACTTATAAAATTCAATACTAGTTACTATAAACTACAAGTACACACGTGTGTGTACACATATCGCGTATGTTGCCAAATAACTGTTATTAACCAATTCGCCATAATTATTAAATAATTTCAAAAAAATGAATGAGTTAATAATAAGTATTATAGGAAATAGTGAGTATATATAATTTTGAAGAGAAAATTTTGTTATAAGCCGGGCGAAGTTATAGAAAAATTGACAGAAGTCATTGGAGTAAATTAAATATTAGATTTTAAATATCAAGATATAAATTAATTTTATTACATTAAACACTGACATTATTAATATAGTATACTTTTAATGTACATATTTACTACAATAAAGAAAATATTTCATATTCTTTGCACATTTTAGTATATTTATATATTTCTGCGTATGTTGATACGTTATATTTTCATATTTCACGTATTTTACATTTTAATATATTTGAAATGTGTAAATATTCACAGTTTAATTAGCTATTTTTATATCTCCTTTAGATAAAACAAAATTGCACATTTCTATATCAAAACAAAAGGGACAAATTTACGCTGAACGTGAATTTTGTTTATATCAGCAGTTGAAGGTTTTACTGTAAACCGAAAAACTGTAGCAGCAAGTGCAGTTCTTGAGAACCAGAATTACGAATACCGGTTTTATCATCAAAAAGAGTGATGAGAGTTTCTATAATTGATTTGTAAAAATCAATACATTTTCGATATCATAGAATGTGTACAATTATTGCTAAGTTTTTGCAAGACTAAATTCACCTAAAAACTTCAGACAAAGATTAAAACATTGAACACTGATATATTCTTTAACCGAAATTACTTTCTGCAGTGATTTCATGATCTTTCGTTCTCTGTTGGATAAAGTTCCATATTTGACGTTAAAAAATATTTTTTCTCAAAACATTCTGTCACTCAAAATATAACTATATGATATACCGTCAACTGTTTCTATTCTCTCCATAAGATATATTAATATACCTAATAGCTATTTTTGTTGTAATAAGTATCTTGTTTCATTTTTAAATGCAAAGATAAATTAGAAAAGGGATGGTATTAAAACCTAATAAAATCAAAATTAAAACATAACAAAGTCAACCAAAAATCAGGTTTTGGCATCCACAATACAATTTTGTTTTTTAATTGATATATGTATATGAATAATTTGTATAGGAAAAATTATTTTTTGTAGAAAAGAGATTTGTTCACTCTTCGCATTTTACATTTTGGACGAATAAATGAATTTGCAATGAATGAATAACACGGGAGGCAATTGTCGAAATTAGATCCATCGATGCATTTTCTTTTGAATAATTTTTTTTATTTTCCACTCATTCAATTCGTCACATTGTAATGACAAACGCGATACGCAAGATGTAACCTATAACGAAGCTTTTAACACTAAATAGAACTCGATATGTTTATTGTGATGAATTTAATTTCCTTTCCATTTACTGCTGGTAAATTTCAGATGAACTGTGCGATAATAATCAGGAACGTGTAACGCGAGAAGCAATTACTGAAAGTAGATCGACGAAACGGCTTGTTTCAAATAATTACACCATCTCTGGTAGAATGTTATTTCTCGGTTCGTGTATTCGACCTCGACCATTCAAGGTGTTATGTGAATTTCGATGTAGCTTTTAATCAACTTTCCGTAATTTGACTCCTAATGAGATCTTGTTGTCAATTTTTTAAGTACACATAGTTTGAGTATACATAAAGTATTAAAAGTAATACACGTATTAAATTTTCGTTTCTCTCATTCTTTCGTTTTTTGAAATAAGATGTAACTTTATATATGTGCGAATAACATGATATAACTACCTATAATTATCGGAAGGAAATGAAGGATCAAATCGTTTGTTTTATGTAACCACTTTTCCTCTCTTTCTTCTTTTATTGAACCTAAAAGGAAACAAACTCCTCAAGAAGAATTATTTTAGCTTTATATTAGCTTTCGCATAAGTTCTTACATTATAATTTACTATTTCTCAATATACATGAGGTTTTAAGCTCCAATTGTAGAAAATTTCAAAGAAATTACATCACTTAAGAAGCCGGTAAGTATACATGAGAACACGTTTCAATATCTGTGTTTCAATATCTGGTTCATAAAGTAAAAAGCTCGTGTTCACTGGCGCGTACAGTTTATGTTTCCTTCAATTTTTTAATAGATTAATCCTATGGGTATTAAACAAAAAACGTTACGTTTTGCATCACTTGTAATTTCAATACGTAAAGAAGATGCAGGAAAACATTGGAACGATCTTATCAGCGATTAATGCGTAGGCACCATTATATTGTAGTGGAAAATTTATCTCTGTGCTTTAATTCCTTGTACTATTATTATTGCTTCAAATCAAGTTTAAATCTGAACATATTTTCAAAAAATGAAATGTATTAAATTTTGACTGAATGATTGTAACTCGAAGAAAAAGAATCCGAAACAAGACTTATCGTAAAAAGAAAAAGTGATTTTATCTGAATCCGCGAATAATAGGTTCTTTCTGAAAAGAGTGGGATCGGCGGAGGAACGGCAGACGTAAGGTACCAAATTCAAAAGGCTCGTTTGGATAGAAAATAATGGGGTACTGTTCCATTCTTTTACGTAGCTTTATTTATTAAATTCACCGTTGTGTTCTTGTCTGGCTAGACGAAAATCACGACGATTGGTTGATCCTTTTTTAACCGAAGATCTTCAACCTCGATAATTCCTGTATGATCTACGGAGTCGTCGATCTTCCTTTACAGTTTACAGACTACTTTCTGTTTCTGTCGTTGATTCAAAACTTAATCTCTCCGAAAGTTTGTGGATCAATCTTAGAAATGATAGATCATTTAATCGTGGCTGTTATCAAAGTATCGCATTGTCGCTCCTGATATATTTGTAACTACTTATTTAAATATACGAGTATGTATATGTCTTAGCCCATATCAGCACTAGTAAATTATACATGTGTAAATATTTATATCGTAATTTTGTCTACTTACTTCCTCTGTTGATTTATTACTTACGATTTAGCATGAAATGTATTCCTTAACTGTATATCTTTATGCATTTATGCAGAATTTAAAAATATAGCAATGCACAGAACGTATATATTATTCAAAAGCGCATAAAATATTCAAAGCATAGTAGATGTTCGTTGTAGCTTTTAATAAATAAAATGAGTCTATATAAGTTCGATTTCTTGAATTATCGCCTGTAATTCATCTTATTTTGCAATTTAAACGATTCAACTGTATCGTAACAAAACAGCTTGAATGAATGTAGGAGTCTGGTTTTGTTAATATAAAATGAATATATTATTATGTAAATAATATAAGTTGTTAATATAAAATTTGTTATTTTTGCATGAAAGCGGAAAAGAATCTAACAAAGTGTCTGCCGTTAATTAATTTATACGTCAACGAAAACTGATACAAATAACTTGTGCGAGTATACACTTAGTAACAGTCTGAGTAGCAGAATTAATCTTGAGAAACAATAGAAGAACAATGTGGAAGACAAATTTTCCTTTCCATTCGCTGGCAGCCCTCAAATAGCGCTATACTCGGGTAGGAAGCACA
The DNA here is from genome assembly GCF_905332965.1 of Bombus pascuorum. Taxonomy (NCBI): domain Eukaryota; kingdom Metazoa; phylum Arthropoda; class Insecta; order Hymenoptera; family Apidae; genus Bombus; species Bombus pascuorum. The sequence continues at coordinate 14,668,205 of NC_083490.1, read as the reverse complement.
TGAACATAGCGAAGATCCCTTTCAGTGATAAATCGAACACACTTTCAGTATGTACGCTGAGGAAAGATGAGTGTAGGCCCAACCAATAGGGTTCCAACAACACCATCTTGATAATAATACCCTGCTGTTAAACAATTTAACAACGAATTTGTCTTCGGGGAACATACTGGTCAGCTAGCCACTATTTTTCAATTGTTAGGTAGTACCTAGTTTTTCTAACGAAAATAATGTTGAAAGAAAAAACTTTCTTTTAAAAAATGTAAAGTAGTCCATTTGTGTTTTATTAGTAATCGTTATGTTATTTTTTTATTTATTATATTATTTTGAGCATTATTTAAAATGATACAACTTTTATCTGACATTGTTCCATTACAACATTTTGATAAAGCTATTATTGTAAAATTAATTATAACTAATTATTGTAAAGTAAGTAAAACTTTCATACCTTTCTGTGAATAGTATTGAAACTTGCTTTGTTATAAAATATTTGTATTAAATATACGTTTGAATTGTCTCATATGCTATTGTAAAATGTATTATCTAAATGTTTGGCACGTGGAATTATAATTTCAGTTTGCGATTATTAGTTAGATGTATTTTATTATGTTTTATTTATTTAGTACTTAGTATTTATTATATTTTAAAGGACATCTAATAAGTTAATACAAATTTTAATAATATAAACTGTATATTTTATTTTAAAATTAGATTAAAATTTATTATATTCAAGATAAACTTCGTATTCATGTGTGGGAATAGAACAATCCTAAATCAACATTCATGTTTGAGGGAATTGAAATGTGTATTGATATATCTATACTTAGTACAGCATTTGCATACATGTAGTTGACTTTTATTTATTCATAAGTTGTTTTAAACCAGATATAATTTATGTATCAAATACAGCATGGAGTAACATTATGTTGCTTTTTCTGTTTCTTGAAAAAATCGCCACTTGTGACCAAATGTTGTTCCAACATGGATAAAATATTTGTATAAGTTGTTTAGTAAAGATATCTTGAAACATGTCGTAAGAAGAAGCTAAAAGTTGCTTCAGTGAAGATGAGAAATACTATCTTCACTTTTGTTGTATTCATTGATATGTTTAACTGAACCCATTTGTAATCAGAAGCATTCATGTCTTTGGGTAATCCTCAGATAAGGCCTCTTTGGTCACTAGCGGCCATCGTCACTGTCCTTAATGGAATTGATTTGTATATATAGCCAAACAACTATATATTCGTGCCATTAAACCATATAAATTGAAAAAGAACAATGTTTAGTTTACGGAAACATCAGAATCGCTCGATGGTTTGATTTATTTATAAGACATATAACTGTATTAATCTTTTAATATTTTGTTAGAAAAATAAGAAGAGTATTAAATAACTTTATATTTTAAATAATATACTTTATATACTTTATATAATATATTTTATATAATAAGAAATTAAATAACTAAATAAATAAGTTAGAAATATTTAATTGATTTTGCATTTTGAGTTGCTCACTAAATAAATTGAAGTGAATAACTGACATTGTTATTTCCTATTATTTCACGGGATTACTTAAACGGAATAAAAGATAAGTAGATAATAAAATAAAGAATATAAAACCTTTCTGTTTAAAGCGTAATATACGTTATTAGTTAATATAATATAAGTATGTTAACAAATAAACAAATATATCGATTCTGATCTCAAATATTATATAAAAATATTTACATTAAAAAATTCTAATATAAGAAAAAGGTGTACAAAAGTGTACCCAACGCCTGTGACATAGGCACGTCCGTTTCTCTGGTGTATAGCGGTGCAATCATCATTCTGGCGTCGATAACTTTCTACAAGTTTGAAGCAAATGTTGCCCAAACCAGTTTTTACGCGAAATAAAATTTATTATGATCAAGTGATATTATCGCTCTGTCTATATATTATCCTTTCTTTTCTTAACTCCTCACAGTATCGTGATCTGTGACTGCATGTATTACAATTAACATACGAGTATCGATATAGTTGTCTTATGAAAACACGTAAACGTTAGATAAAATAGCAATGCCTCGTATGTAGCAGTGTGATATTATTAATTTAATTATTTTATTATTAATTTTATTATTAATTTCAGCCTGTTTATGTTATTAGTATTATTAGGCAAATTGTTTCAAAATAATAACCTAAAATTACTCAAAAAATTGGACGAGACATTGTCTCGTAGAAGGCTAACAAATTGTATAGAATTATAATTTCATTTAAAGAGTAGAATATACAATGAGATATAAAAATACTATAAATTTATTATAAATGCAACAAACAGCTATTAATTTGATAATTTAGCGAAGTAAAACATTAGAAATATATTGCTAACGCAATAAATAGCTATTAATTACAAAATATATAACAATACAATTACAAATTTGGTCATTAGGGTAGAAATAATCAAGAATTAATGACATTAACATGATTTAGAATATCAAAAATTCACTATGATGGAAGTTTTATAAATTAACACTATCTAGAAGTGCATATGGCAGAAATCATGGAGACCGCAAACAGGACATCGTATTAACAACAATAAGGTAATGATAATAATGGCAGCTTATTAAACGTAGAATATAGTAAAAGAAAAATTGTGTAAGTAAAGTAATTTCAACGATTTCTCGGGAAGGCCACAATTCCCCGAGGCATCTGCATATCGTGCAGGTCGCAGGAGCAATTCAAACGATTATTTCGGTGCCACGTGCCTCGGACCTCTTCGTCGTATGGTTGTTCCTCTTCGTCGGCCGTTCGTTCTCGTTATCGGACCGGTGGACAAGGATGGCTGGACTTCACACGTGATACGTGAAACAAGGACAAAAGTACGAGATGCACCTGTCTGTCGCGAAGGCAAGGTGCCAGGCCGAAGGCAACACTCGCTCGCGCCAACCGCGATAGCGAGCTAATGAGCCACAGCGAAACCGCTATACGTTTTCTGCCAGCACCGACTTATGTATGCGGCGTACTTTAGGCACCACGATGGATTGGCACACCATCGAGATAAAGACGGAAACCGCGAAAGTGATCCTCCAGTTTTATCTTTTTTAATTACGAGTGGCCAATGGGTAGGAGCGAACAAGAAGACCAGAGACTGGGTAGTTCGTTTTCTCGGTTTTTATCCATAATGGCTTAACAGCCAAACCTGCTATTAACTGAGGTAAGTTCTCACAATATTGGTCTTTAATTGTCCCGTGGACTGCCGCAATTATCGGGCAAACGTGCTGATTTAGGTAAATGCCGTGGGTTAAAGAACGAATTAAAGTTATTGGATTTTCGTTAATACGGCCGATTTTTAATTTCGAGGAATTTCATGCCTTGACGCTTTAATACGATGAAGATATAAATTGCGAATTCCTGCGTATGCTCTTTTTAAATGTTTCCAATTGATTTTCATCCCTTTTTTTACATATTTCGAAATGAATATGAATTCTTAAAATCCATTGTGATTAAGTATATAATGAATTTCTTCACTACTTAAGTAACATAAATCGGGTTTCGAAGCAACAACGGAGTTATATTATCTATAATTTATTTTAATTTACGAGTTTTCAATTTTAGGCTTTATTATTACATCAAAAAGTTACTTTATTCAGTAGAAATGTTTATCGGATATGTAGCTTGCTAGCTATCAAATTTAATTCTTAATGATCATAGCCAATGCTTGTCCATCAATCATCATGATGCATTTGAATTATGTAACCTGTTTATTTTCTCCTCTCGTTATCTTCAATCGTCGTTTATTTCATTATTAACGTTGATTGATTGAGAAATACGTCATGCTAACCTTTATTATGAATGATCTAGCGCAATAGAAGGATTTAATTATAATGGAATGTAATGGCTCTAATATCACATCCTGTCATTTTCGGCAAATAACAAGCAGCTCATGTCATGAATCACCCTTTTATATATTGAAATTGCATAGCATTATATCTGAAGAAATGAGATTACTTGTATCTTCAGGACAAACGCTATTGTTATTTCTCTGAATCCTAATTCCTTTATGCCTTTATGAGCTTATCATTATCTGTTATTTGACATGTTGTGTTAGTATGACAACTTTTTAAATTAATAAAAGACTGCAACAATGTTTTGCCAGATCTTTCATTCCGATCTTTTTTTATCAGATGTTTTGAGTCATTAATATATATTAGCGATTGTAGTATGAAGGCAAAATCGCATCCGTTGCAATTACATAATATAAGAATCTTTAAAATGGAACCATTAAAAGACTCTGCATGTACCAGCTTACAGAGTCCATATGAAAATCAAATTACAATTTTGAAGGGATTATTTGACAGGACTGCAATCTTGTTATGAAAATCAAGCAGAAAGCAAGTTATTTAATTTTTTTAAAAAATTATTTTAAGGCAGTACAAACAATTAAAAACGCCAGAACTACCTACAGCTTTGTACCTTCGTATCAATATAATTATCCTTACCATGTCTCATTACACCGCTAGAGAAAAGTTCTTCAAAAAGTTTTTACACACCTAATATATTCATAAAAAGTTTGTATAAGTGTTTAAATAGTTGTCTGAGACACTATATAATATTATGTTATATTAATTATTATATTGCAATATAATATATAATATAATTATAATATTAAATATAAACTCTTATGTACAATTTCATATGGTAATAATGAAATACCTTCCTCATCAAACTGACAGCTTCATTTAACATTCATTAAAAATTAAGAGTCGACCATTTCTAAAAAATCTACTGCATCTGGCTACAACTGACAAAACTCCGATCAGTTTTTATTGTCGGAAGTATATGTAGTATTATATTGTATGGTGCGAAACGATGGAATTAAGTCATCGGTATTAAATTCCTGCTGAAATCCCAGGCAATCATGCACGGCACGAGAGTACGAATTTACCTGTGCCGTAATAACAATCATCGACCTTAAGAAGCCGGTAAGTATGAACGCAGCCTGATATTGGGGTAATTCACAAGCGGATTGCTGTATCGAACAACGATTCCCTCTAAATCGAGCGTCTTTTCATACTTAGTGATTCAACTATTACAAATTAGTAAATTCTTTTGCAAGACAATACCGAATGTAGTAAAACGGGCGAAGTTTAGCAAGTAAACTTTACAAATTACAAGTTACCCGATTGCCTTATTTGACACGAAATCGTAAAAACTGTACGTACAATAGAAGTCTGTGTTTGTTACCTGTTAACTAGGGATTCAACATTAATTAATCCAAATATTAAAGATTAAATCTTCCTTAAAAATATCACTATGGCTTCTTTAATTTTTTTGGGAAGCTGAGATTTGCCGTTAATTACGGCGGAACTCGGGTGGGGTTGACACGAGAATAATGGGTGGACAAGAACGATCATCCATGAAAAAAGAAACCAATAGTGGAACGAGGAGGAAAGAGGAGGAAGAAAGAAGTTGGAGAAGCGACGGTTTTCATGAAGAGGTCGTGCACCTGCTGTTCGCACGCCACCGACTTCGTTCTTCTTCCTTCTTTCTGCCTTATCCCACCCTTCATCTTCCTCTGTACGTTCGCCCCGTGCACGTGCTACCACAGTCACTTTCGTCCATCCTTTCCTCCTTCCCGTAAGAGAAAAACCAAACAAGTGGTAGGAGATCCGGATTAATCTACGATGTCGCATCGTTTAGGGCAATAAACGAGTGGAACGAGTCGCCGTATAGAACTGCTACTATGTTGACTCTGATTGAACTTAGAGTTCTTTCGGTGATGTTTCATTCACCTTAATTGACTCTTCGAAGATTAGCAGTGTCTCGGTCATCGGTTCAACTTCCCTTTTTACTTCGTTACTTGTTTTTCTCACAGTTAAGCGGGTCATTCAATTCGTTTTTACCTTAAAACACGCGAACATTTTTATGAACGAAATATTTCGGCATTTTTGTATTGTACAAAATGTACGTAATAAAAATTTGATACAAACAAAATATTCTGAATATTCCTAAATATGTTTCAAAATATCGTATGATTTTATAATTATGCCAAAATCCAAGAAATTTCTGGTTAAGCAATTTTGAACAAATCTTCTTTTGTGCAAGAAGATACATATGAATTATTTATCTATTTAATATTCTTTCATTTGATAAATTTGTAAAAGAATGTATGTTAAACCAACTAATGTAATAATTAATTAATTGATTAAATATTTCACCATTGAACTTTCATACACGCGTTAAGAAGAAGAGCGTACCAATATGTGATATAGTTATTGAATCTTTCAGGTATCCTGTAATCAATAACCATTGAAGCAAAACCTATTATTAATAGATACTATAAACATAATCTTTTATAATAACGAAATATCAATTTCGATCACGTTTGTAGAGACTGGTGTCAGTGAAGGATGCGAGCGAGGAAGAAAGTAGAATGTTGCAAAGTAGGGAGCCGAACGATTAAAGAAAGGGAAGGAGAGGCAGGGCGCGTGCCGTGCTTATTAACTTTTTTCCTTTCTGACGTATATATTGGGTCTTTTTATTCGTTTGTCTCCTTTTATCAACGCTTTCGCAACGCTTTTTCGAAAGGAGAGAAGACAAGTTGGGTAAATTCGTTTTCTTGCAGGTCGACGCATCCGACCGTTGGAATTCTTGTTACAAGGACGTTTAATGAAAATTTATATTATCTTATAAAACGTATGTGTAGCAGTTGAAACGACTAAATGGTTTTGTTCGTTCGACCACGAACGTTCAGCAAACTTAATAAGGTACGTTAATAATTCGATTTGTTTATTTTTGCTCCGTTTCTTTTTATGGGATGTACGGTTGATTGTATACAAGTGTTTTCTGTTCTTACGTAAACTTTCTACCTTGCACTGCTTCACCAGAGAAATTCACTTCTATCTGAAGCAAAAATTTCACCTCCTCCTGTTTTATGACTGTTACGTTATACATTAAAGTTTATGTTTCGCATCTCACCTTGTAATAGGTATTCTACGTTCTATATTTTATATTACGTGCTTCATACAGCGTTAAATAATTGCAGAGTTTCGGCCGGTATTCCATGCACTCAATACTTTTTTTATGAATCCATACTCATATATTCAGATATAGCATATATTTAAACCACACGCATTTATGTCCGTATGACTTAACAGTTATGCCTCTCCATTGAAGTATCTTTAAACAGAAAAAATAGAAATTCGTACTACATAGTTATCACCTTCGAAACTCGATGTTTTATCTTTTTTCTGATAACTTCACTGGATTCCACAATTTTTGCAGCTTTTATATAGTCGTGCTTTATATAGCACGCGTGAAAGAGATATTAAGCCTTGTACTCTACCGTGCAGTGAAACTTTTACAGTGAAACATTTTGCAACCAAGATTCGTGTTTCGAAAAAAAACATTACTAATGTCTATACATTCATTTATACAGTTTCCTTGTTCGCTCTTCCATTTCGCGTTAATTACTGCTTCCTCGATTTATATTATATTGCAAGATTATGGTATTTTTTCATACCGCTTATTTTTGAAGTTTTCTTTGCCCGTGATTGCACGAAAATTGAGCGGAGAAATTAATTTATTTTAATTAATTCGCGAATGAAACGGAATTTCTATTGAAAATTCTTGGAGATATCCAAACTTCGAAAAAATGCGCGACAGCGTAGATAGTAAAAATAAGATATAAATAAAATAGGACTGCTCGCTTTGCTATATTGTATTTACTTACCCGCGTTGTTGCCCACCATGTTTATCATTATTCGCAGTACACACGCTTATTTTTCTTCATTTAGTTCGGTTCTTTCAGCGGGTAGTTGTCTCCCTCTTCGTTCCTCTGCTTTTCCTACTCTGTGTACGTACGTGCGCGCGCGCCTGCGGACTTTTTTCATGTTTTTATGCACTGCTCGTTTTTCCCTTCCGAAATATAATTGGCGGTGCGATGCACCTGTCTTCCCCTCTCTCTCAACCCCCCGCCCCCCGCCCCCCTTTCGACCGTCTTCTGACCACTTCTTGTACTGCAACTTCTCTCCAGTTTATCCCATGATACCGACTTCCACGTATTCTGGCGCGTGCCACACTTACTCGAAATACGCTTCACAAGGTTGTACAATGCGTGGAGGCACGCTAACAGAAAATTAACATGATAGAAAAACCTCGAAAGAGTCATTATGACCGCGGTCTCGATCAATACCGATGCTTCTACTAATTATGTTAATCTTTTATCACATTAAAATCACACGATTCTACAAATTTAAAAAAGGCTTTATCGAACGAGGTTAAGCTGAATCACATATTCCTGTTCACATGATATTGTTTATACATTTTATTATAAGGTCTACAGTGTGAAACGATCGTTTATTGGTTTTATTGGTTTTATCACGTTTACATTGCCGAGCAAATTACTTCTTATTTTTATAGTGATTAATTTATGATTTTAATTTGGGTATATGCAGTCTTGAAGAATCTCGCATACGTTCTTCTGGATTAAATCGAATTTCATTCGTTTGTGATTATAACGTTGGATACTACTGAAGTAATAATATTAAGCTTCAAATTGAAGTTGCCAAGAATAATTGAATTGAAATAAAGACACAAAGGTATCGAATTGGAAGTATTTTGGTAGAAACGTTCTAACGCGTTATAGTACCTATAAAAATTTAATAAAGTAAGGAATTTCATGAACTATGCAGTTCACACATACAATCATAAACTAATTCTCCTGATAATTTCCTAATAATTAAACATCAAACAATTTTTTAAACCTCTATTTAATTATCTAGACACTGTTGCATAATTAAATTAGTTACTAAATAATGTTAGTGGTGAAATTTGACAAATTACACATTAAAAGTTACTTATAAAAATAAAGTTTCTTACATAATAACAAATAAACTATACAAATTACAAGTTAGCTGAGTGTCCTATTTAACATGAAATTGGAAGAATTCTTTATGCATTAGAATCAACATTGAAGCCTTTAACTTGCAACCTGTTACTTGTCGATTCACTAAGATTATTAGTTCATAACATATTGTACAGAAGGTATCTTCTCAGACAGTACTTTTTCACTATAAGATTAATCAACCATTAGAAAAGTTTTATTGAAGCTTTCATTTACTTGAAAAGGATTACATTAAAATTAACTTAAAGGATTAAGTTTAAAGGATTGCATTAAAAAGAGACATAATACATTAACGACATAATACATTAAAAGTAATGGAGATGTTAATATTCCACAAAAATAAAGTTCAAAAATTTGTAACTTGTTAACTTAAAAATTTGTTAAATAGAATCTTACTACTTTTCAAATTATGCTTATTTCGAGTTTTGATGCAAAGAACAAACGATGTATTCGCCTGAAATTTATATACCTTCGTCCAAATTAACTAGTATCTGACTTGGCAACACAGTTAAAGTTTTACTACTTAATAGAATTTGTGCGCGATAGCTTTCAAGAAATGAAATCAGAGGCAAAGAAAAGAGAAACGTACGAATATAAATTGTTATTTTATGTTACAATAAAATCCGGACAGCAGCGATATCGACTTTTGGACGATTGAAAATTTTTATGCCAACGGACAGCTGGACGTTTAAAATTGCAACCAGTTCAAATAAGGAAAGTAAAATTGATACCCGTAATCTTGTTTCTCAACACTCGATTCTCTCGTAAGATTGGTGGCTAAACTTGACAAATCGCGGCCGAAGAATATCTCGACGGCAACGGAAGTTGATTCAGCTAAGCAAGCATCGTCCTTGCGGATTAGATCGAATGAAAGGAACGAATCGACCTGCGCGAACTTCTTCGATCCCGTCCTCCCGCCCCAGTAAATCTCAAATTCAAACATATGCTTCAGAGCTCGTTTGGTAAATAACGAGGTCGATATATTATTCTGTAGCAATGATTAATTATTTGAATACTTATTATAAAAAATATATAAAGTATTTTGAAGTTTTATTAGCACTATAATGAAATACGACTGCAATGACTAAATTTTTTAGTAAAGATTGAAACTAGTTCAACAATGTATATAGGAGTTATAATTATTGCACATGTGAATAGACTTTTTAGAGGTCACAGAAGCATTTGAACAGATAATAATTCATTATAAGATTGTAGTAAACTTCAATATGTTTTTGTAAGACAACCTGTATCTCTAGTTCTAAAATGACTATTCATATCATATTACATTCTATATTAATAAACATTATTTTATATTATTAATATTCATATCATAAATTACTTCTATGATCTTTACGAAATGTATGCACTTTTACATTTTACAGCATTTTTCAAACTTTATCGATATAATGATGGTAGTTGTACCTTATTATAGTGCTGACTAATTTGAAATTTAAGCATCATCTACTATCCCTAGTATATCACATATGTACGATATATCCACAACATTTTTCTATAATAATGTGCTTTGACCCTACCATCAATTTCCTTATAGCGCTTACGGTATCAATCGAATGACAGCCGAATTGAACAATATTTTCTTCTTTTCCTTCGAAACAGAGAAAAGAGAAACGCCGAAGGGAGTTCAGAACGGGCATCGGCCTCGTAGAGGGTTCCTCTTCTCCTTCGAGGGAACTTCTTTGAACAGACGGATTCGAGACGACCCCCGTGCTATGAAGAACGAACCGCTACTTCCAGTAGTTTTCTCCTCTTTTTCTGCCAGCCTATCTTCTCTTTTTCCCTCGCTCTGTCGTTTCATTTTCTACCCTCAACGGCTCGTGCAGGATTTCTTTCATAGCGAAGTAGAAATCATTGGGTTCTTTTTTCCTTCAACCCGGCCTTATCCCCTCCCCCCTTCTTCCTCTTTTCGTTTCTATCACCCTTCGTCCCCCTCACTGGTTCCATAACTTGAAAGAGTATTCTTCCATGGTTTTTCCATAGAAGAACGTCGATCTATTCCGCCTCGTGTCAGATATGGAGATTTATTTTCACGATTGGGACGTCTTTCTCTTTCAGTTTCCCTGGTTCTTGGTCGCTCGTCGGATAGTGAGGGACGTGAGATTTTATTGTTCAGATTCGATCGTGTCATGCCGATATCCATTTCTTACGGGAAATCTCCTACCTTTCGTCGAATTTTGACAGCGAGATTTCGCTTTCTTTCATTCGGATGCTTAGTATACAATCTTTCTGATGTTTTCTGATACGAATATTTCCAGGACTGTTTGCACCCAATATCCGTACTTTGTATGTATTTACAGATATGTAGCACAAATGTCGGATGACAGTGAGAAAGCAAACAGAAGGATAAGAGCAATTAATGAAACTTAAACTTAACATAGTTTAATAAAGTTCATCATTGTGTAATGGTTTTTATTTAACAACTTTAATTAGCTCTAATTTATGAGCAAATTTTGTATTGTCTATTTTAAACATATACTCATGTTTAACCTTTTGAACTCTATAGCGCAGCTTACGATGCAATACGGAGAACCTTGCTAATTTCTATCGCGACTAACACAAAACAAGAGACTTAAATAGTTGTTTCAAAATACCTATAAAAATTCTTTCTTTTTATTTTTATTAATAATTACTTTTTTTATCGTGTATTACATTACTAAAAATAAAAAATAATTGGAAAATAAACATGACATTTGCCCATGGAACAAATTAATTTAGCAATTTTGAAACTATAATAATTCTCGAATGATTTCGCAGCATGTACATATACCTACTTTAACACTTTTTTGTAAAAGTCGGCAAATTACATGTATCAATTAACATGACCAAACATATCAGGTTTAGAATAAAGTTACAATGTATTTTTTATATGCGTCGACGCATGAGAACACATAAAATTAATTCCAGAGTATACTTCATTTTATATTATTTTCCTTTGCTTTGTGACATTTTTCTTATCTTTAATCATTTTAAAAACAAAACTTGCTTCTGTTGTGGAAGATTTTCTGTAAACAGTGTGTTACTAAATCCAATTAATTTGAGCAATAAAGAAATAACAATAAGAGAAAAATCGTACGGTAACTATAAAGTAAAACCACATTTGCTTATATATTCTTATTTTTTTTATACCTTGTACAAATTAGTATCGTATTACTCCATTTCACTTATTTATCTATTATGGACCTACTTATTCCTTCATGCGCAAAGTTGAACTTACTATTTTCAAGATAATTGTGGGTTCAATACATTTTGACAGAAGTAATATTCGCCACCAATTAGTATATCTTTCACTTGAATATAGGCCATCGAAAGGGAATTAAAATACTGAACTTAAAAATAGATGTAATAAATATGGTGAACGGTCATTGCTATTATTTTTAGTGATACGATCAACATAACATTCGGTTGAAGCAGACCGCAGGCCCTTTCCCATATCCACCACCAAAACCGTGAATTATATATGCGTGTGCACGTTCAAACGGCCGCCTGCATATAGTTATTTAATATTTCCATTAATTCAGTCCTGACACAGTCGAGCACATGTGTATTCCTTTTCTGATATGTTTACGATTTTACATTTTCTATTTTACATTTTAAAATGCAATTCGTAAATCTTATGAAGTATCTAACTCATAACGGATATTAATATTCAATGTACACAATGTTTTTATTCAGTTCAGAACATTATAAATGTGCTAAATCTATTTTATTGGATATTATTTATTTTAATTTATTGGATATTTGTGTGATAAGTAATAAAGAACCAATAATTTAGTACAGTCTCGTTCGTCAAATAAAGTGATAAATTATCGATATATCGTAGTTTGACATTTGTAAAATATTAAAGGCGCTATACTTCTCCGTCATTTTTGTCTCAATTGTACTTTTCTAAGGTTAAAGAATAGGATGAGCTTAAATAAAATATGAAAAAATTGTTATTAGTGTCTATGATCCACGTTTCAATTTTATGTCAGACATAGATCTCCTTAGAATATTAAAAACTTTATTTGTTTATGAACATAAAAGTAAAATTGGAACATATAAAATCGAAAGTGACAACAAGACTAAGTAAAAAATTAGCATAGGTACTTTCTGGTGCTATAATATAAAATTAATAAAATATAATATTTTACACATACTAATAAATTTATCATTACCAGACTTCATAATTCTTGTAAAATAAATCGTTTGATATTTACTAAATTAGAATAATTGAAATTTCGTGAATTCTATTTTGCATGAAAATACATATTATTCGATGAATAAAACTTATCACAATTACAAGTCTCGATATCAATATTTAATCCTAATGTCAATGTTATACATGGGCATATATGTACACATTAAATAAATTGATACAATCTGTCATATATTAAATAAAAAATCGAATAACACATTGAATCTTTACTTTGGTATTTCTCCTTTGAAAAATTTTTCATTTTCAATTTGTAAACTTTTTCTGATTATTAATTTGATAAACGAATAAAATTGATGTTTCTCTGACTTCGTGGTTACATTTGATATAAAATATTAAAATAAGATGATGCAAAAAGTAAAAACATGTCTCACAACGAAATGTAAGTACGTTACTCTACGAACGGAAAATAATTCATCGCGACAGGATATTTCATACTGGAAAGCAAGAGATACTGGAAATACATCATTTTGTATACACTTCACCTATACTTATACATACTCTATTGCACGTAAATAGCATATGTACCTACGTGTACAGACGGTTGTACTATTGAACAAACCATCAAGTCTGGACGAAAATAAAAAAGGAACAAGAAATCCTTTCAGTCGTATCGGCGCATAAAATGATAAATTAGATATGCATACGCGACTAATGCATACGCACGCAATATGCAGGCATATCTGGGCGAACCGGCATGGTATCGGCAAGGGCTAATCCCAATTTGCATCCCCGAACTTCGACTTGATCCAGAAACCTGACTGCTCCCCTGATTTTCGGCATTCAGGTGGCATATGTCGCCCCTACCAGAACTTACGGCCAAAACGTATGCCGATACGAGAACCGTGATCCGGCATAACTGCACTGATCTCATGTGGTGACACAGTGATCCTCAATCGAATTAACCGCGTTTTATCTTTCCTCGATATATTTTTTATTAAATGACGGTAACGTCAAGATACTTTCACACAAATTTAAAAAACGGGAGCAACAACAAAATTTCCAACTTTGCACTTTATTTCAATTTCAATTATCGTTTTTAATTATTTATCGAAACGCGTTTAAGACGATTATTCGCGTTTTATAAATTTTTCATCTGCTACGAATGCAATTTCGTCGCGTGTTTCCGTATAAAGTTGTTAGTTTACGAGTGTCTGGCATGCATGATTCCACCCAAAGGAGAATAACGCGTAGTCAATCAAAAAGTTCGATGCGGCATAAAGGAACTGCTATATTCAATTTACATAAAAATGCGGTTCTCAGCTAAATCTACGGGATTAGGGGTTATAATTCAGCGACGGTGAACAATGCCAAGCACGAACTGCATCGCTAATGACGGAGGAACGTTCGCAGGAGCGACGATCAGATTTCGTCGTGCAAAAATCATTTCACCTTGAATGGAGTATCATTAAGCAATCACGTAATGCCAGGATTTAAAAAATCACAGACATTTCTCTAACCGTTAATTGCTTGAAAACCACTGGCCTCGTGCGAACACGCATGTGCAGGCACTCGCCGAGATAAATGGAGGGTTGCGTGGCACCCCTGACGCACGAGCGTGTTAAACAGAGGAGGACAGACGCGGGGAAAGAAAGAAATATGAAGTAGAATAGAGAGAGCGAGAGTGAGAAAGAGAGTGAGTTGGTGGAAAAGGGGAGATAGAGTAAAAGAGTAAGGAGAACGGCGCTGGTGCGAACGCACGGGGTCGAAGACACAAAAGAATAACGTCGCATGCCACGGGGCTGAATCCACCCCTAAAATTCACTCTCCTGCGCTTCTCTCACGTGTGCAAGGTTGCCTTAACATTGCAATGCACGATTCTAGTCAGCGACTGCAAGTAGACATGCAGCGGAAAGAAAAGAAAGGAACTCGTTTACAGACAACTTATTGATTTTTCATATCGGTAGAATTGTTGGTGTGTTGGAAGTTTAAATTCCATTCGTCAAAGATACGTTCAAAATGTGACTTCGAGGTGTATCGATATCATTTGAGATAGATACAATGTTTGTTACATTAGGAAAATGTTATTGAATGTATTAACTTCATTATCAGCTTGTTAATAATATACAATTTGACTACAAACCTAGAATTTTTCTACAAAAAGATCTATTGCGCTATGAACTACTGCATCCTAGAAATAGTACAATTAAAAAAGAAGTATAATCTATTAAGTTATTTATTGTTTACTTTCAATTGCTGTGCAAATATCGCTATGTCTATCAAGTACTGAAATATTTCTTGACATTCTTCGACAAAAATATATAATATAAAAATAAAAAGAAGAAAGATGAATCTACTATAAGTATACATTACAAATACATATAAATAACCGCGAGATTACTGCAACAATCTCCAAACATTATAAAAATTTCTGATATAAATAAACCATTTTCTAATTGGATTTCGTCATAGCGACACTTAACTTCCGTAGAAATATAAAAGTTAACTAAAATGACTGGAATGGTCAACGATATGATAATATTAATCACCGCATCGCCGAAAATCCGCATACTATCAGAGGTGCGGCAATATCCGAAGATATATATAAAAAGCGAGACTCTACGACTCTACAAGTGGTTGTCAGCGAAGGAGAGAACCACTGTGCACGTGGCTGATGGGTGCACAGGGTGGTTGGATGAGTCTTGGGATATTTTTGGGGTGGGCAACAGGCAAGAGCACTCTACGTAGAGGGTGCCCCGGGCTTTTTTGGATCGGGTCGCTGCGCGTACGATTGAACGAAGGGAGACAGGAGGAGGGAAGCAGAGAAAGAAAGAGCGCGGCAAAGAGAAATGAGAGAGAAGGAAAGGCCAAAATCGAATGTGGCCAGGTTTGGTGGAAGGGGGGGGGGAATGGAAGAGGGCAGAAACCATCTGCCCGCATATGTTATGCTCCATGGATATTGGACGCAAACCATAAGAAAGAACCGTTCATTGGAAACCAGGAACCGACTATCTGTCCGGCTAGCAGAGGAAGTCGGAAGCCGCGAACCTTCCCCCCTCCCCTTCACGGACACTAGGAAACGGGTGTTTTCTTAATTAAGGAACGTGGTTCGAAGAAAAATTGGGGATTTTACACGCCTCCAGAGAAGGTTGGTTCCGTTCAGGTTTCTGTGATTTTTAGTTGACGCTCACTCAGATTTCACATAATACCGGAACAAGATTATATCATTATATTGGTCATAATGTGAAACAGAAGGCGTTTAAACATTAAAATAGAAAGGGAAAAGGATAGTAACTTCTAATTCTTTCTGAATTACATGAAAAAGCGGCGAATTATGTTAATTATTTTGGATTGATTCGATCATGCACTAATAAATGAATTATATAAATCGTGTGTCAAGTAACAAAATCTGTTACGACAAAAAACGCGATTATTTAATTATTTAATTCTTTTGGCCGATTGCATTTTCGATAGAACGTCGATTCGATTGTTGCTCGGTATTGGTTAATTTCGGTGTATCCAGGTGCAAGTAGCTCTCACCTGCATCGCGCCGAGGTACCTGCAAGTCACCGGCTATGAAAGTGCACATCGCTATCGACGATGCTGATGAGTAAACCGCCTCCAAATCAGTGCAAAATAAATCGAACGTTAATGAGTATTGCGTAAGGTGGAACATATTTATAGCTGGTTCTTTCATTGTTTGCGTACGATGTTTTAATACTTGTTTTTTTGTTTTATACGGGATTACATTTTTTAACTCGCACACTAATTTAAAAATTTTGCTTGTAAGTAAATTCTCTTTTGTAATTAATACACTGTTATTAAACACCAATAATACAAAATAGAGATTTTAATGTAAGCGTGATGTAATAATTTATTTGTTTTTTGTTTATTGCATTAAGATACTTAAGGTAAAGAAAAGGAAATCGTTTAGAAAAGGAAAGACATATGTAGTAATATTTCTATATTAGACGTATTTTCTTTCTATGAGATTCGCAGATATTTTATTCGATCCAATTCAACTCCGTTCGTACAACCAATCCACACTGAAGGGTTTAAAATTAAGAATGCTTGGAACTGTTGTATCATGTTCTTTAGTCATGTTCTTTAATCGTACTGCAACTTACATTTATCTCGATTATCAGTCATATCTCCTTAACGAGGGCGCATGTTTCTTCCGTGAGCTGTAACCGCAAAGTTAATTGAAGTGAACGTAATCTGTCGGTACGGTAGCAATTTCGTGAAGCGAGACGTTACACACATAGCTTTCTCGCTTAAACAATTCAGAAAACAGCGTATTGTCGATCAGATGTTTCCTGAATGACCAAGACCAGCACCTTGATCTCGACATCTCGTTCCCTTTAAACTCTCCGAAGAGGAGGACGATCATCGTATTGTCGTGAAGCAAACGAGATTCCGTTTGGTCGAAACAGCACGCCAAAGGGCAGCTGGTCTCACGTCAGACGTTTCAGGCACACGAACGAAGCGTGTCTGAAACGTCTGTCTCTCTTTCTCCCTTTCCCTCCTCCTTTTCCTCCGACGTCTGGTCGTGTATCCTACTCGAACATACAACACACGACGGCCGTTCCTTGTTTCACTTTCTTGTTCAAGCGGCACGAAGCATTCGCCATTGAAGGAAGAGGGATGATATGCCACGCTTCGGCCACGCGACTCCAATCGATACGGGAGTCTCTCTTTCTTGTACCGTGCGGTTATAAGTCGTCAGTGGACCCTGCGGCACTAGGCGATTCTCGATAACAGTTGACCCAAACCTTCGTGATAATAAACCGGATGAAATACCGTTCCTTTAATATACGTTAAAGTACAAATACGCGTGCGTGTGGTCACAAGTCTGCGGACTTTATAGGTGACGTACATATTGCACTTATCCAGTAGTGAAACAAACTTTTTCATGTACATATACTTCTCTCTTTGGATCGAATTGCTTTGCAATTTATATTCCGTAATATCTATTTATGCACTATTTTCACACATATATAAAGGTATGATACGTATAAAAGAAGAAACACGATTGATATGGTATATAGATATGTAAGTATGTGGACGAAGTATTCACACTTAGAATTTCATTTTGAAATGAGAACGATTAGGCATGCACAAGCAGACATTTTAAAAATGTAATTACATTAAATAAACGAGATTTTAACTACAATTTATTTATTATATCACCTACAAAAGTTAAAAAAAAAAGGTAGTTAGCACGTAGTAACATCTCTAATTTTTATATTATAACAGATATGAAAGCATTAATAATTATAACAATTTTCACAGAAGTTTTATATCTAAAGCAAAGAATAAAATAAAATTTTTATATATAAAATAAATGATATTTATTATCATTGCTGTAATTTTTACGTTCATTTTAAACAAAAATTTTGCTTTTGTTAATATCATTTATATGAAAAAAATTGTGTGTAAAATAAATTATCAATTATATAAAATTGTAACATTCCCGCGTATGAAACTGAAAACGATCTACATTAAAAGTAGCTTGAATGATTTCCAGTGGTGCGACTTTAGACTGGAACTCTTGATTATTATCATTAGTCACGTACCCTTGCAGAATTTTGTCGCACATGCGTCATGGCTCTTCGTAGAACTCCAACTTCTGCTTCGCGGTGGTATTTTCGCTGGAGGTGTAAAAAACTCGCGTTAGATCCGTTGGTGCGGATTAAACCGTATAGCTCCGACTGCATCGAGCAAAAACGAAAATTTCTTCTGCTCCTTTTGCGGTCCAACAAATTCTGAGACGGGAAACGCCTCAGATTTTTAACTTCTGCGTGTTCAAATTGTTGGAACTAATTATTTCGTTGAAATAAAGTATCATATACTTGTACGCGTTAAAGCCGTACCTACACATTTCACCAGTTTCTGTAATACAATATTACAAAGTGTAAGGACAAAAACAAAACCAATAATTCTGTTTTCGTCTTCATAACTTACGTGTTTATAAAAATAACTCCTTGCTGACATCATGTACTATATTGTGATATAATAAGTTCACTTATATTTTCCAAGCTAAGATATTTTAAAATTTTATTGCTTATGAGGAGATAATATATGTAATTTAGGGAGTTAATATCACGAAGAAAGTTAAATTGATTAATAAAAACATAAAAATTATGAAATATATAAATTTAAATATACATTTATTTCAGTAAAGTTTACATAAAAGAATTTTTTCAACAAATAATATCGTTATACAATATAGCAGTTGAATTTATTACAGGTATATATTTGCTGTCTTTGAGCTATTATTTTTTTTTTAATTATATTATAATTATAATCTAAGTTGACGGTGGAAACAATAATTACCTGTTATAATTACCTACAGCTGTGGCGATATGTTATAACAAAATTTAATCAAACTGAATTTCATGTAATTGTTTATAAAGTTATTAGTTATATTATTTACTACTTTTACAATATATATAATGCATTGTCTAAAACATAGATGTTCTAGATTTTTTGAAATCCATTCTGGTGTCCATTAATCCGTCCCTGATTCGCAACGTACTTACACACAATTGCCTGCAATTCGTCCTACGTACCTACGTAGGTGGGTTCTATTCAACTAGAAAAATGTAATTCTAGTCTCCCCTTTGCACTGTGAACCCTGAATAGCTTTTACACATTGCACAAAATTATACGATCACCCTGCTCAGCTTACGTTCCTCTATCTGCGAAACTAATCCATTCCCTTTGATTCTCAGCTCAGATTTTCTATTGTAAACGATATCGTTCTATTTTTCCTTCCCGAAACAACAAAAAGGATACCTACATAGAATTTGTAAAAGGAAATTATTGAAATACTGGATTGAAAAATTTCATAAATAATTTATCGTATATTTCTTTCGAACAAAATTTTGTTTCAAATTATGAAAAACATAAATGATTTATTAAAGTAAAATTGTTTAACGCGGTGGGAAAGATATAACAAAAACTTTAATTATAAGCTTTTTATTTTATAAGATTTTTCTGGAATTTGCTTTGATCTCTTATACTTGAAGTATAGTTTGAATATATTTATTTATCCGTATGTTCTAAAACACACATTATACATTAGTACAATGA
The DNA here is from genome assembly GCF_905332965.1 of Bombus pascuorum. Lineage (NCBI taxonomy): Eukaryota > Metazoa > Arthropoda > Insecta > Hymenoptera > Apidae > Bombus > Bombus pascuorum. The sequence continues at coordinate 14,648,080 of NC_083490.1, read as the reverse complement.
ACATTTTACAAAATAAGTGAAATATATTATTAATTAAATTGTAAAAAGTATAATACCAAAACTTCGAAATAATAACGACAGATGAATATTTAAATATATTAAGATGTTTAATTGTAAATAATAGCTACTATAAATTCGACTAAATGATAAATGTCATCTTCCAATTAAATTACATTTACGCTATTATAATTAAATGATATGCTACTCGAATCATTTTTGATTAGTTAAGAATTTATTTAAAATTTATTTATTTAATATTCGTTAATATAAAGTAGGTATATTAACTGTCGGGTGATTAAAGGTTCAGTGATCGGACGAAATCCAATGCCGGACTACGTTTGATCCAATATAAGATTTCTTTTTCTATGCATCAAAGAATCAATTTTCTCATCAACCTTCTAGTCACGCAAACAATACGGATCAAATTAGATCCAGCTTCGTCGGTGAATCGTTATACATAATCTAAAGGAAATCATTTCGTTTTCTATTTTTGGAAAAGATTAATTTTTACCTGCATGTCCTACTACTTCACTAAAATGAGTATTATTTTTTATTTCATTTTCATAGAATAACTTATCATCTTATTGTACCGAATCATTTTCGCGGAAAAGATTTTTAGAGACAATCGATATCCCCTTTTCATCCCGTGAAATACTTGTTGCTCACGTACAGAAGCGAAGTTTCGCAGCGGTGGCAGCGGCGATTTGGAAAATTTATGGCTTCGAAATCCGCCCCTGCATCGTGGCACAGTGCGTAACAGAAGTGCGTAGGCATTGGCCGTGCACACGTGCAAGGGCACGCGTCTTAACAAAGGGCCCGCACCGGCCCACCCCCTTTCTGCCCCACTTTATCCATCCCTTTTTCCCTCTCATACGTGCCTAAGACCCTGTCGACTACTCGCGTCGGCCGCTTGACACGTTGTTAGTTGGAACTACTCGTTGCGTTATTACGGCTTTTTCATCGTTCAACCTCCCGCGGAGCTTTCCATCACAACCATTTTCGTAGTAAAGGAGGCGCAAATTACGCTACTGTTAAGTCGCCGTTCAATCCTTGGCAATTACACAAAATGATCTTGAAAATACTTTACCAACATTTACAGGATTATCGTTTGCGTTAGGAGATTGCTGTCTCAATGTTACATCGATAAAATTTATTTCATGCAAATGACAAAAGACGGAATTTTAAATGAGATGTTTTATTTCGTGGTATTCGTGGTTATTGCGTGGTATACGCAAGTGGTGTGTGAATTCTGAGTGACTAAAATTAAGTTTCATGTAGTAGTGATTTTATTAATTTTAAGATAATCAGTGATGATTCATTTTAAGCTAATGTTTCTTCTTCCAATATTTCTTAAATTTTTTGTTAACTACTAATTAATTATGAAACGAACATTTAAATACTTTCATTCATGTATATTCTTGTTACTGATCTGATAGTTTCAGGAAATTATTATTTCGAAGGATACAAATCACTTTATATCTCTCATCAATACCTAAAAAAGTTATAGAAAGCTTTTGAATGTGTCAATGTCTGAAATTATGACATAAAGTTTGTTCATTTCTATTTTTGTATTGTTGTGTACTTAAATCGCATATAATTAAGCTGTCGTGTAAAAAAATTAAAGAAGTTATTTTTATTACAAATTTCGCACTTATCGATCATGTTTCCATTATCGTTTCTATAATAATATTATATTACAATAAAAATTAAATTTAATTAAATTTGCATTATAGATACACACAGTTTGAATGATAAAACATTTCTATTTTAAATAAGTTTGTATAACTGTGTGTGTGACACCTTTACAGAAAAAGTTCATTATTTCAGGACCATATTGGATCCATTCATGTAAAACGTTTTCCATATGGTATTTGTTAACGGAACACTTTAATGTTCGTAGCGATAGTGATTTATGAATGAACGGTCGCAACAGTGATCTTCTTACTTCCGCTTACTGTTACTTTTCTAAAAACTTTAGTTGATCTCTACATGAAGAATGTTGGCTTCATTAACATTAACGAAGGGGCACACCACTCATCTATATACAACCTTGATTATAAGAAATAATCATGATACACGTTGTTCAGTCAACCAAATTATTTATTTTCATATTTTAAACACTAGTTAAATGTTAATATTAGACGGAAACAAAGCTTGTAAAAATAAATGTAATAATTTCTTGCAGTTCTAACATTGTCGATTTTTAATTTCTGGTATAGGAAATTGTCTTGAAATTTTCGGTTAATGGATATTTGATAATCGATCGTCAACCGATATTTCAAAATTCTACTATAATTACATTCCAGATATTATAATCTCTAATATCCTTGCCATTATTATTCAAGTAATTGATGCTTATGTAATCATCTCAAAGTTTTATGCTCGTTCATTCACATCTTTGATTAGTGTGTCAAACATCCTAAATTACCCAACGATTATGGAAATTTGTTACTTAGTGAATCAACAAGGAATTTGCGAATTACATGCGCCGAAGGTCGTACTACTGCAATACTAATAAAGCTACATAATATGTTGATCCGGCGTTGCAGATCCAACAACAAACAAACAAACTGAAAAGTTTGTAAAGGAGAAACCGACTAATTCCTGCCACCGTAGATGTCGAACGTCTGGCAATGGAGAAAAAGATTCTCAGAAGGCAACAAGCAGTCATGCAAAAAAGGGTCTTTCAATAAATTATTATCATCCGGATTTACGTATCCAAACAAACGAAATCGAGAATCCGATCGGCGTTTCACGGCTAAGATCTCGTTCACACCACGTATATATTACGGAATTTCGGTATTATACACGATACGAGTATCGATACGATTATTTGACCATTTCGAGTTTGATAACTTTATATGTTTATGCCATTCTTGGTGCAACCAAGCTCCCATGAAAGTGTACGCGGAGCCCCACGAAGTTGTTGTGGTTCAGCTAACAATGCCAACTAAGGATTTTAAAATTTGTCGGTGTGTATAATCCTTGGACGATGCAACGTCGTTTCTCGTACGCTCGTTTCTCTCGAGCGGAGATTAAAGATTTTCTTGTGAGGGTCTATTGGACCCGAGTCTATATATTTTGTATTATATATTCGCCGAGCTCCCCATTTTCGTCGTGGAATCTATTTAGCCTCCCTAGTTTAGATTCACAGGGCATAAGACTAGATACAGAATCTAGATCAAATCTCTATGGAGATCTCTAAGTGCTTTGGGTGCTTTGAAAAAAAAAACTTGCTGGCTATTTTACAAAATTTGCAGGGGAGATGTATTATTATGTAACATTCTGCAAAATACAAAATTGGCATGGTAATATATTCTAAAAGAATGTATTGTAATAGTAGTTATAACGATCATTTGTCATTCTTTCAGATTACTTTACTATGAGGAGTTATATTTTAGAGATTCCTTAATAGAAACATGATTAGCAATATGTAATTGTTGTTAATAATTTAGGTTGCAGTAAGAAAATAAATTGTTGTTTAACATTTATTTTATTTTAATAAAACATTTTATTTTACATATTTATTTTAATAAAATTAAATACGAATGGTAATAACTATTATTTCATTTCGTTTGTGAATAGAGTATAACATTTATGTTGTAAGCGGTAGGCTACTTTCAGAATTAGACAGAAAATAAAGTTTTGCCACGATTCGCCGAATATCTTTCTCTCTATAATATAAAGCTTGCAATTTAAATATACAAATCTAGAAAAATATACAAAACAATGAGTTTAACTAGTTGTCATTTTTCAATACATAAATAATAAATGACGGTAATAAATTCAATTTTGGTTTCAGTTTTCCAATATCTTTGTTTTACGATATTTTATTCATTAGTCTTCAATTAGAACATTAATGTGGAGTTTTTATAAAAACAAAGGAAGTTTCGTTTCTGTTATACAATTTCTTTCCTAAATGTGTTTACATTATCAGAAGTGTTCTAGAAATATCCTGTATCGTGGATTATAATTAAAAAGACTCAGTTTGGCATAGGAATAATTATTTCAGTTTTATCTATGGGACAAAGGATCTATTTTCAAATACACGAGCTGAATACACATAAATTTTAATGCTAAACCCAGTCGCAAATTATTATTATAATCAGAGATCCGTAAGGGATTGCACGTCGTCCGTATATTTCACACTATAAATTGAATCGTGCCCCCCATTATACGGGGTTGGCCTGCGTTCTCAGGCCTAGGTATACAGAATATAAACTGGATCTAGGCCAAATCCCTCTGGACCTTTCGTTCCTGCGATACAATCACGAACCCATGGATGAATTGTGAGAAAATTTATTTGGAGTTTCGTTTTTTGTTCATATTACAATTTACGAGCAGGAAATGCCGTTACATTGTACTCTTGTGTAAGAGTCACTTGTGTACAATTGTTTTAATCGTTATGATAACCGAAAAATGATTTACCTTCTAATTTATCTTTCGCGTGCTTCAACTCATAATTTTATTAGTGAAATTCAAAATCCAATTTTTATGGTACAAAAAGGCGTATGCTATGGTTATTGTTTTATTTGAACAACATTGACATTAATCTTGAACAACGTTTAAATGTTAATACAGTGTTATGTAAATATTCTTAACAACATTACACTAACAAATAATTTAAAGTGCTTTTGTATATAATTGAACATTATTATCTATTGCGTTCATTATTTTACTTGTTGTGTACACTATTTATTTTAAATTTGAAATTTATTAATTACTTAAAGATTTTTTAGATTACATTAAAAAACTTTAACATTATTGAAATACAACTTAGGATTACGATATTAATAAATAAGTATACTATAAAGAATTATAAAATGTGAATTATAAAAACATATAATATACACATGATATACATATATAATATTATATGTATGTTATTACATATAATAATACCATAAAATTATATAGTATAAGGCTATAAACTAAGATATAACTTCTACACACGTACATGTTTCTTATATACACAACATAAATACATACGCGTAATTTACTAGCTTTAAATATATCATAGGTATGTACTTTATTAAATTCATTTCTTTATTATAACAATATAGGTTATTATTTATCATTTATCGTTTGTTTAGTTATTACTATGTGTTATACTAAGTTAAAATCACGATATCACGGAAAATTAAAACTTCCTCGAATATGGTCAAACTTTTAAACATCGTAATGGAAATTCTATTTTAAGCTTGGAACATTACCGGCCTTCGCGAGTGCACCGCCCCGAAACACGAAACTTCCGTGGCAAACCGAATGTCGTTCTTCCTGTTTTGCACCGTGCAACACTTAGTGCAGGAGAATAGATTAATTCATTCAGTGGACCTTTAATTACGAAGCTTTCACAATCTGACATAAGATTGTTTAAAATATATCTAAACTCGTTTCAGTGGAAATAAAAGAATTTAATCTGTAAGCGAAGCTACAAAGATATCTTTCGGTTCGTTTTGATTGTGAAACTATCGACCATCTGCAGATGCACTGAAAAATTGTTTTCATTTCGTTATATACAACCGACGTTGATACACAAAGGGATGGAGGAAATCGGATCAGCGAAATAATCCTTTCTCTCGTCTGAAATCTTTTTGAGGACGGAAACTTGATATGTAAACTCGGCTAAGTGTAGTCAGCTTCACTACTCGGAAACATAGATCACAAAATCTGTTTCCATAGCTTAAATACCTTTTCGGAAGGTTTACATAATCCACGATTAACAGAAAAACCAGATTACGTCAAAGCATATTTTTCAATATGATTAATCCAAGTGTGTAATTTTGTAGATAATGATTTTTGCAGGATAAATCAGTAAGTATTAGTAAGCCTGCAGTTGCATCGTCTTATAATAATAAATATTATAAGGGAATTTAAAAGTGTTATTTTATACACGATGATATTACATAGTGTGCAAATAAGCTATTTTAAATTCAATTTTACGTATACATAAAACAATACATATTCTCTATTTTTGTTACTAACATACGTGTATGCACATTTGACATGAAACAATACATACATACACAATAGGAATACATCTATGTGCATCTAATTAAACAAGCTTTCCACGTAATTGTTAGCATTATCTGTAATGAAGACTGTTTTAAAGTAAGTGCATATATAAAACGTAAGGTCAGCTCTATCTTTAAGGACGTAATTTAAATATTCATTTGTGGCTAAATCTAGATACCTACTTGCTTAAAACCAACAACTGAGGAATAATATAGTTTTAATGCTAGCACCCGAATGAAACTTACTTAAAAATAGAGTTAGAATAAATATGAAGATCCCAGGCAAAATATTTTTTTAATAGACTACTAATTTAATTAATATACTGATTTCCACAAACCTTAAAAAAAACCACGCATGTATACAAACAATAATGTTATTGAACACGCTATAAGTAATGATTTTTATTTTTGCTTCGTAACTGATCCTATTGAAATATATTTAATTGTATGAAATTATTGCATCATTTCATTCTTTTTCTAAAGCCTGCATGGTTGAAAATTCTAAAAAGTGGTAATATTCTATGTTATCATTCAAAGAACATTTGATATCGTGTAAATATAGCCCAGTTTTGAATAAAGAAGATTTATAGGTTTAAAATATTTAAAAATCATTCTTTTACACGTTATGGTATATAACTCGTCAAGATTAACGTTTCCATTATTAATCATAAAATACTTTCGATATGTCTATAATTTAATGTAATCCAAGGCATAATATCCATTTAAAGAGGCTCTACAAGTTCAAGACATACAATTATTTTAATGTATTCACTGTTTTATTATAGAAAATAAATTAATGGTATAATATTTTTACTGTAATCGTATCTGTAATAATTTTCGTTTAAATAAATTATGTCATACAATAATGTCATCGAGTTAATAATATGTACATATTACCGTTAACATTGAGGAAACTCATTTACTCGAGATTCTCCCGGACGAGCAACATAGATGGTATTAAATTCGTTATACTGATTCGTCGAACCACCCTCGCAAATTTCCGGAATATTTCTTTTACAGTAGGTGCCCTCGGATTCACTTTCGCGTAGCTCTCGAAATAACAGGGTCCATAGTAGCTATAGTCAAGGATCAACGGGCATGAATGTATGGCGCGCGCGCTTTCGTTCTCATTGCTCGCCAATAGATTCCTCGAGCGCAACGCGCGCTTACGCACAGTCTCATAGACACAGACCCATACGTGCATAAAGTACGCAACTGGCACACGCGCTCCCCCCGGCATATGGCGCGCACGGTCCCCCTTTTCAGTTCCGGGGGAGAAGAAACGAGGGGGCTGCGGCGCGTGCTCAAAATCCCCACTACCTCTTCCTCTTTGCACAACACGCGTTTCCCTCGCGTGCTTCTTGCTCGCTCTTTCGCCTTCTTTCTGTCTCTCGTAAACCCTAATTCCCCTCGCCCTCTGCACAGCGTCTCTCCAGAAACCAGCCCTCGGTCTCACTCTATGGTGCAGCAAAATGCTGAAACCTAACCCATCTATCGGATGTCCGCGTTCATTCTCAACGCAGACGCCATGCGGTGCGTAGCACGGAGGTCTGATCAGAAACGAGAACTGCCATTCGCCGGGAAGAGCTCTGTGAAAAAGTGACCGCTGACGAATGCCGAGAAATCATCGGCTACGGTGTCAACGAAATCCTGATAACCCGAAGGAATTTGGGATTGAGCTCTCGCGTGACTGTTTCTTTCGATCGGTTCGATGGGATCGATTGGTTTTAACGAAGAACCTCATCGCGAGTGAGTTCGAACGTGAGATCATGTTGGTAGAAATTCGCCATTCAGTGTGAGTTCGATATTTTTACAAGTTGAAGGTTGGATCGATCGACGAATTTTGTAAGTGTGAAGAAAACGGAAACGTTTGTAAAATCCTGTCGTAATTGTCGTTCGAGATTGTTAAGTTGGTTTCTTTGATTAGACCGGCATTGGCTACGGCGCGTGCTTACAAAACCCCCCACCACCTGGCCCCTTTCCTACCCCTTTTTCTCCCGCGCGCGCTACCGTACATAAGTACGTCTGTGTTATTTCGTGGCGTAGTAAATTAGTAGACGGGATCTAACCTCTTGTCGAAGAGGTTTCCACGCTCATTTTGTAGTTAAACGCTATGCAGTCCGCGACGCGCTTTTGTTTAAAACGATGCTACTCTGATCGGTAGCGAACGCTCGGTGACAGTTTTATCGCCTGAATGGAGTTATATTTGTGTAACGTATGTGAATTTCGACCACTTTCAAGGAAGCAGAATTGCGACTGTAACGTTCGTCTTGAAAAACATAACCGACCAAAAGAATTGTTAATGTTGAAATTACGCCAAAGAAGAAAATTCGTATGGTGCTCGAAAAGTATTAACGACTTATATCGAAATATTGATCTCAGGATTCTTGACCATTTAAATTACTTAATGGATTTGTGCCTTAAATTTTTAGTAGCAAGTGACCTTAGTCCTACAGATAGAGAAACGAAAATTGGTTACAAGTGCCTTAATAGCCGAAATAGATAAATCGATTCGTAATAAGTGTTGAAACACGAACAATGGTTGTTTGTACCGTTATAAATCATTAAGATCGTTTCAATGCTCTATTTGAAGTTATTAAAGTGCTTTCCTTCTAAATAAGAGCATTTAACTGGTGCTATACAATTCCTTCAGTCATATTGTGATAATACGATTCAAAGATCTCGATTCTAATTGAGACGTCACGCGACGTTTGAATGATATTCTACAATTTCAAAAGTTACTGTTTCGTAGCAAGAGATACGCGAATGAAGAGTTGAACGTTGACAATTGTTTTTGATATTATTAATGTTTTTGAAAAGTAACGAATTCAGATTCCGAAGAATAATTTCCGAGGAGTCGACGACCGTCGTGGAGAAGAATAGACGGTGACCTCATGCTTTACTTAAGCCGTTGTGACCGACAACGAGACAATTGGATCTTGGTTCGGGTCATCAGCTTCATCATTTGGTAGAAAAAAGACCTGTGGCCTATCGAAAACTTCGGCAAAATCGCTCGTTTAGCAGAGATCGTAACAATAACAGCGTTTTATTAAATATCTGTTTATGCTTACCAATTTTTTGACAAGAAAGTATACGCTCTCGTACCTGTTAAGTTATAAGAATCATAAATAATTTCAATCATTTTTTTTTGTATAAAAAGGATATATAATCTGTCGTTACTCATTGATACATAAAACAAAAGAAATGTCTTAGAAATAAATGGTACTGTTATTCTTGTAAAATAAAAAGTGCAAATTAGAAACTTTTAAAACAAAACCGAATGATACATGGGAGTATACCTTTATACTGGAGTGATATTTTTTAGTATTAAGGAAGATATAATTCTAAAAAGAATCATTGTCAGACAACTTTGATAATCTTCAAGATTTTAGTGGTCAAAAGATATTCTGATCCAAATCTAAATATCAAATCGAATAGTCGTCTAACCGTCTGTATCGATAAACATCTTTGTCTTCGAAGGGAGAGCGTGGTTTATTTATAAGTCTATCAATTAGACTCGTCCTCGAAAGGCATTAGAGTCGATAAGCTACTCGTTCTCTTCGCTATTCTCACAATAAACTCGTTCTGCAATCGCCACGAATCGAGCTTGTTATTTTTAAGAAAGAGCATTTTGTATTAAAATTACATTGAACGATTTTGCGTTCATGCACTTGAAAAAGACTGATGATAACAGACTTTATCAACGATCATATCGACCACGTTGTAACGTTGTATGTATTCGCCCAGTGAATGACACTTTTTGGTTTGGCTATTAAAGCAGAAAATTGATCAAAATGACGACTATGGGAGTTACTGTATTTTGCAACAGGGTACAAATAAATGGAAACGATCAAGAGCAACTAATGTTGCTAAGAACGTTGCAAGATAACGAAAGCAACATAATCGGCAATCAACCTCATCTGATAGTCCCCAAAAATCATAATAATACTAACGCAACCGCTTCTGCAACCGTGTTGCCGCCCTACGATCCCTCTAGATTGAAGAAGCACGGAAAAAACGGACAGCCGCCGCCAGTTGCGGTTGCACGAAGAAATGCACGCGAGAGGAATCGGGTTAAACAGGTGAACAATGGATTCGCAACTTTGAGACAACACATTCCGAGTCACATCGCTGCAGGTTATGGTGATAGAGGCAAGAAATTGTCGAAAGTAGAAACTCTGCGAATGGCCGTGGAGTACATTAGGGGACTTCAAAGGTTGCTCGCCGAAGCTGATGGGGTTGAATACGATTCGAATGTTGGTGCTACGCAGTGTATGCCTTCGCCCACCAGCAGCGTTGTTTCATCGAGTCACAACGGTTCTGGGGAGAGACTCGTCTTGGAAGACGATGTCCTTGCTGCCGAAGACGATGATGGCGAACAGCTAGATGAAGACGAAGAAATTGGGAAACAAAAAACTACATCCAAGTAATTCTTTTTTTTTACATTTTATATTGTTATGTTGATCAATATAGCAATCTATTTAAAATGACCCAACTTAAAATTTAAAGTTTAAATTAATCGTTATAAATATTTAATAAAAGTATCGCCAGTAAAACGGATTGAAGTAATAACAATGTTTATATTAATGATTTTCAGATTGTCACCAAATCGAACTGCAGTTACATCGCCTCGTGATTACTACTCATCTTCGATAGGGGATGAAGAGAATCTCGAACCAAGGACTCTATCAAACACGCAGAATTTTTCCCGACTCTCGCCTAATTCGGTAGCATCTCCACCTTCGGAATATTATGGGCAAAATGAAGAGAACCTCGAGCCTCAAATTCTATCGCCATATAGTGGCGCCGGGGATAGCGAAGAGGGTGCAGCCACTGTTTATGCGGCAAGTCCGGAAACCTTTTCTGGAGCTCTGTATTATAAGCAGGAGATCACCGAATCCGGTGAATTCATGGACGTCGTCAGCTGGTGGGAACAAGAGCAGGGTAGGCTAGTACATCAGCAACATAATCAACGCCTCACACACGTGTAATAGGAAGGTTCGTACTTTACGTTTTTTTATAAAATTTTTCCCATTTACTTTACCTCCCATTTCTAATAGAGAGTTTATGAATTTCATAACTGATTATAATTATTAGATTGCGGATACTTATGTAAATTCGTATTTTTATGGAAGTAATTGAAGAAATGGAATCTCAGCAGAGATTTATTTTGTTTCGTAAATATTATAAATACTATATTTTGTATACTTTATATATTTTTTCAGTTTTGCAAATTGTTCTACCTTTCAATTTCCCATACATAAAAGTCCGTAGTCTACTGATTACACGATTACGTATTTACTAAATTAAAGAAATCCAAAGTACATATTTTGCATTCCTTATTTACAATGTGGAATGATTACAAATTATCTGTCTTTAAGTGTATATGATTATATGTTCAACAGAACATATGTACTAATAAGTGTTTGATACCTATACTATTTTAAACAAAAGATACGAAACAAACAAGCATAAACCAAGATTTAATTTTATATAAATCATTCTATAGGTAAGCAATAATATTTGGTTAAAAGAGTTACGATTAAATATAACGAGGCACCACAAAATTATATTTGAAACATGTTTCTTCTTGAATCTTACGTCAAAAATTATTCACGAGTTTAATAGACATCTTATTAGGATATAAATAATTATCATCTTTAATATCTATATTGAGGTATAACATATGTACTTCAAAAATATCATTTCATCGTGAGAAGCATTGATGAACAGCGAGCGGGAAATAAAGCTGCATCATTATCAAAATTCAGGAAAGTTACACGTGCGTTATGGTCGTGCAGCGACGAACCGGATGAGCGACAATAGAGGGCCGCGTAATATTGTTTTACGTTCGTAAAACTCGCATGGTCCGAGTAGAAGAGTGCTCATTGAAGTACTTTAAGTGGCTTGAACCGACAGGGCTGTTGATCGGCGCCGCGCACGTGACAATTACTCCGAGGAAGCGTCGCCAAGTGGAAACTCGTGTACGGCGTTTCCTTTCGAACACGTGCTCGAGCGTCGACGCTCCCAAAAATAAACTTTACACGTTATAACCACTTTGCGAAGTATGTGACGAAGTGACATTTGAGTACACCCTATATACGCTTCAATTTCGAAACAATAAGAAAAGAATGTTGAGTACAAATTTATTTGCAAACGACGAGATGATATTCTGTTTTAAAGTTTATTGTATTTATATAGTGGGCTCTTTAAATGACATATATTGAACTTAATCATGCATATTATGAAAAAATGGAATATAGTAGATAAAGAATCAGCAAAATTATTGATTTGAATCAAAATCTCATAGCTTGGATTAAGATTAAATAAAACTACATAATTATTTCCTTAAGAAAAAGGTAGTAAAAGAATATACATTTAAATGAATCGATATTTTATAAAATGTTGATACATTGAGCACTCTTATATCCTTTAGTTAGTGTATAATAATCACGACTAATTTTCTATTATATATATATAATTTTTCTTCGTGAAATTACAATTTCCTTTGAAGCAGCATTTACAAAAAATTAGTACTTGAAGAGTGAAAGATTTTTAATATATATATTACAATGCATACACTTTATATAAAATATTAGATTATAACACTCCAAAAATTACTTTCTTCAGTTGAAGTAAATACAAAATAATCTGAATAAACATTACAAGCTGATTTTTCAGGACCACTGCAGGTATCCATCTTATTTCTTTCGAATTATATTTCCGAGGGAATTTTTTAATTTATTTTAAACGGAAAAAATTAATTTCTCTTTGTTAATATTATTATAGAATCGGATAACATTTAGATGAAGCTTATTCTTTTATTCTGTGTAGTTCAATAGTTATGGCGAAAACTCTGAAGTACGTTTGAAAACGTATAAGTATTTTAATATTGTTTTTACAAAAAGAATCTTTTAATATCGTCATAATTCTATACAAAATAAAAAAGTATTTCCCCATTAAAGTGCATGGGAAATATATGCGTAGCTGATTTTTAAAATACACCTTGAAATTGGATATAAATTAGAAATAAATATTTCTAATCTCATTCAATGAAAAATTTAAATGATTTACAAAATATTCAAAGTTAAAGTGTTTCATTTGTCAGGTTCTTTATTTGATTAAATATATACGTATCTCTTATAAGTTGTTTACAAATTGGAATTTTTTAATACGTATGGTTATTATATATTGCGCTACTTATAGAAAATTATGAATTTCATACATTGCATATCAATCGGGAATAATTCCACAATGAAAATCTACATTATCTTGCGATAAAAACGACCTACTTTGTCACTTAATTTTATACTATGTACTATATATATTACTTCGTTCATTTACTTTTTCTTCAGTTTATGTAAAATGCATATTTAGGTTATTGCTAGAACAAGATAAATCAAGAAATACTTTTGTGTTTACATTATTCTATTTTTCTTCGTATTTATCAACAATTTGACCTGTTTGCTTATAATGTGACGTATCGTATATCTTTAAGAACTTATTAATTTATTAATCGATGAGTGTATTTGCTTTCGATAATAACGGTGTTAAATTTTAATGCATTATGTCTCTTTTCTGAAACTATCAGAAAAAATATGTTCCTATTATTAGTACTCTATTATTAATAATTGGTTAAGAAAATATTTTTCCTACAGCACAAAGTAATTTAATCCTAAAAGGATTAAAGCATGCCAAAGTTTTCCTACTCTATAGTGTACAATATTTTGTAATTTTTTGTTCATGATAGTTATACACCTTCCACTTTTCTTATATTTTTGCTACGTTAACACACGTACTTTATTCTTTGTTATTTTGTGTTTTTAGGGGAACGGAAGAAAATTGCATGCTTTAATGATTTTAGTTGGTTCAACAAAGTGAAGTAAATAACATTCATTTGTATTATATTTCGTTTCTTCGTTTCGTTCATTTCATAAATGCACAGTACTACATAGTAACTTATATCTCGTGATAAGATTACGCTAAAGTGTACTTACGCCAATACCATGAAGGCAGCTCTTTTGCTGTATAGACGTGTCAGGTATACCAACAAACGCGCGTTAAGGAAATTTCAAGTTCATATCAGCTTATTCGACTAGCCGGCTCGTACGTTTCGAAACCCTGCTGCCACTGTGGCATGTAACATCAAAAGTGCGCTCCCATAAACGGAAGTAGTTTACCATTTTGCCATATGTTAGCTATCCTCCTCGAAAATATCTCTCGACCAGACCTTTCTCAATCTTCGTGGTTTCCAATTGCTCGACATTGATCCGTTTCTCTTCGCGCCGCTCACGCATATGCTCGCCTCCCTAAGTTAAATCGTATTTCATGTTTTTAGGTTGTTTCAAAGATATAAGACTTCTGTCGTGTAATGAATTTGTTAATAGAAATTTCATGTTACGCGATGGAATAGAATTTTACAGTTAACGCATACAGTTAATTTTACAGTTAATTTGCATTAATGCAAATATTTAACTAAGAAAAGTATTATTTTTTATCACGTGTTGCTAGTTTTTGTAGGTATTGATTAGTTGTATTAAATAAGTTGTTCTTTGTCATCATTCTATAACACAATTTGTTACGGAATTACATTTAATATTATTACTGTATAATATTCCGTACAAAAATTCCGATTTTTCAAATAATTACTAATAACGAATATTAGTTCTAATTTCAAATACGCAAAGATTGATTACAAAATTTAAGTTACATGAGTTATTTATTTTTCCTTAGCAATTAGATGAATGATTACCGATATTAGTGTTAATAAATTACATTTAAATAAAATAATTATTATTAGCTAAGATAAGATATTAAAACGTTGACTGTTTTATTAAAATGTGTTGCTTAGTATAACGTAAAATCCTAGAACAAACGATAGAAATATTTTTGTATAAACAGATGTTTCCAGGCAATCTAACTTTCTAACACGAAAATTAAATTTTATAATAAGATAAAAGTTAAAAAGGAATCGGTGCATTTATATAACATATTAAAAAGGGGGTTAATTATCATGAAAATAAATTAAAAACTTTTTTCAATTTTTTCGCTTCTCGGTATTATTGAAATAACCGTCGATGGAGATGCAATGCAGAAATCGAGTTATAGAGAAAAGAAATCAGCTTGCTGTGCAGTCGTTGAGTTATAAATAGAAATCACGATTTCCTTAAAAACATTCGTAACCCACGTGCCATATACTAAGTCTGATATAATGTTTGATACATATGCACATATCGGTACTCAAGGCGACCATAAGGCGACAGAAGCTCTTCGTATTTTTAACATATGGGTGGCAAGAGGATAGTCGTTAAGTAAGGAATACGGGAGATAATTTGGAAACTAAAATTCGAGTTTAAAAACCGGAACAAGTATTTATTTGTTTCTTCGATTCTCTTTGTTTGGATAAAAATACTATATTTCTAAATTTGCTTTTAAATTTTGCACAGTTAATATGTATAAAATAATTCTATATATAGCTAATTGAAATAATCTTAGAATATTATAATAATTTTATTAATCGACTGGTGGAAAATTATATAATAATTATGATATAAGTAAATTTCTTTTTATTTCAACTCTTGAGTTTCATAGACAACTATGTTAGTTTTTATATATTATTATAGTTGGTTTTTACTTTCTCTCGATAGGAACATGCTTTAGTAACTTCAAAAAACATATAAGGCTTTTTATACGTAAAATATCATTTTATTACAAAATAGTAGTAGAAACTGATATGATTCTTAGTTCACCAATCGTAAATGGGATATTTAAACATAAGATTTATAGTGTAGACGGGATTTTATAGTATAAATATTGTAGACGTTAAATGTATTGTGACTATTGTAGATATTTTGGAGGATGTAAAACAAAGAAATATTGTTCTTATAATTAACAATTCCTCAAAATAAGTGAAATAGCCCTTCTTATTAAATAAAAAGTATTAAATTAGGTCAACAGTAACTAGTTACACAAAAATATACATACACGTGTGTACACATATGTATCTGCATTTACTTGCAGTTATCGTTATATAATTATTGTACGTATAAGGATTGTTGTAATAATTAAAATTTGTAATTGAATAGTAGAAATATAATAACTTTTTGAAACGAAATTTAATATGTGTCTATGTTAGCAGTTAACGAGTATGAATAACGTTGTAAGATATTTATAAAAAAATATAACATTCATGTTTGATAATATCATTATTGCTTATAACATTGATCTGTTATTTTTAACTTACTTAAAAAGTGCCTATTTGAAACTGCTCAGATCATATCTAAATACATTTTTTGAAGATTATTTTTCTTAATGACGTAAAATAATGGAATCTATTTTGGAAATGTAAATGGAGAAATCTTTCATATAATATACTAATTTCAAAACGTATCATATATTTACTGATCACAGAAGAACATGTAAAAGGGTTCTCTTAATTCTTTGTATTGTGACATTAGTATCTACTATGAGAAAATACATTAAATGTTTATAAATATGAATTCTCTTATACTTAACTTAAACACTGAAACCCTCGAGTTGCAGTGCCATATGGGTAATAGCACTGCGATTAAGAAGCTTTAGCGAAACGACTACCATATGTCAAGTAATATATTTGTGCATACCCGCCTTCTTTCCAATTCCTCATTTTGAGATTGCTAGTATTGAATCAATTTCTAAAACGTATCATTATTGAACGAACATATCGATTCTTTAAGCATTGTAATCTTACTACGTGCAAGATACAATGTCGAAATTTTTTGATAATTATTAGCGACTTTAGCGAAATGACCGATATTAACTTTCACGTTATACGCAATTTAATTTCCACTCGTCCTGCTGGCCAAAGCTTTTTCCACGAGGTTCACCTTTAAAAGAAATCATTAACGTGTTTGCGTTCTTACGGTCCTTATAAAGTCTCTTTTTCGTTCCTTACATCGTTCAATTACCTTGGCCTTAAAACGAATTCCCCGCGTCAATCATACAAATTAAAATGATCCGCTTCTGGCAATAAGCAGTCCACCAGTTTCGATTTTTCTTTTTTCTTTCCGGTTTTTACGATACTCGACGCGGAGGCCTGGTTCACGAGAAATTTCTGAATACCGGAGGCGTAGTTCTCGATGAAAGTAGCAATAAAATGTGTATCCTAGGGAGTAAGAAGTTTCACGCGAGAGTCGGACCGAAAGAACGAGTGGACAACCAAGCAAGTAATTCTCGACAATTATAAAGTGAGGTCATCTACGAAATTTACGAGATGCGTCGCCGCGGCAAATTAATTTAATAAATTCCTTCCTTGGCTCCCGGTCACGTTGATATCGTCCCGTTGCGCGCGAGCCCATCGGCCTTCTTTCGGCTTCTCCACTTTACTCTGCTCCGCACTACTCTCTTTTGACCTCTCCTTTCTTCTCTTTTATTCTTCTCTTTTGTTTTGTTTCGTTCTCCTCTGTCTGCACTGTTGTGCTCGTAACGAGCACGCCGAAACTTTAACCTTGTTATAATCGCGACTATTTTTCTCCGGCGACCGTACGAAAAGCCGGAAGCTGTTCGATGAAATTTCTTCTTTAACTAATGATTATGCATCCTCATACGCCGACCGAAATTTCTTATGGCAGGTAAAAGTACGCCGACATCGGTAGCGTTTTAATCCCACTGTTAATCGAGCGAATTTTTCTTCGGGGCGCGTGACATACAACGTGCGATTACGTTTAGTCGTAAGTGATAGGTACAAATGTTATTCTTGCGAACGTAAAGGATGTTATTGCTGGAAAGTGTAGTGGAATAGCGACAGTCTGTTAATCTTTGTCCATCGTGATCACAAGAAAAATATGTTCGATAAAATTTCACGATTGGACAATAATCAAGCTAATTTATAATTTGGAGTTTTATGTTGCTGAATACATCGTCGTTGTAAAAATATATTAATTTATATTTATAATTGGGAGAATATATGACTTATATGCAGAATTAATATATTTACGTAATAGGATTTTTTAAAAAATAAATAGTTAGGAAGAATTACCTATAAGATATTAATTATACAAGAAGTTACAGGAAGGGCAAGCAGATGATTTCTTTGAATTATTTAGTATTTGCTGAAGCTAACTTATTAGTATACGTATCCAGTATTTCCATTTAAAAAACAAACGTAGTAAGACGTGCAACTGCGTCATAAAATAAAATAGTAGCAACATTTATGCAAGCCTGCTGTTGTTCTTCTCCTTCGACTTGGTGCGCCAAGAACAAAAGAATTTAAAGGTTTGCCATGCTGGTAACCCGCATGTTGCCTATCTTATCAATAAACATTACCAGCATGACAATGTGACGGCGTTCGTATCGGCGACGGTTTGCAGACGATTATGCTGTTTAGAAATTAAACCTTTTCCGCGAACGAGATCCGTGTTTTTAAAAATTGGAATTGTTTTATTTATCTTTTAGAAACATTTTAATATATGTGCCTAGTATATATAGCATATGCCATTAATTACAAGTCACATTGTAACATCAAAATAATTTTTATTACTGATTTTTGCGACCGTGATATATTCATATATAATAAAACACTGATATTACTAATTTGTCATGTATATTATGTATTTATAATGTATCAAAACAATGAAAAAATAACTTTAAAAATTATTTTTTTATCTTGTTACCGAATGTCTGCAATAGACATACATTATATATAATTAATTCCCAGATTAATTATTGTAACTAGACTGTTTACCTTATTAAATGTGAAAATATTAATTACGTGCCCTGTTCACTGTGTACTGTAATTGTCTACAGTAGTTTAGAGTAAAGTAAATATAGAAAAAGGCAAAAGAGTTACAATTAAAACATACATTTGGGATATAGAGGTACATAATAAGATAATAGAATAATAGATTATTTTTCGTTTTATTATATCCATTTTTTACATATTAAACGATTTTTATTTAGAATTAGTGATGCGAATATTCGAAGTTTAAAAATTTGAACAGATCATACTGTCTACTTAGTACATACATACACTTATCTGCATATTAACTACATATTAAGAAATATATTATTAAAATTATGTATTTAAGAACTAGAGAGAACTTAAACAAATATAGAACAAACTAATGCGATTATTGTGCATATTATTGTGAATAGTTGCAGTAGGAAAAAAGGTATTACTCTAACAAAGAAAATATATTATTTATTATACTATATTGAATTTCATAATACTGTCAAATTCCTGATTATGAATATCCCAATAAAATTGAAGAAATTTGATAGGAAAAAATTAAGTCAGTAAAATAGGTACATAACTTTGATAATACAAATAATAATAGTATATAATGAAATTTATGCACCGAGTATTAAAAAATTACTTATCATGGCTTTGTCAGGTGATTCTACACCTTCGGATCGGCACGGTGAAGATTTATTTAAAAAAGTAACCGAAAAATTAACTCTGATATCGAATTTTAAAGTTAAATTATTTTTCATATCATTATGTAGAATTTGTTGTCAGATACAAAAGTCGCGAAGGGACCATGGATCCCTCAACTCAATCGTTCTCTTGGAAAGAAAATGTTAAATTTTCGTTAATTATATATACGAGATAGAACTACTTTTCTTTATAACATATTTGCTTAAAAATAATATATTTGCCTTACAGTCAGATGCAGGCTAACAGTATCTATTGTCACACGTGGATACTCGGATACATCATTCGATATTCCATGTTTTCCTTTTTGTTCTGTCGTATCTGTGTAATGTTCGTGTCTACATAGCAACTTGTACATGGTCACTACTGTCGTTTAAGCAACCTCGGACACGCATTTCCATATTCCGCATAAGTCTCCCCAAGGTATTATGTGAAATGGTTTTACATGATGGAAGGTATATTTAATCCGATGTTCGAATTGTTCAACGGATGTAATCCATCCAGTCGAACTGAAATCCATTGAATGGTCCAATCGATGAAAATCACAACGATCTGAATTTTTTCTGAACCGCAGTGGTCTTCCATTATTGTTTGCCGATTGTCGATATATTTCACGTACCGAAGAATAAGTTCTACTAGCTTCATCAATAGCACGCTATGTAAATTCTACCTGACTGCGAGATTTAACGTATTATAACTAAACTCAGTTCTATGTGCTCTGTGTCCCTTATGATATGTCTTATACGATGTAATAAAAAAATTTGAAATTTAAAATCAAGATCAATTTCGCCGTTGTTTCTTTAGCTCTCTACTACGCCTACGTTTTCCACTAATACGATAAAATATGATGTGCGATAAAATGAAAATGTTCCAGACGCTTTTCGGTCAAAGAACCACTTTCTGTGGTTCTTTAACATTTCAAAGTGTTCCTCTTAAAAGCAATTTCAAGTCGCGCCCTGCTACTGATAAGCAAATGTCCTTGCAGTATCTTTCTCGTTTTTTTTTTTTTTTTTTTTTTGCTTTTATCTGGAAGTGATACCCTTCAAGGATCGTGACTTTATATATAATTAATGTAATTGTATTTGTTAGTAGTGATATAGCATGTGAAATTTTCCAATAAAAGTGTTATTGATGCTTTTATTCTAACTTCACTGCATTTATGCCATTTACATGAATAATATAGCGGTATGTTCTCTAAATATAAAAGTAAATATTAAAGTAAATATTCTTTCTTTACTATGAGTTTCCGTAAAATGTAACACGTTAGGAAATTATTAAGACTCATAAAAGATAAAAAATATTATAATACATATTATAGACTGTACATCTTGTCTAATATCGCATAGTTTTTGTAAAAGATCATATAGAATGATTTATTAAATAAAAAACATACTGCATTCTCTAAAAAGCACTTTCATTAGTTAATCATGTTTCAATTAATATTTGACAATTTTTATAGAGATTCAAGTAGATTATGAATGATTATGAATGAAGCAAGTGAAATGAAACAATTGCTAATTGATACTATTTAAATATTGATTTGTAAAATTTACTTAATTCTTTCCAAGAATCATACAATACAAATTTTGGTGAGGAAAGGTATAAGTTCCTTTTGTCACCAAGTGATGGGTACTTCCGTGAATTCTCTCCCAAGTGCGTATACTTTTCCCACGATCTCTGGAGTTACAGCAGGGTGTCTCTAAGATTCGTCTGTTCGTTTCCGTACTTAATTCTCGTTGATCCAGGTAAATAAGGATCTTCACGATCGAGCTGAAAGAAATACAATGGCCAGGTGGGATAGTATCCCGAGGTTACATAGGAGCCTTCTTCCTCTTCCTGTAGAAACTTTTAAACCATTTGGGGAAAATATACAAACTGATTTCTGAAATAAATCACTCAGAAAGAATTTGAGGGGTTCCTTTAAAATAACGGTTTTTCACGAGAAAAGATTATTTTGATAATATGGCTATAGCTAATCAATGTCGTATCCACGATGGCATATAATAAGTAATTATGTCGTTCATTGTAAATGATAATGAAGGAAAACGTTTTCATGTAGACCTGTGTACCGGAAGCAAATTAAATTACAAGTCAAATATATATCATATTAAAAATCACATTAATTTCATGACTATAACATAGTAAGTAGCATAATAAAATATAGTAAATAATAGAGTTTCAATCTAATTTAATTGTTTGTTTTTTTAGAAAATATCATTTCTTATCCCTTCTATGCTATGTTAAACATTAAAAAATACTAAGAGTTCCTTGTTATACTTGAATAAAAAGATTATACATCTCCTAGATTATTTTATGTATAATATATTTTCTACTGCTATAAATAAATACTTTTTCCTTATTTTTTAATCTTTTTGTAATATTTTTCAGTATATAATTTATTTTTATTCAATTTAACATTATGAAAAGTACTTAATTAAAGTAATTAATTTTGTTGGATTTGGAGCTGATAAAAATTTGCTATATTCCATTATTGCTGTTTCATCATAGTATCATCATGATTTGTATTAATAATTTTTTTATTTCTTGTATGTTACAGGTCTCATAGAAAATATTAGACACACAACTCGTTTGAGTGATCTCACGAAGAGTTGCTTCGGAACCAAATTCCAATCGATTTTAACGTGGCAGTAAGAATACCGACAAAACCTGTACTTACCGCACGAAGTACTTCCGCAAAGACACCACTGCCTATGATGTCTTTCCGCCTCGGATTTATCTTTTTTATTTGATAATACATATAGAATATGCGTAACCTAATTCAATAGCAAAACGTTTCTCGCTCGAGTGCCTTGATACAACTGTTTCAATTATGAACAAAGTGATTTCTACATTAATTAGAGTAATTCCTTAAAATCGTAATATGTGTGTTTGAATTACGAGAAAAGATTGACAAATTTATTAAATTTTTATAAATTTAAGTATAAGTAAATAAGTTTTTTAACGACCATAGTAAATATTTAAATTAAAAAAAAAATGCAATATATCTAAGTACATACCTAAAGACTGTGCAGAGGTAAGAAATTGACTAACGGAAGAAATTTTTGTTACTACCATATTTCTAAACTGCGGATGTTTATGCAAATTTGGGAGAATAGAATGTTTCGCCTTTTGAATGTTATATGAAATATCATTCTCTTGGTATTTTGCATTCTTAGATTTCCCGTCAATATATAAACATCTCGATTCCACATACTTCAAATCAAATAATGTATGACATCGCGTGACGAAGAGGACAAGCAGGACTTTTTGAAATCGAATAAGATACAAATTTCAGAGTAGTGTGTAGATCCAAAGTAATTACCGTTAGTACAAGGTAAAGAACAAATCAACAAGGTGGAACATAATTATCCCTATCTATCTCTATGCTGTTGAAAATAAAATAATGAGATATTCGAATGTACTTTATTTTGCCTTTATGTGCCATTTCACTAACCATCTTCTCACTTCTGCATAGTACTTGCATTTATACATTTTGTTGCCTTTCAACGTGTTCAGATATAAAGATACAGCTGACGAAAATTTATATCTTATTTATAAAACAACTGTATGTATATTAAATTTCAAATGTCTAAAACATTGCATAAGTATATGTTTTATGATTTGCATAAGACATAATAGTTATATACATATGATATTTTAACAAATTTTTAATTATGCTTTTCTCGTCACTCAATACCAACAAATATACGATATCATTTAAGATCTCGCAAGCAAAAAATTTACGTATTTGTAAACTATAAGCAGGAAATAACAAAGAAATTTCTGTTTCTTCTTTCTTTTCTTGCCATTTAATAAGATTTTAAGATATCTACGAACAAGAAATTTTGTAGATATCGTAAAATATAAATGGTAATGAATTAGTTTTAACAAACACTGTTGTCCATGTTATTTATACAGGCTAATTATGAAATCGTGGTACAATGGAAATGAAGATGACTTCTCACGTAAAAGGATGTCATAAATATAAATTAAAATTTTTTCATATAAAGTTTCATTTTCGAGAAAATCAAATTTGAATTTCGTTAAATACGGTTCCACTTTACTACTAGATGCAATCTACCTCAATTTACTCAATCGGACTAGTCGTCACCAATCATGTTTGCGTTAACAAACAATATCAGACATTCAAAAATTAATAAACAACAATATCTTTTTTACTTCATTTACATTTTCCATCCTGATAGTCAATTTTGGCTATAAATAAAAATCGAACAATTTAAAAACGATGATGTTTTAAAATATTAAAGTAAATAAATTATTAATTCTCGCTGTTCATTATTCTCTACAGTCCTATTAACTTCTGACTGATTTGATATTATTGTGTAAACGGAATATAGTGATAACAAGCAAAATTGAGCGAACGAAACAAGATGGAGCAGGCGTAGGTACTTAGCGAACGTTTGAATTCGGAAAATGAAAAGTGTGAAATTTTAGTTTTCTTTCAAATTAATTCTGCGTGGGAAGCCAACTTCTGGTTATGATTATACTACGATTTTACGAACATTCTGTATATGCGAAACATATTCTTGTTAAATAAACATATTTTTAGAGAAGTACTGAAACTTCAACAACAGGATATTATAGTAAATTCGAAATATGATTCACAAACGAGAGGCGGTACTTTTATTACTCACAAAATAAAAATTCTATTCTATAAATAAAAATTTATTAAAGCTGATTTATTACCACCAAACTTTGACGCAATGTTAGGCAAAGCAATAAATTCCGAAAAGGTGATGTAGTTTCACGTCCAGGATGTTATGTTTGACCTCGTTCTAGTATTATGCGAATTATCATTAGACTAAAGACAATATAAGAATGAAAAGCGGAACAGTGAAATGTAAATACGGAAGTGCCTTAAATGAAATTGAGGGGAATTGTATTAAACTATTTTTTCTACTTCATACTTTTTAACGAGTATTTAAGAAACGTTTTACTATTTATATTTACAACGTTGTCCACTCATTAGGAATTAATTATAATACATAAGGCAATACGCTTCGAAAAAGAAAAAAAAAATAATTTCGCGTGCCAAAAATGGAAAATGTTACTCCTACGATATTATTTAATTATTATTAAGTCTTGGTCAGTATCTGTTATGTTAAGAAACAGAAAAATTTAAGCGAATTATTATATAAATTATACTGGTTCTTGATCGTTCGGTATTAGGAGTACATAATAAGAAACGCATCTATTAAATCAAAATTGCATATTTTTATAAAACTTCGAGTTTACGATCGGATCCATTGTAATTGGTTTATTCTTATTCAAGAATGTTACGTGAGTTACAAAATCATTGGAATAATTACAGTAAAAGTATTGAATATATGAAAAATTAATCTGAAATTTTTATAGTTTCATATATTCAGATAATAAAGATTACATTTAAATGAAATTTGGAAATATTATATCTATTATATAAATATAAATATCAGTATACAATATCTATATAACATTTACCATAGAAATTTATTCAATTGATAAATTGTTAATATATTATTCATTATTATTAGTTGAAATTTCGTTGATATAAAATTCGCATTTGATACCGAATATGTTACTTTGTCATGATTATCGTTGCTAGATACATAAAATCATGTATCAAAGCTCATGAAAGTACTTTTCTAGAAACTTTTTATACAAAACATTTTGAAATTTCATCAAAATTTTACTATTATAGTCACGGTAGTCGTATTTTATTAGAGTGCTGACTAAATTTCAAAAAGTACATAATATATTCATAAAAAAATTCTATGGTAAGTGTTCGAATATTTCCGTGAGCCGCTGTAAAATAGTAAAAAATTTACCAGTGAAATTTTAGGATCCTACGAGGTCCATTAACATATTTTATTATAGAACAATGAGATAATTCAATCTTTTATTAAAGGCTAGAAGCGTATTATATTCGAACATATATTCGAATGTCTTTGTAATTCACTATGTATCATAAACTTTTTTTGTATACTATATGTATGTATTTCATTGACACATTTTTCACTATTATGAAAAATATCGATTTGTTGTAAATTCTGCATTAGCCTAAAGTACTTGTTTACTTCTATTAATTTAATTAAATGCGAACTTAAGTTAATAACGATGTAGCAATTTCTCCCAACTTAATTATAAAACGCACAGTACGTACGTCCAATTATATAGAAGGGAGGAACTTTGCACATAAGTCTTAAATTATTTTGCGTTCGTGCGACAGGATAAAAGATCTTTGTAAATACAAGTGCCTTAAATATAACTACAGTGGTAGGAATTTTACTTGTAAGCTGTTTTCGATATGATGAAAAGCTGGGATTTCGGTCGAGTTAGTTCCACGCATAAATTCATATAAAAATGTAAAGATATTATAATAGAATAATTCTTATACAATAAGATTTGACAATACAAAAAGATTTTTGTTCTCAATTCTAATCAACGACTGTCTTGCGTGTAATTTTTCCTTATTATTATGAGCGAAATATTCTGTACTGAGTGGCGTATTTTCACTTCATTGCGTGTATTAGAAAAATTATAATGTAAAGTATATGTATCCTTCTAATGTTGGACCTGTAGGGCAGTGGAGCAAGAAAAGAATTTTTAAAACAGAAAAATTCCGTATTTTCCACACAATATATACTGAAACTTGCACTTTTTCTATTTTACTGCCGCTGTCACTCAGTCCAATCTATGTAAATATTTCCAGAACACATTTGATCAAATTCACAATCTTAGGTGATTGATCATCTGATCATACATGTTTCTTTCGTAGTTTAATTTCAAGTAATCGGTATCTTCCTCGCATTTTTATCATTCGAAACTCAGCCACTCACTATAAACATTTATATTAAATTCCCAGTCCCGTACCGTAAGGATTTTTTAATTTGTATCTCCTGTAACAGTTTTTATGAAATATTTAAAATACATTTTATTATTTATACAATTCGATTGTTATTTATTTATTATACCTTCATAAATGATCGTGGAAGACTCGTTAAAGTACGTGCGATTATAATAATGTTGTTTGTTTAATTAATCTTCAACGTAATGAAGGAATATTATTTACACTCTCTTTCCTTGAATTTATAAATCTGGTTTTATAGTAAATAGAGTCTTGTACAATTTCATTATTAAACAATAATTTCCAATTGTATTATTACCTGTTAGGCAGATAAGAACTATGATTCTAAAATTTTGAGAATGATTAGCGATATTGATTGCTGTTTAATATCTATACATATGCATCAGTATCAAATATTTTCAATTCTCTCTATTCTTAATCCATTTATATATCATATAGTATAAAAACACTTTGTCATTTCTCTTTTTTAATTTATTTCATTTTTCAGTCGCGTTAAAATGGAAACTCAAATACAACATTCTGCAAATATCATTTTCAAGATTATAAGATGATAACTTCTAGAACATACACTAACCAGTGCAAATAGTACTTTTATTCACAACATTTATGAAGTATCGTTTTTTCATAAGAAAATTAACCAAATCTTAACCGGAACATTTTACAATACATATATATGTATGTATACCGCAAAAAAGGAAAAGAAATTATTTTTCATTATAAATGATATACATATATGATAGTAACATATGACGTCTGGTATTCAT
This sequence comes from Bombus pascuorum, assembly GCF_905332965.1. Taxonomy (NCBI): domain Eukaryota; kingdom Metazoa; phylum Arthropoda; class Insecta; order Hymenoptera; family Apidae; genus Bombus; species Bombus pascuorum. The sequence goes on along the minus strand of NC_083490.1, from coordinate 14,621,023 downwards.
TATTGTTTCAATACATTTACATTCAAACTGAAATTCAAATACAAATATTTGCCGATTATGTCCCCGTAGAACAATAAATATTGCTCACCTGAAATTAAAATAAATGACTCACGTTTATATATTTATACATGCACATAAAATTTTATTTTTACTTACATTATTGACATTTTCCTTTAAATGATGTCTATGTCTTTCGTATCTTTTATTGATTATATTTATTAAATATAGATTTTAGTAAAAATATAATTTGTGTAACTTTCCCTAAAAGTATTGGTTATGATATCGAATATTAATTGAAAGATGTTTGGATATAATGACAGAATAAGATTAAAAATGTTTGAATTTCGTGTTACTATAGATATATCTCTAATCATCAAATATTTTTAGTTTCCATATGTATATATAGAAGTATTTAATGATATTCTGTATCTAATAATCATAATTCTACAAATTTACATAAATGTATAATAATAAAAAAAGCGATTATTTTCTACAGATACATACATATGTATAGTCGACTATTATGTCGTAATAAAATTAATTTTTACAAATGAATACACATGTAATAAAAAAATTAACATCCGTCGATAGTTAAACTTATGAGATTGTTTACATGTTTCAAAAGTTCTTTATTTTATTTAATTTATACATACTATTAACAAGTTTTTTTGATACATAATTTAAATCCGTAGTAAGTGATAATCGATTATATCATCGGTATGTTATTATTCTGTATATTCTAACTCCATTGGTGTGTTATTGTTACAATTCAACCAAAGTATCTAAATATTTGTAAACAATACTATTTAATTAATGTAACAAATATCGTATGACTAGATTATACGAGTATGAATACAATACAATAATTCTATAATTTTTATTTCTAATCGATATCGTCTATTTTCAATCCACATCGTATTTATTTTTATTTTGGAAAAATAATTTCAAAGAATATATCGTGCATTTGATGGGTTACAAACGTATTTTCATCGAGGCGTGTCAGTCGCCTGTTTGTGAACAATTCGGTTGGTCAGGAAGTAGCGCCGGTAGTAGTAATAAAGGGTGGTTGATTTGGAGTCCATCGATAATTTTGTAATTTCGTGAAATTGGTCCCGCTTAACCGAACTCGACGAGGGAAAGTTCCTTCTTCTCGCCCCCCTATTTCGTACCTTTTCTATCTATACAACCCTCCTCGTTGTTTTTTTATTATCTTACAGGGTCGATTTCCGGACACGTACCATGTAGGGGGTGATCGGCAAGTTGCTACGTCATTTCCGGAAGTACTTGTTTCCACATCAACGATCTAGCGGTTATTGTTATAATCGTCTTTTCATCTTAAGGTACGTGTCTACGAGTATGTATAACATATTACTTACTTACACGTAATGTAATAGTTAAAAATGACTATACCTTTCAAGATTAGCATTTTTTGATTTTTGACCTTTTAAAATATAACAAACTATAGCTCAATTTGTTGAAATTAATCTTTGTTTCGCACATCTGTACTCAGGTCTTGTTTAAGCGTTAAAAGTAAACAAACGAAACAAAAAGAAATAAACATGTTGCAGAAGGATAGCGCAAATGTAAATGAAGAGTATAAAAATCTTCCAAAAATGCATTATGTTAGGGACGATTTAGACGATATCGATGAAAATGATATTGGTGAAAAGAAAATGTTTATTTTCCTGGATCTTTTATTGGAGCTTTCAAAAAATGGTGCGAAACTGATCGATCAAGAAATTCAAGAAGAAGTAGATACTATAATATTTGAGGTAACAGAAGTAATCCTACATTCCTTACAAAAGTTCTTAAAATAAAGCATATATATTTAAATAAACTACGGTTTAACGAAAGTTTTATACGTAAAGCAGTTCATTTGATAATTATTTATTTATAATACATATGGAAAATCTCGTCGCTTAATTTTATGATAAACTAAGCTAAGTGAATTCGAAACATGCTTTCGATCGTATGTTACTCTCAATTGTCCGGAAAATCATGTAAATAATTAATCCTTCATCCTTCGTATGTAATATGTCATAAGAAAATGTTTAAACTAAATTTATTCTATAAATTTTATGCAGAAAAAACATTTTAAACTGAAAATGACACTATTTTACAGTGTTTAGTACAAAGTTATAGCTTTTTGTATTAAAAATAAAAGCTTATAAATTTTTAGATGTTACATAATCTTCGTTTATCAAAAAATTTCTTTCGAATAAAACAGAAAACAAATATAAAAATGCTTTTTTCGTATAATGAAAGGACGTTACATACATTTTAGGGTCTTTACACTACCGCTGCAGATTCTAGCTTCGTTCTTTGTGTACTTGGAATTCATCAAGACATCCAGGTGAGTAGAGTAATAGTGTATTAAAACATGGGCAACAAATCTAACGAGTCATTTTTTTCTAATTTTGTTAATTTATTATTTATTTTATTTGTTTATTTTCATCTAACTAACGCTAAGAATACCTTATTTTGGTCACTGTACAAAATATTTCACGTAAGTAGATGCAATTTTTCGAATTTTCACTTCAACGTTGCTAAGAAAGCGATTATATCTTTACGATCTTCCGCTTTTTTAATACCATTGAACATCATTTTCGTACCAGGGATAAATTGCTTCGGAAATTGTAAATATTCGTTTAAAGTGTTCTCGTCCCATACAACACCTTTTTCCCTCATCGCTTCGGTAGATTTAAATCCAGGTACAGCTAAATTTATAATTTTTTATAAATGATGTTACATGAATTTTTAGCAAATATGATACTTATAAAGCTATAAATTAAATAAAAGAAGATTTTTTACTCTCTTAGGTATTTTTTTACATTTTGTTAAACGAACATTTTTTTGTTCATGACATATGTATTATTAAATGTACCTATCGCATGAATGTGTGTATCGATATAATTTGGGTATACGAAGATAACGAAAAAACAAATATGGAAGAATTTTTTCAGGATGAGAAAGATGGAAGATACTCCTATTTTCTTAATCAATTAGAAATTAATTAGAAACTAACAGAAACATATACGTGTAGCATAGTAACATTTGTATATTCATGATCCACGTATGGTTATGTTAGGTTAAATGTATATTTTAGAAATAAATGTTAATAAAAATGGGATAGTATATGGTGAGAATAGAATTTGAATAAACGATATTTATAAGTATAATTATCATATGAAATTAAATATTACGTCGATATGTTTGGAATATAGATTGAAGACACAATTTTTTTATATTGTACTTATATATAATGTTAAATACGAAACGAAAATAGTATTTAGTTACAATTCATATATAATATATGATTGATTTGTATTTGTCCCTACATAAATCATATATATATTTACTCGTATCCTATACGTACGTAATATACATATAACATACACAAGACAAATTTCTCCGTATTTCAGTGTAAAAATTAATTAATATACAAAGATAATATATACATACTGCCACATGTTTTGCCAAATATTCCAAAAAGGTTAGGACCTACTTTATGTCGCTCGTTTTTATTATACGTATGACACATGCCACACATTCTGAGAAATAAAGCTTTCCCATGTACTGGATCTCCCATCCTCGCACAAAAATTTCCTCCTAGTGAAAAAGGTTACATCGATTGTCTGTTTAATAATTGAAGGTTAATGTTTTATCATTCCTCTAAGTCCTAAGTTGATCGATTACAATATAACTTGAAGTTTTCAAGTAAAGGATATTTTGATCAATTTAGTTTTCTATGGACGTGAATCTATTTGTCTTTCTCAGATCATCTATAGTTTTATTTTAAACCTACCATTAGACGATCGTACAGATCGTAAGAAAAATTGCAGTTGAGTTAATCAGTCCATGACATTAATCGATAATTAAAGATACTGGTAATTAACTTGACGTTGATTAAAAACATTAATTATCAATTATAATTTAATTTAAACATTATTTGTTGCTAAAGAACTAAATTACTAATTTAATTCTTGATTTAATTGATGATTACTTAATAAACTATTTCAATTGTAATTAAAAATTGTTAAACGTATTAAACATTATTCAATCGTGTAAAACATATATGATTAATTGTTAATCTATATCTTCGCTTATTTTAATAAGAGTGTACTGCTTTCTGCAACAAGTTCTTCTTTTATTTCTTTTAACAATCATCGTTATTAATTTCTAATAATTTCTTTTATATGAAAATAGGTCATAAGAACAAACTATTAATCTATTTATTATATTTCATTTAATTACCTATCTTGTAAAGCTTAATATTTTCTGTATTTTTATTGTCTGTAAAATACAATAATTATTACAGGAACGAATATTCGAAGAACTAAACGAGATTTTTGGGGAATCAAACAGGCCTTCCAAGATACTCTAGAAATGAAATATCTCGAAACAGTAATTTATAAAACATTAGGATTTTTCCTATCAATTTCCGCTATTGCAAGACATCTTAACAGCAACGTCAAAATAGGTCAGTTTTTTATTTTATCTAACAAACGAATAATATTTGTTATTTATTTCTCCTTAATATCTAATACATACAATTAGAAGTTAAAATCTTGCTGCCATATTTCCAGACGTAATGGACATTAAATAATAATTATTTTACTATACTCTTCATTATGGGCATATTTCTATTATCACTTAAAATAATTTTTCGAAATGTCCCCATTGGTTTAAAATCAGATTAAAAATATTAAAGCGTACAGATTAATTATACATACTTGCAATTTTAATTTATATAAATGATATTAATGTAAATATAATTGACTACATTTTTAATATGAGAATTTGTTTATGAAATTTGTACAGAAATTAATTTTTTCAAAAATATTACGCCTTCTTCTATCAAAAATCATTCATATTTAAATCCGTTACAAATGAACAGGTTTTGTCCTACGAACAATTCTGTTAATGAATTAACATTGCCTGAAAATGTATAATATTTACTCAGGTTATTCGAATGTCTTCGTAAAAATTAATTCTATCAAATTCCTCAATATCAATGGTTGCTAGTTAAAATATTGTTTAAAGTTCAACTCTGTATTATCGACAGTTTATTGATTAAAACCGTATTAAATAAAATTCATCTGATATGTTTTACGATTCTTTTACAGTGACGAAATTATTTATTACCAAAAGATTATACGATTTTGATTATAGAGTTCACCGATTGAAAAAATTCTATCCAAACCCTGATGTGTTTGATCCTGATAACTTTTTGCCGGAAGAAATGCAGAAGACATTGTTACTCGTGCATTCATTTTAGCGCAGGGCGAAGGTAATGTTTTTCTTCATTTTCGCATCAGTTCATTAGTCTTATCGTTATGTTTATCATTATTGTTATCCTTATATTTTACATAATTGCATAGGCATAATGTGAACTAAGTAATTAAAGTATATATACAAAGTCGGCTTTGCCCATACAATGTCAGCATTACGTACCATTGCCTGACAAAGTCCGAAAAAATAGTTGAATAGCGAACATGGGACGTTGTAATGTGAGCAAAATTGACATCGTTCAGTCACCATTATTTCTTTGTAAAGCTTCGAGAGGTTTATAGTGGATACATTGTAGATAATGATAAATTCTTGCGGTTACCGTTGCGCTAAGTTGTTCCTGTTTTATTCCTTTCAATTATATCGTTCCTTTTATAATTAAGTATCGGTATTGGGTTATGCATATAAATATTTTTTCTAAAATTTATACCAAGTAATGTTATTGAATAATAAACGTCAGTCTTAGAAATGAATAAAATAGGAACAACCTGTCTCTTGTCACGAATCTATACCCATGATATGTAGGTTTAAGAAACGCAACGACATATCTACTACATATCTGCTACTCGCTGAAAATCAAAAGATTCCGTTGCACAATCATTCTCCCTGCCTTTGTGGAATCTTTCCAGACCGTTTTGAATACAAATTAGCACTTACCGCTGTACAAAGTATATTTTCGACCGGTAAATAATATCAGGGAGCTAAATGACAGTGTTCAAGCTTATTGTTCTGGTTGTTTCCGTACTAGTACTACACCATGCTATCGAGTACTCAGTTCAAGTAAAATTAGCATACACACGAATCTGTAAGATTAGGGATCTTGCCCTGTTTAGTTGTAATATAGCATATGTAAGAACCTATGTATTTAATCTGTTACGTCGAGTAACACTCTCCTCCACCGGATCACATACCGCGGGCAGGCTGGCAACCAGAAGTCTGTACATTGTCGCGGCGCGCCTTCAATGTCGTGTTTCTAACCGTCGCCAGCGGTCCGCCGGCGTCGTATATCAATACAATGTATCGACGAGCGTATGGTTGCCGCCTGGCCGCGAGTTCCAGAGACTTCGATTGAGATCTGTTTAATTTTACGAAGAAATCGGCCTACGTGTTCACTGGCGCGTGCGGTGGCGTGATCCTAGGGTGGTGGGGGTTGTCTCTCCGAAAGACAAAAGAATCGGTCCAAGATAGTCTTTTCTCCATCGAACATTCTAACTCATCAGTCGCATTCGAACAGTCACGCCTAGAGCTCGGAAGTGTATTGTAAACAAAAGGAAAAAATAAAAGTTTCTTTTCTCCTTAAATTTATTTTTATTTTACGTGACACTCTCATCGACCGCACATTTTTATATACCTATCGAAACTCACATGACTCTTATCTGATCTATTTCTATGCTTAATGACAATACTATTTGTCGGTGATTTTCTAAATTTTCACCTAGTATTGCCAACCTTAAAAGCTGCAAAAGTTTTATAAAATTCAAAACAACGATGTTTTTCGAAAATATATAATGACAAAAACAATAGAAACAATAAAAAAATAATAAAAGTAAAAGATGTCCGGATTCTAACTTCCATTAATAAATTTACTTTGATGGAAAGCGACAACGTATTTATGTTAACACTTTACCGACCGATTAATCGGCTTTTAGTCGCCGACAATCTTTCTCATTATTTGAGCAATTTGTTATTTAGTACTAAAGTATTTTGCTCAGTTGCGTCAGTTGCATTTCTTTGTAAGTTCCCATAGTTTTATACCAATTTAAGAAACGTACCGTTCGCGATGAACGAAAAGAATGGTATTGGATAGCCTAACCCGAAACAGAGCTGGCGCCAGGGAGAATCTGCGCCTGAGATGCTGGTAGGACGTGCGTATGCTGTTGAATCGCTAGTGGTCGGTAAAGTGTTAATTAAAGAAAACGTTTCATATGTCAGAACTAGACTGTGAATATTTGTGCATTTGTGGAAAAATTGAAGCTATAAAAATGTACAGAATGTATGTAATACGCAAAGGTATATAAAATAATCAAAATATGACACTTGTTATGATATTTAATGAATAAAACAAACTTCTGTGAGGTTTCATTTCCGATTTTTATAAATGTGATTGTGTCTTATGTTATTATATTGCATTGTTTTTTTTAGATCATGCGTGGGAAGGAAGTACGCGATATTGAAGTTGAAGGTTTTATTGTCGACGATCCTGCGGAACTACAAGATCCTGTCGGATCTCACAGAAAAGGACTTCCGGCTGAAGGTTGACATTATTCTCAAAAGAGTAGACGGCTTCCGAATGAAAATCGAGCCACGAAACAAAAGTAATCAGGAGGTTCACGTTTAAATGAAGTTCTCATAGATGATTCGTTTTATATTATTAACGTTAACAATAATAAAATGTTCAAAATATGTGCACACGTTTTTGTGAGTAATATAAAGTGGATTATGATACAAATAAACATTATATTAGGTATATATAGATATGTATAGGTATATTATAAGAAAAACATTCAAGGCTTCTTATATGTGTGAATAAATTATTTTTATATGCAATGATTGCATATACTATAAATGGCACAAGTGTTAAAATTATATCTAGGTTTAGTTATAAAACCTTGCATAACATTTTTTGTTTTTTGAATTCCTGAAAAGACGTTGCAGAATACTTAAAAAGGACCTATTTATAGCATGTTGCATATAAATACGATTCTGAGATAATAAAATATTAAAGAGATAAAAATTCATTTCAAGGAACTACTCGTTCACGGTTATTTTGATCTTATACTAGCAATCATAATCTACTGACCATGTTGTAAAATTACCTGTTGTCCCTGTAGACGTAAATAATATTATACAATACTGTATAAAAATATGTGTAATACTAAATAATTTAACTGTCGTTAAATACCACATTCCAAATTCATCTTTCGTTTTTCATAGTGACTACCGCTATATATACTTACATATATGCTATATAAGATATATTATTATATATTATCCTCCAATCTTATTATTTTTCATGAACCACATTTAATCGAATTTAACAAATTATGAATTAATATATAATTAAAAAAATTAAAAACAAATCGTTTCTTAAAAGTCGTACACAAAGATAATTATAGAATGTTTTCTTCATTTATTTCTTATTTTTACATTTAATAATAGTTGCCACGATACGTACAACAACTGGAATATAAAATATTCATTTCAGTGTCATTCGCGACAGACTTATAATTGGATACAAGATTTGTCTATGCACACTGGATATAATATTATGGCTTATACTTAACAGGTTTAAATTAATTGAAATTTGTGATTTTCCCGAATGCTCGTAAAGCGTTTTACGATAGGATATGTAAGAAGTTTAACTGATATGTATATCTGAAAAATATAAATGACTACATATCGTTGTAAAGATTTGTACATTATATCTCACATTGCAATAATTAGCGCTATGAGTAACTCTCAATTGACAACAATTTTCATTTTACAAACAAATACATTTTGTAAAAAAATATTTTTAATTGCCGTAAAAAAATATCTAGATTTATTTTTGTACAAAAGAGTTTCTACTATCAAATAGTAAAGACGTGTATTACACATAAGGTCTTTCTTCCTCTCTCTCTCCTTTTGCATCAATCTGCAGAAAAGGAACCGGAAGTTTGGGCAGCAATTTTATCCATCCGTTCCTTCCTCCTCTTTGGTAAATCTACTGAAAGGAACTGTACTGTCCATGGAATAACGAACAGGACGTTCATTAATATAAGGGCAAGCTGGCAGACTACGAAACTATTGGTCCAATCTTTCAGGAATCCTGAAAGAAATTATTTATATTTCAAAATTCGGTTTCATCTCCTTATAGTAAATACGTATGCTTCTTACATTTCGTTCGTCATTAATATTTGAGTAAAACATTGATTTCGAGTAAAAGTGATTAATAATGATAAAACATTTGTATTTACAATATTTTTATTTTTACGACCAAATCGTATTTTTCTATTACTAGAAGATTTTTTAAGTTTGATTTTAAGATTTTTTAAAGTAGTGTAACTAAAGTTACCATTAATTTTTAAGATATTGTTTTCAGCAGATTATGGTAATTCTACTTACCAACAATTGGACCAAATAATATAGAGATCACTCCGTTAATAGCGCCAGCAATTCCGTATGCTGAAGCAAATTTATCAATACTGATATCTTCTATAATGACCAATGGCTGAGGAACCAATAACCATGATCTAGTCATTCCTATAACTGTTATCGTCACAAATGTACCGATCAAGGTATCATTGCACAACAAGTATCCTGAAAAATAAATTCAGTCTTTTAGAGCTATACATGTTTCTATGCATCGCGATAGTAGCTTGAACCGAAACAAAAAATTGTTTATAATTTTGAGAATATGTATTAACTTTCCAATCTATGTTTACTAAGATCTTTTTCTTTTTTTGGATTTAGCAAATATGATTTACTCTCAAAATTTTGAAACACTTTCTTGCAGCAAATTTATAAATCGTCCTTTTGTCATTTACAATATTGGGAAACGTAATTGCTGTATTATATTAAAGTTTGATGCATATAATTTACTGACCAACTTTTGCGAACGCCATAAAAATCATAGCGACGAAGAATATGTACTTCGCTTTGACTTTTACCAACAAGATGAAAATTGTGAATAAAATCTTGGATACCAATTCCGCGGCTGCGGAGATAGTAATCGCTTGGGCTGCTTGGCTCTTCGTGTAGCCATTGTTGGTTATCATCAGTGGCAAAAGATAGATAAACGTGAAATCGCTCGATATAACAAAACTAGTACCCAGACAAATGTTTAGAAAACCACAATTTTTTAAAAGTGAGATTTCCAAAAGTTCACCCAATATTTCTCTACAATGTTAAAAATTTTCTTATTAATCTTCGATGTTTTTAAAATAAATTAGATACTATAAGAAATTTAATAGAATGTGAAAATTCATATTCAGTAATTGAGTTATTATAAAGAAGTTAGAAGGGAATAGAGTGTTGAGAATGATAATGGTATAAGTCAGTTCATTGCTCGTTTCTACAAAATACTATTCTGCATATGTTACTGCAAAAAATTCATGATATTTTCTCAAATTATGGGATCATTACGACTGAGAACGTAGTTACTTAATTATAAAACTTAATTAATTCTAAAACGAAATGAATACTTTCGAAAATTGAAATGTATGAATAAATTCAAATTTCTAAAAACTTAACTTACACCATTATGATTTTCAATTTGATAAATGCAAGAGATGTTGTAGACTGTTTAAAGGCTAACGATAAAGGAAAGTATGTAAGAATAATTCACGTACTCTAAGTGACCTTTACCGATATCCTTTTCTTCTTGCATAGAAACTTGAACTCCTTTCTCTATTCGTTTTTCTTTAGTTTTCTCAGGATAATGTTGCCTAGTGTCCGCTAAACTGCCAATACCTGTCACCAAATTCATTAAACTTGATGATGACAAGGTCGATAGTCGTCGTGTTAGCAACTCCCGCATTGATCCAGATCTTATTCGGTTGCATATTCTGCCCTCTAACTCCGATATCGAAGCTACCCTTTCTGCGGGTGACTGCATTTAACAGAACATGTAAATTTAATAAATAAAGTGCGAAATTGAGACCTTTACTAAAAATAATTGTTCTAATGTACTTAAATAGTTGAAAAACTTATAATAGAAATGACTCGTTTCCATATCTGTATTTTTCCAAGACAACAAAAGAATACTTTAGGAACTTTAATTTTTGTTCAATACATTTCAATTTTTTAAACATAATATTCACGATATTACGCAGGGTGTCCCAGCAGGATACAATCGTTTAAATATCTGCCTTCTCCATAGTTGTATGAAAAAAACTTTTCAAGACAATTGCTTTCTCTCGTATGTCTTTCTTAATACGTATTTCTTCTTTCAAAGTATCAATATCAGAACAATGTATAAAATTTACTTTCAACGTTTCAATCAAAAGCTGAACCTGTTTTCCGCTTTCGCCCTTGAGACTCGTTAAGCTGCTCCATCTGGTTTTTGCAGGAGTTCGTATAACTTCACTGTAACGACGATTTGAGAATACTATACCGCGCAACTTCCGTTCTTCTTTCTCGCGCATCTTTTCCGCGCGAACTTCTTCCGGTTTCTTCGCATGCCATTCGACAGGGTGCATCATTGTCATACCGACGATGCAATTCAAACTCATAGCACCCGTCATCAATGCTGTTCCTATAACGCAATAAAAGTTAGGGATCAGATACTCGGGAACTTTCTGTTATAGCTGCGATCAAGAATTCTCAAAACCCAGGTAATGCTTGATGTAGCGACGTATGAAAATCTACTGGTCGATTAAGTGGCGAATTCTCTATTTGCAAATGTATGAATCGTGGATTTATAAACTGGTAGTATGTTGTAGAAATGTAGACTGAGGAGGAGAAAGTGTGGCTGAAGTTACAATGTGTCATTCGATTATATTGTAAGTGCGACAGATCGTTTCTGTTGTCAAAGTGTGAAACATTCTATATCTTGATGTGTACCAGCATCGGGGATACATATGGCTCATTGATTAATTCGTTTATAAAGATTAAAGCAATTTAAAATTCATTATGCTCATTTTCAGACTCCAAGAACGAATTAATAGAATACCATAGTATTAGTTAAATATTATATTATTTAGAAAATAAAGTATTTAAATATCGATAGCAAATAAATTCTGACATTTTCGAATGAATGTTTTTTGAAAATGAAATCTCCAATGCAATTTTGTTGCTCTTGATTTTTGTCTTGTTTTGAATGGCAGAATCTCCCTCAATTAATTTATATCACGATTAAACCTAAAAACCAAAAATGTTTAATGAGCGAAGTAAGACAGTTTTAGATAGCTGTGTTTATTACAGTGAGCGCAACATTTTTAATTGTGATGCTTCATATTTTGCATGATTGTTATGATCGAGCAAATGCAGCTTAACATGTTAGCAATATAATTAGATAGTTTAATATTAATAATATATTAATATTATCAATATAGAAAGAAAATTACCTCGAAACCCATACATCCTCATCATTTTTTCAATACATATAGGATAGGCGATTCCACCTAAGCCGATGATAACTTGGGCCCCGCTCATTACCTAAATAGCAAGAAATTCTCTAAAAAAACTAAGAATATAAGTATGTTAACAATTATATCGGCCAGCGGCCCTGCATTTACGTACTGGCGCCCTTTTCTTTACGAAGTAAGCATTGAAGTTCGTGTTGCAAATGGTAACAATAAGACCAAGACCCATTCCTTGGAGAAAATTTAAGAAGGCCATTTCGTAGACATTTGTAACAAAAGCCAGACAGATATTTGGTAACGAGAAGAGCACCGCACCAAATACCCCCACTGGCCTCATAGAATACCTCTTTAATAGCGAGTTGGTCATTAAACCTGAAATTAATTGATATCCGTGATGTAGTCCTTTCATAATTGTGAGATACTTTGGTTTAAAATAATTTTATATTTTTCAATAAAATTTGACGTAGGTGTTGCAATAAGGAAACAGCTCTATTTTCTAGTAATTTCAATAAATCAACAAGAACCAACCGGGAATCAAGTACTTTCTCAAACATATAAATATTAATTATATTAATAAATATTAATAATCAAATAATATTCATATTAATAAAGTTTTGCGACTTTGTATATAAAACTTCTAAGTATTGAAAACTATACTCCCTTTCCTCTGTAATAAATACAATTCAAATATTAGGATTGTCTCTTTATTGCTGCAAATAGTTTATCTCCTAGAGTCTATGTCCCATAGTTTACTTAAGTTTTCACTTTTAAGTAATGGAAGCATATTCACCAATTAAAAAGTTTAAAAAGTAAAAGTTACACTAACAACAAATATAACCATCGCACCACCGTAAGCATTATACTTATTCATTTACAAATAGACATTGTAGATTATTATAAAGAACGTTCAAATAAAATGTAAATTACATTAAAATTGTCAACCGGTTTAATTATTCTACAAATAACCAAATGATTAAATGGATCTTAATAATTAGAATCTGCTGATTTATCTATCAAGTAATGAAATCCCACTTGTGCAAATAGTCTATAGTCTTCGACACGAATTCTTTATCAACATTGTTCTTTGATAACAATGAAGGAAATAAAAATTTGTTTCAAGTGTAGAAGTTATCAATACGAGAAATTAGATCCATAGTGCAATCAAAACAGTTCATAGCATTCTGAGCTATGGTTGAAGAATACCACTTCAGAGTAGAATCATTGTAAGAGCTATATTAGAAAACAAAATACGTTTTCCTAAACTTCTTTACACTTTTTACCTTTATCGTATTTTTCGGTTCCTTTCTTATTATTCAATGCAAATATTATTCAGCATAATTCAAAATACCGAAAATTTGAAGGAAAATTTTATTTTAAACTTTAACATTTTAATAAGTCTTTCATAGGAAGACAAAGAACTATTGAATTAATATATTCAAACTTCAATTTTTTATTTTGTGCAAACATTAAATAATTAATTACTTGCCTATTGTTTTGAGTGCTTAACTTATTACCTGGAAGTACCCAAAATTATTGTGTTGCGTATGTAAACTAATGATATTAATAAATTGTATGACATATCCAACGCAAATATTAGCAATAGAAACAAAAATGTAGTATACTTATTATTACATTATATTGTTATTTTGCCATAAAATCGTTAACTATAATTGTTTCGCAACTTCGCTCTTATCTAATACCCGTAAAGCTATAAAAGATTTACATAACAATTCGTGAGCCGCCATCATACGCTTATCGGTAGTGTTTTCAGTATTTGATAGTATTTAGTAGGAAACGCGTGATAGTCTTTGTGATAATCTAATTGCACTTATAATTATATCAGGTAACTCTAAACACTACATAACATCTTAGTACTGAAATACACAGAAAGATATATAATTTGTAATGTAATACAGATTTGTTTTCTAACATAAACAATCACGTTTTATTAAACAAATTTCATTTTATTTGGAACAATTTGATAATATATAGTGAACAATGAAATTATTGAAAATTATATATCCTAATTTAATTTTGATGAGAATATTATTTTTATTCACAAGGGCGATGACACCATCGACTATGAATAAATCAATGTTAAATATAATTTGTATATTCGAAGGAAGATAGAATAATAACCATAAAAAGTACAACTTATAACATCATGGAAATAAATATTGTATGAAGTGTACCTATTTTATATTTCTTTAATTAATTATTCGATCAACTATTATCATTATATGAATTACTATTATCATGAGATGGTATTATCAATTCAATTACTAAGAACGTGAATTGCACGTGAGTCTAAAAATATATTGTATCAACACGTCAGGATTTCCAAGCATAAAGTCTAAAATTATTCAGTGACGTTTATTATTTTCATGTTCTTTTGTAACAAAGCATATTAAGAAGTAAATACATCTAACTATAAAATGTAATTGTAAAGTAGACATGATTAGCTTCGTAATAGTTATTTTCCATTAGCATTTCCAATTTCGTCTGTTTTAATATTTTAAAATCAATTATTGAAAGATACATTGTTTAATATATTTCTTTTCCTGTTAAATTTAAAATCCTTATTTTTATGTTTTTATTTTAATACCTTGCAGTTACTGAAAAACTTTTAATTATACTACAGTCATAATTTAATCATCTCTTTATGTTCCTTTATTTTATTGAAGTATCATATTGAAAAATAATCTTTTTTATAGAAAATTTGTCTCTACAATTTATTATTGGATTTCTGTTATTGATATTGTGGATAAATAAAAAAGAAATATGACATTGTACGCGTGTATTAAAGCTGTAAATTAGGACAAGGCACATTATTTGTACAGATAAACACCATTTTCACTTCCTGGTGTCTACACATGTTCATTTCACGTAGATAAACATAAAATACATGTGATCAAATCAGACGAATAATAGTGTTATATCTCTTATAGTTTGAAAAGAATTCATACATATATGTACATATATACAGAGTGAATCATAAATAGAAAAATAAGAATCAGAAAAATAAGTAAGAAGGGTTTTAAGAACATATGTCCTACATATTTTAATTTCCAAGTTGTGGATAATAAAAAAAAATGTTCGAAGTGCCTGCTTCGTGCCCTGCCAAACAGTATTACACGTCATAACATTGAGTATTCTTCTTGAGTATTCACGGAGTCTCAAATCCATTTTGCATCTATTCTGTTAAGGAATATTTTTACTGTAAAGAGGAAAGAAGGCAAAATTTTAATGATTTTTTGTAATCATCCATAACTCGAAAACTAAAGATACGTGAGATATATGGTCACGCTTTTTACTTATTTTAATGCATAGATTCACCGCTTGAAGTATGGAGACATATATTCATGATTCACCCTGTATATTGTACCTACCGATTCCATTGCAATGATAGAAAGAATAAAAAGTGGGACAGGCTGCTTACCAGCAATTGAAAATGTAATCATAAAAACGGAATTGAAAAGTGTCATTGCTGTGCCAGCTTGACCAGTTGCTTCAAGAAAGTCTCCAAATATTATTGCAAATGATGTAGTTGGTCCGAATGTTGTAATCTAAAAAAGAAAAAATTAATTGCATATTATAAAAGTAATCATGGAAAAAAGATAATTCCTATACAATATTCAATTTGATAATTCTCAAATGTTATAAGAAATACTTATGCCACCATAAAATTTCTGACGAATGAAATAATTACTGTTCTGCATTATTTTATTTTAATAGATGAATTACAATTACGTCTTTAATGCCTTATTGTCCCAAAGTACTAAACTTCATTTTATTCGTAAGTTAAAATTCACATACTTAATGATATCGCAAAAATAAAATTTAAAGAATTGTTAATAATTGAAGAACAATATAATCGGCTATTAATAAAAAGATACTTTTGAAATACGTCTACTCTAAATAATTTGTATTTTCCTTTGACTAGTAAAAAAGTATATACATATTAAGTATAAAATGTGCAATATTTGCGAAAGTAATAACTTTACTGAATGGTATATTCATATATTTTATGATTATATATACGAAATGACACCGATATTGTCTCTTAATTGTTATAAGAAATTTGAACGAGTAAATGAAATTAAACGATGAAAGAAGAGCTAAAGGAGAAAAATTGCAAAATTTATGTTTGATACTAATTGAACATAAATACTAACAAATACTAGTATTATAGCAAAAGCTACCATCCACCCCCAGCCACCATCTGGAGCCAAGTCTTCTAATGTAATTTCATCATCGTTATCGTCATCTTCTCCTTCCTTGTAGGGTAACAAAGCGTTACTTTGAAGTTTCTTTTCATTCTCGGTAAAGACGGTCGTAGTTGTATCCATTGTGGTTATTCCATTACTCTTAGCTACCGTCATATTCTTATCAAACCTACATATAAAAGAAAATATTCGTTAATGAACTGTTTTGACTATTCACTATTATATTAAGAATTGTGTTTAATATCTCTCAATTTTTTCTATTTTTAGAATTTTACATTTTAATCCTCATCAGTTTTATATGTAAACACAATTTTAATTAATAAGTAAATAACGAAGTTGAAAGCAATAAGTTAAAAATTACCGCCTTAGTATCAGTATTAAGTATTTTTAAGGACTATAAATAGAATCTAACAATATAAAGCATCCCTGGAAAAAATATTCTTTTTAAATGAAATGAGGGAAAAGCTATTTTATACACATATGTAATGTATAATGGCATAATTAAATGAATATTATAATACATTTTCGGTATATTTACTATCTTCGTTGTTACAGAACTGAAATAATCACCAAAACGATCCAAACGTCTGTTGGGATACATCTAACACTTTTACTTATCATTGAATGTTACTATCTCCCTTAACACTAGAACTACCACGCCAGTCAAAATGACTGGTCTCACAATTTTATTTTAAAACTCCTACTTTATGTTACACTTTTCCTCCACAATGATCTAATGACTTTTTCAGGGATAGCTAAAGGAATAATATAATAAACTTTAATTTTGTTTTATTCATTTAGAATGAAAATAATTTTGTATCATGGCCACTTATACCAGTATCAGTCAAATTGACTGGTCATTTGATTTACAAACCTTGAAAATGTAAACGATTGGAAGCATCCGAATTGTTGCAAAAACTGAGGATACTAATGGAATGCTCTGATATCGAGGATAGTGAATTCTCTGATTGTGAAGGGAGTGAGCCAGGGGAAAAAGAAATTGAAATTTGTAGTGATAACAGAAATAGTGACATTAGTGACAAAGAATCAGTCAGATTCTTTGAGAATCTGAAGAAGAAAAAAAGTCAGATAGTGAGTCAGAGAACATTTTGAATGTACGCAAAAGAAAATGTGCTCGGGTGCTTTCAAGTTCTGAAAGTGAAACTGAAAATGTACATGCTAGTCCAAATGAAATTGCCGTAAACGGAACCAAGTGGGAAAGAATTCAAGAAGGGTCAGCTTCTGGGAGATTATCCTTGCACAACATATTCAAAGACACATTCGGCCTCACAGGATATGCAAAAAAAAGTATCATGAAAGATAAAGTAATTAGCGCATTTTCCCTACTAATTGACAGCTATATGTTGCAACGTATAATATCTTGCACCGAATCAGAAGCCTCTCGAGTTTTGGGTAAAAAACGGATCCTTACAGAAACAAAATTGAAAGAATTCCTTGAAATATTGTACGGGGAGCATACGAAGTGAAAAATTTGAAACTTTCATATTTGTGAAATACAAATTGGGGACCAAGCTTCTTTTCCAGCACAATGAGTCGGAATGAGTTTCTTGAAATATTGATATTTATTCGATTTGACAGAAAAAAAGAAAATGATGATAGATGTCAACGTTTGAAAAATGACATATTTGCTCTAATATCATCCGTATGGGATAAGTTTATTGAAAACAGCCAGAATTGCTATAAACCTGTCGCAAACATTACAATAAACGAGCTACTTTTGTCAACCAAAGCCAGATGCAGGTTTACGCAATATTTACCGAATAAACCCGACAAATTCGAAATTAAATTTTGGCTAGTATCTGATATTCAAACAAAGTATGTTGTAAATGGATTTCCTTATTTAGGAATAAGCGAAAAGGGTCTATCTGAAACGGTCGAATTTTATAACAAAACAAAATTTGGAGTAGATATAGCAGACCAAATGGCTAAAAAATATAGCGTGAAATCGGGATCAAGAAGATGGCCACTTAAAGTATTTTTTAATATTTTAGATTTAACTGTCATAAATGCCTGGATTTTATATAAGGAAATCACAGGTGAGCAGATATCCTGAAAAGAGTTTATGTTTCAATTAGCAGATGAACTTGCCGCTGACAATGAAAAATCACGACTAGGACAAAGAGCATCTGAGATCCAAAGTACGTCAAAGAACTCACCTTATTCACCTTATTCATAAAAATATTCTACCTCTTAAACGTCGGTAGTTCTAGTGTTAATATTTTCGAATGTGTTTGTTTAATCTCTCCACAATTCTATTTAATAATTCATTAAGCACTATTTATTTAATCGGATTTACGTTTTTGATATTACATTAATAAGGCAGCTTTTATTTTATTTTTCCATTTTCTTTAAGTAATCTTTCTCAAAGACAACCTGTATATGCATATACATATATTTAAGCATGATACTGAAATTGTACTATATTCATAAATTCTGCGTCACTTAAAACTTTCCAAAAATTGCACATACATATAAATTAAAAAATAAAAGGAAAAGTAAAATTTCTTGAATCTACCAATACCTAAAACTTGTTTACAAAAACAGTATCCATATTTCATGCACTTTATAAGAATTACAGAAGATATTTTTGACTGAATGAAAGATAATTATTTCATATATTGCCACAATCGAGTGGCAAATTATGGTACAAGACAAATTGAAATACATAAGCAAGGATCTTACCAGCTGAAAGTCTCCAATTTCTCCCAATTGATAGATAGGGAAACTGTCGTTAAAGTTAATAAACTTTATACAGTATATGACAGTTGGCTGGATGCTTTTTGACTGAACGAAACAGGGTACAAACGATTTCGAAGACTTTCTTATCTATGTACACAATGTCACCGTACTAAATACCTATCCTTAATGAGAATGAAATATTGCTACCGTAGCATCTGGAATTAGGAAATCATTTAAGGAAAAAATCGGATTGTAAATGAAATTTTGCAATACTACGTGCAAAACTGATTAAATCGCGAGATAATAATAAGGAAATAATAATAATAATACAGTAATATGTTTTCATACACATATAAGGTGCTCTATTTTTGTATTCCGGTTCTCTTATGCTTTTACTTTCGTTTATAATAAACAATTATTTCATAGTACAAGGCATAATATAAAGAAGTATTTAGGATACAAATATTTATTTACAATGATATAGCAAAAAAGGAGAAAATATAATGTCTCTATTAAATATATCTGTGATTTGACAATACGTATTTTAATTGTTTTAAAAGATACGTAATCATAAAAATGAAACTAACCAATGATATATTTTTGTTAGTAATCGTTTGTATATTTTAATAACATGCAACATGTGCACATTATAAACCATAATTTTAATTAATGATTGTAATAAATCCATCTATAAATGTGGTAAAAGATACATAAAATTTTATAATTATCATGTATTATTTATGATCGAATGATTTAAACAAGAATTCTATTAAAATCAAAACTATAACATATTCTCTAAAATGTAAAAGTGAAATACAGATAATAAAACATCTAAGTTTGAAGCATACTACGCGTTTCAACTTCATATCTGTGCCTAGATGTGTACAAACATTTTGAAAATTTCGTTAAAGATTTGAAATGCTAAATTGTAAATAGTAGCAAATATTGTTCGTTCAGAATTTTTTAAAAATCACTTATTTTATTCACACATACACACTATTTTCAGTCATAATTTCATTATGTACCTGCATGTTTCGACTGTTTATACGTTTATTTGATCACCGGTTTTTCTGGTATTCACAGTTTATTCCTGTTAAAAAATATTTCATCTTTCGCATCGTTAGAAATATTTCAAAAATTTTACTTTACATTTGAGCGATTTCACTTCATAAATAACAACAATTATTTTTTCATGATGCATTTCCTAATAAGTTTAAAAACTTTGTTTCACTAAACGAAATCATTAACCAAAAATTCATTTCCATGTAATTTAAAATATAATACAATGCTTTAAACTTTAAACGATACTTCTTTCTGATCCTAACATATGCATTACAATTTCCACTGTACAGATGCGGTTGCAGGCGATAAGGCGTACACAGACTGTAAGTTCTACGCATTGGAAGATTTGTAAAATACTAAAGAAAATCGATAATACATCACTACAATATTTACGTATTATAAGTGTTCCACCATGTGTCTTATCGCCCACATATGATACGAATATCCCCTCCAGGATAGATATAATATATCTATCTATTTTAGAGATTTAAATTTCGAAAAGAAACAATTTTGTAAGTTTATGGAAATATTATAACTGGACTACAGATATTTATATAGATCTATATTTTCATAACCATAACTAAAGAAACAGAATCCAAACAATTTGTTCCGCCTAACAAATGTAATTTTTCATTTTATTTATATATTTATTTAAATTTTATTTTGTTTAAAAAATGAAGGTAACATATAGCAGTAAAAACTATTAAATGATTTAAAAGACAAAAAGCTAAAATAGCTGCATGGACATAAATAATCCTGTATGCAGACAATGTCAGTAAAAATAAGGTGATAGACGGAGGGTTATTGTTTTATATTTCTTGCACATTGTGTATCTGTGTATTATTGCACCTTTAAATTTTCTATAAATACATAAGCATACACAATCCTTTTATAGTAATCATTTGCTGCTTTATCGTTTTGTTATTTTCTTGTCTTACTTCCCCAAATTTTCGTATTTTTAGTCTTCAAATACTTTATAAAATTATATTTGATGTCAATAAGGATGATATAAGTAATTGAATAACGATGTATCATACTCTACTTTCTCATCGCAGCATTTCAAAGCTGTTCCATCAGTTGCAATACATTATGGATATTTAAATAAAAATGAAAATGTAAAATATAAGTTAAATTGAAATATAAATTAAATTAAATATAATTAAAATATTAACTGTATAAACAGTTACTGTTTATACGTGTCTATTTTTATTGTTTTATAATTTAGTGCCTCAAATATATCGATGTATTGAAAATCATATTTTTAGTCAATAACTTCATATGCTAGATATGATAGCAATAAAATTGCATTTCTTGGTGCTTTAAGTAACATAATTAACGCGTTCCGAATACGTTTATCACGTTTCAGCGTGATAAAATACAATACATACAGTCTTCGACATGTGATAGATCGTTTGTATGAGAAATATTATGTACATGTTGACATTATTAATATAATTCATGTATATGTACATGCTTTTCTATGTTTAATCGTATAGATAATATACCTACTGATATTTTTACTAACCAATAAATAATTTTTTTGTAGCCTTTCTTAAATTTATTGCCAATTATTTGAATTGACAACAACAAAAGAATTTCGATAAATCTCCTCTTATCATTTAGTTTAATTAATGTTTGAGTTCAGGGTGAATAATATTATAAATATTGAAACACTATGATCAAAGTATATTTGCGGTGCAAAAATAAATTTGCTTTAAACCGCAGCTAGTTCATATCGCAAGTAATTTAAACCGTTGATAAAAAATATTCTTAGTGGTCATGTTAATTAATCCATGTAACGTAGAGTTACTAATAAAGCTAATAACGAATAATTTAACTGATTTAAATAACTTCTTAATGATCAATCACATTGACATTGTTGTCTATAAAATTCTGTTTATATTATTATATTTTCATAACTTTTGTATAAAAATAAATTTATTGTTATTCGGTTTCTCCTCGCGATATATTTTATTTTTAATTTGTTGTATACATTAGAGGAATAAATTTAGCTTACACATTTATTTAACTTAACATGAACAATCGTAACAATGAAGTCATGAAAAATGCGTAACTTGTCAATATAAAGCACCTCATATTGTAAAAATGAAGAAATTTTTTAATGTACAAACGGGGTGTTATTCGCTTGTGTTATCAATCTTATTGTAACATGTACATATGGACTTCGCGAGACATAATATGATAAGAATAATAAATAAGAAGATAATTGAGAAATCCTTGAAATTAGATCAGCATACAATTTTTCTTTCGTGTAACGTGATAGAATAAAATAATTTTTACCATTAAAAATTCAACTAGCAAATGTAAGTATTTGCAGTACGTATGCATCCATAATAGTAGTTTATGTATTGAATATTCATGTTTGTTGTACTAGCTATGTTCCTCTTTTAAAAAGTGCCACCAGACGATAAAAATAATGCTAGATTCGTAATGCGAATTATCGAAAATGTTTTATACGTAACTGTATCTATGGTTTACTCTTTGAATAAAACAAAAGCGTAAAATTCACATACTTGAGTTATTTTGAATTGTGTAATCAAAGTGTAATATGGCACTAACAAATAAAGAAATTAGAGTAGTATTGATAATAGCAATAATGTCAACTGTGAAAGTGATAAAGCTATCTATTTCTGAAATATTTAATTCTGAATAATTAAATCAACATGTATTTCATTTTATTTGTGCATACCTGTTCAAAGATATAGAAATGTAAATATATTCGATATAAAATAAACATTATTACACACACACACATACACAAATGAATAGACCGGCAAATTTATGGAGAAAAAAAAAGGAGAATCAATCGTAATATGAAAAACGACATCCGTTTCTTCACTTAACTCCTTCTCGTTCGAGAGAACGAAAAAAGTTAGAAAGGAAGCGGAAGAAAGTAATGATTCATGATAATGAAGAAGAAGGATCATTAGTAATCAATCCGTCATTGTTATCACCGTTCCGAGCAATGTGTGTATATCTTCATTTTAGCCTGAATCGATTCAGTTTTTGATTTAAATTCCTTGGTGTGTAAATGACCACTAGGAGAAGCGTGTTTCTATTATATGCAAAATGAAACAATAACGCGCGGCGACATTAACGCGGATGTTCGAACGTACAGCTTTATCAACGTCAATGCACATTCTGTCGGTAATGCTGCGAAAATCGATCTCACCACGCGCGCATAGTGTCGCACTTGGACCAAGTTCACGTAATAGAACGAGGCGTGCACGATGCAACGAGACAGTCAGTTCCGAGACCGAGTATAATAAAAATCGGCTGCGATTCGGGAAACGGAGAACAACGAAGAAGTGACACTCGGGAAAACCAAGGTTGAATCGACCGATCGCCAGCACACTAGCCGCGAAACGCAACGAAACGAACGCGAGGCAGCAGTGATCGTGGTCAAACGAGAATAACGAGATATCGGTAATCTCTTGTGTCTGCTCCGCTTCGGGCTTTCGTTGTCGAACGATCCTCCTCCACTTTATTCGCTAAGTACGATAAACATAGCAGTGAAAAAGACGTGTGTGACGTTACGAAGACATTTGAGTACCCGACATCCGATGTTCACCATCCTGGATGGCATCTGTTCATGACCATTCATAGTGAACGCGATCCGTAAAACGGAAAGACGAGATCCGTGTGCGAAAAATATGCAATTCTGTGGTGAAATATGGACAATAGGACGAACTGCTTCTTTCGTACGACTCTGGTTATATTTTTAATGGAAGCACGAGCTTTTGAATCCGAATACGCTTATCGATATACATCTGTTCTATATTCTGAATTGTCGTTGTAAGTACGCGTTTTCATTTAGCTTAATTTATGTTTTTTAGACAATTGATTTCATATTACGTTATAATAGTGAAAATATTACAATAAAATTGCGGATATGTGTTTAATACGGTGTAGAATTTGCACATTTTCTTGGATTATTATTTTACGTAATATTTGGCCCTCAGAGATTCACTGAATTAACTCATTGAATCAACGTTAATTCGATGTGACGTAAACTGGCATAATTTATACAGTACATTAAGAGAAATATGGTCCTTTTAAAACGATCTTGAATTTTGTAAGATAATGAGAATAGAATAAGCTTAAATAAGAGACATAAAGAAATAAGTTTCTAATTTTAAGATCATTTTATAAAGTAAATTAAGAGAGGGGAAGTATTATATTCTTGTATTATTTACGTTGACATTCGTTTCATATTAATTTTACCTATAGGAGATATTATTGCCAAAAGATAACAAAAATTATATTTAAGTTCTTGACGCATAATTATATTAAGAATTGAAGAGTTTTAATATTTTTAAAGATCGAAAAATTCCAGAGAATCTATTTAACATTTTCGTACATCCAATCTCGACTATTATTGTACGAAGAGTACATTGAATATTGAAAAACAGATAATTCATCATATTCAAAATACCTTTTTTAACTTACATATTTTTCATAGGAAATAATTAGAAACCTTTTAATATTATTTAACAAATTTTTGATAACATTTATGAAGTAAATCTTTCATTAATTACAGAAATTACAATAATAATTATCTTATTGAGTCTATTTTATTCTTCCATATTTTTAATATCATTTTTTAATATCATTCAACATTTATCATATTAAACATATTGATCAGGTTGGAACTCTGTATTTTAATAGATGTCATTTGTTTGCCTATATTTATTTCTTATTTTTTATTAATTAAACACAAAGATTAAATAACAAAATGGATACATTATGTGATTACTTTTATTTTTGTTTCATTTTTTTTTAACATATTGCCTGTTTTTATCGTTCAATTAACATATTTAAAGCCTAATTGTGCGGATGGTAAGAAATCAAAAAGTTGTGTATTTAAAGCTATAGGATAAAGCTATAATTTTAAAATACATAAGTAATATAGTAAGTTAATTCATAACGTATATTAATATTATATATAAGTAATAATTTTTGTAATAAATGAATGATATTAATACGATAAATTTTATAGTAAGTGTATTTTACGTTTCGAAACATTCGATCATTCTCCAATGAAAATTTTAGATAAAGATAGTGTGGTAATTTTGAAATATCAGCACATTTTTAAAGCTATCAGAACTAGGTAGGATAATTATCAGTATTATATTGGTAGAATTTAAAATGTTAATCTTAAAGATACATCAAAATTATCACTAATGAATGCACATTATATATTGTCAATTTACATATGCATTAAAGATGGTGCAATTAAATAACGTAATATGCGTATTACGACTATATTTGTAATTTCTATTTTCAGATAATTCATGTTTATAACAAATAATTTGTACTAGGTACAATAATTGTGTTATTGCTGTAGATAATATTACATTTTCTTCAAATTTTGATAACATCAGTTTGATGCTAGTTCTTTAAACTTATTGTTAGAAATTAGGAGATTATAAATATATATTTAAAAATTTCACCTATAATTTATTTTTTATTTTACACATTCAAATATACTTATGTTTCGGGCTTGAACTTTCTATTAATAGTATAATCATTCTACGCTTGAAATCCTCTGGATATCCATTTTATCTTTCGCGATCGATTTCCTGCGGTTACGTGTCATTGGAGGAATACTGTGTCTCTTTCAAAATAGTTCAAAGTTACTTAAAAAACCTTTATCGTTATTGTTCTCGCTTAATTGTTTACGATATTAAAAATTATTCGTTGTTTTTCTTCTTCTGTCGTCTTGAATTGCCGTCAAATTTACGGGAAACGAATATGAAAAATATAAAATGTAAATGAAACGGAAATTGAGATGGAGAACTCCGCACATTTACATATTAACAATTAACGTCATGTGCCTATGTTCGCACGCATCAACGTTTCAATGAATCTATGCGTTTTTATAAAGACGTTCGTTTCTCTCATGTTGTTTAGAAATTATGCTGATGTATGTAACTTAGTATATTTCAG
This sequence comes from Bombus pascuorum, assembly GCF_905332965.1. NCBI lineage: Eukaryota > Metazoa > Arthropoda > Insecta > Hymenoptera > Apidae > Bombus > Bombus pascuorum. The sequence goes on along the minus strand of NC_083490.1, from coordinate 14,594,712 downwards.
ATATTTAAACAGCCAATTACTATAAATAAGATATCTAATCCTTTTATTTGTCGTGTTCCCAATTCACTTTCAAATTTCATTTTTGGAACACCTGTGATCTATGGAGTTTTATAAGAGATATAAAACCTGAACTGTTACGCATGATCGAAATTTAAATTCAAAATATGATATGTCAAATTTTGTCTATAGAAAATATGTATAAATTCAGTTCAACTAGTCTAAGAAGAAATAAAGGTGTTATTTTCTGTGTGCTGTCTAGTACTTTTCCGCGAAGGAGCAAAATGTCCAACTTAAGTAACACGTAATTATATTTATTAGACTGAAATTTCCATGATTGTGTTGATAGCAATTACACTATAAAATAAGTATCACGAGTTATAATTATCTTATAATAACTTGCTGTCTAGCAAGAAAATGTCTTATTTGCATTTCTACACATGTTTACAGTATAGAATGTGACTTGAAAGGTAAAGTAAATGAAAGTTACAAAGAAATGAATGTGTACACGAAGGAGTATAATTGTAGTAATGAACTTTACAATTGTATGGATCATTACCGATCATAATATAATTATTATATATGTATATTCTCATAGAGCGAATATGTAATTATTTATATAGCTGAATAAATAGACAATTAATTAATCATATTGCTAGTAATGATAGAGTCATAGCGAAAGAAGTAAAAGGTGTCATTCGATATTTTAAGTATGCATAACACGTTATAGAACATTTCTATTTATTATATTTTACATATGCATCTTGCATTTTTGTATCTTCAAATTTCCTGTAAATGCAGAAAAATTCGCAGCCTGGTTATTACGTCTATTAATATTTCATTACACTTATTTATGAATACAGAAAAATAAAGAGAACATGCTTAATGGTTCTTGCAAATTCTGAAAATAACGGTTGCATTTGAGAAATATTTTCTTAAATTAAATATAGTAATTAACACGAAAGATAATACCGTATTTCTAATAAACTATGTGCTACGCTTTTACAAATAATTTACTCTCACCTTTGCTTTATATTTACTTTAAATCTATACATCACTTCACACTTCTTTTACTTACATTTACAAAATATAATAAAATAATAATTAAATAAAAAGTAAATAAAATGAAATAATAAAAATTTACATAGATTAAGCAATTAAAGAAATAACATTAATATTGCGAATGAATTCTTGAAGAATGTACCTGTAAAAAAATTTCCTCTCCACATAAGTAATGATAGCTACAGACTAGCATTATTTTTTATTCCTTGAATCGCATGAGACACCAATCCATATTAATACCGTTTTATGTGAAATTCTTTTCTTGTTATGAGTCCTACAAAAGGATGTAACTCGTATTTTTCCATGGGCTCATAGAACAAAGAGGGGCAAACATGAAACGAATCGGTTCGAGATGGCATTGCAGTGACTTGCCACTACTTAATCGAAGCAAGAAGTGATAGAAACATCGAGCCGGCCTACCAGACTACGTGTCAGATCATTGAGCAGTGAATAACGAGGCGGTGACTAAACTATTCTGGGACATGGAATAATCAGCGTACGATCGCGACAAGTTCATTTTACTACACGTATTGCACGATATCGGTTATATTCCTGACAGTTTATGCATGTAACTCGTTCATATGTGGGAAAATAGTTGGAACCAAACGCGATGAATTCTGGTGATAAGAAGAAGAAAGGGCTCGATGGCGGTTGGGCATGGCTCGTTTGCCTTGGCAGTAGTCTCATCACGGTAACAATATTTGCTTATAATTGTTCCTTGTGTTTCATTATCAAAGATTTCTATGGATATATTATGCGTGTTCTACAAAACTTTTTGACATTTTACCTGTATTGTAATGAAACACAATTATCGTGATTATATCGATAAAATATAAAAATATAAAACAAATCTGAAAATGTATGTGGAAATTACGAAGTATTTGTTGCAAATGTATATTTCCATTTAGTGAAAAATTAGTGTATAGCATAAACGATGGCCTTAAACATATAATTGATGCTAAAGATATTCTCAGTACATATTATGGGTTACACCTATGATTAGCTGTTCAAATATTTTGACAATCTTTACGAAATGTATGTTTGTATAAGTCGTTGTATGCATACATGTTATATACATTTTCATATTCGTTTCTATCAATATGTATAATTGTTGTGTCTCATTACACCGCGAATGAAATTTTAAAATATGTTATGTTACATAATATATTCATATCATAAGGCATTACATAAGAATATTACATAATATATTAATAAAAATTTACTATATATGTATTTATGAACATAAATATGCACACTATATAAAAATATATTTCTAAGCCACTGTGCATGAATTTTCCTTTTTAATTGTGTGTATATATATATATATATATATTATAGTATATATATACTATAATATATATATGTATATATGTTTGAAGTTTTAATAATCTATTTTTTCTAGATTCTTATATCTGCTAATTCTGATATCATATCTTTATTATCAAATCGATTTGTTTTCTTAGCCGGCACCTCTGCAAATCGATTTATTCGTAGTTATATGTATTTATCTTAGCGCGATCTCTGGTGGTTCGAGATCCACCTTAACCTGTAAATCTCACATGTCTTGCGATTGTACTAAAAATCATTATTGCTCTGCGAGTACGCATGAAGACGTTAGACTAGTAGTGCCGAAAAACAGATATCCATGTACCCCAGAGTACTAGAGCTTTTGTACGCGAATACCACAATGTATAACTCACACAGCAACTGTACAAATCAAAGTAGTCGCTAATAAGCTCACAGTTTATGCGATTAAAATCAGTAACGCAAACAAATCGACTTGCCACCTTTGTGCTTTTAGTTTCACAAATCTCATTGATAGGTAACTTCAAGGCCGACGCATGGCAGGTTCAATGCGCTCGCCAGAATCCGACCCCGCGATCTACGAAAATTACCCAATTAAAAAACATCGATTTTGATTAACTTTTTACAGAATAATGATACCATTAACAGATGCAACACATTTTTTTAGTAACGTTGATTCAGTTTAAAGGAGTGAGAAAAATCATAAAGGTTCAATGTAACTTCATAAAGTCCTCATATCCTGGAAACTACTTTAGATAAAAAAATCCAGGCGCTTTCAGAGAAATGTACTTTTTAGAGAAATTAAACTACATCAATAATTTTTTGCAAAAATCATACACGATTACAGATTTTTTACTTTCATTGAATTTTTTGCCCCTTGAAAGCGAATTATGCATGCGAAAAAATATTACTTGAATTTGTTTAAAAAACTGCTTATAAAAAACATAACATGTAACAGCATTTGTAAATAAATAATTCCTTGTTGTAAAATTTAAGTGTAGGATTTGAATGTGTATTCAGGCCCCTCAAAGGGTCACGCCAGCCCTGGGTAATTTCGTGCAATTTTGTTGCATTAATGTTACATGGTATTGTCATTAGTATTATATGAAGATACATTTAGTAGCTATTGTATACTATGTTGTTTAATATACATATATTATGTATGTACCAAATATTTAATTATTAATTAATATGTACTAGTTATTTAAAACTATGTATTTACCATAAGTCACGGAAATATTCGAACATTTCTAAAAGCTATTTATGTATACATACATACAGTGCTGGACAAAAGTATTGGCACAGCAAGATTGTTATGATACAAATGCTTATAACTATTAAACAAATTGATTTAAACAAAAAACTTTTTGACGTATTTATTTATTATCTATCCTAGTTTATTACATAACAAGAGCAACAATATAAATAAAATAATACGCAAAATAATAACAAAAATATATTTTTTGAACATTTTATGGGTGGACAAAAGTATTGGCACAGTAGAATATTTACGCTTATAACTAATTACATAATAAACTTCTAATATTTTGTTGGCAGTCCTTTTCTTTTAAGGACTTCTGGGCATCGAGTGGACTAATTTTTTAGTGAATTCAGGTACAATATTGCTCCATTCCTGCAGAAGAACTTTCTTCAGTTCAGACTTGCTTGTGATATTATGTTTCCTAATTCTTTAATATTACATTTATATAAGATGAATAAATCTTACAACGAAATTGCACAAATCATAAACAGAAGTCGTTTTACTGTGCGTTCAGTCATAAAACGCTTTAAAAGTGAAGAAAATCTAGAGAATCAAATTAGGAGTGGTCGCCCTTCTAAGGTAACAATTCGAGAAAAAAGGAAAATCGTAAATATTGTAAAGAAGGATCCAAAAACTAATTCGACTGAAATTGCTTCGATGTTAAAAGCTGAGTGTGAAAAAGAAGTAAGTACCAAAACTGTACGTAGGGTATTGAAGGATGCCGGTTATTCTGCCCGTGCAGCACGAAGAAAGCCCTACATCAGTAAAATAAACCAAAAGAAAAGAGTGGAATTCGCGAAAGAGTTTGTTACGAAAGATACTGATTTTTGGGAAAAGATCATGTTTTCAGATGAAAGTAAGTTTAATATTTTTAAATCTGACGGCAGAATATTAGTATGGCGAAAACCCAACACAGAGATGGACGAACTGAATCTGCAAGCCACCATGAAACATGGGGGTGGTGGTTTAATGGTGTGGGGATGTATGGCATCATCGGGTGTAGGAGAACTTATATTCATTGATGAGATAATGGATAAATATGTATATTTAAATATACTCAAGCAAAATCTTTTGAAAAGTACTCAAAAATTAAACCTCCCCAGGGATTTCTATTTTCAGCAGGATCGAGATCCTAAACATATGGCGTATATTGTTCGTCAGTGGATAATATATAATACTGCCCACACATTAAACACACCACCTCAAAGTCCCGATATGAATCCCATTGAGCACGTGTGGAACGAATTGGAAAAAAGAATTAGGAAACATAATATCACAAGCAAGTCTGAACTGAAGAAAGTTCTTCTGCAGGAATGGAGCAATATTGTACCTGAATTCACTAAAAAATTAGTCCACTCGATGCCCAGAAGATTAAAGGAAGTCCTTAAAAGAAAAGGACTGCCAACAAAATATTAGAAGTTTATTATGTAATTAGTTATAAGCGTAAATATTCTACTGTGCCAATACTTTTGTCCACCCATAAAATGTTCAAAAAATATATTTTTGTTATTATTTTGCGTATTATTTTATTTATATTGTTGCTCTTGTTATGTAATAAACTAGGATAGATAATAAATAAATACGTCAAAAAGTTTTTTGTTTAAATCAATTTGTTTAATAGTTATAAGCATTTGTATCATAACAATCTTGCTGTGCCAATACTTTTGTCCAGCACTGTATGTTACACAAAACATCTTGAAATGTCATTAAAACTATAATGAGACACGACTGTTGTGATTATATTAGAAAAATTTGAAATGGATCTGATAATACATATATAGAAAATATGTAAAAGTTGCAAAATATTTAATTAGAAGCATATATTTCACAAAAGTGACCGAAGTACTTGTATACCACCATAACTTGTCAGTTATTTACTATATTAGTAAACTACAACATGTAATGACATCATTTGTAGCACTAATTGTATACTTAAAATTACTACATATACAGTGCATCAATCTTCCACTAAATGTGTATATATATATATGTATGTATTTGTCATAAATGTCTTGTAATTTTTATATACATTTGCGAATTGGTTTCAAATTTTACTATTCTAATCACAATAGTGGTATCTCATTATAAGGTCAATGAAGTATCAACGAGTTTCGTATAACACTCACAATAATGTATCCACAAAACAGTTCTGTAGTAAATCTTCGAATACCTTTGAGAGCTGTTGCATATTTGCTGTTTTGCTTATTTTAAAGAAATCTGCATCAATAATATGATCGACTTTTCATTTGCAAATATGATTTGAATATTATACGATAGTGTATTTTTCCAGCTTTCTAGTTAAGAATGAGTACATCTCAATAATGCCGTAAAAGTTATCACACAAATTTGAATAAATAAATTAGTTAGAAATCTCAATATTTTGGAGTAGAACTATAAATAATAATAGTAAAAAAAATTAATCTTTTTATTTTGAATATTTATTTTTCTCCATTAAAATATATTTATGTTATATAATATAATCGCGCCAAATCACTCTAAAAATATTAATAAAAGTGCGCGTGCACTAATGGTACTGAAAATGTATAAAAAAATCTTCCAATATGCATATGTAATTCATAGTTATTCAACGTGATGAATATTAACATGTACATTTTTATTCAATTCTACAGAACTAAAGTGATGCTTTTATGGTGATTCTCTTAACACAAAAACTATGTAATATATAATTTTACAAATTTGGTTTTCAGCTTTCTTTAAGATCTTTGGATCCCTCATTTGGACTCCTTTTCCACGACCTCTTTATAGAACTTGAGATTGACTCCACAGGAGCGTCATTCATAATGAGCATTCTTGATGCTATTGTTAATTTCTCAGGTATTAAGGAAATACGCAAATGAATCTAAATAAAATATAATTTGTTTACATAAAACGCCAATTGTTGTTTTATAATTACTCGTAATTATAAAATATATATAGTGTCATTTTCTACATTAGAAAACAAATTTTTTCATTAATAATTCATAAATAATTGTCATTATAGTGATTTCTGATATTTAATTATACCGTATGTTGATAAATAAAACAATTATATTTTATTATTAGTTTTAGATATTCCTGTACGTAAATGCAATGACTTCTTTTAAACAAATTTACCATAATAAATTTAATTTATTTTATTGTAATTCTTTTTCGTTTGATTATAATTTAGGTCTCTTAATAGGACCGTTACTGAAAAAGTATTCTTATCGACAAGTGGCTTTCTTTGGATCTCTTTTAAGCAGTACTGGGCTGATATTGACGTCAAGAGCTAATAGCATGTTCCATATTGTTTGCACTTATAGTATCTTAGGAGGTAGGAAATCAAGATAAGTCTTTCAATTCTAATATGCTAATTACATGTTTTTCACGTAAATTTCATATTTACATTATATATATCTTTCTGGATTGGTCTCTCGTGTATATGTATATGTGTAATCATTATTATAAGGTTAATGCATATGAAATATCGTTGTTTTTCAGATAAAATTTCAATATCACGTAGTTTCTTCAAAACATTATATTTCATCAAAATGATTTTTATTTTATTATGTGCAGACTTTCCAACAATCAATTAATTTCATTATCCTGACTTTCTAAAAATTATAATTCTGAAATTAAAAAATTTTTCTATTGCTACTTTTACGATTCCTTTACTTTAAAATAATGTAAGTTTGAGCAAGATTTTAAAATTTTAGTTGATTTCTATTTGTTTATTAAATAAAAGTTGTTTTATTATTAATTCTATATGTACTTCATCGATTTGTTTCTAGTATGTTTCTGCCGTAATTGTAATTTTTGGTTATAGAGAATGATAATAAATAAAGAATAATATATCACTCTTTACAAAGGAAACGACAGTTTTGGCATACATTTTGCTTTTTCATCTTTATCAAAATATTATCTTAAATGTTTTCAAACGTGATATATGGCAATTTGCTTTAAAACTCGATGCTATTTATTTTTTTCCAGTTTGGTGACCATTCTATACATTAATTAACACAACTGTTTACCTTTTCTACTTTATCCTTAGTTTTTTTTATTTGAACCATATGAGGAATATCAATGGAATGACCTACTTTCATTTTATACACTTATAATACCTTGCTCTTTCATGAACTATTTCCTTATAATATATAATTAATAATACATATAATATAATATTATATTATATTATATTACCATTGCCTGTATAAATAATATTTCCGTAATATATTATTTATTATTCGAGCGAAAAATCAATCTTTTCCAATTTCAAGAATCACTGTACTAACATTTATATGCATTTGCAAATCAAAAGTTCATTTTTTTTACAAATTCTACGACTGTTTTTCCAATTTTAATGCCATATAAATTTAATTGTTTCGCTTATAATTAGATTCTAGTATTTCTTCTAGAAATTTTATTCGTATTTGGTATATGTATATTATAAAAAATTTCTCCCTTAATGTAGTTAATAACTTTTTAAACGTTTTAAACATTTTAATCTATTAAAGTCAATCTATCTAACATTTTAATACAATTATTTATAAAGAATGATAATCAATGTTTTTATTCATAACAAATAATGAACAAATATACCTTGTTATGTTCATTTGTTGTTCAGTATTACTGTATTTACTTAATTTATTTTCATATACTTATGACAGGCTTGGGAACTGGATTGGCCATCGCATCAGCGTTCGTGGCGTTGAATACATTTTTTGAGAAAAAAAGAGGACAAGCTGTTGGCTTTTCTATGGCTGGAACAACTTTGGCCATGATGATAATACCTCAAGTACGAGATATTTTTATTTTTAATTGTTACGTTTTGTTTTTATGTGTGTATAAGCATTGATTCATAAGAAGTATAGCAATATTTGCTAATATTATTTAACATTTTTAATATATTTTCTTTATACCATATTTTATATTACATAATAGTTTTAGTCAGATTTGAAATACGATATATCCCTACAGACTTTTCTGTAATCTTCCTAAACACATAATGCGATAAGTTATCTTTTATAAGAATGATTTCAACAGATGTATGATTCAGATAATTATAAAAATTATATTCATTGATGGTTTCTTTCTCCTCTTATAGTTAATTCATCTTCTTTTGAATTCATATGGATTTCGTGGAACGATGTTAGTGATTGGAGGATGGGCGTTGCATTCCACTATTGGCGCTTGTTTATTACGTCCATTTGAACCTGAAATTAAAAGTACAAATACCGATACGAAGGTAAGATTATATTACTATTGAAATCTAATATTATGTTAGATCTCATTGAAAATTCAACTTGATTTCTGATGCAAATATGTACATATAAAAACAGGAAGTTTTGCACTATAAAATAAATCAGAATTGCAAAATTCCGATTCTTTTATTTAAAGTATGAAAGTTTTTTTTCTTTCGAAAATACCTTAAAGTTTCGGGAGACAAATTTACTAAGCTAAATTAGATTAGATCAAAAAGATTTAGAGATATCAATCTGTTTGATTACTATAATAACGCTATAATAAGCATTCACAAAATAGGCTCACATGAAATCGTTTACCTGAAGTAGAATTTCGCGTGTCATTTTTATTTTTTGATCCTATTATATTTTTCAATTCACCGTTTTGTATTTCGAGTGATTCTACTATACAAAGATTGAATGAAAGAAAAGAACAGATTAGTTGACAATGGCTCGAAAGGAGTTTTAGTGCTGAATAAATAATTCATCAAAGTCACCTTTGTACTCTTTATAACATTTACATGAAACTATTACCGATGAATCTTTCTGCAAACAGAAATAAGTTCAAATATAATTTCGTTTAAATAGTATTTTGTTTTATGCCAATTTGAATTACTATTTCTTTAATCTTTTAATAATATTTGCTTTATAAAATAATTCTTGAGAAAAATTTTATAATTATTTAATTACATGTTAATGATAATTAACTATTAAATCATTTTAAAGTAGCGTTGTATTCTTCCATTTTATCTCAAAATGTTGGAAAGTGAAATATATCATATTTATTAATAAGTAATATAATATCATTTGTTTAGAATGTTTAATTTTTCTCTTGGGAGTTTGTTATAATATTGACAATTAGTCAGTTATCGTTTTTTCATTGTGTTACATTTTTTTATACTTTATATCATCTTATGGCAATCAAAATGACTGATGTAATAGCTTCTAATAATACTCCCTTATTGTCATAAATATTTTTTTACTCTATGTAATATTTTTAACGTGCGCGACCAAATATTATCATAAATTGAAACATGAATGTCCAGTTTATTAATATGAATTACTTCCTTGTTGATGCTATTTATCACTTCCTTAATTTCTGTTCCTAAATTGCAGCGATTACCATTTAAAGTACGAAATTTAAAGTACGAAATAAGAAACAATATAAATTATCGAATAATTGGATAATTGAGTAAAATTTTATTTAAATTTCTTTTTATCAGAGAAATTTTAGCAATCCAACAACATTAGCTTCATAGGTTTAGAAACAAATATAAAACTTCAAATTTTTATTATCCAATGATAACTGAATATTAAATTAATATTTCACTATCATCGACTAGTTATGCGAATATGAAATATCATTTGTCATTTTTCGTGTTAATTCATACAGTAAAGATATGGTGGGTTGGCTACACTTTAAGTGGAAATAAATATATAAATAAATATATATATATATCCGTGTCATCTAAGATTGACTCATACTATGATGACTCAATTATTAATGAATTCTAACTCCACGTTAGTTCTAACTCATTGCTATTCTAATTTAATTCTATTCTAACTTCTGTTTAAATTTTATTTTTCAAAAAAAAATTCAATCCACGTATATTTCATTGATACAAAGGGTACAAATTTATGAAAATATGAATCATGAAAATTCTATTTAGAAATTAACAAATATTCAATTCTAACTCCAGGCAATAATATTAAACTTCACAAACTTTAAACTCAGTATTTCCAGTTTACAAACTAATGGAAAAAAACAATTAAGAACTAGAGTGACGGTATATACACATATTTCGTCTTATTGTTAGAAAAACTTTGTTAATTGAATTATCGATGAAAATGAAAACGATAAAATTATATTTAAATGATATTGGAAAAATAAAGAGCACCTTATGTATCATCGATCTGCTGGAAGAGTGACACAATTGCGAAAGGTAAATTTTTATTATTGTATATTATCTTTATTTGTATTGTTTATTGCATTCTCACATTAAATTGTTAATATTTTAATATCATACTTCCGTAATATTAAATTCGATTAAAATTACATACATAAAATTACGTAAAGCATTTCTTTCTTACACATTTTTCTAAAAATCAATGAGCCCTAAAGGGGCAATACATGAGGTTAATATATTATCTAATATTAATATTGGCAATTTAGCAATGAAAAAATTTGTTTACTTTTAGAATTCAGATAATAATCTTTAAATCGTAAAAGTCTGCAGTTGTATTGTTCCTGTATTATATACATTGTTTATTATTAAGGAAAAGAGTGAAAATAATTTTCCAGTTGTAACATCCTTTTTGTTAAAAATGTATAATTTTATTAAGCAAGATAATGACACTCATTTTAGGAAATAAATCACTTCTAGAATTAATTCTTGCAGGTATCTTAAGATTGACAATTTTTGAAATGTGCCATTCTCCTAGCAAATTGACCATACCTTTCATTCAGTGTTCATTAAAATAAACAAATAGGGCGAAAAACTTCCTATTTTAGTGGAAATTTGTTGGAACGGATTACGTTTAGTTTCTAATAACATCTAGTCTTATCATTCGTAAATTTGTATTATGATCCTGAATAATATTCTCATTTGATAAATATCGATGACTTAGGCCAAAAAAAAGAAGAAAGAAATTAATGAATAATTATTATTTATAACAGCATAGAAATAATTCAACTAGAAGTGACATGTTATTACAAGTAAAAAACAATGAAATGGTGAAGGAGGTTAAATGTGATACAAGTGACTGCGAAAATAACATGCTGGAGTATAATAAAACGGAGAAGATAAAAAAGAAGTCTCAAAATGAATACCTTAGGAAGATAAAGGAAACCTTTGATTTAGACTTACTTAAAGATGGCATCTATCTAAACATAGTTATTGGCTTGAGTTTATATTATGTTGCTGAATCGAACTTCAAACTAATGACACCATTCTTTTTAACTAGCATACGTAAGTAATTCTTTAAAGACGAACTTAAGTAAGATTGGTATCGTAGCAGAGGATGTTGTTAAAAACTATTGAAATTTATATAAAATGTTTCAATATCGAATTCGTTTAAATATTCAATTTTTGTACAAATAAGTTTAGGAAAATAAAATAATAGATATATTAGATATTTAATATAAAGACTAGAAATATTGTATTGATAAAAGTAGTAACAATAATATTGCAATATATAACACAGTAGGAAAACGTTTATGGTTTATCTAACATCCTAGCTACGGTACATGGTGGAGCGAAACTCGAAAAAACGCGACAAATGGTCAAAAACTTGATTATAGAATTTCTGATAAAACATTATTGATCTAACGGCATCATGTGTTGCGAGTACAACATACTACATATCTAATATATGTATGATATAGTTTAAGGACTATAAAGTGATATACCGTAAATAAATAAAATAATAAATAAAAGAAAATGATATTATGAACATAAAAGTTTCATAAAACGATTTTCACCAAAATATTATAATGAATATACCTAATCTTAATAGTAAATGAATTAAATAATAGAGTGAGTTTAAAAAGAAAAAAAAACTGTGAAACGCTGGAATCAATTTTTCGATCGTTTATCGCGTTTTTCGGGTTTCGTTCCACTGTGCACCATTTTTTAGGATATCGGTAGACTTTTCGAAGGAACTTGGTCGACAGGAATGAGCAAAGCGGAAGTTGCCTTTTGTTTGTCGATATCTGCATTCACCGACATTCTTGCCCGCCTTATACTACCAACCATTTTCGATAGATTGGGATTCAAGAACAGAAGCATCTTCTGGGTTTTTTGTATTCAAGTTGGAATTGGACGATCTAGTATGTACTTTGCATTTATATCTACCATGTTATTTCCACATACAAATACTCTATACGCATATAAAGTTCCTACGTTGCCATTAATGATATTTTGTATGTCAAAGGAACTCGGTGTCAATATCGGGAAGCATGAGAACAATAATTAGTAATGCAGTAGTAGCAAATATAATTAAATCGATATATTTTCAATAGACAGAAAGAATAGCAACATGCCTTTTGACAAATTACATTTATGTAAAATTACGTAGTAGGTATTGGTAATGATTAGCTATATATATATATATATATATATATATATGTCGGGTTGACGTTAGGGGCGTATAATGAATCTTCACCAGTGTTGTTCATGGTTGTCGCACAGATATTTATTACACAAGTATGGCTGATACCAGATTGACAATCGGACGCGGTAGCTGGACGCTAATGACAATGGCCCTAGGTTCGATATAGCGAATCCACGGTCAACGGGATAACGAATATACTTTGCTTCAAAGTCTAAGTCGTACTCAACTTACTACTCGTGATACTAGGAACGCTTGATTGACTCTTAGCTAATCAGATTGCCAGAAAAGAATGACTTTCCGTCGCGACGACGCTGCAGAGGAAAACTATGATGGGGTGTGCCTAAGGGCACGAGATCATCGGATTCGTCAAAGAAAGCCTCCACTCGGAGGATGAGGGAAATAGGCGCTGCTGTTAATTGGTCAATTTCTATGTTGGCGGTTAGAAAAGGATGCTAGCCGCCCTAGAGAGAGAGTTCCTAGCAGGCAACGTCGTACGTGACCAAATCAGGCTTTCCCATAACTTCCCGCAATAGGTGACAGATTTACAGGCTGATAGAACAAAGACTGTTTGTCAATCTGAAGGACTTTAGTTAACTAGGTCCTAAGATTTGTAACGGTTCCTCAGGTTATCTGAACATAAACTGTAAACGATGCATCGGCATCTGGCGATCATCTGGCCCAAAGAATGGGGTCTGTGTGTGGCGAGCTGCGGGGCTGTTGGAATGTATTATTGTCAAGTGTCTGTACTGCCAATTCTTTAAAGGAAAGCTATGTTACTTTATATCTCTGTTAGGTGAAACGTTCATCCCGTGACCGTGGCTACGCTCGGCGACCGGTTGTCGCCTCGAGCCTAAACTCATTGTCTCAAGTTTCGAATGACTGTGTCTGGGTTATTTCGTAAATGCTACAGTATTGAGGCTTTTCCAAATAATTCCAACGGGGGGGACCCGGTGTCCTTTCATCTCCGACACGGCCATCCTGACTATCACACGTCCTCGGGTGTATCTAGAATATTGGGTTTCCCCAATGTTAGATTCGATATAACTGTCGTTATTTACAATTTAGTTAAGTGTCAAAATAGGTCAAGGGTCCAGTTTGACAGCAAAAATTCTGGTCGGACGTTTGATAAAGAAAGAGTTAAAAGAGAGTGGAAATCCGTAACGTTACGATTGATATTCGAAGTGCTAGTCGCATTTTGTGAATCATCAGTCTGGGCGTAATGACATGATGGACCATTCTCGATCTCGCACCTGGACGGCCCTCAGTTCTCTGGATCATGATACCACACTGAGCTTTTGTTCAAACACTATGTTAGATGTTATCTCCGTAGTGTTAACGATACTTGAATTGAATCCGGTAACGGTGTGTTGATCCCGCACTTACTTTGTTTGGGCCGTATGCCCCCCGTAAGCGTATGTGAGCCACTATGTTCGATCCGACACCTGATTACCGCACTGGACATGTATGAAGACATTGTCCTTTGCCATATCGCCACACTGGGCATATGCAAACTCTTTCTGCTAAGTGCTGTGGTCAGCATGATCCTCTGGGACCGAGGTACTCGCATCGTCATGGTCACTGTTCTCGTCATCACCGCAGACGTACAACTCAGTAGGAACGCGACTATCTGGCATTTTCTTTAACCTATCATGGCTGTATTTATATGACCGTTTGCCGTCTAGTGTTTTTAAAATGTACCTATCTCCTTCCAAAATTTCCGCTATCACAAATGGACCGCTAAATTTCGGATCTAGTTTCGTTTGGTTCCTTTCCTCGTTTTTCTTTAATACAAAGTCACCGAGATTGAATTTAACTACTTTGGCTTTCGTTTTATCGAATCTTTCCTTATCATACTTAGCGCTATCTTCCATATTTCGTATGGCCTGTTGTCTTACGTTGCAGATATCTATTTCCTTTTCTTCGGTATTTTCAGATAGTAGTAACCCGTAGGGTCTCGCTGTTTTACCAATTAATAATTCTAGCGGACTCGATTTAGTCACACGATGAGTGGTGCAATTTAAAGCTAACTGTATTTCGCCGATCGCGTCTTGCCATGATCGCCCGGTCGTTTCTACCGTTGTAAACATATTCTTTAATGTACCCATAGTACGCTCTACCTGTCCATTCGCTCTACTAGCACCGGTTGCTATTAGGTGGAGTTTAATTTGTTTATCCCGACAAAAATCTTGAAATTCTTTGCCGGTAAAACATCGCCCTTGATCCGCTATTATCCGAGAGGGACTGCCGAATAGAAATATGGCGGACTTAAGTGCCTTAACGGTGCTAAGGGAGTCTATTTTACGAGTGTGGTGTAAGTATACAAATTTGGTAAAGGCATCGATCAGAACAATGACGTATTCTTTCGAGTCGTTCTTGCCGCTCAGCTTTCTCGTTATGTCTACGTGAATGGTATGCCAAGATATGCTGGTCTTAGGTATGGGATGTAATTCAACTTGCACTTTGCCTGAATTCGCCTTAGAAATCTGACAAGCATGACAGTTCTCTACGAATTTGCGAACATATTTCGCCATCCCTTCGAACCAGTAATACTCGTACAGTTTCTCGAGCGTTTTATCCCAACCTAAGTGCATAATTGACTGGTGTATGTGGTTAATGACGGACCACCTAAACCCTCTTGGTACGATGGGCAGGCAGAGGGTCTTGCCTCTCCTTTGTATTTTACGGTAAAGGGTACCGGATCGTAACTCATACGTACTCGCAATGTCTTCCGCGAGCTCGTCGTTTTGCAGTTTGTTGGCGATTTCAGAAATTTGGGGGTCGCGACGTTGTTCCGCTAGTAGTCAATCTTCCGAGATTTCGGCCAGATTAATTTTCTTTTCTTCGATCTTGTTGGTGGGGGCGCGGTCGGTGTCTACCGGATTACGCGAGAAGAAATCTACGTGAGCCATTCGTTTGCCTTCTCGGTACATAATGTCGAAAGTGAAAGTTTGCAAGTAAACCCACCACCTATGAACCCTGTCACTTAGACTTACTTTATTACGAGCTGCTTTTAACGAATTACAATCAGTGACAACGAGAAATTCCCGTCCGTGTAGATAGTGGCGAAAATGTTTAACGGCGTTTACAATTGCCAGGGTCTCTAGTTCATATGAATGATACCTGGATTCCGCGGGGCTCGTTCTCTTACTGTAATATTCTATTACTCGGTTTCTGCCGTCGATTTTGTGCATTAAAATAGCGCCGTATCCGTTCGAACTAGCGTCAGTATGTAATTCTATCGGGTAATTCGGGTCAAATATCATTAACACCGGCTCGTTGGTCAGGATGGAAATTATTTTTTGCCTTATGGTTTCGTGTCTATCAGTCCAAGTTAGGTTTTTAATACCGGAGGTAAGTGCGTACAACGGTTTCATTACCTGTGAAAATTTAGGGACGAATTTTCGGAAATAGGAGGCTAAACCTATGAACTGCCTAAGTTGAGCGACGGTCGTTGGTGCCGGTAGAGAACTCAAGGCTCGTATTTTATCCGGATTTGGGCGAACTTCTCCGTTATGAACTACGTACCCGAGATAAAGTACAGACGTCTTGAGAAAGGAACACTTCGAAAAATTGAAGGAGAACCCGGCGTTTACGAGGGTACCTAGTACGATGCGTAATCTTTCTAGAGCCTGGTCTACCGATTCAGCGATAATTAGGACGTCATCCAGGTAGACAACGACGTACGAGTGGGCGAGGCCGCCCAAGGCATTGAGAATAGCCCTCTGGAAAACGGACGGTGCGTTTTTCAATCCAAACGGCATCGTCGTATACTCGTATTGCCCGTCGGGGGTGACAAACGCTGTATATTCTGTCGAATTGGGATGAATGGGGATTTGATGGAACCCGCTGGCCATGTCGAGGCTAATGAAGTACTTCGCCCTTTGCAATCTCGCGATTTGATCCGCGATAAGAGGTAGAGGATATCGGTCCGCGACCGTATTTTTATTTAGCTCTCGAAAATCTACGCACAACCTATCCGAGCCGTCCTTCTTCTTTACGAGTAACATAGGGCTCGCGAACGGTGAGTTACTAGGCCTTATGATTTCTGCCTTAATTAATTCGCTTATTCGTTCGCGCACTATGCTTCGCTCTGCCTCGCTAAGCCTGTAGGGGCTTCTTTGTACGGTGATATTAGGATCGATCAGACGTATCTCTAACTGTCCCGTATTTACACGTGCACGCGGGAAACCCGTAATAAATGAACTTTTAAATTCTTCGAGGATGGAGATCAATCGGTCTTTATCTTTACCGAGCACCTCGGTGTCGACCCCATTAATATCGATTTTACTTTCGGCGGTTATATTGTAGACATTGGCAGCTTTTGCCCTGCAAATACTGAGGCTATTTTGGGTAATATTTACGTTAAAACCTTGGCTTAAAATTTCGCGGCCTATCATGATGTCGTAATTTAGATAGCCGTCGGCAAGGATGTGGAAAATTATCTCCAACGCAAAATCATTAATACGTACTATGGATGCAATTTGAGACGTACAATTAATACGGTGATTTCCTATCCCTCGCATTACTACTACGTCGGTCGTTCTTTTGCCGGAAAATTTCGAGGCTACGGACTCTTTGATTAGCGAACATTCGGCTCCAGAATCGAAATAAAACGAGAACGACTCACCCAGATGGCTTAATTTACCAGTTGAAGACTCCACCACGCAGGAGTTGACTCGACGTTCGTTATCGGGGTTGCGGTTTGTTTTCTGCAGCAGCGGGCAGTTGGATGCGATGTGGCCCTCTCCGCGACACTTGAAGCATGACACCTTGGACGATCCAGCCGGTCGGCTTTTCTCCTGGCGTCGTGCATTCTCCTGTCTCTCGGTTCTCAGTCTCGTACGACACTCCGCTATCTTATGCCCGGGAATACCACAGTGACGACACTTGATTCGGGGGTCAGGTATCTTCTGCCGTTTAACTTCGGGGCCTGCTGATGGATTTCCTGACGGAGGCGCCAGCCTCTTCTTCGCGTAGTGGAAAGCATTCATTTCCGTCAAAAATTGGTCCAGAGTCTTGATGTCGCTTGTAAGCGCTAATTTCTCGATACGTTCGTCGCGCAGACTCAGGTGATGAAGAACGGCGGCGTTGATCATCTCGACCCCGTTCAGATGACCCCACCTTGCCCCAAGGAGGGCACGGAGACGAAGACCATAGGCTCCTATGGATTCACCCTCCAGCTGAGGTTCGGCCGCCATCTTTATTAGCGCTTCGGTTGTCGTTTCGATACCACCAAAGCGCGTAAGAAAAAGTTCTTTAAATCTTGGCCAGGTAAGGCTTGCATCGACCGGCACCTGCGTGAGCCACCCCGCGGCAGCGCCCTTCAGCGCACGACTTACGGTGCAAAGTAACTCATTGTATCGCATGGGCCTTCCTTCCATGAGACAACTGGCAAGTGAGCACCATGCGACAGGGTCGGTACCCGCGATATCGGGATCGAACGGCGGTAATGGTATGTCCTTAGGTTCCACACTCACCCCTGGCTCCTTCAATTGACTCACGACGGCCAGAAGCTGCTTCGAAATTGTAGACGGTGATGATACTTCCTTAGGTTCCGCACCCGCCTCTTGCTCTTTCAATTGACTCACGATGGCGAGAAGCTGCTCCTTAATTGTAGACGGTGGCGATCCTAATTCTGATGTCGGGTTGGCGTTAGGGGCGTTTAATGAATCTTCACCAGTGTTGTTCATGGTTGTCGCACAGATATTTATTACACAAGTATGGCTGATACAAGATTGACGATCGGACGCAGTAACTGGACGCTAATGACAATGGCCCTAGGTTCGATATAGCGAATCCACGGTCCACGGGATAACGAATATACTTTGCTTCAAAGTCTAAGTCGGACTCGACTTACTACTCGTGATACTAGGAACGCTTGATTGACTCTTAGCTAATCAGATTGCCAGAAAAGAATGACTTTCCGTCGCGACGACGCTGCAGAGGAAAACTATGATGGGGTGTGCCTAAGGGCACGAGATCATCGGATTCGTCAAAGAAAGCCTCCACTCGGAGGGTGAGGGAAATAGACGCTGCTGTTAATTGGTCAATTTCTATGTTGGCGGTTAGAAAAGGATGCTAGCCGCCCTAGAGAGAGAGTTCCTAGCAGGCAACGTCGTACGTGACCAAATCAGGTTTTCCCATAACTTCCCGCAATAGGTGACAGATTTACAGGCTGATAGAATAAAGACTGTTTGTCAATCTGAAGGACTTTAGTTAACTAGGTCCTAAGATTTGTAACGGTTCCTCAGGCTATCTGAACATAAACTGTAAACGATGCATCGGCATCTGGCGATCATCTGGCCCAAAGAATGGGGTCTGTGTGTGGCGAGCTGCGGGGCTGTTGGAATGTCTTATTGTCAAGTGTCTGTACTGCCAATTCTTTAAAGGAAAGCTATGTTACTTTATATCTCTGTTAGGTGAAACGTTCATCCCGTGACCGTGGCTACGCTCGGCGACCGGTTGTCGCCTCGAGCCTAAACTCATTGTCAGTTTCGAATGACTGTGTCTGGGTTATTTCGTAGATGCTACAGTATTGAGGCTTTTCCAAATAATTCCAACGGGGGGGGGGGCGGTGTCCTTTCATCTCCGACATATATATATTGCACATTTAAATTTTCCATAAATACATAGAAATTATCAATCTAACAATAATCTATCGTTAACTTTGATGCGAATTCTCAACTAAATAGCGATCGGCCAGGTTCAACCGACCGGTTGATGTCGCGAACCTTGAATGAGTTAACACTCAAGGTGGAGGTAAATTGAATATATCGAGTTTTAGTATGATTTGGTACTTTCTTTGCATTTTTGGTATACACGAGGAGTTGTTGAGACGTTGAGATGTTGTTGATCCCTCCGCCAGAAGCTTCGTCTCGTTCGTACATACTGACTTTCCGTCCCGTATTTTCCATGCTTTATTGTCCTTTCGTGGGTGTATATCGTCTGGTATTGCCAACTGTTTATCTGTGTCCTGACCCATCGGCACTCGGCTTTTTAGCTTTTTAATGATGTCCGCATCATAAGATTTTGCAGCTTGGGGAGGTAAGCAATTCTGACTTTCCAAAAAAGGAATAGGTATCGTCCGAGTCATAAACTGAAGGCCACTCCAAATTCCAAACAGACTTAAAGCAATAGATAACAAATCGCTCGTTCTGTGTAATCCAATATTCTAATTAAAGGATACATATCAAAAATGACTCCTTCAAATTTTTTAACTTTTCAGATAGTAACACATACCGTTTTTATCAAAAGTTATATAAGCTCACAGCATGGTGGAATTAGTATTACAAAAAAAATGATCTATATCTTGATTCGTTGTCATATGAAAATTACACAATTCTAGAAAAAGCTTTGGCGTGAGGTCCACGTGATTTAATTAGATATAATTGTTTTGTGGTACAATTTCAGATACACTCGTAAGAATTATGTAATATAATGAATAAAATTAAAATGCATTAACAATAAGTAAAAATTAAAGATACTAGAGTATCCCTTGGCTCTTCTATAGAAAAATAAACATGAACAAAGATCTTTTTTGTTATGAGTCTTTCAATTTTCTTATAGTTCTTCTAGTATTTAGATAATTTTCTTATAGTAGAATCTTTCTTTTTATATTTTTCTTTTTATGCAACTTCTTGTTATTGAAACTACATGCATATTTTGAATAGATATTTACTATCAAAAGTATTAACATTGTTCCTTCATTTTTTCTAATTTCTGTTTATTATACTTTTCAGTTATGGCAGCGCAATCTAAAGGAATACTTTTGATAATAACAACCGTGATAATAGGGTTTTTACGTGGCGCCACTCTGGTAAATTTAAACCTTACCGTTTCCGAATATTGTCCTTTAAACAAGCTGCCAAATGCCTTTGGGATGTTTATGGTATTTAAAGGTTTATTCGTTGTAACGCTGAGTCCTTTAATTGGTAGGTTTTTAATAATTTAATTTAATTGAATCGTATACAATACAGGATTTTAATTTTATACATAATGGGTTAGCAAAAGAATATAAGTCGAATTTTGGATAAAATATTGTAGGATATGTACACTAATATACTAGTCATTCCCTTCATAATTTAAATCAATTATAACATCTTATATGAAATCAGGTGTTTGAATACTTATAGAGGGGCATGCATAAAATCATATTTTTCTGGAATGAAATATTAAAATATAGCTTCACGAAGGAATAGAGCAAAATGTAGAGATGTAAAATTATTTCATGATATTATTTAATATTGTAAAAAAGATATATTATATGATAATATATTATATTATTAATTATGATGGAAATTTTTTATGTTAATCAATTTTTATTTTTATCGTAGGATACATCAGAGATGTCAGCGAAAGTTATGCACTTTGTATACATGTTATGACACTAATGATAACCATCACGTTCATTACATGGAGTATCGAGTGTATGTATAGGATATTTAAAAACAGGAAATCTGTTTTAGCTAAACAAGCACAAGACATCGTGATAGAATAATTATCACTTAGGATTTAATATTTAGCATTTTCATAAGAACAGGTAGAACACAATTTTAATGAAATTCAGACAAAACTTTATCTAAGTAGGTAATGGATATTTATTATGAATTGACTGGCAAATGAACACTGTTTCATCAAAATATTCTATTATTTATATATTTGAATATTGTAATATTTTATCGAGCGATGAATATTCGATTATTGACGCATTATTTATTATGAAAGTTTATATTAATATGTTAATTAATTAGTAAAAAATATTTCACAATACTGTCTGCAGCGTATAACAGTTTGCAACATTTGCAAGCATGAATATTGTATTCAATAATTTTGTCTCTTATATTTTTTCTAATCTTTTAACAGTTTAGATTGCAAGCCTTGAAATACTTTTGTGAGTAATTTTACAAAAGTAAACATTAAGTACTAGATAATGTTTTAGTGGATATAGATGAATGTTTCTTTTACGTTACATAATCACTAATATACATAACACAGTTTCGATCTAACGCAATATTATTTTTTTAATAAGAAGCTATTTTTAATAAACGTAATTACTTCTTTTTTATTTTTATCTTCTCTTTTTTTCTTTTTCTTTAAGATCGCATTCACCTGTGGGTGTTATTATTATTATTAGCGTACCGTAGTATCATTAGTATCATAGTACCTACACAGTTGCATTATATAGGCTTGCATTATACTATATTAAGCTCGTATATCCTTAGATTATCGTAGATATTTACATTGTTATAATGAACATTTATGTATAATAGATGTCAATTAGGGGTGAGTGGCGTAATACCGATCGTTCTAAGTTCTTTTTGTTACATCTTGGGCTAGAGTCGGTAAAAAACAAAATTTTTGAAATGAGTTTACGGTACAAGTGATATTTAATGAAGGGAAAGAAAAATTAATTTTATGGAATTCGATAATAAGTATTAATAATTTGCAAGAGTAAAAATGTTGTGATTTGTAAAAAACGAAAAATTGTCGTCCAGTACCGAACAATTATTTAATCAGTAGATTTTTCGGTCTAAATGATTAATAATATTAAAAGAAAACATTTATATGTTAGAATTCACATTTTTATTCAAATATTATTCTTACATATATCAAAAGTAAAATAATTAATATTTTGGTCTGTGCATTCGACGTGTGCCCAGCCTTCACATTCGTTGTTTTTTGGAACATTGAAAGCTTCAGCGGTCTGTTTCTGGATCATTTTATTTTTGACGCTTCAAAGCATCATTCATATTCTCCTCTGTATATTTTCCTTTTCTTTACTTTGAAATTTCAGACATTTGTCAGCGGGGAAACAGTACAGGAAAGATTAAATGAATATCTTTTAATTTAATTTCAGTTGCTAACAAATTGAACGTATCGTTCTATGGCTGATTCGTTGGTACTGGATGACAAACACGTGGAAACGTTTTAGATCATAATGTATATTTATACATTAATTTTTATTAATTTATTAATTTATACATTAATACAAAATTGTTATATTCATTTGTTTATTCAAATAAAAGTGCTAATATCTGGTTAAAAAAGGTCAATACTAATTTTGATCGTTGTATGCCGATCGATACTGCACGACTCTCCTCTACAGATTAGTTGAAGGTTTGTGTCTTTTAGGAACCTGTCGGTATTGCAACTTCTACACATGTATCCATTGTTATGTAACATGCAAACTAGTTTATCTTTGTGATATTTTAAATGTTGATATCCTTAAATTTAGTTTCGCTATATTATACAGAATACTCCACTTAGCATGGTCAACTGAAAATTATCTTGTTTATATTAGTAAAATCTTGAAACTGATCTAACTATTTATGTATTTTTTGAACCTCAACATTATCTCACATAACTAATTTTTGTATCACTTAAAATAATAGGTATATTTCAGGTGATCATGTTAAGTAAGGTAGGCTATTCATTAATTTTTGTTATATGTTTTATAATTCATGTTACTTACAATATGACAATCGAATTTAAATTTTTAAACTTTATTTAATTTGTTTATTGCAATCTTATTAAAAAATATGTGTAAATGTACATTACTAACTATTTATATATTAGTAAATACCAAAACACGTGTAAATATTGTAACTTATCATAGTGAATTTAAAAATTAGATATTTCTTTATTCGTAATAGCCAAATACGTCGAAAAGAAGTGCAATGAAAGTCGAAAACTGATGTGATCTTTGTATTTACAACTAATTTCAAATTAAATATATTAAAGTATAACGAACACAATTAATAATGTTTATATAAATGTTATTAAGTTAATCATAGATTTCTTGTTATTATTCTCATAATGAGATGTACCTGACATTTTGTATATCGTAGGAATCTTTCATGTACCTAGTTTTGGAGCACTTTTGATGAGAATTTAAAGTAAAAGAATTAAGAAAAATTTTCGCAATCTTTTGTAATATTATGACCATAATTAACTACTAATCGAAGTATTGTATTTATACATATTTTTCTACCTCTTTAGACAAAAAACAGTATGTTGAATTTAAATTGTTATTGTAATTAAAATTATACAAACTTTCTAATAAAGAAAATAAATATAAAACACGCCCAGAACAAAATTTATTTGTGTAAAATATTAATATTGTTTATATAAATAAAATAACATATTCTCCGTAGTTTTAAAAATACATACAATACATACAATATAATAATATATATATACATAAGTACAAATACATACAGAATTATAGAAAATAATATTCCTCTTCATTTAAAATGAAAATAAAAATTAATATTTAAATATAAAGTTCTTAAATGACAATTCAAAATTCTTATTACAATTAAAATGTTTTAATCTCTTATTAGAAATTATTCACTAAAGATTTATATCAATAACATATTTATGAATACATCCATTTTTATATCCATATTTATACATCAATATTTATACATCCATTTCGAAAATATTTTCTGGCATATAACAAGCATGTTTGCTCTTTTAAAATATTCTTATTTATCTGTTTTGATATTAATGTAAACAATATTAAAACTAAGCGTCGGCTTGTCGGGCATAAAATTATTGCTTTTTTTGTTGGTCATTTAATAGTTTTAGACATGTAGAATGCTAAAATGTAAGTCTTAGCTTTAGGAATCCAACGGTTCAAAAGTTACACGTATGTAAAGCTGAGCGTTTTTAGCATGCTTTACACATTACTTTGATGCCTCTGATTTTGAGTATAGTTGCTAGCGTGTACAAATGCACGTGGCTGATGGCCATATAGGTACGATAAGTTAAATGTTTCTATGTATTTGCATGTGTTTTGCAGATGTTTGACTTGTTGGTCTAATACGATTCAGTTGTCTTGCAGAATACAAATAACAGCTTGTTTCAGTTTATGCAATGCGTTCAGAGTGTCTACATGTGTTTCCTAAATTCTTTTGCGTTTGTTCTCGTTTTATTTTCTTTCTTTTAGCTTTTTTCCCTTCTGCCATTTTTGTTGTTGCTGCATGTTTTTATATAATACGGGATATGTAAAGTGGAATTTGTGTAATTTGCAATTTCAAAGGGAGCGACTATTGTTTGCATACGCGGATATGGGCTTTTACGCACAAGAAAAAAGTGATCGATTCATGGAAAACTGCTGAAATTGTATAATACACCAGAGAGCAAAGACGGAATTGGACGTTTTTACGGCAATATTGGTCAAATTAAGTGTAATTCCGGCTAAGCTGATTCAATTTCCAAGAACGCGCGGTTGCCTTTAGATAAAGTCATCAAGAAATTCCTCTGCTTTATCAAGTAAAACAATCGCCGCATGGTTTCACTACCGTCGAGAGATGATAGTGAACCATTTTTAATTAGGAAAATTAGGGAATTTCAGAATCAAGCTGTACGATTGATGTTCAAGTAAGTTAATGTAACAAGTTCGACATCTTTCTATTTTTGTGTTATTTATTTTTATACTTGAATGTTGCTACTTTTATATGATTTAAGATTCAGGAAAATTTGCTTTCTTGTTTCAATTTGGGAATATATACTGACTCCACCTCTGCTTTGACCGATCTATAATATGGATTGTATTTCGAACTCATAATTTTCTCCCACCTTTTCCCCTTACACCTATATCTACATTCACATTCTAGACTCTGCTACATTCTCAAACCCGCATGTATACCCCATTCTCTCCTCACGTTCCGTCTCTCTAATTCCCACTTCGATCGTTCCATATTTCCCTTAGTTTTGTTCCTAATTTTTCGTGAATACAGTATCTCGAGTTGATAATAAAGAAATTATATATTTCAAAATTAAAATAGATTGCATAAATAAGCTTAATTACCTTTTAAGAGAGATTGTACAGAGAATTACATAAATTAGGTAACTGTAATCTTGACTCCAACTTTATAACAGTTGCAAATATATAATGAAGTAATAAATAATATGATATAATCGTATTACAGATTATCATATTATGGATAATATATTTCTACACTCTACGCCCTATCTCAACTAACGTAATAATTTTATTACGTAATAATATGATTAACGATAATCACTGTTTTGGAACTTATATTTTCTTCTAAGTCTTAAGTATTTACAATATACGTGACAATAGAAAAGATTACTTACTAATTATTCCGAATATCATTTTGCGTTCATAATTTGATCGTTCGTGCGGTAAAGCACGTAGAACCGCACTTAAGGCCAGCTTCAAGACGAACGGTTTGTGGCAAATCGGTAGCGTTGGAAGAACGGAGATATAAAGTTCTTCTGTCTCACAAAAGAAAGACACATACATATGTATTTCTCTATTCTTCCAGCTCATCATTGTTGCGACAATTTGCCGCAAGCCAATCGTCTCAAGCTGGCATAATAATGCACGTAAATGAAGCCACAAGTCAAAGACCAGGCTCGGCTTAAAGTCGAATCACGAAGCCGGTTTTTATCGGTTGACTTCCCTTCATCGAGTCAGTCACAAATAATCCGTAGCTCTGTTCGGAGTATATGTTGCTTATTTTTCTGCCTCACTCGAGCCAGGACGCGACGCAACAGCTACCAGTAAAAAGTTTCCAAGAATGCGTTCGACCAGGAAATACGGTAATTTCCAGTGAATGAACACAATAGGAAATTGTATTCATTGTAGTTTCAGTTATTTTAGTTGGTAGTTACGTTCATGAAACGCGTTTTCAACAGTGATAATAATCTAAGTGTGAATTACAATATAATCGCTTGATGTATCGTCATAATTCAAGCAATGCAACGAGAAATGAGAAACTACGTTTTATTTCAAAGAAATTGTAAGTCTATTCTCTTTTTTATTTTCTCTGATTTCCGTTTTCTGTCATAAATTTTGTTATGTTTCTCTATAAATGGTTGCAACCCAGACTTTTCATAAATTCATGTATGCTCAAATGTTTATGTAAATGAATTCATATACAAAATTTGTTTCTCTTACCTTTCATTTTCGTACTGTATTATTACTGCATCACTTGTACTGAACCGTTAAGAACACTTCTATGCGTTCACAGCAAAGTAAGTAATGATAATTTCGATTATTCCTGTTTTCCGAAAATCGAAAATTGTTTTGTATATTCGTAGCTAAAATTAGTTTATTTAATTTCAGTCATCTTTTTGTGTATTGTTGTTGTGTTTGTATATTATTTCATTATTGTATTGTATGTATATACACAAAGTAAAATAAGGATTACGAATTTACTAATTTATTTTACATTTGTTTCAAAGCTACACTGAGTCAAACATTTTACCTTATTAACAAATTAATAAATCACAAAAACTGTAATAATTTTTCGTACGAAATATATATTATTGCTATACATTGTTACATTTTTAATTATAAATAATTAATTTATCTTGGTTTATCTTCTTAGCTTTCTTTTTAATCTTTACTTTTTAAATTTCATTCATCATTCTTTATTTATTTTATTATTGTTATTATTAGTCATTATTTAAAAGAATAATGTTACAAATTATTAAGAGAATTGGACACATCTAAATGTAAGAAAAATATTAATATCAATAATAAAATATAAAACATAAAAATATCAATGATCAGCGAGTCAGGAAGTCTTACATGTTCTTTTACAACTGACATGTCCATAACTTTCTTTCTCTATGACCAAAATCTTTTATCTATTAATAATAGAATTTCATACATCGTAATAGCATCGAATTTCTATAAACAAAATATGTTTAAATAATTTAAAAATTAGTATACAGTTCGTTATTTCATCTTATCAATAATTTCCATAGAAATGATATACGTTCGAATTTCATTTTTTTTTAAATAATTTAATTGTCATTACTTCTCAGTAATCCGAATATAAATTATACTTTCTATTGTTACCTATTATGAAATAATTCATAATGTTTGTTAAGAATTACTTATTTTTAATATCTGTTATATCGTAGATTACTAATGTAAACAAAATTTTAAAAATATTTTAAACGTTCCCTTAAAATGATTAAATGTTTTCTAGTAATAATGCAATTAAGTATTACAAATCGTACGTTTTAAATTAAAACATCGTTCCTAAATCAACATTTATTAAATATCTTGCTAAAAAATAAAACGCATAATCCAATTCAATCCAATTGAACTAAAGCTAAGGAAAAGTATTATCAAGTGGCCATTTTCACTTGGGTCAAACGCTTACCTAGTTGGATAAACTAGTAGTAACGGGGCCATCAAACCATTATTAAACAATAGGCTAAAGTAGGATACATGATGGAGAATTTTATTCTTTGTAATTGAAGCACTCGTCATTAATATCATCTTATCGCGTTTAAAAGCTTGCGTTTAAGATTTTTTCACTCCACGCATAAGTACCTATCAACTAATATATGTGTAACTGTCTAATATCTATCTCATCTAATGTATATTTTAGAAATTCTCGATTTATTTAAGAAACAAAAGATATTTATTTGATCGTAATGTTTTATTTTAAAATTAATAGTAAATTAAAAATTAATTTTTTTAAAATACAAAGTTAAATAAATCATATGACTAGGTTCAAGTAGTAATGTTCATTAGAATTTTTTCCAATTATATTTTGTGATTATACTATTATAGACTCATAAATTTTGATATATGAACATTCGAGTAAATACAATCATTTCATAAAATTATCCTGGAAAGACTCGAAATCTTTACAGTTTTGTTCGTTTCGTTAATTAATTTTTTAGTTCTTATGTATATCGAATGGAACATAATTCACAAATAAAAATAAAAAAGATAATAAATAACACATTTAATAAATAGTTAAGTCAAGAATACAGTATATGATTCTCTTGTAAAATAGAGCAGATAGTTTATATCTTAAGAATATAATATTTAACGAAAGTATCATTCACTTAAGTCATGTCTAACTTCTCATATATTGGATAAATATTTATAAAAAATGTATTTTCATATTTATTTGATAATGTAACATATTATGTATGTAGTAATATGAATGGTGATAAATATTTCAATTATTTGTTAGTTATAAATATTTTTAAAAATATAATATACAATAAACGAATTTTTCATTAACAATTGATTATTATATCTCATTTATTCAATATAATACTACAATATCTAATATAAAAATTTTTTATAAATATTTTATTAATATTATTATCTATTTGTATAAAATAATATGCTACTGCTAATGCGAAATATACTTATATCAATGCAAATACTTTAATAATCTTTTTAGTACAATATAACTTTCTAGTATGTTTTCTTACACCTTTTTACTCGTCTTTACATTCTTTTTTTTTATATTAAAAAGTCACACAACAATGAAGAGAACAATAAAAATTTCTTACTGCACTTATCAATTATCAAGTACTATTCTATCGTATCATCATTATCAGGATAAAAATATACATATGTACTCTCAATTCCCTTGATAATTTTCTTAAGAGGCAATATTTTTTGGTATTAATATAAGTTGTATAAAAAGTGTTGAATTATTTCATATCTCATAAAGATCAGTCAAATACGTGTTAAAAATATCATCCTATACGAATAATCATATTAACTCGTATATAAAAATATGTTTAATAAACTAATCACTTTCTACTTTGATCGTTGAATTATAGATAATGTTAAGAAGAAACATACATCTGGAGTGTTCTAAAATATAAATATAACTTCTCACAAACTTTTCCGTTATTCTGTTATCTACTATAATTTCTAGATCTTACGTTTTACAATGTCATACGAGGTATTCTATCTGTAATCAAGAGAACAATATTTATGACCACACAAAACGTTGGAGCTAGATTTTAAGACAAGTAAAAGATAAAGTATATAATATACTGTTTCTCAAACAGATACATTGTTTAATATTGTTCTTCAAAAAAGAAGAAGAATAATTTGATTTTCTCGTTTTACGCTTTACAATTATACATTATATTCGAAATGAATAATTATTTGGACAGATAAAATTTTATCCAAAATGAATTTTAGTAAGCATGAAATGCAACAAAAATATTTGTTTATTATTATAAATAATTTTTGATTATCTAATCCTATAACGTATTTAAATAAATATTAATTACATAAATCAAAAGAAATACATTTAAAACATTAATTTAAATATATTAGTATTCGGCATATAAAGTACGCATTATAAAAAAATAACATAGGTTGATCATTATAATAATTTATAGACTTCGTGTTTTATTATTTTCTTGATTGCAAAAAAATACAATATTAAAACAGACATATTTATTAATAATATTTAACGTATAGGGGAACACACATTAATCTGAGCCTCATCACAGATTACAGATTATGTATGATATGTAAAGTATTTAAGATACTTATTGTTATTATATTTGATCTCTACTTTGATTACATTTTAAATAAAATCAGATTAATCCGAAAAGGTGTCTATACATTTTTCATTTAGTAAATTTTAAAAGATCGAAACGGAATCTATCCAGAAATGGTCATTACTTTTGCGTGCGCGTGAATCAATGTGTATTTTGTACGAATATACATACTTTATTCATCGTTTAAAATAATATAAATTTTGTCCTTGTATGCTGTCTTTTCCTTTTTTAGAGCCATAAATACGACAAGTAAGTTACATGAGAGATAAGGTAAATTATTTTAAATTATGTGAAAGATTAAAATACGTACAATCACGGTAAAAAGTACTCATGTAGCAATGGAATTCAACAAAAAATATCGTTCCTTAAGAAAATTTTAATAAATAAAGGATATCTACATATCCTTACGAATCTGCAGAATAATTTTCATGAAAGAAAAAATCGGATATCTATATCCCATATAAAAATATTAACAAATATTTAAAAAATGGTAGAAATATATAATATATAATATTTAATATTTAATATTTTCACAAAGAAAATAGATATCCCATCTTTTCTTTTATGAAAATTATTCTGCAGATTCGTAAGGATATGTAGATATCCTTTATTTATTAAAATTTTCTTAACGAACGATATTTTTTGTAGAAATAAATTACTGTACGAATACTTTTTACACTAATTGTATGTGAATTTTATAAGTGCATACCTTTAAATGTACTTAAATCTGCTTTCATAAAGTAAATTCCTTGATAGAGAAACCCATCTTTTGCTCTAACAAAATAACAGAAAGGTTTCTCCAATAAGTAAAGTAAATTTCTTAATTTAGAATAATATGATTAATTAAATTTGTAACTGCCTTGTTATCGAAACTTAATTTCACAGTTATATCTATAAACAATTTATATATTTTATCGATTTGATTTTTAATTAAAAATAACAAACACGTAATTACGAATACAGAAACGAGCATCACTGACTGTTCAAACAACGGTACGGTTCGATTTCTCTGTGGTTATGGAAGTTATGGAACTGTAAACAGTTGGTATATACACATGTCTCTGCGTAGACGTAGACGTCTAGTACTTATCCAAGCTAGCGCGTATCTTATCATTTACCCAATCCGTCTTGTATTTGGTCGACACATTAAGTTTGCAGTCTGCGATCGACTCCAAGGCACGAAAGAAACAAGGCATCGACGCCGTATACTTGTCATTCCTATAGGAATCGTAACGTGAAAGTGGAAGCAGTATCTCGATGATAATCGATAAAATGTCACGTGGTGGAGCTGATAGAGGTTGGGCGTGGATAATCGTCGCCGGCGTGACAATCATTAATGTGAGTTTCCCCAGTGAGTTCTCTGTTTTTCAGTCTCCTATACAAGCTATAAGCATAGAGACATCGCGTGCTCTGAATTGATTTACCAGATGCATACATATGTACTTACTGTGAGACATATTCCATACATATGTGCTTTTGTTTAATTTTCAAAATATAAAACTGAAATGAAACAATATTATGGTTCATCCTATGTAATGATATCCTAAAATATGTAATAATATTACCAACGTATCTACATGTACGGCTACATTTCATTCTACGCAAGATGATGGTCATTATGAAAAAGATGTCAGATTCATTACAGCATCAATTGGAAGTGTACTGAGACTAGTAGTTTTACACGGAAACCATTGGAAATTTGAAAAATATCATCATTTTGTCAAAAACCTACTTTCACTTTGATTACAATTATTTTTGAATGTATGTTGCAAAGCTTGATATTTTGAACAACTTTTTTCTTATACATATAACCGTGGTCGACCTTAATTTTCGACTTATATGTAAAAATATCCCTCCGCTTGGCTTTAGTTTTCAAACTAGATTGAGTTAGTAAGTTAATATAGTAGTGGTTAATCCGGTTACCGCGCTGTTGCAGCGCGCCATGAAGCGATCAGCCAGCGTTGTTTATATAAATGCCAATTCACTGCGCTCGGTCGCTCCGCCGTGTTGTCAAATAGCTTATTTGTATTGTAATACTAACTCAATCCAGAACTGAATTTGGAAACTAAGGCCAGGCAACAGAATATTTTTTCATACAAGCCGAAAACTAAGACCTTGTATGGAAAACAAACTTGACGGAATTGAAAGATTATGCTAAGAGCAACCGTTTTATCGTGTCCTTTCTCTTGTGTGTTTATTTATATAGTAGATATCAATAGCGAGGATTAGTATGGAAGTATTGTATATATTGTATTGTATAGAAATATCTATATAATATAAAGTATAATATACAGCATAAAATACATTATATAAGTATTCTGTGAAGTAGATTCATAAATTATTTATAATTATTTCCCCTCAAATATTGTAATACATAAAATATTGATACAATCATGAAAAATGCATGATTTACGGTGATATTTCTTAAATAAATGAAATAGATTTTATAATTAAATAAAATTTAATTAAATTAAAATAATATTTAATAAATTGTAAACAATATAGTTATATGTAGAGAAATTTATGTTTCGTTTGAACTATATTCAACTATATTCTTAATAAACACTCCAAATAACAGATTCTGTTACAAGCTCAAATATAAGCTCAGCCAAAATATAACATTACTAAAATAAATTTATGACGTATGAGGTGGATAAACTATTCAAGAACAGTAAACAAGAAGAAGGATATACTGTTTTTACACTTGAAGCTTCAAGTTATTCAATTATTCAGGTCGTCAATTTATTGTTTGTATTGTACAACTCAGCTTATTTTCCTTTTCCTTATACTGTATCACACTAAATCATGTTATTAATGCGAGAGAATACAAATGTATTTATCAATATTTAATTTGATATTAAATAAATTATACATACACATTAGATTGTTAGACAATATCTAAGTGTCAAGCTTGAACATTTATTAAACTGAGATATTGGTAAAATCGAATCTAGTCCATATTTATCAAACACGTGCAACAATTGTTATAAAAACCCGTTAAATTAACAGATTTTTGCATTTAATGTAAAGATTTTACTGTTATATTATAAAATAATGTTAAATGGCTTGAAACGATTTTATTTTACTACATATGTATGTGAGAGCACGGATACATTTCTAACTACTCGCTAAAAATGAATATGTTATAGCTGGCGATACTTCCAATACAGCAAAGCTTCGGTCTGATCTTTAGGGAACGTTTTTTTTTACTCGATATAACTGCCACACAGACATCGTTAATTGTTCATTTGAGTGGTACCATTACAAGTAGCCTAGGTCTGATAAGCGGTCCAATGATGAAGAAATTCACGTTTCGAGAAGTTGCCTTTCTTGGTGGTCTTACTGTTGCCATTGGAATCTGCGCGACTGCGTTCGCAGTCTCTCTGCCCGCCATTATTATCACTTATTGTATTATCGTCGGTGAGTAATCTCTACCGGATGTTTGCCTTTTTTTTAATCCTCATACAACAACACATTATTCTCGTGGTGTACTTGACTTTATAGCTATAACGTTATGTGTGAGAAATGAAAATGAAAGTAGATTAAAATAACATCTCTCGTATTACATGTTTGCGAAGAATAGAAACTATGTACATAATTAATATCACAATTCTGTGAAAATCAATATAACAGTGAATTTTTTAGATAATAAGTAGTCAGAGATAGTAGTAATAGATAAGAAATATCTACACAATAAATACATCTTGAAGAGTACTTAAATTGAAACATTGTTGCAATGGACTCTAACA
Source organism: Bombus pascuorum (assembly GCF_905332965.1). Lineage (NCBI taxonomy): Eukaryota > Metazoa > Arthropoda > Insecta > Hymenoptera > Apidae > Bombus > Bombus pascuorum. Next base: position 14,560,687 of record NC_083490.1, on the reverse strand, counting down.
TAATCATCTCTCTAACACGACTAAATTAGATCTTTGAAACAAAAAATCGTTAGTCTTTCCAAGATCGAATTTTTATTAATTTGTAAGAGAAATTGATGATGAGTAATAGAAAAACACTTTCGGATTGTTTTTTAAAGAAGATACATTTGTAGTAAAATTTGAGATTAGTTTTACCGAATGAAGTATATACGAGTATATCTATCTTTTAGTTAAAGTACAATGTTGCTTATACGCAATATCGAATGTAAAAAGATTAACATTTTTGTAGATGTTAAACGTTATTTTATTAAGCTAACAGCTTCTACCGAAAAACATAAATATTGATATTAAATCGTAATTTATAGGTATCGGTCATGGTATCATCTTTCCAGCTACGAATCTCGCAATGAACACTTATTTTCGGAAAAAAAGAAATGTGGCTATGGGATTATCAGTAACTTTAACTGGCCTTGGGCCTATTTTGATGCCGCTTCTAATAGCAAAATTATTGGAAAATTATGCTACCACTGGGACTCTTTTGATCATCGCAGGTATAGCGATGCATTCATTAATCGGGGCAGCGCTATTGAAACCATTTAAGGAAAGAGAAGTGAGTTTAATAAGCGTATTAGAAGGATAATGTGTATGTGTTAAGAGGACATTGAACGATGTGTTTATTACTTGAAACTAGGTTGTAATTTCTTAGCAATTATAGTAATTCGCCTTTCACAATTAATTGAATTATATATGGACTATTCACTTCGTTTAAAATTATTTTTTAGTTAATTCTTTGACAAAAAGTAGCTTAATATATATATGAATTAGATTATTCAGAAATATTAATAAAACCCGTGATATGAACTTTGTATACAAATTTAGAAATGACTTTTGGTATACAAACATTACGTCTGAAAATGATTATCTCAAAATGTTTCCTCCTTTTTATCGATATTTTTATCGATCGATCACTGAATATTTTTTTTCTCTAAAAGAACCGTAAAAATGACAGTAAATATAGGTACAAAATAAATAGGAAATAAAATTAAATATATAATACAACATTGAATTATCATTTTGTTAACATATACATATACGTTTCTATATAGGTTTTGCATAAATCTTTTCTACTTCTTTATACAATTAAATTATCAAACAGCAATACCGCGTTCATAGCAATTTTAATACAATAAATTAAAAGCCTAATTATTTGTAAAGTTACAAATAGTATTTATAACTTTATGCACTAATTTCATACGTCCAATAGTTGTGTAAATAATAATCATGTACACATGTTTTTACAAACTAATAACTACAAACTAATAAGTTAAGTAATACATAACAATAATATATTGATAGACAAGTAAAAAAATAATGACTATAGGTATGTATGTATATTCTATAAAAAATATTTTACAAAAATACTGGAGAATAAGTACAGAATAGTATTTTAATCTAGCTGTGTAAGATGTTATCTCTATGTATAATTGAAATCTAAAATTCTTATTTCTAACAAAATCTATTTAATAGTAGGCATATAGGCAGAGAAAAAAGGTTGATTTTTGTTTAAGTATATATCTTTCTGCAAAAATTTTGTATGCATAATATATTTAAAATGAAACTTTATAATTTTGATCGAGTTTACGAGAATATTTTATTATTCATGATTATTAAATATAATTCATTGATTATGATTGCTAGTAGTTATTAAATTATGAATGTTTATGTAAGTTCTATTTTTATGTACGTAATTAAAAAAATGTAACTTACATGAATATTTATTGCACGCAATAAATACATATTATAAACAGTAATTTCTTTATAATAGTTGCATAAACATCTGCTTGCTTAAATATAGCCATGATACATGCATTGTTGTTCACTGTCTTCTTATTACATAGAGATAACAATGATTAACGTTCACGGTCAAGTTTAATTTGTAATAGATTACAAGTATAACAAAGGACAATGACATCACGGCATCTTCCGCAGAGAGCAATGAAAACGGTATACTGAGAGAAGTCAAAATAAAACTTGAAAACGTAACTGATGTCAAAAACGACGGTGCTAATTCTAAATTATTGGAAGAACGATTGGTACAAAATACGAGCAAGTTTGAGCAGAATTTGTCAGAAAATGTGAATAGCGAAAATAGCAAAGGAGAGAAGAAGTCGATTTTGGGAAAAATAACACAGCATATGGATCTTGACCTTTTAAGGGATAGTCGTTATGTCGCCGTCATCCTAGGTAATACTGCATAAAAAATTATTAGATAAATGTAGCTTTTTATCATTTATTAGTTATTTTACAAATTCATTCAAAGCAATATGTAATAAGATAACATAAGAATTCAAAAAATAATTATTTCTTCCTCTTAATGATTTCTTGTAGATTTCCATATTTCGTGAAGTTATCTTTCTAATACGAAACACATAAAGTATTATATTTTCGGTTCTCAATGAATAATATATTTTAATAATTTTTTAATGTATAATAACATTTAAGATATGAAATTTTCATCTTTTACTACATCGTGAAAGAGTTATATATCACTAAAGTTAATTTTTTCTTAAAGTTTTGATATTTTCTACAAGTTTATATTATTCTCGATTATCGGGGATTCGGGCAAAATATTGGTGTAACTCTAAGAGGATGAATTTATATAAAAATTGACCCGAAAATATAGAGTAGTATCTTTTTGCACAAAGCTTTATTTTTTAATGAATCAATGCTGAAGATTGATCAAGTACGCGTATGCTTAGTTACGTACTTCTACATTATGTCACAGATCAGGATTAAGGAAAGGGATATTTGGGGGACTATAGCCCTAGCTATCGCTATTTAAGAATCCTCATTTTCCAAACCGTTGATAAAAGCTGCCCAATCACGAAAAATATTTTTAAATAAATAACTAATTTTTAAATATAATTTATTACAAAATAAATTTCATTTCATATATATATATTTTTTTAATTTATTTCATTTTTATCTCCATCATTTTATTTTTATTTTCCTATGATTGAGACCTTTGTTGTAATTGAGTCGATAATCTCCAACTACAAAAAGGTTTAATTCGACCCTGATCTCACTTACGTCTACGTCTAACAGACATCATTGCAATTCTCCTGGCTCATTGCAATACATAGTAAGAGATAAAAGATTTTTGTTCCAGAATTTTTTATTCTTATTCAGCGGTCCTTTCTATTTTCTTACTTTTCTTTCTATAAATATTCGTCCAGTTCTTATACTAAGAAGATGACAATTCATTGTCGATTGTTTTACGTAGTTACAACGATAGAATGACAAAGACTCAGAGTCTGAACGATAACAAGTTATAAGACTGTTGATGTTTATAAATGTAAACATAACTAGCAGAAGTCTATAGCATATTCAAATGTAAGCATATTCGATAAATCTTTAGCATTAATCTAATCAGAAGTAAGGCTATCATCCCGTAATTTTTATTTTTAATTACACCGATTCGGAAACATCCTGTACACGCGTATTGTACAAATCTTCAAAATCGATTTTCTTGAAAAAAAGTAACAGAATTTTATCTTAATCTGCTCGTTTATCTTCGCTGATTTATCTTCTTTGCATGTAAGAACATAATCTAGTCGATTGATCACGATATGCGGAATTCCTTTTATATAAAGAATATAAAATAATAATAAAATAATATAAAATAATTTATAAAATTTGCTTTTATAAATATTTATTATATATGTATAACATTAATATAATTTAACGAAACATCAGGTCCTATAATTATAATAATTTGCTTATTTCTCCACCATTATTGCATTTTATTTACGACAGGTATGGGAGTGTCTTTAGTCGCTGAAACAAACTTCAACACGATGATTCCTTTCGTCCTAACCGAACTTTCTGGTCTTGGAAGGGATTCGATCGCAACCATAATGTCTATCCAAGCTGTGTCAGATATTACTGGACGTCTTTGCATTCCACTCCTTGCGCACAAAGCTGGTTGGACATCCAGGAACCTTTACGTGTTATCTTTAATAGGATCCACCATTGGAAGGACCAGTACGTACAGCAACGTAAAATATTCGAAAATGAGAAATCGACCCCTTCATGGCAACGAATATACGATCTGCTGGGTGGGTTGATTTCAGCTTTCTGGTAATCTGCAGAGAACCAATAGAAGTTACGAATATTGGTTCTACTGAAGCGTTTATGAACGAATTGTTTTATTTTTCTGTTGATAAGATTTTGATAATATTATATTGATGTTTTTATTTATGTTAATATTTAATATATATTTCTTCTTGTTCTATATATAAAAATGTTATTTCATAAATCTCTATGACATTAGAACTTACATCTTGTTGGTCAGTTCATACAGAGGGTGTCCCAACTTTTTTCGCAAAACGGTGTCAGCTTATTCTATGAGTAAAAATATAACAAGTAACAAATATCATATAAACATAGATTCATAAGTGCTTTAGTAAAACGTTATAATGAAAATACCAAATGACAATGAATCGATTATTCATTTAAATATGATGGTTAAATGAGCATTACCCACAATAGATATCATTCTATGAAATTCATTTTCCTATTTCGTCCTATCTCAATAAATGAATCGCTTATTCGTATCAGTTTAACATGCCCATTTTGTTAAGCTCTTATATAAAAATCTGCTAATTTCAGTAATTTTCCTTTTTTTATTGGTGCTGTTATATTGTTTTATCTTTTTTTTATTTTTTTTTCTTTTTCTATTTAATCTAGTTTCAGACAATCTACATACGTATGTATGTTCATACAATACATTTTTTCTTACTTTATATATAAAACATATTTACAAAGTTTGACCGTAAAAAACTGCGTCAGCTTATATATAACAAAAAGGATAAAGCAGAATAAAATATTTAAGACTGCCAACATACGAATAAAATTCAATATTTGCAAAGAATAAATATTAATTTATAAAAAATATTAGTATTAATTTAAGGCAAATTTATAAGTTAGAATAGAAAAATAATAGTCGTATATATTTACAAAACATTTACATATACCAATCTGTATATGTAGACACATAAATAAATAAGATAAATAAAGAAATAGTACATTAATAAAATTTTATTAATTGAACGATTAGCAGATAACATCTTATAAAAGAAATTCAGAACTAATATCGTTAATTTCAGTATTATCAACGTGGGGCAGTACGTACATTGTGGTAATCGGCGTTGCATTAATTATTGGAATCGCTAAAGGAACGAAAGCTGTCTTCCAAACGCTAATAATTCCTGACTATGTATCTCTTGACAGACTTCCAGCTGCATATGGGATGCAAATGGTTTGCAATGGTATATTGTCTATTGCCGTAGGCCCATTAATAGGTAAAGAACTGTGTTCAATTTTCTTATTTTATATTTATTTTTTTTATACTTTTTTATTGTCCACAATCGTATCAACTATTACAATAAGCTGTTAGCGGCTTTGTCCATTCTTACCTTTATTAATTAATTTACTTTTCATAGATTCACTTTTCTGTCTGATTAAAAATTATGATTGCTACTGTTCCCTGGTAATTTTTTATGCATATCGCTGCTCTTTAGAAACTTGTTTTGTTATTTTGTTACTATTTCAATTATTACTTTTCGTTATCATCAGAGATTTTTCTTTTGTGCAATTATATTATTTGTACGCAACTACCGTATAAATAAACAAATTGTAGTTTCATTCATAATGAAAGTAAACGAAACTTACGACAGTTAATAAAAAATGAAAGTAAACGAAACTTAATTTTAGACAGAAAATAAACAAAATAAAACTGGCAAATAAGTCTACACCGAGTCTTGTCTCACCTGATTTCATTCTTCTTGTGCTTTTCTTTCGCATTTTCTCATTTTGACCCACATTTTATGCCTCACCTCGATTCGCTTAGCGCGTTTTCAATGTGGAAATCTCAATGTGCTAAATACTTTTGCTTTACTATGTGTATAAAAATATAAAAAAGATTATTAAATTTTTACATCTTAAATATGTAGAGTATTTTCTTTATTGGCTATCTTCCGTACGATGGAAAGTTCAGAAATGCTTCACACATGAATAAAAATATATATAAATAAATATATCTCAGAGTAATATATGAATACTTATACAACTCGGCTACACAAAATGCTTGATTTCCAATTTCAATCAACTATTATCCCATACATACATTTTCCATACGATATAAATGTATAGTCTGACGAATGTTTTCATAAATACATGAGGCAACCCATATTTTTCAACTAAACGATATTATGTGCACCATTTTCCTCATTTCCGCGTATTGCATGTAACCAATAGTGATTGAAAATATTTAAATTTCCATAATTCTATGCTCCTGTATATGAAACGCAAACTATATATAAATTTATAATTATCGAAATATTATCAAAAATAAAATGCACAATCTTTGCAATACATTATACTATACATTACACAGTTACTTTCATTATAAAATATTGATACATTTTTTATTAAAATTTATGTGAAATACACAGCAGAATAAATCGTGTAATACAATTTATTATATTATTGAATTTTTAAAGCTAGATACAGTATGTGACCAATAGAATGGATAGAATTGAATAGAATGCATATGTACAAATATTAGCATCATACTGCATCTAGGATACTTATTAATGCAACTAGAAAAATAAGCTTCTGAATTATTATTAATTTTTTTGTTTTAATGTTTAAGGTTTAGTACATGACCAAATGATGAGCTACGTAGGCGCACTCCATTTCACATCAATTTTAAGTTTATCTTGTGTTGTTTTATGGTACATGGGAGGACTCTGGACATTTAATAAAAGCATTAAAAAACATAGTGCAAAAGAAGAAATATCTCAAGTACAAGAAAATTGCCCTGAATGTAATGCATAAGCATTTACTATATACAAATGAATCGATTATAAACAGAATTTCAATCGGCAGAAAAAGTTCAACAAAATTTAACAGAAGAAATATTTAGTATAGTATTAATAAAATAAAATGGTTAAGTATCTTCCGCGAATATGATGCAAAATTTAGGCTTCGTGATTTCGAAGCATAATATAGAACATTGAAATCGGAATAATATCGCAAGGATTAAAAAGAGAATATTATTAGTATTAAATGTTTATGTTCAACGACGTGCTATTTAATATTAAGTTATTAAATCAGCTATAGTTATAGCTAAATCAGATAAAGCTATCTTCGACTGATTCTTATATAATGTTAAAGACTCCTTGAGTGATGAAAAACTTAAATTATTTAATAGTGTATATTTGTAAAATATAATTTTATGGTATATTACAGTTTTTTAATGATGGCATATAAGAGACAAATTAATTAACTCTGTTCGAATTTCTCGTTTGATTTCTGAAAAATTGAACGCTATCCGTTTGATAAAATTTACGAACTAAAATTGAAGATCTTTCGGAAAACAATGTTTATTAGTTTGTCTTTGAATGACTGAATTAATAATATCACATAATGTTGTTATAAAATAGTTATTTTATTTTGTTATCAAATTTTATGCTGTACAGAGCCCCGTAAAAACTCAAAAAAAAAAAAAAAAAAAAAAAGAAAGAAAGAAACAGTACAATGTTTGCAAATACACTATATTTCTTAAATTTCTTATTTTATTTTCCCTTTCAATTTCAAACCTACGAAAAGATTATAGAAGTTCTACATTTTATCACTGCATAAGATATCACTTTTTTATCTGCTAATTTATTTAGAATCTGATTTCACAAGAATAATAAACATGAAAAATTAATCGTAGAATTTTTGAAAGAATAAGAAGATCGTTTCCTTTAATATTATTGAATGTTTAAGTATAAGTATAGGATACAGAAAAGACTATATTAACCGCGATGTAATTACTATTTTAAAAGATTTTTTCTGTATTACATAAATTTTTTGTTTAAAAAAATAATCTGATAGTAAGCATGTAATTTTAATTAATTAATTGCAAACACATTATTATTAATTTGTGATTATCATTTGAAATATTTACACCGAATTTAAAAATAAAATAAAATGATGGAATAGAAGAGCTGTACCTTAAAGTAAGAAAATCATAAATGTGTACAAAATTTTACTCGCGCGGTTTACTTAATTAAGATTAGTCATAAAATATTTATTTTTATTATCTGTAATCTCTAACATTTATCTTGCGTTAGAAAATCTCTAATTTTTTCATATATTAAAATAACTTTCTTAAATTAATGATTTTAAATCATAGCCATTTCGCTTTTTAAAAACAACAATTATAAATTATAATTAAAATTTTGCTAAATTATGTTTATCCTCAACACCTAAATTCCTGTTTCGAAATGATACAAACCAATATCGAAATCTTTCATTTCAATGCTTATTATAATTTATTTACGCAAGAGAAAGCAAAGAAGAAATGAAAGGAAAGACCGAAAGGATCTTAAAGTGATTCTTTTATTTATCTTATATACAAAAAAGCTATAACGAAATAAATATTATGTTGATGATTATCATTGTGGTTTACAAATTTTAGGCATAAAATTTTTGTGCTATTTTAAACGTTAGCACTTAAAGAAAGAAGGGCGGTGATTTGTAATTGACAAATATATTTTTTACCCATTTATTTAAAGATGCTTTATGTAATTACGTAAATAATACAATTATCATCGGCTAAATTTATACATAACAATAAATTTGCGAACTAGTATATGTAACATTCTTACTTTGGTATCTCTACTTGATACTGTTTAATAAAAAATGATTCGTACGATTATTTTACAATAAATACTTTAAACTATAAATTAAAATTATATCAATAAAAACTGATATGATATCAAAGGTAAACCTATGTTGTTTCGGAATTTATGATTTTCGATATTGAGTTTTCCACGATTACAGTTATTTTATTAGCGCGCGTTTCTGCCGAGTTCATGTAATACCGCTAATGAGACTTCATAGCGTTATCAGAAATCGTAACGTAATCAGAAATCGCTGAAGTCCGTGTGTGCTCGTATGTGTACGCGACGAGCAGCTTTCTTTTCTACTGCTAGGTGAAGATGCAAGAACCAGTATCTGCGTTCACCAGCGGCCGCGGCAAACTGGTATTTTGCCAACTAGTAATCGGGCGAAACGATGCTCCAATAATCCAATGCTATCCACCTAACGGAATAGTACAGTATAATACTATTACCTTAAGGCTATCGAAAGCATTAAAGATGCATCTTTTAACAGTAAAAAGTAGGAACGTGAGCAAGTAAGCAAGTGATCAGACGTAAAACATTTATGCTGAAGTTGCATGGTATCCGTGGAAAATCTATGAGTACATACTGTTCATGATTTTTTGCTTAACAAATTGCTACAAATTACATATTATTTCGTATACTCAGTTATCATGTTGTTGACAAACATGAGTTTAATCTTGAAGGAATAATCTCAGAGTTATACTTCATAGTTTTTCAGAGAAAATATATATTCCTGTATGCTATATAATATAACTATATAACTTTCATTTTTTTATAATCGCCGAATATAGTTGTCGAAAATATAGAAGTAAAAAGTGTCCCACTTTAATACTATTTTACCACAATTACTATATATTATACCACGCTGTTTGTAAGATTTGCTTATTTTTCTTACTATTGCAAAAAATATTTATATCTATGATTTATTATAAATATAAAAATATAACGAATACATTTATTTATTTATTACAAAGATGTTTGTTAGTCAATTTAGTCATTTTAGTAAGTTACATTAATAAATATTATTTAAGAAGAACTTACTAAATCTATATGACTATCCCATATGATTAAATCCACAAACAGTAAAATATTATAGAAGAACTACTAAATTATACAAAATTGTCTAAATTGTATGGTAACTTAGAATCGCAGCTTTTCATTGTTATCAGCTTAAATAAAAATAAGTAATGTAAAAAAAGAAATAGAAATCTATTCGTTATATTAATGTAAAACATAAGTGTTTACTAAAAGAATGCTGCTAATATCAGTTACAACTGCTTATGTTGTGTATGTTTCTTGAAATCGAATACAAGTTATCGAGTGGATTATCATGACACATACATACATATATACATATACATACATACATATATATATATATATATATATATATATATATATGCGGTAACGAAAGCGTTGCATCTTTAGTTGCGTCTTTGAATGGTCGGTGCCTCCGCATCGCACAAAAGCAAAAAAATGCAGTGAAAGAGATTCCAAGTGACAGTGGTTACGAGGTCAGTGGAACACACAGAAAGTTTCGTTGGAAGCGTTAAACAGCATTTACGACCATACTCCGCAGATTTTTTTTCCTTGTAAATAAACAAAGTGAACAAGGAATAACCATGAAATGACAGAAATTTCAAACAGAACTTCTTTACAGGTGCAGCAATTGTGCAGCATTATCTTTTATACTTTTTTCATTACACATGTTAGTGTTTTGTTTTATTGTTAGAGAATAGTATATTTATAGAATAGTATATTAGTATATAATAGTATATTTACATGTAAAAATTAAATAAAATTTCTATCAATTGCAAATAAATTCTGATATAATGTTACTTTAATTTCCTATAACAAAATAAGATATAACAAATAAGACTGAAGCGTTAAGTTTAATAAGCATTAATTACTTAATTATTATCAATAAATAACATTGATGTAAGAGGAGTTATCCATTTCTCTGTAAGTAATCATAGACTGGATCAATATAAACAAACAAAAATGTAAATATTCAAATTATTTATCATTATGAATATATAATTAACTATCTAATGTACCAATCAGTATAAACGAGCTGGAGTAATAATCGTTATTAATTAAAGGTGAAAAAAATATAATTAGTATACTGCAATAAAATTAAGTATCAGTATGTAGTACTTTTTGATTCTGTTAGAAAGCTGTTAACTGTTTTCATAACAAACGTTAATTGTCAATTTTACCAAACAAACGAGCATCGTTATGTTTTATGTGAGAAACGAATTAGCAAGATTCTAACCAAGTTCTAACATGGGCAATATGATAAGTAGGTTAAAATAAGTAAATATCTAGTTGTCTATATAATCTTTTTTAAAAAATACATATGTATGTTAGGAATATTTACGATACTATTTTATTTCCTTGATAGCTAATTTTCGTCTTTCATGCATTGAGCAAACATAATTTGTTGGATTCTTTCCCACTCTATTACACATTTCGCATCTACTTAAACTTTAATATTTCCACCAAGCATTTCAAAATGATGCGATCGAGTCATATCGACAAAGGGCGAATCCGTAAATTGTACGTAACTGACTAATACCGAGTTCCACTTTAATTACGTGCATTTCATCTATACGAATGTCACACATAGTTGTATGTACAGTTGAAATGAATCTCGCGTAAGGTTTGAAACGCCTAATAAAGAAAGACACAAGTGTCATAGGGGAAAAGGCGTTTAGAAATAGAAAAAATGTCTGGAATCTTAAATTAGAAATTCGAAAAGAGAAAAGACGTGAGGTCAGAGAAGGACGCACGATAGCACGATCCATTAACCTTCCTCAAACAACCGATCGCGAATCAAAAGATAATGCTAAAGAGAAAGGATATAGCGACATGTCCGAAATCCCACGCAAACGATGGCCCAAAGCGAAAGAAAGAAAAACTTAGTAGTAGCATAGATTCGCAAAATCGGTTAAGTAGCCGATATTGCGCCAGATTTCACCAATTTCGGAGCTATTTCTGATGATAGGACAATATTCTTCGATGTGGAGCGAACAATCCAGGAGAGAGCAATTTTTAATATCTTTGGAGTAACTAGAAAATTATGTTGCTTTCGTGACCTGCATCAGTGATAGAAAGTTAAAAGATCATCATTGTTTTATACGCTAATAGGTGTTTCATTCAATACAACGTCTTTATATGCTATTAGTTTTCTAATTATCCAAAAGATGCGCTACTATTAATTAAATAAAATGAACATTTTGTCACAATTCTATTAGGTCCATATAACAATTTGGGACATAAACGAACGACCTTTTATATTCTCCAAATTTACATTTATTGAAGGCGGTCAAATTAAAAACTATTTAACCTTACGTTCCTTTCCTTCTTTTTTACTTGACCTATGAACATTATACGCAGATACTTTTGTAGAACATGGTTAACTGTTACGCTATGGATGGGATGAAAGCCTTTGAGGTATTGCGGTGGTGCATAATTAAACAAGATTAGGAAGAAGCACTGCACTAAGACTAAAGGCACGAGATACGCGTTATTAGCTACCTTTCTCCTAATTGACCGAGCAAGAAGAGGTCTGTTGCGCCAGCGCCTAGGAGGGCCCTTGCTACGTCACTGCGGGGCCCCGTGACACACATCAATGGGCCGAAATGTAACGGTACCCTCCGCGGTGACCTACTCACCGGGTGACGCGCGCTCTCTCTTCCCCGTTCCTTCCTCCTTCGTTCTCGTGTCTCCTCTCTTCCTTGCACCCTTTCTCTATTCGCCTCTGTCTCGGTTGCTTCTCGGTCAAGCGAGCGTCGAACGCGAGCGGTTCGCTGTTCTCTGCTTCCCTGCTGCTCTGTACTTTTACCGAGCGAACCTGAACCCCTGGCATCGCACGCGACGCCGGCTGATTACACGGTCAGTAATGAAAGCGTCCTCCTCGCGCGCGGAGGTGCTGTCATGTAGCCGCGAACCACCGTACCGCCTGTCCCTGTCCTTTTTTACGCCGGCAAACGTTCCTGTCAGTGAAAACGGTTTACGTCTGCAGACTAGTAGCGTGATCGCCGATTAATACTCTTGGACCTCGCTCGCCGGTCCAAAGCTTCGAATTAACATCAAACGCGAGTTATGAATGTGATTGTGCATCTCGTCCTCCAGGTGAGCGTTACTATATGTTGTACGTTTTAAATTCCTCTGTTCGTCGCGAGGTTTTACTAAGTCCAGTAATAAGTATGCAGATCCCGCGTGTTTATTCATTTATTTGTAAACGTATGTTACGGTAACTTTATACCCTTAAGCTATGTAAACGTATATTACCGATGTCCAGTACGCTTTCCTATAAGTAAAAGCTTTCTTTTAAAGAGTTTGAGAAATCTTATATAATTTAATTTGAACATTCATAACATAGAAATTATAATAATAGATTGGAAACATGTATTATCACCGCAAATCTGTGAAGTGAAATGCGTAAGATATATTGTCACGATTAAAGCATTGTAAGTATTCTTTATACAAATTATCGTAAAGGAAAAAGAACACTGACACTGTAGTCAGAATGACTAAATTTACATTAATTGTACATGTTACTAACAGATTTTTCAGAATGTGACACGATATTTTTATATTTTATTACTCTTGGGAAGGGGGTGATCGCCTCTCTAGATCGGATTATCTTGAATACAAATATGTATCTTGTAGAGTTTTTTTAATAAATATATTTTTTGTAATTGTTATAGATAATTTATAATTGCGTTTCATAAGTACCTATTGAATGAAAGAATAATTTCGCGATTTATATATACCTCGAATGTATAAAGAAATATGAAAGCAGATGTAATATAACTGTTCGGAGAATCATATAAATTTTAATATTTTTCTATTTTACCAAGAAAATGAGAAGGTCAACATTATGAAAGTACTTCAGACCTGTAAATGAATAGAAGATACAACACTTGAAAAATAATAAAGGATAGATTTAAAATTATCTTTATGGTAATTTTTACCTACATATCAAAATACTACTTAGAATATTATAAAATGCATTCAACTGGATTTCTGCTGTAGATAAATTTTCAGAGCAAAAATTTATGTAAAGAAATTGTTGTACCTAGTTGCCTTTATCTAAATGGTTATCGGAGAGTAACTTCTATTATATTATGCGTTCATTTACTCTTGTATTATAATATGTATTTTTATACATATTCTACATCTCATCCCTCCTCCTCAAAATAGAAAGTTACAAACACATACTTAAGGTACACCCGGTAATATTCGAAGCATATATAAAAGTTCACAGAAGAAACGTAGCCTATAACGTAGTTTGAGATCGAGGAAGTAGTTAGATTAATCGATTAAGGAATAAACACATATAAAATTATTAAAACCTGTTCCTTTTAAATACATTAAATTGCGTTTAAGAATTTAAAAGAAAGCGAGGCAGCATACGTACGTGTATCTAACATTAATTCGATCTTTACACAGGTGATCACATATCAACTTGTAAGATGTCAAGGAGGTGGACCAAGCACCTTTGGATATGACGCATCCTCGGCTTGCAGTAAACCATATTCTAGAGCTGGTCGCGCAAGATTGGTAAATCTTCCTTGTGATTTTCGACAGCAAAACTGGTGTGCAGTAGCTGGTAGCTCTTATCCCTGGTAAGCCAATAAAATCATTTGTCCAATAAAATGCTTAAATAAACCGATATTAACTTTTAAATAGTTCTTTGTGCAATATTACCGGCTTACTGACAAATATAGAGAACTGAAGATTTTCAATTCAAATATAACTTTTAAAAGTATATTATATTTAATATATTTCATATATTAATTATAATACACTTAACGTGTGATACTAAATGTATTTTACATTGGAAATCGAAGTTATGTTATGTACATTATATATTGAACGAAGAATTTTATTTATATTATAATGATTTGTAAAAAAAGGATAAAAGATCTTGAAGAAGAAAATCATGAATCATGATATTCATCGTTTTGAATTAACCTTAATTAACTAATTAACTAATTAACCTTATTCTGACACAAGTTTTCGTATCGATAAAAGTAGCTAAGATATTAAACAATCTGAGATAAATAAAACACATATCTATACTAAAATTCAAATTCGATAATCTGCAATAATTTGTCTAGAAATTAAATAATTAAACACCAATAATTTTAGCATACTAATTAGTTAGATCACAAACTGATAATATCAAGAAATCAAGAATATCAATAAAAAGTTACACTGCATTCATTGACAGTAGAAAGTTAATTGACAATACGGGCAGAGACATATTCTGGGAGTTTCACTATTCAAAGGTATCATTGCTGATCTGAATTTTAAGCAGGACATTGAAGCTTCAATTATTAAAATCCTACGTGACTAAACTGTGAGAGTTCTGAGGAAACGACGTACTTTTACTCTCGACAATGCGTATACAAACTTGACATGCTATAATTTCGATGGTACAAAAGGCTCCAAGTGATGACAACTGCATGAAATAATATTCATTTTATTTCACGTTTCATTCCTGATTTAATAAATTCGTTATATTTATTCAACCTCATTGACACAAATAGTTAATATTGTTTATTGTAACTATGTGCATCGTTTAACTGAATTTTAGTTCAATTGAATAGATTTATTAAATGATAATAAATTGTTCGTAAATTTAAACTAAAGGAATTAGAAAAATTAAAAGTTAAATTTAAGATTAAAAGAATAAAGAATTTTGTCTAGTAAAAAGCAGTGGGAATACACCAGGTGTTTCAAATATAAATAAAGAAATTTAAATAGAACTTCTTTAAATAATACGTGATTTAAATAAGATAGAGATACTTAGGTTTCCAGTTTAGCAACTTTCACTGAATATACATATGTATATGTACCTCAAGTTTTAGACATTTTTATAACTAAATATACATATTTATATCTATAATGGAACTAAATATTGATAAAATACTTATAAGAAAATAAAAGTTTGCGTTGCGCTTGTGCATTGTTTGTTTAATATGTTAGGTTTAAAGACTACATATAACATAAGTTAAAGATTACATATTGAGTTATAGTACAATTATGCATACTTTATATGAGTATAGTCGAAATTTAAAAATACATTTATGAAGATACTAGATCTAGGAAAATACATCAATATATTTTAAAATAAATATTTAGACGTTTAACTGAATTATTTGAAAATATTTGATAATTACAGAATTTTTTCTTTAGAGAAACAATCATATGTATATACATAAAAGAAAAGAAAATTTATGTTCTATTCTATAAATCCAATAAAACAACTATTTTTATAATGTCATTTCTCTATTTAGGAATGTTCCCAAAATATTTTGTAATTTTTAATAGATGCTTTAAATTAATAATATATTAAATTAACAATAATAATAATACTTTTTAATTATTTTATTATCTATTAATTTTAAATCACACGTACAGTAATACATATGTAGATACATGTTAGAAATTTAAGAATACTATACATTACATATATTACTCGACGTGAAAGCAAAAGATATTGAAAAATAACACGCTTAGATCGAATATTTTAGTAGCAAGAAAATCGAAATTTCAGTATGAGTTTAGACTACAAAATATCCATATGAATTATAATATACCTTAAATTTACCAAACATCAAAATGATAGAAATTCTTTTAAAAGTTATCACTGAAATCAATATATTAGAACGAACTGTCTGAAGATATTTATTATATAATTTTAGGCATGCGGTTCGTCGTTTCGTGCAAGAAAACAAAGGATTAATGAGGCGCATGTATGGCGATGAAAGGCATATCAATGTATTAAGAGCCGAATTCGAGAGAAATGACATTGAGTTAAACTACGACGATTATTACCAGCATTTTGCTGACGATCATAGGTAAGTTTTTGAAATAAAGTAAGTAGTGGTAATAAATATTATGTAATTAGGTACAACAGTCTTTAATAGAGTAGATGAATGACCACTCAATTTTGTCCCTGACTGTGTATTCCAGACTTAATACATTTTAACAAATTTCTTTCTTATTACATTGTTTTCTTATACAATGCGTTACCTATTCACGAACAATATTTTAGAAAATATCAGTATATGCACGACTACGACTATTTCGAGTCAGAAGACGATTTGAAACTAAATGGCAACGAGTTCGAGGGACGAAGCTTTACAAGCAGATCCTTCAATGACAATGCCGCGAAACGGATAAACAAATTTCCAAAATTAAGCGAATACACGAGGCCTCATTTTCGACCAACCGAGAAGACTACTACTTCAACTTCGACAACGACCACTAGCACAACCACAGCATCCACGACTACCGCCTCTTTCACCAAGGAAAAAATATCATCGACGATAACGTCAACTGCTTCGCCTACCCGTGAAACAACCACTCAATCCACGCCTTCGATAACGAGTTTAGTAGTAAATAGGACAAATGAAGAAAAAGGAAACTCCGCGGACGAGGTGACGACGTCGCCTGTTGCGACAAGCTCTTACGCCGTGAAAGAGCAAAATTTCAGCATCAACGAAATTCTCGAGCAGATAGACAGAGTCGACGAGGTTGTGGAAGAAGCTGGCGAAGTCGCAGAGGTCTCTGAATCTAGCCTCGAGGAAACGTCGACGGTAAATTTGTCGGACACCACCGATTTTCCGGATGAAATCGATGGCAGCGAGAGTCTATTTGCGACGCCGAAAGGAACAACTGTTCAGGACGAGACGTTGAGTTCGATCGACGAACAAGAGTTCAGGCCACGACCGGAATATCGACCTGCCATTAAGCCGGAAGCTTCGACTATGGGAGGACAGTTGTATCAGGACGCCGCCGCGAAAGATCAACAGGAACAACCGGTTTTGAAGCTTCGAGGAGTGTAAGTGTCTCTCGGTTTGTTTGCATTAGTTGTGAATTTATCGAAGGTGTTTCACTCTTGTTCAACACACTCTTAATGCTTCCTTAACATTTGCCTATCATTAAAACTATAGAACGACATAAGCTGGAAACGCGAAATTATTTTTTAGGATGATAGAAGAAAACGATAAAATAGACAGGAAAGGAAGGAACGGTAGATCAATGAATAAATTTCTTTTATGTAAGAACACGGTGTTCGAAAACTATTTGTCACGTGCATTGTTCTACACCTCGCATTGGTAAAAATCTATAAAAGAAAGTAGACGCAAAATTGGCCTTGAGCTAGAAATTCAAAGTGAAATTTTTTTGTTGCGTCGTATTCTACTTATAATGAGGACGAAAAGTCTCAAAGGAAGCATAGCTCGCAACTTCTTGACCGTTCTCCTGGAAAAAAATAATAAAGTTCCATTAATTTCCCAGATCGCTTTAATTGTAACGTGTTTACGTTTTGTAGTTAGATGCTGAGAAAATATCATCTATTTTCGTACGTAGTTACCCTAGATCCACCATTACATATCCCGTATCTTTATTTCTTTCTTTTTCTTCCTTTCTTTCTCGCTATTTAAGCAACTATTTAAGCGGACTCGCAATTTTATATTCCGATCGTGTTTCTTCCTAACGTACCGACTTTAAACGACGAAAAAATTGGCGAATCGGTCGATGAGGGTACTCTACCTCACACTGGTGAAATGAAATGTTTGGGTCACGATGGGCAGTATGCAAATTTACTGCTCGCTTATGGCCTCCTCGTTCACCAGTTTTGACTAATGGATTTCTTCCTTTGTGTACGAAATTACGTAAAATTGCGCGAAAGAAATTGTTTATCGTTCGAATGAACAATTGAAACATTGGATGGAATATCGTTATCATCGTCTAAAGTCAATGCACGATCGTGGAGAGAAACTTGATCGGAATGTAGAAATGCGAGTTTGAAACTGCTTAAATAGCGAGAAGAAAAGAAAGAAAAAAGAAAGGAAGATATTGGATACATAATGATAGATCTGGATTAGATACTATTTTCCCAGCATCTAACTACAAAATGTAAACACATTATAACTAAAGCGATCTGGGAAACTAATGCCATTTTAACATTTTTCTTCTAGGAGAATGGTTGAGTATGAGAGAATGATTGAGTATCATGGTTCCTTTGAGATCTTTGATCCTCACGATGTACAGAATACGATGTAACAAAAAATTCAACCTTGAATTTCAAGGTCAAGGTCAATTTTGCGACTACTTTCTTTTGCAGATTTTCACCGATGCAGAGTTGTAGAATAAGGCTATGATACTCTTGACAAATAATTTCTAAACACCCTATATATATATTGATATAATCTTTTATATATTAGTTTATGTGATTAAGAAGTTATACTTATTAAACTCGAATTTTGTTACATCTTTATTTGTATTGCCATGAGTACAGTTATATTCAATACATTTTACATCATAGCATACTTATGTAGGTCATACGTACATCGATGTAAGGGTTTTCTATATAATGTATACCTAATCGATATTGTTTTAAAATGCATATAAAATATTTCTTACCTATTTATGATAATATTTCTTTACTTATTTATAATTAATAGAATTGTAAGCTTATCTTCTTCTTACATTTCGGATATTATTTTGGTTATTTTGAATCGTTTTGTTAAAAAATGGATTTTAGATTCAATAAGTTTAATATAATAAATATGTGTAACAGTAAATTTATATTTTATTTTAAGAAATCACTGGGACGATTAAAGTTTCTTTCCTCAAACGGAACAGTAAAATCTCATTAATGATATTCATACTTTGTAAGAGGTTTTATTAAAAAGAAATAAGGATAAAGAAATAAGTGTAGAGAAATGAAATTAAAAAATGCGCTGTACAATTGCACAATTATAGGCTGTTACGACTTACCTCTTGAATTTCGCGTATATAAATGTATATGTAACAGATATAATCTAATCTGACAGTTATAATTTATCTTCTACATATATTAAAAATATTTCAGAAATGCTTGTCCCGTAAAAGAGGAAGTGGTTGCGCCATTTTGGGCGAATAATACTAGAGGCGAGGTATTGGCACTTTTGAATCTTTATCCGTTCGAGCAATACGTTCACTGGGAAAAATGCACGTGAGTATTATAATATTTTAATTTGTGCATTCTAATTCATGCTTTTGAAAAATATTTGAAATATTTGTTAGTATAAGATAACACTAATTAAATACTTGTTGATGCTATAGTAGTACACATTACATCAACAATATTATACAATATCAACACTGCAACACTTTTAAACAGGTTTTCTAAAAATTTCATGAAAAATAAGTAATTATGGAACTGTGGATATTTATGCAAATTTATAAATTTTATAAGAACATATAAAGAAATAGAACTTAAACAGTTTGGTTTACCTATTAGTTATTGCAATAGATAAGTGTAAAATTTTGCATATTTTATATATTTTTACGTATTATGTGCATTTTTAAATTTCCCATAAATGCATAAAAATCCGTGATAATCATAATATATATTTCCATCTGTCAGTTTATTATCATATTGTGTCGCTTTGAAAGAGAACTGTTTTGAAATCAAAGCTGTCTAATTTATTTATTTTTATATGCATTTCATTCCTTTAAGTGTATCAATACACTTATAGATGTATTTCAACAAATATTTTTATTTATAACTACTTCAGTTTTAATTAGTTCTTAAAACACTTGTAAAAGAAGACAGTAAATGTTATTGTTCCTTCTTATATATTTTTTTCAAAATTCCCATAAAATAAACTCCATAGATCTCTTACAAAAACCTTGAAGAAAATGCTTGAAATAAAATATGTACCGCTTTAAGATTCTCATCTTCAATAGCTTGAACAATTACGTGGGATTATTGACTATCATTTTCTTTGTTTAAAGACACGAAAACAAGCAGATGTACTGTCGAGATGGATGCAGATGCGAACAACAATACAGACTTCATCGGTTGTTAGCTTACGATCCGAACAACGAGTGTCGTGGGATCTTCAGCGATTGGTTTAAGTTCCCAAGTTGTTGTGTTTGTCGCTGTTACGACTTACCTCTTGAATTTCGCGTAACATCGCGTTCGCCTCGCACGCAGAAACAACGAATTAAGGTACGACCGCCGCAAACTCGTTAGATATATTCAAAGAAACAAATTTTGTTTCGTCGATGTAATCCATTCTCGGTGTAATACGAAAATATAGCCTGTCACTCTCTTTGATACATGTTAAAGAGAGTATAGTGAATTTTACTTCTTCTAATTATAATACTGTTATATATAAAAGAATTATCAAAATTTATTTACTAGAAAAAGTAAACTGTATGACGTCACAAATGTGAAAAGACCTTGACAACAAAAAGATAATTACTTTCTAAGTCACTTGTTCCGAATGCCTCGTTATTTTATTACATCGTAAAAGGGTTGAAGCAATTTAAGTAAAAACGGCGGCCTATTAAATATTAGGAAAGAACTTTTCACTATTTCCATCGCTAGTTTAACATGTATATTGAACATTTTGTAAATAATTCCATTATCAAATTTCATACCTTATTTTGATGAAGGATTTCAACACATAGGATGAGATATAATTTGTCAATGCGATTAAAAGGGAGATAATCTTTCATGCAGAAAGAAATAAAGTTTTAATGAAAACATGAGTAATTGAAAAAATTAATTGATTTACTTAGTCTATATCGTTATCAACAGTTATGAACACTAATGTAACGTTCATCCTTTGTACTGCTTCGATGCAGTTACAACGACATTGCTAATATGAAAATTATCTTTGTATGTTTCTCACGACAAATTGGGAAAAGAAAGGACATTAATATACAAATTAATTTGCAAATATTTATAACATTTTTCTTCACGAAATGTGATCCTTGACTCCAAAAAGCTTTGTTATAGAAGTACTGGGCTTTCTAGTCGATTATATCATAAAAATTTTTGCAGTGCGAAGGATTAAATTAAATTACATCAAATCGTATGTGTATCAAGTAAATTTTCAAAATATTTTTTCGTAAAAATGAAACAGTACAAAAATATATTCTTTTTGCATGAAGAATTTCGTTCTCTTTCATTTTACTACAATTTACACTGTTATTGTTATTTCATGTAACAAAAAGCATACTACCGTAGAAATTGAAAGAATATGCATTAATGTATATGGTTTGAAAATTTACGAAAATTTAATGGCTCCAGGCTAGTCAAGAAATTTAGTCTTTGTTATTGTTATTTATCACAAGAAAGAAATTCTCTCTTATACAATTCATTTGCCATAGCCATTTAATGTTATGTTACTTGAAATATATGTAGTTTAATGTAAATATAAACGATTGAAATGAAAAAATGTAATCCACGAAAAAATATTATCAACACAATATATATTATCATTCCTTTTAATTGTTTTACAATAAACCTCAATTGTCGTAAATATCAATCGACACGATTGATAGATGTATTACATTATGTATATTATGTTTCTATAGATATTTACACGTAAAAGTCACTCAAAAACTCGCTTAAGCAACGATAATTTATAAGAAGATACGATATATATACAGTGAAATGTCTAAAAGTAAAAAAAAATATTAGTCTTGGTACTATACACTTGAAACTGAATTTTCTTTTAAACGTCTTAAGAAAATACAATATTTACTTTAGGTTTCTAGTAAATTGGCAATCTTGTGTTTTGAAAGATTCTTCCTATACGTGACACGAAAGTTTAATTGTATTTGTATGTCTTACAATAACATGTATATACAACTTGGAAAGAAATTAGTAGATTCTTTCTATCAACATTTTACTGAACATTATTCTTCAGAAGGAACGAAAAAAATGTCTTTAAAGATTTTGCAAGATATACATGTATTATTATTAATCAATATTTAGAAACTATATATCTGTTACTTGTTACCGTTAATTTTATTATTACTTAATCATTTTAAAAAGTACTTTCAGATCGAACACAAATATTTAAGAAGAATTTCTTTACCGATGATTTATAAACCACCTCTTTCCATATCTTATTTTATAAAATATACATGCAACGGTGATTGTTATCATAAGTAAGAATCAAAATTTATGTTAATGTTTCATCATTTATAAATTGTAATGTAATTTTAAAATTCCTGTAATGTTTCGAAAACTTTGGAAATTAATGTAATGCTACTGAAAACTGTCGGCCATCTAAAATACTACGTTAAAATGCATAAATTTTCAAAACATTTTTACGTAAGTAAAGTAACAAATAACGTGGATTAAAACACACATATGCTGTTCAAATTAAATTCATATTGCCACAGTTAAACAACGCTCTAAACGCTAATATGTAACATTCTGGTTAAAATATCAAAATTATTTATAGTAAAAATAATTAAAGAATAATAAGTGAAATACAAATTAGTATAACACGAATAGTACATCGATATAAGTATTATGATACTTTCTGTTTCAATATTACAAAAAGTGGACGAAAGCAGATTACCATTAAGTGAAATGTTTTATTATTCTATGAATTAATTTTTCATTCAGTGAATTCTGTAACAATTCTTTTATTAAAATTGTATATGTTCAGTATAATGTTTCTCTTTATAGTATTGTTTAAAGCGTTTTCGTCCCAATAAAAAAAATAATTAATTACATAAAAACACTTCGAGATAGAAGCAAGTACACATAAACACATTTATCTTATATGTATACATAGTATTGTATTTAATTAATTTATTCGTTATTATAATTGTATCGGTTTTAATGCCTATATTATAGTAACTTTAAGGCTTATTTAAGATGTTTGTTAGACAATTTGTTGCAAGATACTATAAAAAGATAAGGCTCGTGAATAAAGCTATATAAGCCATGTTTTCGTTGTGTTTGTCGTTAATTAATTTCGAGTACTAGATATTACATACCTGATCTTAGATTATATACATTCGTAACATGTAACAAACAATGGTAATGGAGCTTTGAAATGCAAAAGTTTTGTAATACTAAATCATATAACATTGTTACCCGTAATTGTTAACATCCAGTTAAGAATGTAACTATTTATTTAGCAAGTAATTGCATGTTTTATACCAAAAGATTAATGTAAAAAGCTTTTCATTCGTTGATTTTGTAACCATCGTAAGAAATCTGGGTCGACGTGATTATGTATGCATCGATATTAATTTACAATAAAGAATAAATACATTATAATATGAGCAATTTAATTCAGCATACTGCAATTACAATTTCTTGTATAAGTAACGATCGAAAATTAGAATTTTCCCAATGGAGTAAAAGCAAACCAGGTCTAACGATAACATTAGTTTATAAAATTTGCATGAAAGAAGTTATTAACAAAAGAATAATTTTTATTTAAATGGAAAAAGCGATCACTACATCCTAAAAAAACTCTTAAAAAATTAAATGATTAAAAAATATTAGTTTTTAAATGCTCTGATTACGAATAACCATTATAAATGATCAAAATTTTTTGGTTACTGGCAACCATTATCGATGAAAGATTTCTGCTTGACTACCAATAATTATTATCGATGACGAAATTTGTTTTGGTTCTGTACCTCATCTGTCGTTTTAATCCCCAATCATCATTATCGATGGCGGAATTCTTCTTTAGTTACTGATAACCGTTATCGATGAAGGTATTTTCTAACTTACTTTCAACCACTGTTAGTTTTTATTGATATTAATGATAAGCAGTACCTACCTACTCTTTTGTGTACGTATAAAGCCCTTACGTAATTTTACACAAAAGCTTTAAAATATTTTGATTACAATGTTATAGATAATAAGAAAATTTCAAATACAATAAAATTTTGTTGAATTTCGTATACATGTATATAAATATATGTGTATGTAAAATAGTAATTGAAATAGTTCATAAATTACAAAGTAATACTATCCCTTGTGAATCAGAAGACACTTTTGTAGAAGTTCAAACAATAGACAAGTTCTCAGAGCATTACTATTACGATCGATTTGTATAATATCATTAAATTTTATTATATCTCATATCACTGTTTTGAAATTATTTTTAATTACGTTAAATTACGTTTAATTACGTTTGTTTGTATTATATCTCGTAAAAACAGTTTCTACACAAATGATTATAATTGACAATATTTACTGATAATTCGATTTATACTATAATTAGGTTTTTAGATTTATTCGTTCACATAATTTGTTTACGATGCACAAACTAAATCGAACAGTTTGGCTGCACTTTGAAAATAATTCAAAATTTGATGTACGAGTATTACTACCTTTTAGCTGGTTCAGAAACTTCACTTGTTAAAAATAAAACTGTTACGTTCGATGTAATTTTCATGCTCTATAAACAGAGGATCATAATTTTACTCCTACATTACATAGTAGTTCAGACTACTATTGTAAGTAGTTCAGAAATTATTACAAGTTTACATTACATTTACATTCTATTTACATTTTGTAAACTTATTATCTTAAATTAACAATCTTATTTTATTTTATAGTATTCTTATCACAATCAATAATATCGATTATATGACCTACTGAGGACCTCAAGACCTCGAGTTTAAAAAACATTGCTGTTCAACACAATATTTATATGCACGAATAAAAATAGCATCACGTATCATTCGTCCATACTAATTGCTTTAAAAAAGTACTACAAAAGACAGATACAATTATAATAATAAATTAATTAATCAAACACAATACTATACGTATATACCTATAAGATAAACATTCTTTTCGTAAAACAAATTATTAAGAAATGAAAAGAATAAAAATATTTCAATGCAACTAAATAAGATAAATTACAAATTATATCTTGCAAAATAAAATTACACCGGCTTTTTTAAATAACTTAAAATTAAAAATTCTGAATTTTTATATTACGACGATATTTGAGTACTAAAAATTTAAATCATAAAATTGCAATAGGCTTTTTTAACAAAAATTTAACATATATTGGGTTATATATCCCTTACGTTTTAAAAAGTTTGTCACAACTATTTTATTTATATATTTTATTTTTATATCACAAATTATTTTATGTAAATAGCGAATGTTAATTTTTTGTCATTCTTTTGCCAAACAATTTTTTAACTCGTCTTTAGTATTTATTACGCTTACGTATTTATCTAAATTATAAAGCTTAGCAATAAAAATTGAACATAGGTTTGAATATTTTTATAATCGATCGCATGTTATAGGTCGGAAGGGAATTATGAATATTGGCAGAAAAAGCTATTCAAAATTATTTCCATACAAAACAAGAATTCTCTACCAAAATTTCTTCAAGAAGAAATAAAAATTTGATTTCTCTAGAGATAAAGCGGAAGAAAGAAAATATTAAAGATAAGTACCCCAAAAAAGCAAACTTCCGATGAAACGTGATATCAGTGACGTACGGGTGTTTTATGAAACATGTGTATATAACGTATATGCGTTACAAATAATGATATATGTAAAACAATCATCCTTCTCTATTAATTTCTTACTTGAATAAAAGAGAATTGATGAGAGAAACTTTCGTGACAATCGACTTTATTTTCTTGCTCTCCTACATAAGACAACTTGTACGTTTTACAAGAAAGAAGGCTTACAAAGAATAACGAACGTCGATACGTTAATATTTATTATATGGGCGTTCGTGTGTTGCTGGAACAGTCTCACAGCAATACCGATACATCCCTTATATTATACATATTAATCAGAGTGTCACATATACATATATATTATAATATTACAAAGATCGCCGACGGTCCGCGTATCGTCGCGTTGCAAATATATGTATGTACATATCATATAACGCATATATATATATACACACACATATATTCAATATATGTATTTATATGTATATAAAGGAGATGCTTATATAAATAGAAGTATACGTATTTATAAATTACGGGCTATAACATTTGGTATCAAAACCATTGCAAAAGAAACGGAGGAAATTGAATGATACAATACAGTTTTTTATATATTGTTATCGTAACCAAGGAATTCTACGGTGATCGATAAATTAGTCGCATGAAAAACAAAGAAAACATGTTCCATGTTCATTATTCTGCTAGTAATTATAAATAGACTACGAATTACATAGTAAATTGTTTAAGATTTTTCTTTCTCAATATACTGTAGTCTTGGGTTTATTATTAATTTTGATACTTTGTTCTCGTTTAAAAGAGAACAATTCAAATTACGATATTAATTATTATTACCATATGCAAGCCTATAAGAAAAATTTCTGTCAAACTCGGATTCTATTAACTATTGTTTAATTATTTCTTTTTTTTTCAAATTTCTTAATCGTCTAGATTTCCAAAGGTCTACGAATCCATATTGTATATTCGAAATTCTTTAATAAAATTTAATTTATTATAATTCGGTTACCATACAAATCGTTCTGATCTTAAGGAATTGAAAGTTTTATTCATACCATGTGATTTTTATTGCAATTTTTATCGTATTTGATAATTACGATATTTCTTTTTTCGTTATTAGCTACGATCAGATAATGCTAACTGGCATCAATATGGTATTTAGTTGTTACGGTTAATAAAAGGTTTCAAAAATTTTCATTAACCATGAAAGTAATGTTGCAGTTATAATCGTATACATTAGCATTCAAATGTGATGAAAATTCATGAAGGTTTGGTAAAAAATATTTTCGGGGCAGTCAACGCGTGGCAGGAATAGACACAGGAAGACTTATTTTCTTTCGAGGGAACGGTGTAAAATTGGACATTTGAAGTATGTACTTAGTAGTTGTATCAGCTATAAATGCTGAGCTGCAGCTTGAATTTCATTTAAAATTCAAGCAAAACTCGCGCTGCAAATCGGATTCTTTTCAACACGTAAAGTCAATGTATCATCTATTTGTGAAATTGGTATAAGATGTTACGACAAAATATCGGATGTGTTGTCAGATGATAACGTAAACGTATAAAATAATTGATCTCCGAAAATGTTGAATTGTTTCCTCATTACAGAATCGCACTTTTTATAAAATTATGTTATGTTTTCGCATTGTACGTAATATGTGATGCCAACAATTTTTCAAGAAATTTAAACTCGACTATAAGAAATAGAGAAATAAAGTTAATCACGTTCCATTCTTATGTATAATATTTACTTCGTATTCGAACGAATAATTAGCTCCAATAACAACGAACAACCGTTCCAATAAATATTGCATAAAAGTCTTGCAATTTACTGTCATAGAACATTTTGATATTCGGAAAATTTGTCGAACCATGTACTAAGTTCTACCACTAATTTCGTCTCTCGGTACATTAAATACGATCGGCTACCGTCTGAGCGTATACACCAATTCGTATAAAAAATATTTGCATCTTAGTATAATCGCAAATTTCATGCTGCTTATACGTGTCGATATATATTGATCACAGATTCTGAAATATCCTATCCGTTCGATCCTGATAACAAAAAAAAAAGGAGAAAAAGAGAGAAAAAAAGATGCTATAATCACATAATTGTATTACACTGTTAGTTATCAAGCGCGATAAAAATATTATATTAATAATTGTGCACGCATTCACTGTTAAAGCTTACGCATACAAAGCACATTGGTGGGAAAGATCGAATGACGAATACTTGAAGGATTTATACAAATGTACATTACGTTGTATTAGTTTATCAGTAGTGTAAGTATTGGACGTTTTGATTACAACCTTCTTGATTAGAATTAAAATGCGAGAAATATTTTGAGTGATTGATAAATACTCTCAATAAAATATCTCTTCCTCCTTTCATTTAGTTTGTTAACCATTCTCCATCTATACGATATAAGTATGAGTAAATAATATAAAATTCAATAGAAATATAAAATGTAAAAATATATAAAATCTTTGTATTTTACGTGCAATAAACAAAACGATTCAAACATGCTGGATAATTACTGAGATAACAAGAAAACACGTACTCTGAAAATAAACAGACAAGTTTATTGCTGACTATGTAAGAATTTAACTATAAATAATAAATAGTTGAAGATGTAATAACTTAATAAGGGCACTTGTCGTGCGGAGTTTCGTGTGAGTAAATAAGATTTCGGTACTTTCATTATGGAAGCATATGGAAAACTGCATTACCAATCAAAATTAAACTGATCCTTAAAGCTCACTTAAAGTAATACGAAAACTTTCTCTTTATACAATCCATGATACATTACGCACAAATATGCTACATATGTATATACAATACATTTATAAAACATAATATTATATCACTATAATATTACTAAATAATATCACTTAATATTATTTCAATAATATTGCATTAATATAATATTATTTAACAAAAAATCATTTACAATAAAATCTCTTGAGTTTCTTCTTAACTCAAACATCCGTTTATGAACAATGTTTTTACAAGACGATTTTCCCACCACGATGCAAATTATTTATCTATCTTTTCTCCATAATACGTTTCATACGTATATTTTTATTGCATTGCAAATATTTAACCTTCTCTATGCATTAGCAGTATAAAGAAACAAAAGTTAAATAAATATTTGGCAGTGAATGCGTTTATAAACAAACGATACAACCATATATTCCGATTTTTGCTTGTAAATGGAGACCTCAACAACCTATGAAGCACAACGTTTTCTTCTTTTAGTTATTCAAATTGATAAATTGATCAATGTCTCATAATTCTATTACCGACAAAATAGACACAAATTTGATAATTGATTATTTTATAAATCAGTCTAGGTTTATCTGCACTTAGTAACTATGTATACAATTCCATTTCAATAATGCACTCTGTGTGTGTAAAAACGTAGAAATGTGATTATCAAAAAACTAGAAACGTCATTTTGTAATCTAACTTTTATAAAATTTGATTTAGTCTGAATTTCTTGCATTCTGATATTATGTAATCATTCATTTTGTAATCGATTAACGCATTTCTTTTTAACAGCCATAAGTAGTACATTTTAAGATTCAGTATTGTTTGTTTAGTTTTTCTTAACTCTCTGATCGCAGAACATTTCACTGTTTTCCTCTTGAAAAGTCATTTCTTCAAAAACATTTTCAAACAATGGAAAAGATCAAAAATTTATACCATGAAAAATATAATAATGTAATCTATAAATATTTCAAAATTTACAAAAACTTTATCTCTACACAATCAAAGAGTTAAATATAAAAATTAAGTGTTATCATCGATAAATACTCTTCACTGAAAAATACTCAAATCTAATTTATCTACGCTCGCAACATTGTTACATTTGTATTTATACATATTATACGTTTCCTTAGTCAAAAGAAGAATAAATTTTACTACTGATGAGGTAATACTCTGATTCAAAGACGGTTCTACCGATGAGGAGAGACGAATAAGACACTTTGCATGCCCAATTAATAAACTTTTCTGTTGTTCATCAATGAATTCTCTTCGAATATACCGAAATCCTAATAATCTTCATTATCTCAATAAGAATTAAAATACATACGTATGTTAACAAAAGATGTGTATACACATACAGATATAAAAATTTCAAACCATCCAATATCATAGTTCCAGGATATGCACAAGTGCTTACGATCACATTGACTGATAAGAGAATATTCTTAATATATGTGTATAAAAACTAATGTAAGAAATGTGTAAGAACAAACAGCACCAAGTTGATATTATTACATTATACATTCGCGAGCTCTATTCGCTAATTTTTCAATGAGTATAAGAATCTTATTGTTTCAAAAAATATGCTGATTAAGAGGAAAGGCTACAGACAAATTAAGTGTGTTTGATTTAGATCTATTAATAATTTTGATATTTTTGCCGATTGATATCTATAATCACTTTTGTAATAAGATAAAAGACTCGTAGAATACTTGAAAAATATACAGATATGATAGAAGTTTAATAGAATCGTTAATATAATAGACTCATATGTTCTCATAAATTACAAATTTAAGATAAGTAATTTGTTTCTTCGA
The DNA here is from genome assembly GCF_905332965.1 of Bombus pascuorum. Lineage (NCBI taxonomy): Eukaryota > Metazoa > Arthropoda > Insecta > Hymenoptera > Apidae > Bombus > Bombus pascuorum. Next base: position 14,530,094 of record NC_083490.1, on the reverse strand, counting down.
TATTCATCAAATTTATATAACCATATTGATTGGATGATAACGATTTACAATTGTGGAAATTTGGAAGACAAAAGCAAACAATGACAATACTTTTTATTATAGTAAGTCATTCAGTAAGTATTTCAGCATTTTGCGTTTCAAAAATAACATTTTTAATTGAATCTGAATTAAAATTGAGATTTAATTGAAATTGAATCTTTTAATTAAAAAAAAGATAATTAGAGTTTTTTAATTTTTAGGAACTTTTATATGATAAAACATCTAAATTTGTTAACCTTGAGTTTAATTGAAAATATTTGAGACAAGATAAAACCAGAGAAACGAAACATAAGAAGAAATGAAACATAATGTCGAATGTGCTTTTAGTTAAGTTTAGAATAAACTCTTTTCAGTGATGATGCGCAGTGTAATTGTTACGTACATCGTTATTGGTTAAACAAATAGTGCGATACAAATAGAATAGGAAACCTATGGGGAGATAGCGAATATAATGTCGGACACAATGATATTAAGACGATAAAATTTCGGCTGGAGCATACAAGTGATACTGCGAGGAGAAATTCGTTATAGAAAATAGAATACTATTGAAGACTAGTCGCGATTGTCGTTTGAACAAATCGCTATTAGAATCATAAATCATCGATCTGTATCGCGCATTTTTCAAACTCAATCGTCAGGCTTTGCTTCTCGTCTAAGTAATATATCACCATAAACGCTTCAATGATTGCCAGTAATTAATGCTTCTATTATCGTACATTTAATTGCTTATTAGTGCACCACTCAGCACGTGTGTCAAATATTTTTAGAAACATTTCGAGTGAATAATACTTGCAAATATATATAACTTATTTCCTTGATTAGACAAATTCAATTGCGCTCTTTTAAAAATACATTAAACAACAAATGAATAAATGAATAGTAACAATAAATAATAACAAATTTCTTTGTTTCATAAGTTCAATGGTCATTAGAAATAAGTAATTTGTAATCTGAGATAAATAAAAAGATATAATTGCATTCTAGTTTCATTTTAGTCCGTTAAAAAGTAATAAATTTAAATTTTTCATGAAAAACATACTTTTATAAGTTTCATCTTTATACATTTTTAGATAATATATAGAAAATATCTAGAATTTTTCATTCAAATTCAATCCACTCGAAATTCTATCGAAAAAAGTGTACATCATACATCCTTCGTTTATTACGGACGTATTTGCGCGTACTAGTGCTATATATGTGGGTATTGAATGGTTCAGAATCACGTGCTTATGAAAAATAGTAAAAGTGCGTAGTTAAATATATATAACATTTATGTATATGTAAGTATTGCCCAAAATATGTATGTATATGTATAATAGTAATGTAGAAGGATTGTGAAATTGATATGTTATCAAAGCTGTAATGTTATATGTATCACAGTGCTGTGATTGAGAATAATCATAATACAAAATTAATCTTTTCTCCCTCCTCCTTCGATACTGTTTTCTTTTTTTCTTCTTTCTCTTTTTGTTATTTTTGGCATTTCACTTCGCCCTCGACCTATCTTAATTTTTCATCTTGTACCGCACAGAAATTATGTTTAATTTAAATATCGATAGTTTCTGTTTTTTAAAATAGGATAGTTGTAGACGTATCAAGCTATGGGAGAAAAGAAACCTTTTAACTCTCCATAAAGGAATCTTGCCCGTTATACAAGATTCTCATGTAAGGTGAGAGTTTTATTGTTTCGTTCCATCTAAAAGATTATTCAATATGACACAATTGCAATAATTAACAAAATTTTATGAAGTTACGGTTTACTCTTCGATTATATTATACTTAATTTTAATTAAGAAATATATTATTCAAGGTGCGATTTACGATTTGGATATTTTTTTAGAATTAATATTCATTTTGCACTACATATTACGTAGATACTATACATATACTAAAAAAAATATCCATATTCTAATGTTTTGTTATTTTCTTTTTAGAATTAAGTATCTCAATCGTGTTTTCGTCAATTCAACATTGAAAAGAAAATACTGCCATTCTTACAAAAAATAAACAGATTTGTTATAATTTTCAATTAGAACAATGCCGAAATAAATTAGGAAAAATAAAATCGTTATAAAAAAAATATAATGTATTACTCTCATAAGTATTGTACGTTTGTAATATCGTCATATAAAATATAATTAAGATTGTCGATTTAAATAATTTACTTCACCCTACACATGTATAACGTTCAAGATTCATATGTGTGTACAAATATATGCAATATATAAATGTACACACATATATATTATCATATCCTCTCTACTTATTAAAAGAATAAGAATTAAATATTTTTTCCCGAAAATATTTTGTTATATTAGTTCGCTAGTAAATTCCTAATTTTAACGCCTAGATTGTCCACGATAGCCTTTCAGAGTATTTACCTTGGGTGCGAAATACAATAATTCCTTGTTATTAGAAGCTGCCAAGTGTGTACGGCACTTTTTATAATTCATAATTTTTCCCCTTTTTCTTTCTTTTTGAGCCTTTTTTATTACGAAATTCGTACCGATGATTTCGCAACGTATCAAAAAGTATATATCTACACTTCCGCATTAAGCATATCGACGCTAACGATACGAATAAATTTAATTGTAATCCTTATGAATTAGCATAATATTCTTTTAATTTTTGGTCTCACTTTGATAACTTACGCCTAAATATTGTCTTGTTAGAAAACTAAATTTCTGTTTTACAAAAAGCAATGTTTAACGTCATTTGTTTGTCTTCCACTCTTACTGGATTCTTTCTGTACGTACAAATTGTTACTAAACTTGATATTCGATATTCATCGATATCATTAAAGAACGTAAGCCTCTTTCGAAATTAGAAAGGCTTCGTTTCGAACAAAAAAGAAGATTATATATTTAAGTATCGAAGCATCGTTACTAGACTTTTACGATAGATATTTCTTTTAGCTATTTCATTTAATGTACTCTTAATTTTTTCTGGTAATATGTATATATGAAACTTGTATCTACATCCAGATATTGAAAACAATATAAAAGATCCCGTTATATTTACCAAAATGTTTAAAAAGAAAGCAAGAAATGGCAATTTAAATATAATTTTAAGATAATAACAGTAAAAATTATTTAAAAAATGTATGTCACCCTTATGTTTAAAAATGTAATAAGAAATATGTACTGAATTCTGAATGTAGATACGTAATGATACGTACTCGCATTTTAAATGTGTTCAAAAATATGACTGCACCTTACAAAGCGTCTTAAACTCGATTTAAAAACATTACAGTGTAAATTCGTAAAATAATTCGAACTACAGAAGTAAAAAAGCAGTAACATACTCCATCATACGTTTCGTTACGAGCGTTTTATATTGAGTTTCTCTGTGTTGCGGATATCTACTGCTTATTATCATTTCAGATATTTACAAATTTAAAAAATGGCAAAAACAATCCATTTTTTGTCAATTCCGTATTCAATTTCTTTACATTTTTTAATTCCTCGATCTACGACATTAAAATTTTAACCCCTCAAACCAATTGCTACGCAACTTCAACAAATGGATTATAAACAGTTTTATAAAACAATGACTAAAGTATTATCACTTAAATTTAAGCATATAATTAAAGGATTCATCTAAACTAAAAATTAATAAACATATAATCCATAAGTTTCATAAGTAAATTATATACAAATAAGTAACCTCTTTTAATTTATAACATCCTCTGTACAATAATACTAATCACGCAAAATTATTCTGTACAACGAAGTGATCTGAGGGGTTAACAACATCAGCCAAGCATTGAATGGCTGAGACTTATTTACTAACTAATGAACTTTACATTTATCCACCAAATGTTTTACGGGCCACAATACGATGAATATTTTTACTTGCTACATTAATTCATTTATGGTCTCACGCTAATTGCAATAGATAATTTTCACATTGTTGCATACCTTATTGGGAAATTATGATCGATCGAGGTTCGAAGCAGCAAGCAAAGTTTTCAACTTTTATGAAGCATGAAGAATAATTCTTGCACATGTCTGTTGATTTAAGGGAAATTAAATGTTGAAGCTACACTATGCTGATTTTTTCCATAAAAGTGAAATATTGAAACATCAATAGTGTCATTTTCATAAGGAAAGTAAAAATCAGGGAAATTAAAGTTGAAAATATAAGATAGAATTTGTATAAAATGTACTGTTTGTTTCTCTTCTTTTTTAATATGAATGTTAACTGCATGATATGTTTAAATATTAAGGTTTTTATATGAAGTCTTGTTTATCTCGTAATATTTTATAGGAAATGTCAGTGTTGTTTAAATAGCATCAAATATTTGCTGAAATAGTGAAATACTTATTAAAATACTTATGACAAAGCTTATTAAAATAAATTATATAATTTGTATCAAACTTCAAAGTAAAAGATAAATGAAAAAAGAAAGAAAGATAAAAAAGACATTAAAAACTTTGCATAATTGCATTACAATAACGAAATAAATAAAAATAATTAAAAAGATCGTAGTAATGGAACCATGAAAAGAAAAACTGAAATTCCTGCATACTGTCGTGACAAATAAGAGACCATAAATAAACAAACTTGTAACAATTTTACAATCGTACGACGTAAGGGCCCCCTGGTGGAATTTAGATTGATTTCCACTGTGGTTTGTGGGGACCCCCCCTTAAATGTCAGGGAGGTCCTCTAGGGACCCACAGCGCTTTGCTTTGTTCTTCATCTACTGCAGCTTTTACTTGAGTACATATGTACGCGACATTTACTCCAGCTGGTATTACAGCTGAAATGCGTGAAAGTTGTATCAGCAATAATGCAACAAATTCACATAACGTTGCATTTTTATTTTATAAATATTCTTACCAGTAATATAATGTTTATACTCAGCTTCCAATTTTAATGCTTGTTCATACATCTCCTTGGCCGCTTTGGCACTAACTTTATCGCTTGGGTATCTGGAATCTTTGACTTCCTTTATTTGTTTGGTACTTTTAAATTTAATCAACAAAACTATAGGATATATCTGATGTCGATGAAGTCGCTCGATCGACGCAATTGATACATCCAATATGCAATGAGTATTCTATAAATAAATATGTATCAACAAAGTTTTAATAAAAGGTAAAAAAGAAATAAAAATAAATTCGCAGAATTATATAAATTTTAAATGATCTACTTTTAGGTGTTTAACCTAGTGTTTATACGCTTACTATAAATAACGTTATCAATATTGTATAGGCATTGGATAAAAAAAGATACCTTCTCACAGATGTCCTTGACAGCTTGTACTGTGGTACACTCGAAATAGCTTCCTTTTTTTCTATAGTCCACATAAAGCGAATCGCGCAAACCTTGTTCGAGCGTCGCTTGAGAACAGTGCATGGCTTCTGCGAGACACCTAGTGAACTGTCCTGGAAATTCTTGTAATAGTTTTGTCACTACACATTCGCTTAACGGTCCAATGATCAACACAGGTCTTAAAGCTGGATCTGCATAAAAATAAAAGTATAAAAACGAATTCAATATTTCGATAGAATAAATTAGATAATGATTAACGATAAGTAATAACTGTGTATTAAATAAATATTTGATGTAACAAATATTTACAATCCAATCTTTCAACGCGTTGATAACTTGCTGGAAGAGTTTCTTCATTTAGTGTTCCACTATCACTATACCAACCCAAATTTACTCCCGTAAGATGTGATAATTCTTTACTATCCCTACTAGAAGAACGTTGATGTTTCTTTCGGCGAAAAAAGCTTCTTCTTGCGCTCGTGCTACCTCTTCTAGTAGTATCCGTTTCTAAATCGCCTAACGAACGTCGCAAAAGCAGTTCTTCTTCGACCCTAACGATATTATGGATACATATGAGATATAATAAAAATATGAAACATAATCTTAAAAGAGATTCGTTCAATATTTAATTTCCCCAACTTACTTGAATTTGCTCGGAATTATACCACAAGTTTGTCTTCTTCCAGCTTGATCAACTATCCAAGCTCTCCAATGACCCGGAGTACCATTAAACATTGTATTATCGACGTATAAAATATCATCTTTACTAAACCTAAGTTGTAGGCTATCTCCAACTTCGCCTACTCGATCGAACATTGCTTTCACATAAAAACTGTCTCCAGGTTTATCCTTTACTTCGTTATACCTTTCAGGTACATATTGAGCAATCAGCGTTACTTTATCTGCTGGTCTAGCCAATTCTAAAGCAGCTTGTTCTGCGGTTGCTTGTCTGAGATCAACACCATTATATTCTAGGATACGGTCACCGGGACGTAATCCTGCATCTTCCGCGAGGCAACCTGGTTGTACCGAGTGTACGAATATTCCAACACCATTACCACCAACAAGGGAAATACCTAAATTCGAACATTTCCTTGTTTCGATAAAAAGATACCTCGGTTCACTTGGTGGTGGGCTTTTACGATTTTGTTCTTCTTGTGTCGGACTTCTTACAGTTGCATTTTGTCGTTGCAACGTGGTCGCTACATTAAGCTGTGCGCGTGTAAGAGTATTAGCAGTACCACGTAATGTATCAAGAGTTGCAGAATTACGCATATTATCTAACGTAGCTGAACTACGAAGTTCCGGTTTTCTGATATTAATATCCAAAGATGCTGATGCTCTAATTTCTCGTTCTCTCTGTTGCGTACTTGGTACTTCCAATGAAGCAGAATTTCTGATATCTCTTTCTCGAATTGTACGAGGTGGTTCTAAAGTATTTGAAGTTTCGCGCATAATAGTCAAGGTATTGGAAGTATCGCGTATTGTACTTAAACTAGTAGAAGCGTCACGTTCAGGTTCTGAGCTATCCAATGACTCAATAGTTGTTTTTCTAGGAGCTTCAGGGCTATTACATGGAGTGGGTGATCCACTACGACTACCTCCTTCAGCACCACCAGCTTCTGATGAACTCGAAGAAGCAGAGCCTTCTTCTAACTCATTGTATTCTAGCAAAAAGAAGTGACATATAAGGGTGATGTTACATCAAGATAAGAACCATGCAATAATGATAAATAATGATCACGTTTAATAAGAAAGGTGCAAGAAGATTTGTATAAAGTGCAGCTTGTGATAGGGATATTCTACTTTTTCTAACAAAACACTGTACTCACTGTCTGGACTGTACTGCACCAGCATCGTAATGGAATTACCACACTGACGTAACACATTGGCAGCAAGTTGATAAGTAGCACTCCTCATATTGATACCACAGACTTCAAGCAACTGGTCACCGATTTGAAGACCGACTTGAGATGCTAAGCTGTGCTCGCTAACAGTGGAAACGAATACACCGCCGCTCTCTAAGCAAGAAATCTGGATACCTAAAGGTTCAACTGACTTGTCTATGTGAACTCTGCGAAGTTCTCCAGGTGCTGGCCTAGGTTGAGAGTAGCAATAGTCCGGCATGCTGGACCGTTTATTGCCACTACTTCCTCTGACAGTTCCACCAGAGCTATTTCCGCTACCGGTACCAGGACTAAGTACTTCCACGTGGAATGTTGGCATCGGACTGCCTCTTTCTGAAGTTCTTTCTATACTGCCAGTAGATAATTTACCCACACTGCTTTTTGAAGTCACACTAGGATTTGATGGTATTCGAAAACGTTGATTTTCCTTCTTTCTTGGAAAAGTTCCACCTTCGTAGCCATGTGTGTACGCTGGTACGTCGTATGTAGTGCCAATCGGTGGAGCGCGAGATTTGTGGTAATGCAAATCTACAGAGGGTGTGTGCAAATGCCCGAATCCTGTTTGCGGGCCGGGGCTATATGAAGGTTCAAAACCATAAGATCGTGCATCGGGTAGTCCTATTGACTCCCCAGACTGTGCAGACGGCAAAGACGGCGGGGAAGGGTATCTCGAAGGTAAAGAATTTTGTTGATGGGGATGCGGATGCGAATGCGTATAGGGAGGAAATGAAAAATTACCAGTCAACTGCTGTCTCGTGCCGCTAGTCGACGAAGTTGATGATCCAGCCCCGGAATAAAGTTGAGATTGCACTCTATTATGCTGTAGTGTGTCTACTTGACTTTCGTTGCTAGGAGTATACTTTTGCGTTCTTTTCTTCGAAAAATATTCTACATCTTTTCCCGTATTTCCAGACTTCACGGAAAAATCGATGCTAGTTTCAGATGGTGTCAGCGTAGAACTGAGTCTATTTTCCGTATTCTCGAATTCGGTTGCTGGTTTCTTATCTATCGGGATATCTTTGAACTGCACCACTGGAGTAAAGGATTTCTGACTAAATAACGGTCCAGTTTTAAGGAAATTTGGTAATGGTTTTTCTACAGGTTTATAAACCGTATGCCGATTGTTCATATTGGAAAAATTGGTTAAGGGTATAGGATTAGAAATACGATTATAATTATAACTTTCATACTTTGGTGGTTGATTAAGGAGTACACTTAAGGGCAACCTTTCTTTTGTCTTACGTGGATGTAAAATAGTACCAGTACCATTTTGAATCAGAGGTCCACCTCTGGCTTTCGGCCACGTACCTCCATTTTTCTCAACCTTTTCGGTTCCGCGTCGCTTACTTCGTTTCAGTACTCCATTATTCGCTTTCTTGTGGTAGCTCTCTATTACTGAATCTAATTCCGCTATTGCATCTTGCTCTTGCTCAAAGGTATTTGGACTCGAGTTGCGGTGTCGTTTCTTCTTCTCCTCCCGATCTTTGCTATGTTTACGTCCTCGTACTATATCAATCTTCTCTCGTATATTGTCCCAAGCATTGCTAATTCCACTTGGTTTTTCACCACTAACGGATTTCGAAACTTTGTAAACACTTCTATCACCAAAGTTCGAAGCAACGTGTCTCCTTTCATAATCGTCCGATGGAATCTTTAACAATATTCTTTCTTGTTCTGTTTGAGAACAACTATTCACCATTTTTTGTTTCTCAGTACCAAAGCTACCATCAATGGTCATAGTCTCAGAACTAGTTGCTGAAGGCAATGGTATTCCTTTCAGAGTCGTAATAGTTAACACATCCGTACTTGTATCATTCAAAGTTGCCATCGCTTCGTGGCTGGAATTAATGCCTTCCATTGGTTTACTATTAATCTATAGAAAAAAGAACTATATTAATATTCAAAAGGACTAATAAATAAAATCAATACAAAATATGTATAAGACATACATTTAAAACTCTATCTCCAACAGCGAGGTTGCCATCTTTAGCAGATAAACTACCCGGTGAAATCTTCGAAATGTATACTCCAAGCTCCAAAGAAATACCATGAGGAACTGAACCAACAGGCAATTGCGTTGTCCTTAATGACCTTCTAGTTAAACGCCGTCTCCTTATCGTTAATGTAGCTGATCCCACCGAACAGGTACGTAAAGTTTCCATAATTACACGCGTAAAAACAGATGTACAATCTACATTGTTTACTCGCATAATGCAGTCATTCACTCTTAATTTACCATCAACAGCACTTCCTGATGTTACTTGAGCAACATAAATTCCTGTATCGTTTGGATAATATGGATTATCACGACCTCCAACTAATGTCAATCCCAAATCACGATCAGAATCTAAGCAAACTCGACTAAGATCTAAGTGAATAGTAAGAATTTCCCAGTCACTAACATCAGTATCGATCGCCGAATCATGTGCATGCGCTAAGCTTTGTGCAAATTGACTTGCTCTTAACGCATGATCACCAGATTCTATCTTTTCTTTGAGATCCTTTAATTCTTTCGATGCTTCGTTCCGTTGCTTTTTAATATCATCAGAATCACGTAAAGCACCCGCTAGTTCCGAAACAGCACGATCACGCTCTTTTCTTAATCTATCGCAGAGAGTTCTAATACTTTCCCTTTCTAAAACTATTTTATCCCTTTCACTGAAAGCCCAATCCCTTCTTCGTTTTGATACTTCTGCTTCTTGGAGGGCTTCTTCGAGTTCTGCTTGCAATTTATCAACAGATTTTCTAAGTTTATCTAATTCCAAGTTAGCTTGATCCAAGTTATCCATACGTTCCTTATCCCGTTTAGTGTAATCTGTAGTGTTATTTTCTCTTTCAGCTTCTTTGTTCGAATTATCTCGTTCACGATTATATGAGTGTAATTCCATACGATTTTTATAATCCCTGTTTGAGCCTTCAGAATAATCACCAAACTTTTGGCGTAATTCGTTACATTGTTTTAAAGCATCGTCTCGATCTTGCAAAGCGGATGAAATTTCTCTTCTTAAAGTTTCAATTTGATAGGATAAAGCTTTTTTCTAAAAATAAAGAAAACAGATATTAAAATACAGAACATTAATTTAAAAATAGTACATGTAGTAGCAAGTAATGTGCAGTGTATAAATAACTAAAACCAATACAAAATCTATGAGAAGAAAGTAATAATGAGCCGATTATTGTACTTAGTAATTTCTAATATTATACTGATATTGATATCATATTTTATAGCACATTTAAATGGTTAAGTAATAAATAAAGATATATATATATATATTATTATTATTATTATTATTAAATTTAATAAAAATAAATTTATCATTGAGTTAGTTACATGAACAAATTAATTGTTTTTTTTATGACTAATTTAAGAAAATTTACCTCTTCTATAAATTGTTTATTCTGATTTTCTAAATGTGTGATTTTTGTATATGCTTGTGTAAGATCATCACCAAGTTTTTCCATTTCTTTATGCACTGTATCGCGCTCGCCCATAATTAAACTGTATTCTTGTAATGCAGCATTTCTTTCTTCTGTTAATCGTTTCATATCCTTACTAGCTTTCATGCGTAGTACCATTGCATGATTAATTTCCTTCACTGCTTCTTCGTGTTGTTGCTGTACTTTGGCTAAGGCTTCACGATATTCATTTCTTTCCCTTAATGCAATATCCCACTGCCTAATGGCAGCAGTACACTGTTGTTTTAAACCATTACGCTCGCGAACTGCGCTATTACGTTCTTGAACAATTTCATCATATTGTTTTTTTAACCTGGCAGCCTCTTCTTGAGATAATTCCAACTATATTGAACCGAATATATAAAGTTTGCATTACAAATAACTCTTAATATGTGCATATATGTTTTAACGTTCTGTAAATTAATATTTTGTACATACCTTATTAACGGCCGATGAATGCGATGATATTAAATCATCGTACCGTTTCCTAAGGGCATCGTACTCGTCTTTAACGGCTTCATATTTTCGAAGCGCAGATAAATAGTGCTGATTCATAGTGTCACTATTACTAGCATCAGAAACAAGAACTTCTTGATTTTGACACCTTAATTCAGACACTTCCTTTTGCAACGCTTGGACTTCCCGATCTAGGCGTTGCTTGTCATTTACTAAATCTCCATATTTGCCCCGCAGTGCGGAACTTTCTTGTGACGTTGCCTCTAATTGATTCATGACTGCTATATGTTGTCCCCTGTAGTATTCCAATTCCTTCATAGTATGTTCACACCTGCATTTTAAAGTACTTCATTAATTAAATGTATAATTATTTAAATTATATTTGCTTTGTACAAAACATCAAACACAATATCACAAACATTTAAGCAATACCACATTAAACAAAACCAAGACAAACCGTCTTATAGTATCGGAGTGCTTATGCCTAAGTAGCTGAAGCTGATGCATGGCTTGATCACATTGAGCTTGCAAACCATCATAATCACTACGACATTCAGGCCCACCAACAGGACTGCCAACACTGCCATAGCCTCCACTATCTCTTTCTGCATGCCATACACCCAAGTTATATCCAATAATGCAAATTGCAAAACAATAGATACAATGCAATTAAATATAATTTGTGTATTTCTACATATAAAAGTAATATCAGTGCAACAAAGTGTGCATTAAATTGAAAATAGCTTATATTAAATGCTTTTGTGTCAAAATTTATTGTATGTAAGGATATAATTTTAATTTGCTTCACATAAAGGTATAATCTAGATTAAACACATATCTTAACAGAATACATAAAAAGATAGTAATATAACTTGAATACTACAGTAAATGAATAATTTGCTCATTTTAGATAAATTCTCTTGATACAGAATAATTTGATGCACAACACAATTTGATTGACATTAATTTGTACTTTCTTCACATATTAATCTTACCCATATTGAGTGCTCCATCTGCAAAAAAACAATGAACAAAAATGTAAGCAATTGTAAGTATAATATATGATCCACTATAAATATAAAAGTGAAATGACTATATTTATACAAGTATACACTATGTTGTTACAATTGGTAGAACAATATAATCAGAGGTCTAGCTAGCTTTCACCAGGAAAGAAACTCTATGTCACGCATGTAAGCATCATGATTCACTGTTTTTTGCAAGGTGAAATTATAAATACTCTTTAAGTATCACACACCTACAATGCTCCATTTATTCAAGAACTATAAAACTATGTATTTAAATTATACATTACATTATTTGTCCAAAATAAAATTTGGTACTACTTTCTGGCAATGAATTTTTATAAAATGATATAAATATATCAAATATTATATTATATGAATGTTTACATAAGACTGTCTTTTTTCCATACTTAGATATAGATAGAATATTGCTGCTTCCATTATTGTTTCTTTTGATGTAGAGTTTAAAATTAAAATAAACCATTTTTTAATAGCATTGAAATTATTAGATCAAACTTTCCATTTAAATCTGTACCTATAAGAGTGGACAACTAATACAAACATATATTGACATGTAACATAGAAAACTAAAAACTATACTCACCACTACTTCCAGCACTATCCAAGGAAGACGCACCAGAAGCCATACTCTTGATTCATCGAGGATCTACCACAAATATTTCTCTAGCAAGGTACGTGCTAGGTATTGCCTGGAAAGTATCCATGCGCTGTACTTCACGGAAGAGTGAACCCTTTGTGAATTACTAAGAAGTAGCCTTCGGGATGACATTATGGCTATGGTCTAAACGGTGCATGGCTCTCATCAGAGGGATGCAACAGTGCACCTGGCACACATACACACAGAGTAGCTCTTACTCCAATACAGACACGTGCCTGGTAATATCGAGACTTTTCATGCATCACTTTTTTCCGCGCGGTTACTGATACGGGAGAAACAACGGGTAGACGTATGTTTTCTGAATGGACGTAATAAATTAATCTACGTTTTGCTGATGTGTCTCAATCTTTTGAGACCGCGTCGTATCCGTTTCTTTTTTTCCTGTCAACTGCGAGGTTATTGATTCTCGTACGCAAGCGAGTCCAGACAAGTATCGATCACCGACTAGCTCATATCTAACAAACTGAAAACTTGTTATCACTGTAGAAAAAAAAGGAGCCAACAAGCCTTTCAGCAGTAATCTCGATCGCGCACCTCTTCAGATAATCCATTAAGTCGCTCGACAACACTAAAATCGACACAATTTTCACTGATTTCGACTGTTCAGATCGCCACAAACTGCGCACCGTTCATCCCAAAGCGACTAATGTCCTGATATTAACGATAATTGATCGCTCACCTGCTACACCAACGAACCTGACAATTAGCCATTTTCATTCCGCCACTACAGTCTGTTTCGCATTGTCGATAATAAACATACTTTGTGGACGAGCTTGTTACTTGTGGCGCTAGTATCCATATAAAATCAGTCGATTATGTCGTTTAAAAAAGGCTCATTCTAGAATACTCATTCTATTAATGCATTCCTAAATAAATTTATTCAAGACATGCAATATACTGTAGTATTTTATTCATTTTATTCACGAAATGATAAATTCATTTATATAAAATATCACTTTTATTATACCACTATTGTTGTTGTTAAAACTAAGTTATCTTAGGAGAGAAAATTTTTATTCTCACGTATTCACTTATAATTAGAAGAAAAATAAATATCTATGTATTATTTTGAGATTTTAAAAGTATAACTTTAATTTAAAAAAATTTTTTAGCAAGATTAATATGAAATTAATTAATTAATACGAATTTCAGAAGTTATATATTTAAAGCAATACATATATGATAATATTTACTCCTCCACCAACAAAATGGAATTTGTGAAATATGTATGTATAAACATACGTAAATACATAGTTACAGTATAACATCATATTAACCATCGATCACCTCATTTTCTTCTGTAGCACATTCTCAGCCGAAAGAAAGAATTGCGACATCGATTATTGTATGCAGAAAACCATCATTGACAAAAAGAAGATACAAAAGCTACTGAGATTTTTAAAAAATACAACCTATCTTCTTCAAAAGTTATAAATATTGTCTCTATAGATTCAGTAGTTGATACGACTTAAAATAAATAAATGACAGAAAATTAATGAAAAAAAAACCGTATAAAAATAACTTTCTGATTATTTAAATATGTTTTATCATAACAAAAAAATCATAAACGATTACAAAATTTTAATTAAGTTTATCGGCAGAAATTATATTTGTCGGTTTTATATTCTACTAAAATATTTTATCTATTTTTATATGATAACGATAACTGATAAAAAATCAGTAATAGATATATTTAATCCTACATTAAGAAGTATTTTATATACATGTAATAATAATTACAAACAATTGGTTTAAATTATTTTATTTATTGGCGAACATCATTACCACTGATTTTCAAGTTGACAGTTGTGCATAGAAAAGAAAAAAATATTATGCGAATACTTACACCAGTCATAAGAAATATATACTTTCGTGTCATAGTGTCAAAGAATAATAGTATTCGCAGTTTTGTTAGATAGATTTGGGCGATTAATATTAAATACAAAATATATATTTATAGCAGTAATATTTTATCTCTCTCTCTCGTTCGCACTCACACTCTCTCTCGTAATATAATAACACATATCTCTTTGTAATATAGATAATCTTTCTTTGATTTTGCAAGGCCAGCATAGAAATCACACTAGAGAATGGTAAACACAGTTTTTTTCCTAAATTTTAGACAAAGAGACGCTCTCATTAGATGACCCATTATTTAAACGCAATTCACGTTATGTACATACATTTGTAAAAGTAATCTCGATTAATTCCGAGCTCTTCATACGTAAATATCAAATTTAATACGCAGTAATAAAAGTTTTTGAGTACCTGCACTGATCTTTGACAGTGAAATACATTCTATTAAAATCGCCTTTATGTTCTGTAGCTTCAAATTTATTCATTGTATGTATATGTGTATGTATGTGCGTGCTTTCTTCAAATTATTGAATGTTTGTGGTTTGTAAAGAGACATTCTAAGATTCAAAATAATTGCAATGCACAGTTTCTGATATTTGAGATGTTTTGAATATTTTGTTCTATAAATTTCACGAAACCAAATATTCGGCTGACCTACTTCGCGCTCATTCTAAAAGAACTTTGTAAAAATACATTGATCGTAAACCGTATAAAATATACCGTGTGCGCTCATCTTTACGACAGTTAAAAATAGTACTACTGGAAAGTGTTCGCAGCGATTGCTATTTCTTGTGTATCTTTTGGAAGCTTCATTTTCCTGAAGATCTCAGCCGGCATTACAAAGATCATCATTTGAAGTAAATTCGAACGTAAATCATCATAAAATATGTTTGGAGACGTAGTTTGCTCTTTATAGTGACGATTTTTCGATGAGAAATTTTCATTTATATAACACGATTCTCTTACATATAGGATAGAGATTTTCGTGGATAGAAGTTTTCCGAGATAAGCAATGCAAGTAATTGAAAAAATTGTATCGTATCGCGTAAATTGCAAACCAGAAATTTCGTTTAAAATGGAAAAATGTGATACACTCCAAAACGACATTATACAGGCAGTGATAATCGTAATATGTCTGCAAAGTATTTGTAAAGACATACAAAGATTTATTGAAATTCAGAAGAAAACTTGTACTTGTAGAAAAAACGTTTGCTTGAGGAAAGTATATGCTATTTTTATACGCAGGTTTTAGAGGCAAATATCGTATGAAAAGGAATGTAGAAAACTAAGAGAAGTAGATTTTACTATGATAAACTTTGGTATTATATATGAGTGAACTTTCATGTCCCTCTGTCCTTTCTTTCACAACACCCTCGATCTTTCTGTGTAGAAAGTTAGTCAATTATTTACAAAAGAAGAAAGAATGCTATAAAGTAAAACGAGATTAATAGTAATTATAATAGTAATAATAATAATAAAAATGTAATAATAATATAGTAGTTGCAATGATCATAATAATAATAATAATAATAAATCATACTAATACCATTGGTGAAAGATAATGAAGAAAAGGGTGCATAACTAAGCAAATTAAATACACTTAGTTTACTTTGCGTATTATAACAATGAATGATAATACGTGTCTTACTCGCATGTTACTGACACATCGATACATCATGTGTTATTAAACAATTTGGTGCATTTAAATCATTATAACCGTTAAAACGGCTAGAAAACCTAATCTTATTCTAAGCCGGCTAATGATGCCGTAAGATTAACTAACGAGGTGTTCTCATGTTTCCTAAAGTTGTTTTGAACTAATACTAAAAAACTAGTAATGGTTTCGGTAAATTCACCGCGACGAATACTGTAACTAGCGATACATATCCTTGTTTCAATGTGAGACGTCAGAAATATATCGAAAAAACACATATTTCTATAGCCCATAAGCGTGTGGACACTTATACCAGTCACTTTAGATCGTATTATGGGACAATGCGTAGTTGTCTCATTTGAAGACGGTACGAGAACTGTAATTGATGCTTTATATATACATATATATATATATGTTATATATGTATATATATCATATATATATATCATATATCATATATATTATATATATCGATCTCGATTTATGCACATTTAATTATTACAGATAAAATATGTTATATTAATTTCTGTATATTTACTCTTGATTCGGAAACTAAGTCTAAAGGCCATTTTACTTTTTATTCTAATCTATTATATAATGACAAGATGTACCTACTTTTTTAAACATTCCTATTGATATTTATGTGTTGCGTGTGCTTGTGTGATCATTTATTTGTATCTATATTGACTATTAGAGATTAACTTACACCTACTAATAAATTAATAGATAAATAATATTGTTAAAAGTCAAACAAATATTTCTACAAGTAACAATTAGCGTCTACATTGCTAATATTTCGAAAGACGCATCACTATATTTATATCGCAAAACATTTCCTCTAAATATTCTTCACTGACCCGTCCTTTTGTAATATACAGCGTTTGTATCAATTTCTACCTAAAGAAGTTCAACCACAATGTTACAACATAACATAAAGCATTTCTCAATTGCGAGTTTCAAACTCTTTGTAAACTACTTCGGAAAAATTTCTTTAGAAGAAGCAATTCCGAAAAAGTACGATGTATAGAGTTTTCAACTACTGCACCTAACTAATTATTAAAATCTAATAATTGCAACGGGAAGTTTTATTCGCCAACAAAGGCGTATTAAACGTATCTCAAAGAGATCTTTAAACGGTAGATGTTTGCTGATTATTGTTATCCAATGGAATACTCGTCGAACATTCTTTCAACATTGCTCGCAATCGAAGAATTTCTTTTGAAGCGGCTGCAAGGTCGGATTGTAACTGAAGTTCCTTTTCTCGTAGACGTTTTATATCACGTTGGCAAGTCTATAAAATAGAATTATACTTAAATCATCGCAACAAAACATAGAAAATTTCATATCTTTATATACGTACCACATTTTGCCTCAGTAAATCTAACTTATCGCATTTAAGCCTAGTGACTTCCATTCGTAAATTTTCATTTTCTAGAACGCCATCCTTAGTAGTACATCTTGCTGTATCATGAGTTTCAGCTGAACTCATTGATTCGAGGCCTGTATCGCTGTCGGGATATACAGCTTGGTCTAGCTCCAGCTCGCTATTTAATGAGCTATCGTCACTTTCCGAAATAACACGCTGTGTTGTTTCTGTTTTCTCGCATCGCTCTTGTTTTCGTAAATTTTCGTGAGTCAGTCTTTGAACAGATGATACAGAAGTTTTGTCCACCAACGTCGTGTCATTGCTAGCACAAATTGAAGTAGTAGATTCTCTACGATCAACTTCATCTTGTTGTAAGGTGGCCAAACTACTATCTTGATTGTCTGTATTGGATAAACTACTGTCCTGACTTCCTAAGCTAGGGCTTCCACGTTCTGAATCTCTTCGAAGTGTTAAATCCGGAGAACCTAAGGGACTCGAAGGTTCTACCGAACGTTTGCTACTAATTTTCGTGGTCGATTGTCGATTGCTCGGTGGACTGGGCTCTGACTGGCCCTTTTTTGATAATTGTTGTGGTACGCTCTCCGTCGAGGCATTTCTAACACGCGATATCAGCGCCTTTCGAACGGTATCGATAAATCTAGAACCACTTCCACCGCTACCAGATCCTGATGCATCACTTGCTGTTGGGCTTACTGGGCAATTTCCTCCAAACCCCATACCGGCAGCTCCTAAGCCGATCGCTCCACCGAGAAATTCTGCAGTCTTTGCTTGTAATTCTTCCGTTAAAGATTCTAACAGAGCTGACCTTGTTCTTAGCTGTATGTTTAAAAATTTTATTATTAGCGTTTGATTTTCATTATTTAATAATTTATAGCTATCGTCAAAGCTATTTTTTTTATATTATCATAATTATTCTACTATGGCTAAGAATGTACGTAATAATTTTGTAAACGTGTGATAATTACCTCAAGTTTTGAAAACTTCTCAGCTTTATACGCCGCATTCTCAGCGTTCACTAATTTCGTCAAAAGGAATTCCTTAAAATCGACTCCCCGCAAAAATACAGCTGGTGTTGGCAAAGCTGGACCAAACCAGGGAACATCGTTTCGTGCCGTTATACTGACCTTGTACCTACATACAGAATTCAAATGAGTGCCTACAAATTATTTACCACGTCAGAAATTTAATATATGAACGTATCAGAACTTTGATTAATACTATATTATTAAATTAATACTTTATTAATTGATAAAAAAGAAAACCTATCTTCTGTACCTGAAAAAACGCAACATTCAGCGAACTAATTTAACCGGATGTTTGTTCAAAGTTAGGAATAGCGATTTCGTAACTGACGCACCCGAACTTTATACGATCTTACTACATAGACACGGTTCATACAAATCTAAGAATATACCTTGTATTAGGAGTGCAGGGGTCGACGACTTGTACCACGATGAATGCATGTAAGAAGTGACTGGCGATCATATCTGGACTGAAAGGGGTTGGCTCCTCTTGGAATATTATCGCGACGATGTCATTGCCGATGTGTCTTTTACGCTGCAATTGCTGAGAGTCTCCTGGACTGTATGGCAACAGAGAAGCCACATGAAACAGCACTTCTCGACCTCGAAATACTTCGTATACCGCGGAATCTCCGGTCTGTCCATGTCGAGTATCCAAACCTCCGCGGTATCTATAAACATTGATACACATATTTGACCATACAATAACGTAATTGCTCTCAAAAGAGACGAAAAATAAAATTAAAGATTGATATTAGACTATTATATATAATATGGTGATTATAACCTATATATGATATTTATTTTTATACCTGAATTACAATTTTTAATTAGTGAATTTTTTCTTGTTAAAGTGAAAATATTTTTTAGTGAAGTGAATTCTTCAGTAGATTTAAAATCACGGGATATTTAATTCCAAATTTCATTAAATTCACTAAATTTGTTAAATGGGAAACAAAATACGCAATGATAATTATTAGAAATGTTAACCCTCCATGTATAACTAGAACACTAATAGTAGAATATACAGTAGCGGACAAAAGTTTAAGACGATGATTTGTAAACCGGATTACAAACATCTTATACGCATATTGTTCTTCTATTCGGTTTGTCTCTTTGGAATAACGTAGCTGTATGTTTGACCTTCGTAACCTCAGACAGTCAGTTGTTAAATACAAACAATGTAGGAGTTACAACAGTTAGTTACCGCCTAGCACTTGGAAACAGTGGACATTAGTTTAAGACGATCTGTGTAAAACGTGAGTACGAGTACAGTTTTTGAACATTTTGATTCTGGAATGTCAAAATCATTGTTTAGTGTACCTTTTATTGCTTAAAATTCATTTAGGTAGGAACAGACTATGGGTAAATCAAAGAATTTACTTGAAAACGAAAGGGAACAAATCGTAAGGCTGCGAAAGCAAAGTAAAACCTTCACCGAAATAGCAAATATAGTGAACAGGTCAGAAACAGCTTGTAAACAAGCTTGGTATAAATGTTTAAAGACAGGCATGTATTGCGATCAACCGAAAAACGGAAGACCACGGAAAACAACACCGAAAATGGATCGCCGGATTCATCGATTGAGCGAAAAGGATCGTTTTCGTAGTGCAAATAATATTGCTGCGGAGATAAACTATGAAAACGATACACAAATTAGTGCTAGAACTGTTAGGAGAAGATTAGAAGACTTTAACTTAAGAGGACGAAAACCCCAAAAGAAACCACTGCTGAGTTCTAGGAATCGAAAAAGACGACTTGCATTTGCTAAAGCTCATAAGCATTGGACAAGTGAAGATTGGCAAAAGGTATTGTTTTCTGACGAATCGAAATTCAGTCGCGTCTCTTCTGACGGGGTACGGTACGTTAGACGTCGAATTGGCGAAAGTTTGAAAACACAGTGCGTTTTAAAAACTCTTAAACATGGTGGTGGCAACGTTATGGTGTGGGCGTGTTTTTCTCGAAGCGGCCCTGGTCCGATATGTCGTATCAATGGAATTATGGACCGTTTTCAATACAAGGACATACTCAAGAACACAATGTTACCTTTTGCACGCAACAATATGAGTGATGATTTTATTTTTCAAAATGATAATGATCCGAAGCACACGGCTCGGGTTGTGAAACAGTTTTTTCAAGAAGAAAATATCACCGTGCTGCCGTGGCCGTCCCAATCACCAGATATTAATCCAATCGAGAACTTGTGGAGCATCATAAAAAAGACAGTACAAGGTTATAAACCGAAAAATTTGAATGAACTTTACTCTACAATTGAAACAGCTTGGAGTAATATTACGGTAGATCAATGTAAAAAATTAATAGATTCAATGCCAAGAAGATGTACCGAAGTGATAAGAAATAACGGATATTGGACAAAATATTGAATTTAAACAAAAATTGTGCATATTTTTTTACCAAAACTTAATATTTTTTGTGTAGTCTTAAACTTTTGACCGACAAAATATTATACAGATTTCGTTCCTTTTTTTGTAACTTCGCTACTGAGCAAAATATCAAAATGAAATTTTTTTTGTAAGTGTATAAACAAATGCCTAATTAGTTAATACCAAATGTAGAACACTGTATTTATATTTTTTATGGAAAGTAAATCAATTATTTATTTTTTCCATTTCGTCTTAATCTTTTGTCCGCTACTGTAGCTTCTTTAAAAGTATTGTTCGAGCTTGTTTTAAAATTAAATCAAAATGGATTGCATTATATTACTATTTAAATATAAAAAACATTTTGAAACTTTTATGTCGATGTATTTTTAAAAATTATTTATGCAAACGTTACATAATGTTACCCAACTTATATACAGTAACAGATTTTGTATTGCAATTTTTTATTCGGGCTGCGTTTGTAGCAATAGTGTCTACATTTATTCTATACATTATATGTATATTTTACAACTAGGTACGATATGTATCTTAAGAATAATGCATTTTTTATTTTTTAATATACAAGATGTAAAGTAACGAAACATGTAGAAATAGAAATATATAAAACATTACAAAATTTATCAAATTTCGGTCTTTTTTAAAATATGTCTAAGTTAAGATCTTTGTTTTAATAGATTCGTTTTAATAATAAATATAATTTTTTATTAACAATAAAGAATATAATGTTATTTGTAATTCATATGTAATAATTTTTTATGATAAATCACATATAAATCATGGAAAAAGACGTTATTAAATATATAATGCAAGAAAATAAAATTCAATGTCTAGACATATGTAACATAGCAACCAAAGCTTGTAAAGATTACTATACTATATTATCCTCTTACATAATAATTATGTATCTATTAGTAATATTATGAAATGTTTTATGATTATGTACCTTGTCAATATATCAAATAGTCTAATTGAAAATCGATCTATTACCGATAGCACATGCAACACAAAACGTGTTAACCATATAAAACATTTTATAAAAATATAGGTTCTTATATTAAATAAACAAGTTTTATTTATTTGTCAGCCATAAAATCGCATAATTTCATATTAAACAATGTATGCATTACCACTCAGAAGTATCCGAATACATTGATCAATTTGTCTTAATAGTAGTGAATTTTAGCGAAGTCTAGAAGTTAATGATGAATTAGTAACTGGAAGTAATATTTGATACTTTTTTATGGAATCACCGAAATACTTATTAGAATACATAACAATAATATATTTTACTATTTACTGTATACAATACTATTACGTGCATTTACTATTTAAATATCATTGACATTATTAAATATCATTGATATTATTAACATTGGCAGTGTATCAGTTTAGTATTTAGAAGATCCTTATTAATCTGACTTTTAATTTAGAACTTAAAAGATCTATGGACAAAAAGCATGTTAAATAATAAAATAGTTCTATAAGGTTTGTCAATTACAAATATCAATCTTATTATTGCATATTGTCCTTTAAGAACTAATTTAATGATTAGAAAGGACTATAATGATTATAAAGAATAAAATCGCTGCAGTTTGGCTTATCCATAATTGTACAAATGACATACATCATGTTGAAAATAAACAAGTGTCTGGATACTTTTGAGCGGTTGTGTATGGGTATTTATTATTTTTGTGTGTTATGCTATTTTTAAAAATATTTTTAATCAAATATCTTGTAACAAATGCTACCAACCCTTTATGATCTTTCAAGTCGATTTTCTGACCCAATAAGTCAAGAAACTCTTGGAAAGCTGGTGTAATTTGTCTATTTCCAAAGAGTTGTTCTTCGGTAACTTGGCCGGCACGTTGGTGAAGAACACCGAATTTAAACCTCGATACCAAGGCATGTTCGTCATACCGTGCTATCAGTGTACCAGCACCGGAACAGACAACCGGCATCAGCGTACTCACGTTCAGGGATTCGTTGATCGCCTGTAAAAAGAAACTGCGTCATGCTCCACCGTGCTGATAGATTACGGTTTTTTTCTTTTACTTTGGGAATGTATATATTTGCAATCATTTTCTCGCATGGAATTATAAATAAATCTGCTAACATTGTAACTTGAAACTTTAAGTAACTTCGAGAGAAAGTTCGAGAGAAAAATAAAAAATAATTTGTACCGGACTTTTCATGCGATACATGTGGCAATGATTCAGCTAGTGATTAAAAGTTAGCATCTGGTTCTCTTTTATTGACCATGACAGTTTTAAGTAAAATCGTTGATAGTATTAAACCGTTTTATTCAAGACTTATCTGCAGTGCATTCCAGTCCTATGCATTGGCGTGAAATAGTTAACAGATAGAATTTTAAACCTTTGCATATATTATTAATAGAAATGATATAGTAACTCGCAAAAAATTGGAAATTTAAAAATAAGTAATATGAGATTAATTGATTCTCTATTCAAATCTGTTTAATTGAAATGGAATTTATAAAGTATTTATGTAAAATCAAAAAGTTGATTTTAATCTAATGAAATTATAGATCATCTAGAAATTAATATAGTAAACACTGATTAATAAATTAATGATATAATAATATTTAATATATTAGAGAATATTTTTATATTTAAAAGATTAAACAAAACTAAATTAAAATTTTTTTGTATTAAAAAAAATCAAACAAAAATGGGTATTTAACATATTTATTTCCCCAACTAACTTTTATTAAAATTACAAGCAAACAACATTGAATTCACAACTTTAGTGTTACTTCTTTTTTCAAAACGATAAAAGTTTTCGCAACACTTGCTCATATGAAATGTAAATTTATGAAATATCATTTGAATTGAAAATAACTAACAAAATTATAAACAGTAACATTTTTCAAGCGATATGCATAAAATATGTACATATATGTACATATTTGCATAATGTAACATACAGCCTTGCGAATCTCGACAATTGTTGCAAATACCAGGAAGCGGAGACTGGAATTGCTACTTTATGGGTTCAAATTAAGGACAATTAGAAGCCCACAATTAAAACGCAGATACGAATCAAGTTCTTGCAGTAAATTATTGAAACATTTATAAACAATTTCTATTGTAAAAAAGAAATAAGAGATTTTTAAAATTTATAAGAAACATTATTATACTGCATTAAACAACCTTTTCATTACTATATCAAAATCTACTTTCAAAATACAAGAGACCTGTTGCATTATTGATGTGACAATAAATAATAATATAAATATAAATATATATATATTATTACAATAATAAAGTTTCTTTCAGTTTTTCATACTTTTCTGATTGCGTCAATTCTCAAAGTGAATTTACTGTCTGGGTACGTCAGCTTCTGTTTCAGTTTTAATGATTTTCAAAACAACAACTGTTTGAAAGTTTAAAAGCCATAAACCCCTGTCTGAAATTTTCCATGATCAATTCATAAAACAGTTTTAAAATACCTCTAATTTCTATTCCTTATTTTCTTTGGAACTGGCACTAGTCCAAGTATATAAGAAAATGCCAGACACACTGCTGTCGAATTAGTATCTGATTATCCTCACAGGTAAAAACAAAAGCACTGTGTTCGAAAAATTAAATAATGCAAATTTCTTTTTGCTGTTGATAAAAATTTTTCAGATTAAACAGCTAATTGCAAATGATAAATATTTATCATACAGAGTAATGTAAAAGTATGCTTAATATTTTTTTATTTGTACGTTCATGTGGTTAATAAATTATATGTATTAGAAATACTGTCATAGATAATTATTGTCCTTCTTTATTCATAAAAAATGAATGTTACAAATTTATTCGACCTGAAAACTCACTCGTTTCGATATCGACATGCAAAATAAGTTTCCTTAAATCTCATCTTATCATTCTTGTTATAATTTTTATAAATTTTTATTACAAAGTTTATTTGCAATTTTCAAAGATATTCCGATATGCTCATTAATAATTTCCTACGTATTTTATACATACTTTTTTAAAAATATATTATGTAGAACGTTAAAACAATATCTATCTTATTACTCATAATAATCGCTTACTGTCAGCATTTCTCTCGGTTACTTGACCTTCCATCACAGACTCCTAATCACGAAAGAGTAAACAGTGCAATTTATCTGCTCGATAGATTCTAACAAGCGTAGGGAAACTCTGTATAATGGTAAATACTCTAAAAGGAGAAATTCGCGCTCGGTGAAAGCATTAGACCAAAAGGGGTATTCGAAATTCCGAGTTTTGCTAAGGAACGGGTTACTAAAAAGAGATGAGAGACTTCACCTTGACCATTTTCGCAGGTGATGGATTCGGGCCGAGATTCGCGGCTGGTACCAATTCGTGAGTCGAACCCGCTCGCAATCGCAACAAGACCCTCCAATGCTCCTGTCCAGCAACCGTCTCGGCCTTCACCGAGACGAGGACCGGCCCGTTCTCTCCGTCCCTTCCCACCAGATTCACGTGCTCCTGTAAAAGAAAAAAGTTCAAGTTGGTTGAAACGAAGCGGGTCTTTTTACGATCGAGGCCGACCATCGAAAGTCGCAGCAGCTCGTGCGAAATGCACCAACCGCTGCTTTTGTCGGTCGACTTTGATGCCCTTCTACGCCGAGTACATACACCGGTGAAAGGTGCAACATTTTCGTGGTGGCCCAAACGGCGCACTTAAGGGTGCACGTGTCTTGAAAAGTCGAGAGAGTTACGATCAACGTATCGATTCCTTCACTTCGCTTCGGTATCCTTGTATAAAAGATTCTGCGACACCGCGAAATGCATAGCACGACATATGAAGAACAGAAGAGAAAAACACAGAAAAATGATAGTACAGAAAGATATATAAAATATCGAGAGCACAGTACTCATTATGATATTTAGTAGATATTTCAAACCAATCTTTATCTAAGCTTCTACTTCAATGTTCAAAGAAATAAAATTTCGCATAAAAAGCTGCGGTCATTACACAGTATTTTAATATGACATAATTCAAAATGAAAACAACGTGTGACGTTCAAAAGGGAGAGCTTTTTAAAAATAAATAAGTGGATGATGTTTTTTAGAAGCTAAACTAAAAATAAACAATGTTTTAAAAATTGTTAAGGGGATTATAAACACACGTTTAACTCTGAAATTAAATAGAAAATCAATTTTGATGACATAGGATTGATTGGCAAATATATTAAATTTTAAAGCTGCGTCTCTGTGAAAAATGGGAAATTTAATTTATCATGCCTTCCCTCTAGTCTTTGTATGTATTTATTAAAAGTATAAAGAGCGTTTACAGTTGTCAAGATTTTGAAGTATGTTACAAACAAAAATTAGTCAGTACTTTTCCTTTAATAAAAACTCAGGCTCGCCTTTACTTTTTAAATGGTAGCACGTAATTTTTTTATCCAGTATTGTAGACTGCATCGTTATAAATTTAGCAATGTCTTATGTTTCTTTTAGAATACTTTGACTAGGAAGGTATTCTGAAATATAGTAAAACTCTTTACTAAGAAGTAAGTCACATATGAACTCATAAGATATGAAATGCATTGAGAAAGAGAGAGAGATAAGAAACCTTAAGGAACCTTATATTTCCAAATGATCTACTAAGCAGCTTATTCAAAGAAAGCAACTAAATGAGACATCCTTGAAATTAACCCGATATTACCTAAAAGAAGCCATACATATTTGACTCCCCATTGAACAAATTTGATGGTATTATGGTATTTTGATTTATTGTTGATTATAATATATATTTGTTAGATTAATGATTGAAAAAGCGTAGTGACTGTTACAAAATGGACACCCTATATACAGTGATCTGGCAATAAACCGATCAACTTCTTCAGCATATTTCAGGAACCATTCTAAACAAAAAATATTATATAAGCAATGAATCATATTAATTCCTCTAGCGGGTTATAATTCAAAATACTAATATGTACTATTACATACTACTTAGAAATCATTGCACTATATCCTCATTCTGATTGAAATGAGCTATTTCCTACAGTATTTATAGTTTGTATTGATAAGAGTAAAACATTGGTTTAGTTGATGACATCCAGTTAGAAGACAATGACGTTAACACATAATAGCATTGCTTTGTTAGGGCTTGTTGCTTGATGGGTAGGCAGCGACGGAGCTGAAACATAACTCCCACGGTTAACTATCCTATTCTTTTAAAATTTTTTTGTGATGATGCAAGATATTTTTATATTATACGAAGTTTGGATTATCTTTATTGTGTTACTTTGATAATTGGAAAAGTTGATATTTGACAACCAGCGTGGAATATTAAAATCAACGTATATAGCGACAGAAAAATAAAAGACGATCAGTTTTCATCGATATTCCAGATATTGATTAAAGAAAAAATATTAATTATAGAAATGATAGTCGGACGTTACCGAAACTTTTTACGAAGTGGACTGAATTATCTGAATAATTATTGCGTAGTGATACATTGTAAATAAGAAGAATATGAATGAAAACGAGGTTCGATCCCGTAAGAATACTTTTAAATGTAACATATGTACAATATGTAACTGGCAATTTGCTAAACACGTGCAGCATTTTTTGACCAAAATGGTCCGGTAAGGAAAGAGACTATATCTGCAAAAGTTTTCAACGATGGTGTGAAATTTAAAAAAGTGTAGAAATTTCTATATACATTTCTGAATTTACTAATAAAAATAATTGTACAAATTAATGATTGATAAAATATTATTCGACGAGCATTTACATATATTATAAGAGAAGAAGTAGGAATTCTAATAACTCAAGACGTAATTATGTGCTTGGATATATAAGATGTATGTTAGATGATATGATGCACCGTGTGTTTTGCGTTACATAATATGCGCTACGGCGTAACACGTTGCAGTATCTCATTATCGTACGTTAGGGTAGCGCGTTACATTATATTACAGCACTTGAAGAGATACCTATGTCACTGTATCACGAGATAATAGAACCTATTAATAAAGATAGACTAATTAATTCTCCATATTCTCATATCGCTTAAGATCTATATTTTCTATATACTGTTTTGTCTATTCACTATTATACCACTATATTTTGATATTATATTATTATATTATTAAAAAGCGATCTGTTTATAGCAATTATTAGTTTCTAGCTCTTTATATTAAATGGTGGAATTTTAAGATTAAATTATAAATTGAACTTCCTTACTCAATTTAATGGTATATTATTCATTTCTGGTGTACTTACATTATTGGTATACTACTATAAATTAATGTAACCGTATCGATGACTAAACCAAAACTTCATGTTAACTTGATAAGTTTAATTAACAGTTAATTATGTATGACACTTCAAGATATTTCTTGTATCTTCAAGTATTCTGGCCTTACTTTCGACTGTCTTCAAAAATGTACCAGCTATAGTACTTTTGGTTATCAGTTGGTAAGATATAATGAAATATATTAACAACATCTATTTATATTATCTCTTAAGTGGTATCAGTTAAGATTGAATCATTGGAGACCATAATAATTTAGGATTAGATAACTTAATTTTTAATGAAACTAATATATTAGTAATGATCTCTACCACGGAGAATGTAAGATACAAAATCAAATTACATATCCTACATTTCCATAATCTAATGTAAATTATGATAATCATCTATAATTCAATAATATTATTTGAGAATTACATGTATATTTCGAAAATCATTATCGATATGATACTTATAGTTCTACGAGATGAAACCAGCAATTCATGGTTCATAAACTATTGTTTAATTTTATTATATAAACAGTTAAAAAACAAAAATTAACGAACCAAAATTCAAAGCAAATGAACCTAGGAAAAACAATAATAGTGATAATCTTCGTGTATGTCGTCAGGAAAAATATAGCGTGAGCTGTTTGACTGAAGATTGAGTGTAGTGTATAAGATGTGGTGGATAAGCACACAAAGGGCACACCATCTGGAGATTCCAATAAAGTAATAATTCTCAATGTTACCCTTGTCAGTTTAGATATCGTGAAGTGTACAGGGTGGTTTTACTTACTCCACGTGGCAAAATCAGTAAAAGAAAACATTTCCTTTTACCGTCCATTTTTCTTTTTTCTTTTTATTAAGCCTTTTAAATCATTTTTAAATATTAGTTTTGTTATTTGATGTTTATTATAAAAGAATTTGGTAAATATAATTTATCTCATAAAGTGTGAAATTATAAACATATATAGAAACTTAAATATATTGTATTTTGTATATTTTCTTATTTTCTTCTGTATACCTTACAATTTCTCATAATTCCTTGTGATAATTTCTATTATATCGTATAATCGATATTTTTCTCATGTATCTTAAACAACGGATTGACATACAATGCATTATATTGAATAATGTAGATAAGAAAGTACTAACATCAGAATCTCATGGGAGATCTAAAAACTTAAAAGGAAAAAACGATTCTTGAACCAATATTAGCTATTGTGATAGAAGACATCAAACAGGTAATTTTCCAAGTGAAATTCTATTTAATTTCTAAACAAAGACCTGCTGCATTGATGTACGTTTTGAAAAGATGTCTCACGACTTCGAATTTTTTCCTAAGACCGATTTGCGACTCATGAAAGCGTTTCACCGTAAATATATTGTGTACTCTTGCAACGAGAACAGGATACGTGCACGCATGCACGCACAATGAGCCCACAAATCTACGCAGTGACGCAACCATCAAGGAACTCCCATTGCATATATAAAACGACAAAAATATTTAGTTACTTATACATAATTCGATCCAGTCGTCACTCGTGATTACTTTGCATAGAATATTCAAAGAATTCATAATTTTAATTCGGACGCACGTCTAATCAAATATCTAGTGCTGGAAATATTTGATAACAGAGTGCAACCTATTAATTTTATGTGTTGCGTAAACATTAATAGATATTAATAAAAATAATTTCATAAGTATCGCTAATCCTTTATAAGCAGAATTTTGTTTGCTGACAAAGTTTATATATTTATTAGAAACTTAAGAGTGATACGATATGATATTGTAATGTGGTAAGTAAGAAATAAATTTGTATTTATGTTCTGTTGTTTTGGTTGCTCCTCAAGAAAATACAAATTTGCACAAATGTACACGATCTGTTGATTAAAGAACTTTAATCAAATTTGAAATTTAGATACCAATAAATAAATCGTTTAACGCTAGTATGGTATATTAATGAAATAGAATAATATCTATATAGATGAAATAAAATAAAATTTTTAAAATACATATTGATATACACATGTAGTTGGCGCAACAAAATCAGATCATATAGCTATTGTAGCATCGTTTGTATTTAAAGTATTTTAGGAATTTCGACAAAAAAATTTTTATATTAAATTATATTCCACTTCTATAGAATATCTGTCTTTTATTCATATATTTATTTCTATATATTTGCAATATAAATTTGTATTATAATAGGTATAAAATCAATAATTTAGAAAAAATGACGTCAAGAGAAAGAGACGGAGTAATCACAGTGCATAAAAAATAAGATAATATAATAAAACATACCGTATGAATATTAATTAAATACGATTATACATAATTGCTTGTTTGTATTTCTACAATTTTCTATATAAATATAACAGATACTGTACGCGAGATACTAAAGATAATTGTGAACTTTACTATCGTCTAATTGCTATACAAATAACCTTCTATATTAAAATATGCGAAGTTTACAAAGATGGAGTTATATTTAAGAATAATTAAACGGTTGTTTAGAAAAGCTTTTTTGTTCAAACATGGAATTACTGATAACGCTATCTTTAGCCACGATAATATCGACACGGTACTGCGTTTCCTTTTTCACATAATTAACTGTATTCAATCGAATTCTATTGACACTCACCTATATGTTTTTTTTCGTTTCTGTTATTTTTAGCAATTTTATTACGCAGATAGAGAACGAATTTGATATCAAAAGACAGAATAAATAAGAACAGTAATCGACTTTTGAGGAAATTAATTTTCATCCATATCAAAATATTACATAGTTTGATTTCTCTAAATAAAATTCAAGGTTAACTATTTAGTTGAATATTTCTATTTATATGATATTTCTCCGCAAATTTGATCGTTTATAAAATATAAAGAAATTTTGTGGTAAGAACACCATTACTTCTATTTCTGCAATTGCTTCGTATCATATTTTGCATAATATGTTACAAAGAAATAGTATCAAATAATTTTTATGTAGCGCAAATTATACTTAAGGCTGCTGATCAGCAAACATGTTCGTCAATAAACTATTTCACAAACTTCATTCCTTCCTTAATTTTCAGATCTTATCACAAATGTTACTTGTAACAAATATATGACCATTCGTCTCTCCGGTGATTTTTCAACCTCTACATGAGCGATGTATAAATATAAACAACGCGTTAATGAACGCGTTGAATGACTAATACACTGTTTGAATGTATTATTGTAATTATTGTGTATTACTGTGAATGTGTATTACTGTGTATATTTACACCATTTAAGTATGTTTAAGGGCATCTCTTGTATTTGAATGATATCTACTAATGAATGTCGAAGAATTTCTGTGATGTTTACTCTTCGAGAGTTGGAAAATGTCGGCTTATGGCTTTTACTTAGAGCGAACAGCATTAGCGCTCGAACCTTGCTTTGTATATTCAGGGTGCGTGTTGATTGATTGTTGTTAAAATTGTAATTTTCCAATCAATAGCACCCTAAGTGATATGATCGCTCTTCCACGTGTTCTTACTGCGCTTTCTTTTACTATAAGTGGAGCTTTATCTAAACTGATGCAAGACGTTCAGTTTTTCAGAAAGGTTCCAGAAACTTCAGCAACTGCTACCGTTATGTATAAGTATATATGTGTTTCTAAATTTCCCTCCGGAAATACCAAGTATATAACACATCCCTTACTATTGCGTACGAAAGAAACTAACGATAAGATTCTAAAGAATATGAGGTTTATTACTCTAACTATATGTATATATTAAGATTAAATTAAAAAATGAGCATATTTTACGATCACGCTACAGTATTAACCAACGAGAGCTTCACGTGTTTCTTTCGTATGTTCCGGACGGAATAATAAAGTTTCGAAACTGGCAAAGACATTTTATATATGCTCACTATACTGTGTTTGAAAGAGTTTTGGTGAGAATGCCTCAGAGAACTGTTTTTCAAGGAACAAGTTCACGTACATTATGCAAAAAGTATTCGTTAAAGTCAAGTAATGCGTAAAATGAACAAATAGAAGTATATATGTAAGTAAATAGATACTATACAGTGTTTCAAGCAAGTGGACCAAGTTCTAGTTTTAAATTAGTAGGAGATAAAACAAGATTTTACTAGGCAACACTAAAATCAAAACAATGGATTCGAATATGTCTGCTTTGGAAATGGATACACTTCAATTAATTTGTAGGTCGCCTGTGTTTCTTTAAATGCAACTACATATTTTTTAATGCACTGATACGTTTCCTTATTCTTTATAGAAAAATGTTAAAATACTTATGTATCTTAAAACGATTACACAGTTCAAAAAATATATGGGTGTATTAATTTTAATTTAGCAAAGTAATATTTGAATTAATAAGCACCTTTTCAATCAATGACTGAATAGAATTATCTTAATATCTTCTTACAAAGAAAAGCTCATCAAAATTCACGTTGCTTCATGGGAAATTTCCTATCTTCTATCGTTTTAGAAGTATGACTTGATCTAATTACATGGGATAATCTGTATCTATATACATATATGTATACAAATGATATGAAAATATTTAGCTTCAAAAAGATTAGTAGCATTAAAACATATGGAAAAGAAGTATTACAGTAAGAGACACATTTGTATCGAATTAATCATTCGTAATTACAATATCTACTTCCATGAGTTCAACAACCGTAAACACTCAAGGCAAACCAAGGTTACGTACGATATTTCTACAACTCTTATCAACAGCAAAGCGTACAAAAATTTAACGTTAATACTAGCTAACGTATACGCACACTCTGTTTTTAATCAATATTGCTTCGTCTCGCTATCAACGAGTTTAAACGTGAGCAAAATTTCACCGCATTCCAGTTCGTAATAAATAATTTCGGAAAGAAGTTCATACGTATAATAGTTGAATAAACTCCATGGCAAACGGGATGCCTTAATAATTTGCGTTATAATACGCGTCGTATTCGAGCGAAAGAGTTAATTAGGTGAACGATATTTTATACAACGGATGTATGTACATACATTATTAACGGATTGGTTGGCGGGTAGAGCATTCTAACCGACATTGTCCTAGGTCTTTCCTATATGAATATGTGGCATGTTCTTAGATTCGAGCCAATGCAATAGCACGAAATATTCCAGGAAGTAGAATAACAGCAATCTTTTTAATTATACTTTTAATTGAATTAATCAGATTTATCACGAACAAAGTCCATGCTGTGTGGTTTCTTTTCTTTCACTCGTAGTATCGTGTATCACATAGCTTTGAAGGATTATGCTATCACTCATTTCTTTGCATCGTGATGTTAGTGTCTTCGTAGATTCGAGTATAATCTCTTTTATGTGTTAAAAAGTTGCATACATATTTTTTCTTTCTTTCTTTCTTTTGCTTTTTTTTTGCCACTTGAATGTGGAATTGGAGCGTTATAAGAGAAGTTAAAGTACGTACATACTCTGTAAAATATACTAGAGAATGTCTACACTTTTCGAGAATGTATTTTCCTTTCAGTTCTTCTACATACAAGTTTATTTAGTAATATGTAGCACGAGGAAATATACGAGAAATATTTTTTAGATTCTGGCAAAATTGCATTTTGTATTTTAAATGGCACTGAATTCGCAAGAGAACATAAATATTTATATTTCTCTACTATTTATTACATCCGGTAGAGTTAATTGCCAATAAAGCATACACATACAAAAACGAGTCGTATTATACCATGCGCGCATTTTCCTGTGACTAGATACGAGAATGATTTACTTTTCATAATTTCCTTGTTATACGTAAAAATACACCTTGTATTTAAATCAAATAACTTTTTTAATACATATACCCAATATTCTTACATAAGTTTCTGAATACTTTACTACGCAATAATGGAAAAGCATTTATGTAAAGAAAACATATATATGTGATGCAACGGTAAACCGTTAAAATAGAATATAATTCCCTATAAGGTAAAAGTTATAAAGTTAAAATTGTATAAGATGTTAGTACTACTGTATTTGAAATAAATAATACACGATATCAAACAATTTCTTTGCTGTTGCTCTTAACTCATCTGTTAATATTTAATTAAAGCTACGTTAAAATTTAAACACCAAATAAGTATTTACATCAATATATATCATGATATAATATCTTCTGTAGAACTGAATAACTGCCACTAAATAGATTGTTTTCAAAGCTTCATAACTATAAAAATATCCGAATGTTAGTAGTTATCAAACCTGTTTACGTAATAGGATGCTAGCAAGCATGCATATCAATGACGAATTAATAAAAATAAAACCGAATATTATACTCAATACTAAATCGTGATCAGAATAAAAATTGAATTGTGGGTGTTCTTTTTTCTCTTAAGATTTTTTTATAATATACGATCATTAACGTTATTTCCTTATCTTTCCGGTATTAATAATTGACCTACCCGATACGATTCGGCCATTACTGATAGAAGCTACTTTGTCAACATGCATAAAAAAATATCTCTTTCTCCCCATTTTCTCTCTCGCATGTGCTCATCGTTCCCCTTCGATTCGGTTATCCGAGTAAACTATGGTTATCGTATGTGGCTGATATATTTATGATGATTCTCCAAGCGCTTTACTATTAGCTATCGAGACCCGGATACTCGAGGAAGATAGATAATGGGAATAAGTAATTGAAGAAAGTCTTAATAATCCTAATGCTTTTAGAATTTTTTAAAAGAATCTTCGTTGCTTCATTAACAATACGACAAATTATGATCTAAGAATCTCTTGCAAGATAATTTTATTAATTGCTTTCATTGCTTTATTGAATTTAAAAAATATTTAAATACGATATGCTTCAGGAAACAGTAGAAAAGTCGATAAATATATCCTATAAAGTACATGCGAAGTATTCAATGAAACAAATAATTTTTGACTTTGTCAGATACAGTATTAAAGTTGAAGAAATTATTACCAATTACTATTTTATACAGACATATATTTTTCTTGAACTTTTCAATTTTAATCATAATTAGAAAATTTTGCGTCATTAAATATAAAAAGCAAGATATTAAAAATAAATAAGATAAATACAAAATCGTTGCTTCAGATGTGCACTGAAAGAGATGATAGTAAATGAATGGTTGGATAAAACGGAATGGAAGGAATAGCGTTCATTATTTCCTAGAAGAGTAGAACAGTAAAACTGGGAAAGAAATAAACATACCAGTAGCTACAATGCACTATTTCGTATACTAATTGGAGAAGAAAATTGATCTAACCATTCTCCTAACAGTTCTTTATTCATCACAATTCGAAGTAATTTCCGCGTTACTTTATGCCAATTACAGGCAAATATTATTATATTGATATAATTGTGTAAAATTATAACTGTATATGTTAATTAGTAAAATTAAAGTGTCTATAAATGCATTTAATAAGAAAAATTAGTATATTTCTTATTAAGAAATTGAATTTAAGCAATGTTGTTGTTGTTGTTTTCAATTAAAAGACAGTTTTTAGTTAAGCACAAAGTGAATTAATTAAACAATTAAACTAAATGGTATTATGTACTCACTGATTCGGCAAACAGATAAAAATAATTTCATTTCATTAAAAAAAAAAAAAAAAAGAATGTACTTTAAGGTAATTCCTGGAAACACTTCCCAAAAGCACAAAGTTGTTTCCTCATGAATTCCGTCTTCGCGACTCTATGAAATTTACAATAGCTTAGAAACTTTTCCTCTTCCTTTGTCCGCTAAATTTATGTACGAAAACTTTGCCTCTCTTTATTTTTAAAAAGCGAGACACTTGAGAGATAAAGTATGCTACTTCATTTATTTTTATGAATTTTAATATCAAACTTTCAATCTATGTTTCTCTGCGTGGCAAGTGGAAGTAATATTGTAATTAATTCTTCGATCACTTGTAGAATAATTACATTAATGTAATGAATAATTAAAAACTGTTTTTTAATTTGAATTTATATTAAGAATTATTTTTCTAGGAAGATGTCCTTATGTAAGAATAACACACAAATAATAAACCTAAATAATTAAACTGTTTGTATATAATATATCAACTTTCATTCTTCTAAATATCAGTTTAATAATTCGAAATATGTATGATGCGAAAAATATCTATATTATTCGAACAATAAACTATTTTAATAGATGCACGATTAGGATTATGAATGTAAATACTTGGTTATATAAATTATTGCAATAACAGTTTCAGTGATCTACAATCAACGAGAATACAATTATGTGTACTGTGCAAAATATAAACGGGAGATCTAGTAGTGCAATTTGTAATAGATCGGAAATTTGATAATCGAAACTAGCATTAACTCCAACTTCGAAATAAACATGTTTCTCATTAATTTGTAACAGTAAAGATAAATCACTATACACGCATGAGTCTCTTGGTATTCTCCAAACAGAAACGCCCAACACTTAATTATACTTTATTAATTCCTCATTATACCTTATTAAATAGAACGTTTACTCGCGATTTCCGATATTCTCACGTCACAGAGGAACGATCGGCGCACGAAAGCCCATTGGAAAGGTAAAGAGAAAGCGAGCAGTTATATCCTTCAGAATTCCGCGCGGTCTCCCGACATTTCAATGAAAACCGCACAAAGCTATAAAAGAAAAACCCCGGAAGAAGCGGACAAAAACAACGCAACTGAAAGAGCCTGACCGTAGCGTAGCCAACGCAGAGTTAGTATCTACACAAATAATTCTGCGTTGGAAAATGAAGGGCGAGGGAGGAGGATGATGAGCAAGAGGGCAAGCGGAAGAAAAGTGGAGGCACCTTAAAAGCAGTTAAGGATGAAAATCAGGGATGTCGAAGAGAGGAGGCGAGGTGAGTTTCTTCTTATATAGGTATTGCTTGTAGACTATGAGAACGTTCCCACTCCCACGCCCGAAGTACTCTTTTCCTTTACCTGCGCCTCTTTCCCTCTTCTTTTCTTTCTGCCTCGCCTCATCTTCCTTTTCTATCCACCTTCATGATTCCTACGTGTGTAGAACGCTCGCATTCGCAAGCCGTACTATAGGGTGATTGTAAAGTAATCTCGCGTTTTCTTATACTAGGCAGGAATAAGATCGAGATTGTAACCCAACATAATAAATCCATAAAAGAAATCAAATCCGTAAGATATTTATGCGAAATCCGCAAATACGTAAATGTCTGGATGTTTGTGTAGTGTAGATATATAAGAAAACGAATAAAAATTGGTTCTATGTTAAGTTCGATGATACTTATCCCAGACTGGTACACTGCAGCTGTCTTTTATCAAGATGAGACACTTTTTACGATACGGAGTATATCTTTTATTTTTTGTGTGGAATGAAAACGAGAAGTTTCAGATACTCACTAGACTAACTCACAACGGCATTCCTGTATAAGTTTATTTGTCTACTTTTTAGCTTGACCCTTTTTCTCTCTTCATTAATTACGTAATTTTATTAACGTTGTTATTTAAATAAAATATGAACAAACTAATTTCAGTGATTCCAGAGATACATTTATACTCTCTATGTTTACCTTATCAATATTTTATTATAGGAAAATAGAGTGAAATAAAACAAAGTTAAACACAACGAAACATGCAATATCACACATAAAAAAATAGATTAATATCGTTACGTTATCAGTACTTTGTAAAAAAAAATGATGCGAGTAGATGTATTTTTTTATCTAAGGATCGAATTTATTTTCTAATCACCCTGTATTTACCGAGAGCCATCATGCTTTGCAGCACGCATAGTGTTTTACATATGCATGTCTTGCCCATTAACCGTGCTTGGAGCAGTTACGAGAGAAACGGCAGAAATTAGTTCTTCGCGTGATATTTTTCAAAATGCGTGCAAATTTTGCAATAAAATTAGAATTAT
Organism: Bombus pascuorum; assembly: GCF_905332965.1. NCBI lineage: Eukaryota > Metazoa > Arthropoda > Insecta > Hymenoptera > Apidae > Bombus > Bombus pascuorum. Next base: position 14,491,815 of record NC_083490.1, on the reverse strand, counting down.
TATCAGTTTTTCCAATTTATTTTTAGCGACTGTATAACCGAAGGAATTAAACAGGTTTAATAACTTTGGAATGTTAATTTTAATGAATGAATAGTGTTGTAACACGACCGAGATAATTAGCAGTTAAAATAATTCGCTTAATTGTTACTCAAATAAGTTAACTGTGACTTAAAATCTCGGTTAAACGAACTGTGAAACGATCACTCGGCGAAACGATATCAGTCGAATATATTTTTCACGTAAAATCTAATTTGATTTAATTTATCTTTTTTATTTTCCATTTCTATCGGAAAATGTCAAAGATGCTATGCTATTTTTATACGCTTTTTATTGATTAGCCTTAGTAATGTAATATGTAGTACAAAATCATCTAGCAAAATCACCGCGAGCTGTATGAAAGCCATGCGTGCTGCTCATTGAATTTCAAATTTTCCATTTTACAATTTTTCAATCGGGCTTCTTCTTCGGAATAAATTTCGATACTCGTTTCCGTAAATTTGATATACTAGTACATACAAGTATCTCAATGATTTTCCCATTGTATATGCATCTTTGATCAACATTCGCCTCTTTTTAATCAAACTATGTGGATATATTGTTCGTTCCCTCAACTGTATCAGGTGCATCTACGCTCATAAATGTAAGAACGTGTTTCCATGATTCTGTTTAAATAACGCCATTACTCTTGGGTACAATGAAGTAATTAGCAAAAGGATACGGACGGTGATGTTCACAATCATCAGTGCTTAATTCAGCCTGCATATCTAGGCATTGTTTCAGAGTAGAATGACTAATCGGCTCAAGGTACACTGGCTAATCGTTATAATCTTATAATTTCTCCTCAACACTGCCCAATCATTATGGATTTACAATTTTAGTAGCTACTCCAAAGCGATTTCGTATAACGTGTAACCATAAAATGGTAGTGAAACGTACACGATGAAATTTATATTCGACTTGTTAAACTAATGGGCTAATTAATCTACAAGATCGAGCATCTATCGAAAGACATACGCAAATTAATGCAAATTATCGGACAACAAAGCTTTATCGGTTCGTAATTCCAACGAGATACGAAACTTTTAGGAAATCGGTATATCTTGATACATTTGAACACCATAGGCGCCAATCGATAACCAATACTGAATTCATGTATGCAATACAGTTTATAGAAACCTAAACATGTTTCCATTTTGCATTATTCGCGTATCGTAGTATTAATTAACTTCTGTAACGTTTAAAGTTACTGTAACTTTACGGAAAGAGGATGGGGTACAACCAATGTTCCCTGCGATTCTAACATATGAATTTATTTTTTAGGTATGAGCATGTATATATTTGCTATAATTTTACGAAAAAATACAACAACAATGTACGACAGTATAATTATAACTTCCAAAGCCTCTGTATTTCAGGAATAAATATGTATAATAAATAATTAAATACATTAAAAAATTAGAATTTTATTGCAAAAAGAAATTATTATATTTAAGGCAATTTATGATTAAAATAAATTACCTATGATAAGCGTTCGAGTTCTGTTAAAGTATAATATAATAGCAAATATTAACTAATATGTTATGTAAGTTTATTTGAAATTATAGGATATTTTAAGGAAACTAAGTGATATTTTTATATTTTACGTTTGCAAATATCAGATGAGAATTAAGCATAACAATTAACCTTTTTATTGACCAATGTTTCGTTAGAGTGGTCGTGAAAATTGTACGTTTCTTAATGCCACAGATTGGAGTCGTCGCTATTAAAATTCTTAAATCTATTTTTGATTTAACAGTATAAATAAAATATGATTCTATTAAAAAAATAAAATAAAATGCTTTTAGCAATTTATATTTATGAATAAATAAGTATTTTTCTTAATACCTTATATGTATGATAATTACGAAACTTCAAAACACATGATGTTTCAATAAAATTGTGTGAGAAGGCTCTATATTCGTAAAAAAATGCGATTAAGTAATGTTATAATTGTAGTTTAAACAAGAAACCTTTCAGATGTTTTATATATAAACTAATCTCGTTGTACTTCCTTTAGTGAAACTTATTCAAATTCGTCATGTGATGAAACATAAATGAATATGCGTAATGAAAGTAATGCATACAAAATTGTAAATATTGTACTCCGAACGAAAAACAATTTCATAGGAGCAATTTTCAATTAATACTTTATAAGACTTTGATACTTTTTTTAACACTTTATAATTTTCAGTTATAATTTCACAAAACTAGTTTCCTACGCTCGCACTTTCGAGAACAGCGTAATTAAAGTGTCATATTTAATTTTCTGTCAATAATTTATTTCAAAAACAATTAACTTGGTCTATTATATATCGTATAAAAAAATATTAAAAAAATTATAATACTTATTACACAATACTAGCAGATTCTACACAATCTGAATGAAAGTTCAAACGGACGATGAAATACTATAGTGCAATTAAAAAATTAAAATTAAAAACATTTTGTACGTAACATAATTATATTATATAAGAAAACATTCATATTTACAGAATTGTTTACATTTCCCTTTCTAAATTTTGTACCATAAAAATGAATAATTGATGAGCTAATATTATTTTCAATATAATTAAAATTTAACTGGTTTTGCTTGTTTGCAAAACTTAAGTACATATTCCAACACGAAAGTGGTAGTAAATTACAACTTATGCTAGAAGTCGTTAGTAATAAGCATGTAGCGTAGTCTGGAAACCTGTATCTTATTAAATAGTGAAAGAAGTATTTGAGTGCATACATATACAGGTATACTCAACATCTGATATTTAAGCAACGCCTAACATTTAAGTTTCATAAAAATAAAAGTGAAATGATATATAATAAAATTATTATAAGTCTATAATCACATTTTCTTTCTCAGAAGATGAGAGAGTTAAAAATTTATTTCCTGAATCCTGAATTAATAATAACATATATCTTTCAGTATCTAAAAAAAAGTAGATATTTACTTTATATCTTTACAAATACTAAATAAACACCTAAACAAACATTGAATATCTCTGTATATTGTAATTTTATGAAAAATTAATTCAATTTATACTTAAAAATTTAAACACCAATTCATCACGTACAAATTTTTTCTGTCTTCGTGTTTAGTTCATTGAAAATCATTTTCTTACATTTATACATTAAAATTATTCTAAAATCCCCGACTTTTTAACACGGGCATTAAATGGAATTACTCTTTATATTTCATACTTTTCACTGTTTACATTGAGCTTTTGAAGGTATTAATGGTGTTTTAGTAATTCCTCCAAGAATGAAAAGAATTTCTAAATATAGGAAAAAAGCTCCATAATTCACATTAGAAGAAGCTCCACATCAGTCCTAAACTTAATATTTAGAAAATGAAATAGGTTAAAGTTCTGTAACTGATATATTCATTTCGTTTCAATAAAATTAATATGCATACTCTACTTTATTCAAAGTAAGTATTGCTAAGTAATATTACTAAATATTACTAAATTTATTATTTTTTAGGATAATATTATTATTTTTTAATTTATTAGAAGCCTGACTTGTGGTCTGTAAAATTTCACTAATAATAGTTCAATCGTGTAAGTCGACCCAGAAAGTATTTCAAAACAGTACGAACAAAATAGAATCTAATAAAATGGATATAAAAATTAAATTCACGATTGATATGTTAAATGTCGAAGAACATATTAGAGAATATACTCGTACATAATTTACATACCCTTCCAACGAAGAATCGCCTATAGCATTTGGCTGTATCATCTTGGTCTATCCTGGGTTGCCATGCAGGCTGCGCCGGAAGTAACGCCCTGCCAGCTGAGTCCAGGGCGTGTCGATGATCGGTACCGTCGACCCAGTATCCAGGCGGTGTCACCACAAGAGGTGGCTGAGTTCCGGAAGTGGCTTGCTGAAGCGCAGCCTCCATAAGAGCCCTGCCAGCGGGTGCATCGCCAACTGGTGACGGGGATGGCGTGGGTGTGTGATTATTCTGATTACCAGGACTCGACGCTGCCCTGTCCTCCCTCGGGGTCTGTAATCACGACAGGCCAGTTCGATATGAGCTCAAATTCACTTCCAATGTAGTCTATCTTTTAAAAGCCCTTTCAGAATTTTAAATTGAATCGTTAAGAGATCTAGAACTTTCCACAATTTAAGCCACTCCAATAATTGTCATTTTCGCATTTCGCTATCTTTCATAATACCCCGAAGAAAAGATTAATGTTGCAACAATTGAAAAAGCTTTTATACTTTTATATTAAGAATATCAGAAATATAGAATAAAATATATATGAAGCACTTTTTAATTCGCGGTAGTTCTTATATAGAAATTGTTATTATTTACGTTATTTAAATTATGCTGGACGTTGTGAATTATCAGAGAAACGCATGTGAGCAATTTTTCGCATTCTTTCTCCTATCGTTCTTATTAAATCTATGAAGAGAATCGTTTAATTTATGAAACCAATTAACCAATTAAAGCGCATAATACAATTCCGCGCATTGTATTATGAAATACAGGCATACAAGTCCTTAAGTAAGGTATTAAAGATGTTAAATAATTTCGATTATGGTATTCGTTTATTCTTCTTATACATATGGCTGCAGAGGGTAACAAAAATATTTGGGCACTTACCATAAAAAATTTTATATTCATTTTTAAATAAATTTTATTTATGTGTGTTGTAAACACCGCCTTCAGTATATGATAAGTTTTTAAAATGTTCCCTCTAAATACTTCAATTTATCAATATTAACAGTATTTAATTAATATAATGTTTTATAATATACATGTAGTTAATATGACTGATTGTTTAAATACTTTTGTAATCTTTGGAAAACATACACTTGCGCTAAATATCCTGTTGCTCTTACATATATATTCAGACTTGTTCCAAATTTTATTAACAGTTTAAAATGTTTAAAATGTTTCGTATAATATAAGTCCATAATATATCCATAACAGGTTTCTACAAGTGTTCGAATCGGTTCATAAGTAAATATATATGTATGTACGCACGATGCAGTTCTAAATATGTACTCAATCGACATTGAAGAAGAATATTCTTGACGTGCACGTCATTTATTTTAGGATATACGACGTAAACTAACTGTACATTACGTGTACTTGCTATAAAATATTGCTGAACGGTTTTGTTGGCCGCGGGGGAAGCAAGCAATTATTTTTCTTTCTTCGCGCTTTCTTTTTAACTATTATTATTAGAGTACCGCGGCTGACGCGTATACTTCTTTATTACATATGCGCTTTTTAATGAATTTCATTTGGCATTGTTACCAGCCATACATGTTGGTCCTGTACCATTAACGTACGGAACTTCTACACTCGCTTTCTATGTTTCTTTATCGTGCCACCCCTTTTACGGAACTTTGAATAGTTTCAGTTACATAAAGAACCAGAATAGGATGCAGTCAATTAATGCCAACTACATATTCAGTGTAACAGATGCGAGTGAATGATGTAACAAACTAATTAAAAACAAATTGATGAAACTCCATTTTATGCTGTTCTGGATTCATTAGTGAATAACATTCGTTTGATACGTATACAGCGTAGTAAATATATATTACATTTTGCCGAATGAAATTTTATCGTGTTGCTCGTTTTATGTTTTTGACAGTCGATACGTTTTGTCCTATATATCGTGAGAATGGAGAAGAATTATTTATGTATTTTTGTCAAATAACGTTGAAATTGAAACATTGAATTTGGACAAACGCTACGTTAAGTTGGATATATTAAACGTAGCAATTAAAGAAAAAAATCCGGAATTGGTCAACAAGTACTATTTTCTAATAAGACAATATTAGACTTTGTCTTATCGATAAAGCGCTAGCAGACAATCCTAGGTCTTAACTGGGATGTTCAATCTTAATTGCCTTACTCATCGCGTATTTTTGCATCTACGAATTTTTTATCATGACAAGAAATCAGATACTCTAGAAGTCTCTAAAAGCTCCAAAGAAACTGCTAGCGGAAAAGATAAGTTAAATGCAAAATATAAATAAAAACATTTATACTCGTTGTACTATTATTTCGAACCAAATTATGTTCTACGTATAGCGATTCAAGTAAATAATATTTTTAAAATCGAGTAATACGATTATGACTGAAGTGTAAACAAGGAAAGTTTACATATCTTACTGTATAAAACAATTTTTTATTAATCCTAGTTTAATTCACAGCGAGCAAAAGCGATAGTAAGTAACAGTAGGAAACAAGAGAAACTTGGGTTGAATGTAATTTCACAGCAATTACTCAACTTTTACTCAACTATGTAATCGCTTTAAATTCCTGACGTATGCAGGGGCTCGCGTTACTATCTAGTATCCTGTTTCATTCTGCTTTAGCTGGTACGTTACATAAATAAAAGTGCACTTTCATACAATTTCAATCATGTCGCAACGCTGGCACTGAAGCGATCGATCGATCCACCGGAAGGGAAGAGGCAAAAGAAATGGTCGTATTGCAGGAAATCGGAATGTCTTCGACAATTCCGCGTGTTCATGAAACCAGAACGACTGAATGGTTTCGCGGATTGAAAAAGGAAGCGAAGTAAGTGCATCGATGAATGTCAGTTAACATAAATGTCGAATACATAGTGCAACGTGTGGCTGAAAATATTGTTCAAACAAACAGAAGACGATCCGTTATGAAAAAATTAATTAAAAATGTGAAATAAAAATTTGTCATTCGACGTTTAGCTTTCGAGAGAAGCAATTCTAAAAAACCATTGCGTATGTACACACTAATATTTCTATTTTTCCGATTTTAAATTCGATAATTCATGAAGGTCATGTAAACATTGCATTAGAAAATTTAGGTATTATATTAAAAGTATAATAGATATTGTATTATTTATACTTCAGCTATATACACTACTAAAAATATTTATTGTACGATTCGATTGCATGATACTAAAAGTGCAATAATCTAATATGAAATTCGCTTTCTGCCCGCTTGTACATTTGTCTCTTGAATAATCTGGCTCCAATCATGCGCAGATTTCCTCCTTGAAATATTTCGGATCGATTAAAAAATGTATTTATTTCGAATTAAGAAAAAATTGATCGATCGAACAGATTTTTTGCTTTTTATAATTTTCTTAATAACATTTTTTTGTTCTGCTCTATTTTGGTATAAATACATAGTGATAGCTAAACTATGGATGTTTATCGCAAAGGATATAAGCATTATATATGCAAAAATATACAAAATTCATCAAATATGAAAAGATATATAAATACTCAAAGCAAGCAACTTCCCATGGTATAGAATAGATGAAATTAATTTCCATTTAAATTCCTATTTTTTTCATGGTTAGGTATACCTGTCCACAAAAATATGAATTTGCATAAATATGCGCAGTTTAGTGGTAACGCATATGTATAGCATACAAAATACGACTTCCGGTCAACAGTAAGTTATTGTTGTTAAGTTTATGGAGAAATTATACGCGGATTTTCAATTACGTCGTCTCAAATCCTTGCGTTGTTCAAGAGTCTGCTGTACCATATTTTCAACCGCACTCGGTACAAATATTCGGTCTGTGTGTAGTTTGTAGAGCAGTTATTTAGAATGTTATAAACTATTTCTAATTCTAAGGCAAGATAAAGATTACTGTTATATGACAAGATAAAACGAGTTATAGCATAACGCTTGTATTGTAACACTGTAGAACGAGGCTATATAACACTACAGTATGCTCCATTTACAAACGATACACTTTTAGTTTTACCCTCAATTAGATTTAATAAGTAACGTTCTGTTAGACTTGTTACACGTATGTATTCCTTTGTTGTATTCTTTTCAAGAAAAATAAAAACATTAAACGACCTCATAATTACATATGTGAAATTAAGGTCGATATTAAGGCAGATGTAATTCGTATACGTTCTTCTTATTATGATATAATTAGCGATATGTTTTTAAAATGAGCTAATATCAAAATAAAGAATAATGGCGGAAAAATTATAAATAAGAGAAAACGAATAATCGAGTATAATGCGTAGCGATACCTTGCGAAAAAATATTTGATGAAACAAATAACAAGTTATTGTGTAAGTACGTAGTATCGCACAATTCCGTAATACACAAACAGCTAAATACATTGTCCTAAATTGGTTATATGTATGTGTCTCGGTATACAAAATGTTATTCGACGTAATTTCCCCATCTTAATGCAATATGCAAGTTTACTTTGATATGGAAACAAACAAAGCTGTTTATGAAAACTATGCTTTGTTTTTCAGCAAAAATATTCCTTTCGTGCCAACTGTTAATATTTAGGACAATTTTTCAAGTAGCTATAAAATAATCAGTTTCATTTGAAAAAATTAACGGCACCAACGTCGTAAATAATCCATTCAGAAGCAATATCGTAACGTTATGAATCACAGATGGTCTCGTCGCGATCATAATCGTAAATTTTCATCTTTCGATCTGCTAATTCCAATTAATTGCGCCATCCAACAGAACCTATAGTGCGAAAACGACAGTATACATCTCTACCAAGCAAATTGGATTTCAACTATTTATGAATCTTCTGTTCAAGTCATTCTCAACGCGCAACAGAACTTTATAGGCTTATTCTTTAAAAAGTCAGAACATTTTGCCCTTCTCGCTTCACACATACATACATATATAATATTTCAAGGCCATGTTTTTTGCAATTCTTCTTTATGATATAATATATTATATTATGTTAATATAATACAATACAATATAATGTAATGTAATATAATATATGTATATTATATTCAGCCGGTCATAAAGCCTGTAAATTTTGATTGATTTGTAATAAGAATGAATTTTACAAAACTGCAGATATTAATGACAAATTAATAATCATGAGCAATATTGATTATTTTCTAATGAAATCAACAGAGCATAGATTATAATTATCCATATACAGTCCTACTAATAGTATATCACAATTATTAAATAAGCAATTCACATTGATGTATGCATACCTACTAATCTTATCTAAGTTATACATAGTTTGGAAATTGAATATTCTGAAGATAAGAAGCTTCCTATAGTTTCAGTTCCAACAATAGTTATACAATATTTCAAATTACAAAAGCTAAATTCCCTGTTACATACATGTTAGCATTTAAAATTCAATCGTATTGTATCATAATATTCTACTATACGCGGCTGTAACCACCATCAAGTATAAACTGGTTGAAAACCTTTTATTCGCAATTTTGTAATTAAATTGTACGGTACAGAAAATAAGCAAGTACCTGAATATTTTTACATTATAACATATATGTGTATGTAAATTGAAACTATATTATGTATCAAGATAAGTGATATATAGAACTGCATTAATTGAGGAAGCATAGATAGATACAAAATTGAAAAATACTTAATATATGCTCCTTGTAATATTAAAATACAGTACACATACACATGTACTGTAACATTACTGTAACAATACAATGTAAGTTTACTTTCGATATTTACTGAAAACTAATTGTGAATAAAATGTAGTTTGGAGAATACTTGGAGCTATTAAAGTTTGGACATATACAATACATATACAATAACAATTCAATCAACAATATAACAACAATAGCAATTCAATCAACCTTTGTTTCTAGAACGATGCCAAAAGGAATAACAAATTTATTAGACTTTTCGGTCGGAATATTTTCGAATTGAAATGGGAATAGAAAGTGTGGATCGAAACAAATTGAAATACCGCGTGAGAATTCTCTAAAATTTTCATTTGTACTTCAAAATGAAAATAAAAAAAAAGTCTTGAAAGCGACAAATAATAGACTTTTAGGAATACAGATAATAGATAAAAATGAATTTATCAAATACTGCATAAGTAATTGTTATATTTAATAAAGTAAAATGATGTTTCAAAAAGGAATTTATACACACGTCACACACTTATAGAAAATTCTTCCATTTTCACATGCAGTATTAATAATAAGCACTGCAATGAAAGCAATGCAAATTCATCATTTTAGGAAATAAACGAGTAGTACGATCGTTGAGTATCAGCTTTTGAAAGAGAAATATACCTATATGAAAGTATTTACGTAACAGTCTTCCGTCGATTCAATGAGAATTTAAACAGTTCCCGTAGGCACAGAAATTCAAATTGGAATATATTCACATGTCAAAACGGACGGTGTGTACACACATCTACAGTTAACAACGTTCAGGATGCTCTAACGTACATATACGTACATATATGGTAATAGATATGGACAACCGATAGAAATACCGGTAGTTTACTTATCAGACATCACATTGAAACATCGACTCGTTTGTCGAAGTACTTAGCATTTACGTAATAATATTCCAACATGATCAAATATTTCCTCCTTCGTCTCCCTTTCTCTCTCTCGGAAAACTGTTGTTATTATTTAAGGCTGAAATAAACTTGGCTCTCCAGCACCTGCACATCAAATTTATATAGTCAAGCAAGAGTTTTCTTTTATTCTTTTACTAATATCACTCCTCAAACTGTTATAATTATATTATCTTAAACTGATGCGGATAAATTATAGAACAACTCTTTTACGCAAAGTTATATAACAAAATTTAAATTCCAGAGATTTAATCACAGTATCCAGAATTTTAAGTTATTTAAAGCATTATAATATTTTTCTTTTCATATTTACAATGACATGTATGTATTATATATATATGACATATGTATTATAATATTTTTCTTATTTTCCATTTTAACTTAGGAAATATTTAGGAAATAATTAATCGTATTGGGTTAATCATGATTTCAAACTAAAACTACATTTAACTAATAATTTAATTTAAGTACCTGGATAAAAAAGTGGGAAACATTTTTCAAAAATAACATGAAGAGCATGTAAATACTGTAGGCAGAAAAGAATTTTTATGTCTTTGTGGGCAATATAAAGGTACGAAGATGGAGAGAATGCATACTATACATATATATAATGCAAAGATATATACCAAATACATATATCACTTGTTATAATATTTAATGAATAAAACAAATCTTTGCTTAGCTTTTATCTCTTTGTTCGTGTACAAAAATATGAATTTGCATAAATATCCGCGATGTAAAAATTATATTATATGTTAAAAGGATTAAATATCAGTATTGACATGACATGTTTAAAATACTAATATTTTATATTTTAATATTTTAAAGACTATAATGATTAAATTATGCCTGTTGGTCAGTGTTAGCTCTTAAAGTATCATTATCAGCTTCTTTTTTTAAATAACTAATAACTTCAAATTAGTACGTATGAATGAATATATTAATTTTAATTGAATACATATGTATGTCAATATATCTCAATAAAGATATCGATATGAAACATTTTTATTAACTACTGATAGTACCCCCTATGAAAAATAAGCGAGGATAAATGTTCTTGATAAATTATATCATACAGCTGACAAAATACGTACATGTACAGCGGGTATAGCGGAAGGCATACGTAATGTAGCACATACGTTGGAAAATGCATCGAATACATAGCGTTGCAAGCAGGTGGCATGTGCTGCCGAAATATCAGCGGTTGAACGTTATCATGTGTCATACGAAATATCGATTATTGGAGACCGATTTTCAATGCAAGATGCGCCTTCGATAATTTCTCTCATTGTTTCTCAATACTCGATTAACTGTTAGTGAACTAGTTATTCATAAAGATTACTACCTATTGATTTTAGCACTTATAAGTATAAATTCAACATATTATTTTAAGTAATAATTTTTCGCCTGTTTTTAAAACTGATAATATTGCAAAACATTATTTGGTTTTAATTTGCAAGTTATCGGAATGTATTCAGGTTCTATTTTAAAATATCATTATCTTTTAACCTAACATTAATGTTGATAAATTATCTATAACCTTCACCTTAGGAATTTCTAATTAACATAAAACATAACATTATGAAGGAAATAAAAAATTATGCAATGGGCAACATATAGAGCCTTAAAATAACATATTTTGTTACATAACATAAATACTTGTTATCCTTGACATTAGTGCTAAGAATATAATACACAATTACACCAAAATATTTTCTAATTTATGTTTATATAATGTCTTTTTCATAAAACTAAAATTTTAGTTATGATTGAATATCATAATTCGACTAAATTTTCCATTAAATAGAATGAAAATAGCAGGAACAGATTACACATGAAATGATAACACAGTAAAGAATGTTCAGAATAATTTAATATTTCCTTTCCATTGTAAAATTAATCAAGCAATTCAATTTGATTATCACGCGGTATGAAACGATTTTAATAAAACCAGTTGGTTAAAATAACCTAAAGCCTATGGTTGTAATTGTGAATCGACTTTTTTCATGACTTTTTCCATGAGAACTAAAATTTTTCGTATTATTTATGGCGTGTGTCCAATTCATAATTATAAATTGCAATGCTAAGCACGTTGCAGGTGATACATGATATCGTTGTATCATAATATTCGGAACAGGTGTAAACGGGTGCAGAGCAATAAAATATACAATCGCTGACTTATTCTAATTGTTAATTTAAACGATTTAAATTTAAAAATGTTGTCCTTGTCCTCCATCAATCAGAAAATCGATATCTATATAGTATATAATGAACATTTTCACATATACACTCAGAACGAGAGTGGAAGCGTTTCCTATGAAAATCTTCCAAATTCAAATTTTAATTTAATAACGTGTACGTTCGACTAATTAGTTTTATAAATTTAATGAATTCTATACTATTTCGACTGCAAATTGGAAAAATTAATATTAAAAAATCCTTTACGCGCTTGATTTCTGGATATACAAAAATAAGGGAGAAACGAATTTCAATTTCGTAGCAGAAATGGGCTGCGTAGCAGAAGCTGACTTCTCGTTCTAGAAAGAGGAAGTTTTGTTATTTCGTACACCGATATAAGCACGATTTTATTTTTTCTCATACACGTATACCCGAACAGAGATCATAAGAATAATAAAAATTCAAAATATCCAAAATAAAGAATATAAATACTTTGATGGATTACATTATCCCAGTAAATTAATTTAATCGGTCTTAGGTCTATTCGCGTAAGTATTGCAAGAAAAACTGAAATATTCCGAATTTAACTAAATTTATTTTGAAAAATATGCAGATCATTTTATTTTTTTATCTTTATACATTTGTAGGCTACACTTGGTATATTTATGAAACGTTGATATAATTGAATTTCCTAATAATGCAACTAGACATTTTGAATATTGTGGCAGATATAGCTAATCAAAATATTGATTTTGATACAGAGAATTTATGTGCCGAGATTCGTCCACTCAATGGATTGGTTGTATAGTGGATCTCTAGACTATCACAACACAAAACGTTGAAAGGAAGCGATTAAGAATTAAGAGAAATTAAGTTTTTTAAATCATTCGTATTGAACGACACTTCGAAGCCTTTTGCCAGCGAAGTAAGTTGATTATACGACCTCGTCTCTCGTTCGATGGAAAATAAACTAACCGAGAATAGCAATGTTAACGTTATTTCATGGAACTAAATTTCGACCATTCTATGAAAAGCACAGATAAAATGTATTCGACGATCAGGTAATAAAAACGACATGTACTGACCATAAAGGATAGTGAACGCTAATAATAGGAACATATGGTGTTGCGGCAGGTGATGCTATAATATGAACGACTACTCGTGAATATCAGTATTCGCACGATATCGAGCAAGCAATCAGTTATTTCAGTTTCCAGCTGGCTCCTCGCGCACCAAAGCGACGTGCTGGCCTTTTCTCGTTTAAAACATTTCGTAAGCAAAAGGAACGATTTCGTTCCTGGCCTCGGAGAATGGCACTTCCATTTGGATCTCGAGTCTAGACGTGCAAGTGAACGTTGTCCCTATTTCAATTTTACATGCATGATTCTTATTTCTCACGTATTTCTTATTTTGTCAAGTTCTACGACAATAAATTGGTTCTTCATCGTTGTGAAACATTTATAAGCTTGTAATTCCTAAGTGAAAAACGGAGATACAAACATACTTTTGTGTACAATTTATTCACATGAAAATTTCTTATGATATAATTCCATATAAATAATTTGTATAATTACATATGTTTAATTTAATATGTTTTAGTCGGTTTTAATTTTGGCACGCATAAATAGAATCTACAGTTAATTTTTAAAGAATAGGGTAGCTATAAATATAAAAAGTACATGTTACATCCAAGAAATTAACAATCCGAGTTAATTTCGAGTTAAACCAGTTAATTTCTCTTTCCCGGTTAACGGGTCGACCCTAGTCCGTTATGAAATTGACAACATCTCCACGGTAAATCCTTCCTACATAATCTTCTAATTTCTACGTTAGATACCAAAAAGAACCATTTTAAAGGAAAATTATTTCAATATAACACAATTTTTTATTTATATATATAACGTGTGTCTACTCATTAACTGGCTTATTTCTGCTATTCTGTTAATAAATTAACAGCATTTAATGGTATGTAAACAGATATTGATTTTGTTCTTGATAGAAAATGAAAAATACGTTAATTATGAACATGGCAGTAAAATAATACAATAACATATGATTAAATATCTCACGTTAATATTTTATCATTTCTCCCTTCAAATCCAAGCTGTATAAAGTACATATGTGGAATAAATAATTAAACGATTATTCAAGCATGTGTCGGAAACACATTTGCTCCCGTTAATTAAACAGTCGTCGCCTGTTCCTGGCCGACACTTTAACAGGCCAAGTATTCGCTTCGACCTTGCTGCTATTCATTTCGTTTCCAATTATACGTAACAAGATTGCATTCTCGTTAATACACATCTGAATAATTTGGTTTCCTGTTTGAAGTTACGTCGATTAGTTACCGATCAACACCGACTCATGCCAGCCAATAGTTGACAAACATACAACTAACCAAAGAAGTTTTCCTTTAAATAGAGTAAGAATATCTACACTGCAGTAATACCATATCCTAATAATCGTCCATAATTTGTAGGTGTGCATGTTAGGAATATAACCCACGTTTATTCAACTTTGATGCAATGTACAATTTCCTTTATTTCAAATTGATTCGAATCTATTCTAATCTAATCTTCTTTTGATCTCCCGGACATTGGCGAACTTCACGAGATTGATTAACTAACAATTAATTCATAAGTTATTCTCGATAAGTTTTCGAATTTTTAAGAGGTAATTTTTTCCAATTTTACCTTCTTTTAATCCTAATTCTTGTAATTCTTGTAATTCTTGTAAATCCTATATCTTGTAATAATTAGGCACGTCGAATTGTATGAAATAATAATTACCAAAGCGATAATAAATTCCTTTGAATAAAACTTTCATTGATAAAAATAAATGAAATTAAGAATTAATAATACAAACATTTGAGGCTTTTAGAACTAAAAAAATTCAGTCCTTAAACTAATTAACAGCAAAATTAATTCCTCTAATATGAAAACATTTACAGGGAAAATAACACAAAAACGATCAATGATTTTGTGTTGATGTAAATACAAAAACAATACCACAAGCTATTTCACGTCTAATAACTTAACACTTATGAACAGGTATATTTTCCATTTCCCGTGTATATGCAGAGCATATACATAGGTCAACCTACTTTAAATTTCGCAAATGCTTCGATTATCTGAAGCAACGGGATTCCCCTGTGGAATCGGCCGATCTAAAGATAGTTGAATAGAAGTCGCGATGGAGTTGCTGTCACTGTTTAACTTTTTGTTCCACTTCCACGATCCTTCTCTCTGGTAGCATTGCTTCTTCTTCCCTAAAGCTTCGAACGGCTCCGGTTTATATTTGGCAGTGAAGGAAAGGGGGCGAAGAAGCGTAGAATGACGGCGAACCAAAAGATCATCGTCCCTTTCTTTTCGTATTTCCACTAGACCATCTCGTATATGGTTCATCCTTTTTCTTTTTGTTGCTCGTTCCCTGTCGTACACGAATTTAGAGCCACTTAAATTAGTGGCCGAAGGACAGGGGGAAACGGGCAGCAAGTTCTTCGACAACGAATGGCACACGACTCGGCATCAGAAACTACAGGAAGTTGAAACCAGACGAAGACTTTGAAACGTAATCCGAGCACCCACATCCGCATTACTTTTAAACTCCACCGTGTCTTTGCCCCTCCTTTTCATTGTCCCTATGAAACCGGCTACACTTCACTTTCTTTTCCTTCAATTTAATATTTTCTTTCTTTTCCAATACCTTTCGTTTCTTTGCACCCCACCCCGTCCATTTTCAGCCGTGTTCCACCACTCGCAGTCTTGTTAAAATCCTATTCATTCTTGAAATCCGTTGAGATGGAACCGCATGGAACGAGAAAGTTTCGCGTCTACGTGCTTGCACGCGCATTAATACACAGCTGAACTAACGGTAACTTTTAAAACGCTCTTCAACCAACAGATTAAGCGTAAGAACGAATTTTCGACTGTACGAAATTTCGATTTTCCAGAACGAAGTTTGTATATCGCGTATAAATACGCATGACGCTCTTTTACTTATTCTTTGATTTGTTTTTGTAGCTGTTGAGTAATTCATTTTTTAATTTCTGTTTAACTTGTAGTAACGAACAATGCGAATAATACGAAACAAGACAAGCGATGAATGTTTAATAATTTCGTTTAATAATTTAAATAATTGTCGTATACTATACAAGATATGAGTCATAAATCATCGGAGAGGAATCTCCTATGTCGTCGACATACATATTTTAGGATAAAAGTATATTTGTTCGGCTAACTAAATTCTAACACGCTAACGTTATTGAAATAATAAAAATTAATTAATGTTCCTACTACGCAACTTTGATTATAGAAAATTCTAAAAATAATATTTGGCGAACTAATTAACATTCGCTTTGCACTCATTCGAAAGTGCTTTATCGTTTTAAATAGAAGCGCTTTGAACGCTTTATTTCTTTATTCATTAAAGCTATTCCTAATGCGCGTTTCTCGGTGGATGGGCGATGGAAACGGGCACGAAATGGGCAGTTCAATTACGAAATTTCGTTTTCGCATTTAATTAATGCTCGGAACGAGTATTCAACACACGTTGGTGGTCCTATACAGTATACGCAAATAACGTTAGTATACCTATAAACCGCATAATATTTCGCAAGCAATTGGATAATTTAGCGATGCGTTGCATTCGACGGTAAGCAAGCAAACGCAAATATATATATATATATATATATATATGTATGTATGACTAGAGAAAGGGCCGAAGTGAAAGAATTTCTAGCGGCAGCTTTCTTTTTTGTGGAAACTACGCCGTGGGAAGACCAAAGAAAAAGACGTTCCACTTGCGTTTAACGGGTTAAAAAATTATAATATTCGTGTTCTGTTCTGGGAGTTCAAGAACGATGAAAAACAATTGCTATTATGGCTGCTTTTCCTAGCGATTTTCAACGTGGAAGAGTAGATAGGAGAAACAAACGAGATGGCCTTAATCACGATTTAAATATTTAAACATGACGCCACGCGCTATGTATACCTACAAAAGTACGATTTCACGATGATACGATAGAGAATTACCACTTTGTATGCACATCCAGCGATGTCGTATTAGTGAGAATCCGAGTAGCGAGTTTTAGAAGTCAACTTTTACAAATTTTCAGAATTTTTTCAAATCCTCTTTGACCAGAGCTGAGTGGCAAAATGAGTTAGATGAATTATTAAATACTATTAAATAAATGAGAAATACACCGTGTCCCAAAGCTATGAAGTAGAAAAATAAAAAAAAAGAAATTTTATAACAGGAAGGAATAATACCGAAATACATACAGAAAAATATACCTACATTTATTAAAATAATTACTCTTCTTTTAACAATTGATTTTTACATTTTTTGCATTACATTTCTACATTCTTTCTTTTCGTCTGTAAAAAACTACAGAACTAATGTCAAATCTAATATGTTATGTTATACCTATATTTTTATATGTTAACGTGATAAGGAACGAAGCATGTCGTGTCTGACATCATACTGAGAAACAATTTATCTTCTTCTCCTCAAAAAGGAATAGATTATATTCACTGGTAAAAAGAAAAACTAGTTTATTCCTTTTGTAAGTACAAATCCAACGTAACAGAATATTTCGTTACACGAAAATTGAATTCAGACTACAATAAAGTAAAATTGGAATGATAACCCTTATAACTTTAACTGTTGGATTGTGCATTCTTCAAGTTAGTTTTTATCATGTTGCATCTTGTAGTTCGTATATATAAATTGAAAATTTTTAAGTGACTTTACAGTTATCAGATGCAGTGTATCATCAGATTCTCCTCGTTTCTATTTATATTAATCAATGATTATTTATTTATGGTATTACACCATTTAATTATATTAAAATTACCCTATAAAACTGTATGCATAGTACAAAATTATATTTGAGTACATATACATGCGTAACACAAAATTTTCAGTGTTAAGATGAGGTTTAAAAGTTGATACAACCTTCCTATCGAACGGAACGGGTCTCGCTGCAAATATCAAGCTAGTATTTAAGTAAATATCACCTATCATCGGTTGTGTGTTACTAGGTAAAAGCTATTTCCGTATGGTGTGACGTAATGATGCACAATTTGTCGAAAATGTCTAGAGGTGACGCAATTTATAACCCGCGCATATTTACATGTAATTATTATCAAATTGCAAGAATATTAGAATTTGAAATATATACATATTCTCTGTGTATTGAAAAATTGTTTCTAATTAATAATAAAAATCAGTTATAAAAGATACAGTAAATTTTCACTCTACGACATTAGAAGAAAAAGAGAGTTCACGTGCCATTAAAAGATTTTTTTTTTAATTGAAGCTTTTGAAGAAAGAATAATTTGAAAAATAGAAAACATTAATTTCACGACGTAGAAGTTAAATGTCTATTTAAAGGAACATTTAATTCAATTTTATGTAACTAATTAATATACGACTAATAAATAACTATATTAGCTTTTACACGTACCAGCTTCGGTTCATTATTCACAGCTAGCTACAATTTTCACGATTATATCGTTAAGCAAAACGGTAAATGGTAGTGTTTGAATGAAATGATCTACACGGAGAGAGCAACTGATAAATTGTCGACAATTACAAACTAAGCATCGAATGTATCGGCTTCCCAATTTACATTCGTTCATACAAATGTTACGGGTTAAAAAATAATGTTTATCGTCGTGTCAGCGCACAAACATATGTCTACTTCACACGCTACGATGCAGAATAAATCGGTCACATCGTACAGTCTGCAAAGCATATGTACGTGTATATTTCATTGCAAATGAACGTTTGATCATTGACACGTTTTATTTGAACCAAACAACCAGACAAACCAAATAAATGCTCTCATGTGAGCAATTTTTCCATAATACTCTGCCTAAAATTAAAATCTGAACAAACTACCCCTATTTAAATACGTCTTAAGAGATTTTAATAGATTAAACATAGCTTCAAGTATTTTTATATTAATTCAAAAAAAATCATTTGCGTTTTGTGAATGATTTAAAACTCTCGCACAATATCGTATATTATTAATATATTCCAGTTTACAAGAATTTCAATATTCCACCAACTCTCTTGCAAATACCTTTTACGTAGATATTATATTAAATGTACTCTAACAAAACTTTAATACGTCTATCCAGAATATTTGTACAAACATTAATATCCCTCTTTTTCTATTATATACATTTAAGTTAAAATTACAATTTCAGAAATAACTGTATCAAAGAAAGCAAGAAAAACAATTGCGTTTATTTTAACTCTCATTAAATTTAAATTTCCCTTTTTTCGATTTTAATTACCTGCCACTTCAAAGTGACGACGCT
The DNA here is from genome assembly GCF_905332965.1 of Bombus pascuorum. NCBI lineage: Eukaryota > Metazoa > Arthropoda > Insecta > Hymenoptera > Apidae > Bombus > Bombus pascuorum. The sequence continues at coordinate 14,471,945 of NC_083490.1, read as the reverse complement.
TCAATTACGTTCTCCGGTTTTCATAAATCGACTTTCTGGCAGAGCTAATTATGCAATGGATATCAACACCACAACTGGAAAATATGTTTCCTTCCGCTGATGACATTGAAAAACTGTTGTCAATCGCGTTTATGCAACTTCAGGTCGACTTCGTTGGTCTGCTTCGTTGCGTAATATTCACTTTAAAATATCCAGAGCGATAGACGTGGCCACATTTTTCATAGATATACGCCGAGTTAACTGTCTATCTGCTTAGTTGTTAGGCTGTTTCGTAACAAAACTTTAAGAGAATTTGAAAGGCAACGTATTTTTAAAACACCAGTATTTCATTAAATAATACATGTACTTCTTTCTTTGTATTTTTTGCTATTTATCGGCTAGCTCCGCAATTATTTTTTCGAAAAAACGCACGTTCTCAGCAATAAATTTTTTGAGGTATTAAGTATCAAATAATTACATATGGAATAGTCAATTTTTAAAACGCTCGAAATTTTTTAGAACTTAGTGGTTGATCTTAATGTTTGTACCTCGGCTTAGAGCTTTAAGCTCGTTAAATATATTACGACTATTCCATTATAAACTGGAAAATTGCATATTAAATCGAAGCATAAAATAAAAGTAAAATTTTAAATATCCTTTTATATAAGGTTAAACATTATGGGGCAAGGCTGGTCGTAATATCAATACAGATCAATTCAGAAAAGCTACAAAATAAATAATCTATCATGGCTGAGAAAAATCTAGATTGTAAAATGGAAAGATCAAGGATAAACCTTAGAGATTATCGATAATGACCAACTGAAAACCTTAACTGTAATGATCACAAGTTCATCTTGTATTCAAGATGTATGACAATTAATGATAATTGATGTACATACTTTGCTTAATATTATTCCCAACAAAGTTATACCTACACATATTTTACCATAAATTCGATTATTCTTATATAATGTAATATAAAAAACTTTAAAATAAACTTCCAATGTTAATACATCTTCAAGCAAATGTTGTATACGTGACAATGCTTACGTTTGAAAGATCGTCACGTGTCCGTCGGGTAATTTTTTAATGCGATAATGCTAGTTCCTGTTCCGACCACTATGTCGATAATGAACACATAATTAACCAACTTACTGCGATGTAAAACGTTGACCGTGCGCAAGCGATAGCAGCGATTACACGCGTGAACGTTGATTACCCTCCTTGCATAATCGCGACCGCGAATTTTCTATATGTTAATTGTGATACTTATGCTAGCTTATATGCGCGAGGCCATTCTTAGAATTCTAACGATGCGATACTATTTAAACGACAGACGAGAGAAACAGATTGTGTTAGACGATTATCTTAAAATAATTGTTATTCGAGTGTCGTTTACAGACAGCAACCTGACTTAATTCCTAAACAGGAAATCTGTAAATCGCTAAACCCCAAGAAAGCTCCTGGCAGAGACTTCATAACCGGGGAAACTCTAAGGGAACTTTCAAAGAAAACCATTACCCTTCTAACCGCCATCTATAACGCGATACTGAAAGTTAGCTACATACCTATCTCTTGGAAAATTGCCCAGATTATATTAGTTCCAAAACCAGTTAAACTTACGGAAAACGTTCAATCTCACCACCAATAGCCTTGCTACCAACTGCTTCAAAAGTATTTGAAAAACTACTTCTGACGAGACTTATACCCACACACTGGGTGAACATCAAGTTGGGTTTAGGCATAAACACGCCACTACTGAACGAAATCACAGAATATCCGAAAGATCTAAATGATAAGAAGTACTATTCAGCTGCTTCTCTCGACGTGTCGCAAGCTTTCGATGAAGCATGGCGCATGGATTTGCTAGTTAAAATTAAAGAGCAACTTCCCTATCCATATTACCTCCTTTCGAAATCGTCTTCGATCGACAGACTTCTCGAAATAAAAATTCGGTACACCATCTCCAACCTGTATTTTATATGCTCTGCTGTTCCACGAGGAAGAGTGCTTGGCCCAGTACTCTACACTCTCTTCACCGCCGATCTACCGACAAAAAGCAATACGGTAATTGCAACATATGCTCACGACACAGCAATCTTAGCCACCGACGTTAATCCAGACGAAGCCCCGGAGAAATTACAGTCACAACCCAACGAAATCGCAGTCTGGTTGAAAACATGGAAGATGGAAACTAATGTCGCCAAGTTAATACATATTACTTTTACAACGGGAACTAAAACTTGTCCGGCAGTCAGTTTAAAGGCCGGCACGGTATCGCAACAGGATATGGTTAAATACTTGGACAAACACCTCAACAGACTCACATGGGAAATAAACATACAAAAACCTATGGTGAGAAGAAGTCACAACTTAATACTACAAATTATTATCACATAAAATGATTATGAAACCAATTTGGACATATCTATTTGAAGCAAATTGATACTGCGTGTTTAATAAAATTATTCGTGGATTTCAATATTTTACAATTTCCGGAAGTACATATGCATTAAAAATGTAAAAAACTCATCTTGAAAGTTTATTGACCACGTAAACGAATTTAAACTTACGAAAATACAGTCATATATAATTTGACGTTCAAAGGAAACAAAATTTTATAGCGGAAGATAAATCAAATTATTTCGATAAATTTTAATTATAAATTTTTTTTTTACTAAAGACCTACAAATACAAGAACGAAATAAGCGCCGGATAAATCTACTTAAATATAGTTCGAGTGCTCATGTCAACTTAATAGGTGTTCCTTAAGATATGAAACTTTCTTTCATAATCTTAAAGAATTATTCACCGTCTGTTTGCTTTAAACAGTAATTTATGCTTTCAAAGCGTCAAACTATTTTCCCAACACTTTGCATTACCATTTACGTCCGGAAATGTGTTTACTTTTTCATCATAGCCCTATTACGTCGCTTAAAAATGTTAACAGAAAACTGTTAAACACCTGTGAATGGGAGTTAGGTATCTAGGACAGGTTGGCCAGAGTTTAGAGTCTTTAAAGATTAAATTCTGACGAGGACGTGTCTCTCGAGGCAATAGCTTTCGTAACGTACGTACACGTACATACACATACTTAGATATATATTTTATAAAAAAAAGAGAGGAAGGTAGAACCGCAGGAAATACTTTGCTTTCATGTAGGCAGAACCAAGAATGAAATCGCAATGTGAGCATCGCTCTAACAGGTCATAAAAGCGGAACTATAATACCACACTATCCGATTGTTACCAACCTGCATTTTCAATGAGAACAATGCTTCTCGACGTACTTTGTTAACGTATTCTGAACTGATACATGTTATTTGCATTTCTAGACATTTTTACCGCACGCTAAACATATACTCCTGATGTAGAAAAGTGTTGCATCATTTTCCAAAGTGAATTACATGCAGTGCTATTTATTTTCTTGTAACGAGTGCCTTAATGTACTGATAGATAATCAAAGATATGCAAAAAAGTAATTATCTTGTAAAACATAATGATAAGTGTATCTCAGAATATCCGGAAAAAAACCATTATGTATTTCAGTGTAGAAAGAAAAGAAAATGTTGCAAGATAAGTTTCCGGTAATGCTACCAAAATTAAGAAGAATAATTATTGGAAAATAATTATTAATTATAACATACCTTCATATATTATATGTACATAATATTCCTATTTTTACATGATACAAGAAGATAAATAAATAATAGTAATTGATTAACAAGTTACTAGTTGTAGGTTCTAGGCTTCTTTAGAATCTCATAATTTTTCCTCAAATGGATAACTTACAATTTGTAAAATTTACTTGTAAAATTCAATTTATTTCATCTGTTTTACTACCAAACTTGTTCGTGTCATGTAAAAATATTTATTAATGGCAAGAACTTGTAATTTGTAAAATTTCTCTAATAATATTAATCAATTGTAGGGATAAAATAGATAGAACATATATATTTAACTTCATAAAAATGTTCAATGACATTAGACGCGACACTGTTCTGAAATGCTTAATAATCATTTATTAATAAAGTTGAGCAATTGTTCTTCAATTACTTCAAGCTTCAAGGAAATTACATTGAATTTTACACGATTTGGTCGAAAAGGCCGAACGCAGTAAAAAATCATAGCTTAATTGTGTTTCGGATAAAAGTACGACAGGTCTAACGATTCATTGATTATAGAGATTGATGGGGGTAGTATTCAAGGTTGTAAATTGAAATTTGATTTGATTCTGCAACTGAAATTTATGATTCATCTATTGTATAACTGTCGCCCAAACGTGTTAAATAAATAGCAGTAACTCTACACAGAAAATGACAGATTTTTAGTAAGTTTTCTACAAAAAGAGAGTTAGGTAATGTTTGCTCATTTATCACGAATATCTACGTATAAATATCAGCTTCGATAAATCATTGAAAGAGATATTTTGAAACAAACATTAGTTTAATAGCAGTTTAATGAATCCATGAAGATAAAACATGCTTGTTTGCAAAAGTGTTACATTTCATAGAATTTTCATCATTGGTGGCAAGAGTAAACGAAACTTTAGTGTAAAACGTTACTTCTTTATTATGAGACAAAAAATTGCGTTAATTTCGCATTTGAAACTTCTCAAACTTGCGTGATAAACCTATTGCATTACACAATTACGGTGTTTCATGGATCATCAAATGCCATATTATAAAGAATAAAAGTGTAGCTTTAGATACTTCAGCTTTAGAAAAATATCAATGCATTTTATGGCCTTAAAAAGTTCAGAGGGAATAGAGGTTACTGTATAGTTCATGATATTTTCAAAACCAACGAGCTTTAATAATAATGTTTTCCAATAGAATTAAAGAGCATACGAATTTGTTTTATTAAATCCAACATACACTAGTAGATCGATAAGCGTGCTTTTAATATTACTTTTTTAATATCGTATTAAATGTTACTACTTTCACATAAAATTTACAATATCAGAACAGACTGTATTTTTTTTTATTCTATTTTATCATTTTTTGTAAGCGTATTAAGCAACTTGTTTATTTTGTTTCCGTAAAATGTTGTCTTTTTATCGAACAATTGTGATACGTTTAATTATACATTCCTAAAACTATTCAATGATTTCGCTGGGAAATCATTTTTTAGATTTTAGAAAATTAAAAAATTAGATGAAAGAAGTTTCGATAAATATCTTGATATTTCCATGTATCGTAAATTCAGACCGAATTGTTATAATTTCGTCATGGAAGGAATATGCTCGATAATGAGTGGACATATTTCTATAATCTTTTATAAATTTCACGCCTACAAATTCGTTTTAAATGTATGTAGGTATATTTCGGCGATCACTTTGACGAAAGTTTGTTCGATCGATGATCGATGAGCCTTAACGCCTTTTTGTGACATTTTAAACACGCCAGAAAAATTAGGAAACCTTTATCCCTACTACGCTTTCCTACAATTGAAAAAGTTCAAACACACTATAAAATTGCGTAATATCTATTGAATTAACGTTTGTCCCGTTTTTATATCCTTCACACAATACTCACAATCTTGTTTTTGGTCTTTTGATAGTAAAAGGCAAAAAAAGGTAGTAATATAACAAAAATGTTCTCTATTTCTTGGCACATTTAAAAATTTCATAAACGACAAACATAGACGACAGATTTTAATCATTATGTCCGCTGAGATGTAACTTTAAAAATTGTATATAATATTTATAGGCGTGAGGTTGGTAAAGGATCATAAAAACGATGCGAATGCACCAGGCGGAGAAAATAGGACGCATATTACAACTTAATATTATGTATCACAGTTAATTATATTAAAAAAGAAACTTCTGTCCAGTAGATATTCTTTACAAGTAATCCATGTAAAACCTACATTTTACGTATATATACCGCGTACTTGGAAATTTGCAAATTATTTGAAATTTTTAAAATTTAGTCTTCAGTATACAGTAGCGGACAAAAGTTTAAGACGATGATTTGTAAACCGGATTACAAACATCTTATACGCATATTGTTCTTCTATTCGGTTTGTCTCTTTGGAATAACGTAGCTGTATGTTTGACCTTCGTAACCTCAGACAGTCAGTTGTTAAATACAAACAATGTAGGAGTTACAACAGTTAGTTACCGCCTAGCACTTGGAAACAGTGGACATTAGTTTAAGACGATCTGTGTAAAACGTGAGTACGAGTACAGTTTTTGAACATTTTGATTCTGGAATGTCAAAATCATTGTTTAGTGTACCTTTTATTGCTTAAAATTCATTTAGGTAGGAACAGACTATGGGTAAATCAAAGAATTTACTTGAAAACGAAAGGGAACAAATCGTAAGGCTGCGAAAGCAAAGTAAAACCTTCACCGAAATAGCAAATATAGTGAACAGGTCAGAAACAGCTTGTAAACAAGCTTGGTATAAATGTTTAAAGACAGGCATGTATTGCGATCAACCGAAAAACGGAAGACCACGGAAAACAACACCGAAAATGGATCGCCGGATTCATCGATTGAGCGAAAAGGATCGTTTTCGTAGTGCAAATAATATTGCTGCGGAGATAAACTATGAAAACGATACACAAATTAGTGCTAGAACTGTTAGGAGAAGATTAGAAGACTTTAACTTAAGAGGACGAAAACCCCAAAAGAAACCACTGCTGAGTTCTAGGAATCGAAAAAGACGACTTGCATTTGCTAAAGCTCATAAGCATTGGACAAGTGAAGATTGGCAAAAGGTATTGTTTTCTGACGAATCGAAATTCAATCGCGTCTGTTCTGACGGGATACGGTACGTTAGACGTCGAATTGGCGAAAGTTTGAAAACACAGTGCGTTTTAAAAACTCTTAAACATGGTGGTGGCAACGTTATGGTGTGGGCGTGTTTTTCTCGAAGCGGCCCTGGTCCGATATGTCGTATCAATGGAATTATGGACCGTTTTCAATACAAGGACATACTCAAGAACACAATGTTACCTTTTGCACGCAACAATATGAGTGATGATTTTATTTTTCAAAATGATAATGATCCGAAGCACACGGCTCGGGTTGTGAAACAGTTTTTTCAAGAAGAAAATATCACCGTGCTGCCGTGGCCGTCGCAATCACCAGACATTAACCCAATCGAGAATTTGTGAAGCATCATAAAAAAAGACAGTACAAGGTTATAAACCGAAAAATTTAAATGAACTTTACTCTACGATTGAAACAGCCTGGAATAATATTACGGTAGATTAATATAAAAAATTAATAGATTCTATGCCAAGAAGATGTACCGAAGGGATAAGAAATAACGGATATTGAACAAAATATTGAATTTAAACAAAAATTGTGTATATTTTTTAACCAAAAATTAATATTTTTTGTATAGTCTTAAACTTTTGACCGACGAAATATTATACAGATTTCGTTCCTTTTTTATAACTTAGCTATTGAGCAAAATATCAAAATGAAATTTTTTTTCTAAGTGTACAAACAAATGTACAATTAGTTAATACCAAAAGTAGAACACCGTATTTATATTTTTTATGGAAAGTAAATCAATTATTTATTTCTTCCATTTCGTCTTAAACTTTTGTCCGCTACTGTATTTATCCATTATAGTAATATCTTTGTAATATTCCTTCAAATGCATACATTAACGAAATATGAACATGTTATTCTTCAACTTATAAAACAATCCATATTGTTTCATCTGACTCACGAAAATATTCGAACATTTTTATGAGCTTCATATGTATGTATTATATAAAAGATTTTGAAATTCGTAAACACTATAGAGAGACACGGCTATGAAAGTTACCAGATATTTATTGGAAGCATATATATACTTCGTAAAGATCAAGGAAATATTTAAACAATCCATTATTCGCTATATATATCAATAAGCCATAATACTTAGTCCGGCCATTTTTAGCATTAACTGCATGTTTAAGATTACTGTTCATGTTGTATACTAATTTTCCTCTAAGTGCATGTTTGTAATAAATATCTTGTAACTTCTACATACATTTTCGGACTGGTTTCAAATTTTACTATTATAATCGTAATAGTCGCGTCTCATTACAGTGGTAACGAAATATCAAAAAGTATCATATAATGCACACAATGTACTCGTACAAATTTTCTACGAGCTACTGTATATAATATTATAATATCCAATATCATCTATCACCCAACTCATTTAAAAAACTTCAGCTTTTTAATTTCGATAGGATGTTATTACATAATTTAATATTTTCTCTAGATTCTGCTCGAAAGAACTCGAGCAAAAGTCATGAGAAAATTAATCAAACATTTTCGTTCAACACTCTTTGGCTTTCGCATTATTATCTCCTTTTCTGTTTATAGAAAATAATAAAATTGAATTGCAACAATGAGTGAAAATGTATGGATGAACGATAATGTAAGATAAAACAAAAATATTTAAAATATACATGTGTAATATATATTACATATGTCGTATTCAAATGAAAGAAAGACATATCAAATACCAAATAAAATGTGCTATTTTACTCTTTTCTTTATCTTTTGTTAATGTTAGTAATTATTAATGATTGATATTAGCGATAATATTTCGTTATGTTACAATACTTTTTTTTTTAGATGTTTTCCACTAGTATATTTTTGGACCGATATGTTGTCACAAGATCATTTGCATTTTATCTGGAAAAAATTGTATTGTGTGACCAAGTTTTATTATTATCAACACTCTATATATCAGAGAACTGGTTGCAAAGAGTGAAGACATCAGTTACAACTTACAATAAGACACCTATGACATTTATTAGCTTGAAAACACAATGTAGTTTTATTTGAATCTCTCAATTTGTTTTGCATGATTTTATGGAGGAATGTGATACTATTTAAATACCTTAAGTATTTCTTAATGCTATTATCATTGTATGGTAATTTACTAACATAATATACAATCAATGTTTTATAACATTATTATTCACCACTACTTTTATTATCTAAAATTATTTTATTATCAACAAAGTAATAATTCATTTCAATGAATTATTTGTACTTGTTATTATAGTGTACTAAATATTCAACGTCTTTTATATTAAATTAAGACTATAAATTAACATGAAAGAATATAATTAATAAATATATATAAATACTTGGCACATTTAAATGGAAGAAAGTATAATAAAAAATTGAAGATTGGTAAGTACAGCAATAAACAGGAAAGAAATATTAAAAAGGATAACAATAAAAATTGATAAGAAAAAGCAAATAAAGAATTTCTCTGAATAAATTCTAAAATTTGGCAGATAATACTTCTTCGAATAAAGATAAGTCGAGAACGGAAGGAATACAATTTTTTTTGTTTCAGACTTCATTTCCGAGAACATCGACTTTGAAGAATCGTGGGGTATCTGTACAATATACATGCACTCAACTATTTCATGATTGGACACATTCGGCGTAGCTGTCGATAGTCGACAGTGTCCACGACTCGTATTTTAAACTTGATTTTCTCGAAAACCAGACCTAAAAGAAAAGGTTTTATTTTACACTTTCGACTTATCTTTAAATGCAGAGTAACATTCTACACAATCCTTAGTTATTGACAGTTGGGAGTTATAGACGCATGCTGTACTACGTGTACAGTAGCGTGCAAAAGTTTCCAGTCAGATATTTCTCTACTTTATTTTTTTAAAGGGATGCATGAGAGAAGTTTAACTAATATTGCGTAAACATTTGTAACGAATGAAAGAAAATAGTATGACAAATAAACAGTACTTCTTATGAATTGTTTTACAAAAATATCAAAATTACGTGTTCAAAAGTTTCCAGCCACGCCATTTTACAAAAGAAATTCGAATTTTAACTTATTTTATTTTAATTTTAAATTCTCATCGTTCTGCCTTTTGCTTTTATGACTGCAGCACAGTGGTGAGGCATGGATTTGATTAATGTTGAAATATAGTCTGAAAAAATTGTATTCCATTCTCTTTTAAGATTGTCGAATAATTCTTTCTTGTTGGAATGTTTAAATTTTGTTAACTCGTCGTTTTAACTATCTCCATAAATTCTTCATTGGGTTTACATCTTAGGATTATACTGGCTGGTCTAAGTCCTTTATTTTTTGGACGATAACTATGGTTCAACAAGCTTTGAGGTATGCTTGGGCTCATTATGATGTTGAAATACCCACTCCCTTGGCATCTATCTTTCTAATAAATGTCTGTCTAAGATATCTTAGTACACGACATTGTTCATTCCCTTGATTTCCACAAATCAATTGATGTCCATAGACGGACTAACCACTTGAGCAGAAAATACCTTCCAAACCATTACATTTTCTCTACCGTGCTTTAATCTCGGCGTTTGATATGTCACATCATATTTTTACCAACAGAACGTCTCACATATTGTCCTCTGTCACTTTCGAAAAGATTAAATTTTGATTTATCAGAAAATGCCACATTTTCTCAATCGTCGACTGTCCAATGTAAGTCCATTCGCAATTCCAATCTTCTATTCAGGCCTTCTGATTCTTTTTACTAATGAAAGGTCTTTTTGTACCTGATCTACCCAAAGGACCTACTTCGTGTAGATGTCTTATCACAGTCGAGTGACTAATATTAGCAGGTCCTTCCTCGTGTAATTTGTGGGCTATCTCAGAAGCAGTCTTTTTTATATCTACTGTAGATTTTCTTTGTATTAATTGGTCAATTCTTCTAGTAATTTTTCGCGGTCTCCGACTTCGTAGATGGTCTTCCAGACCTTTTTCAGAACGATATCTTTTTATAAGTCATTAACCGTGGATTTCTCGATTGTTGATATCAGCGATCTCGCGAGTAAACTTGCCAAGTTTTGATAAATCAACTTGTTTTCTCTCGACGATCGATGGAAGTATGTCGACTACTGTTAGAGCTTTGGCGAAGCATCAGTAACAAATTCTGATATGTTGGCATTCATATGCAACATAACTAGAGCGTAATAGACTCTGAATACATTGGGAGATATGACCGACAGAAACTTTTGATCCCATCGCATTAACAATTTTGTAAATATCTATATAGAGGGATAACAAAGCGTTATTATTTTGTGGTTCTGTTTTCTTTTAGTTGCCATACCTGTAACGATTAATATAGTAATAGTTAGTACTGATCTACATATCGTTTTTGGAATATTATATGAAAAATATATCTGGCCAGGAACTTTTGCACACTACCGTATAAGTATACTATATCTACAAATTTTCGAACCTAACTTTCTTGACAGCGAGACCTTAAAAGGCCTTATTTTTTGCTTTCGACTTATTTATATAGGTAAAATGATCTTGTTGTATTAACTTTTCTGAGACACCCTATACGTATGGCAACAAATATTATGTGATAATATTATATAATATAATTGATTTACTAGAAATATTTACTCGCGCTTGATTACAAATATATCCAAAGGCCTACGGCAAAAAGAAATAATTCTGGTAAAATTAACTGAAAAATCGATCAAAAGAGTACAAAAAGTAGACTCAATAAGCTGGCCGAACGACAAGCCCGAGGCGAACCAGAGATGCGACGGGCTGATAGATACAGATAAAAATGAAATAGAGATGATGTATAGAAATATACGTACGAACTTCGATATAGATAAAAGCAGAATTGAACACCGAAATCTACGTAGAGATAAAAAGCGATATACATATATATATAGAAGGATTAGTATTAAACTCGATAGCAACTAAAGATTCTTCTTATGAAGCAAAAACAGGAAACACAACAATAAAATATAAAATAAGAATGAAAATTATTTTCATATTCTTTTAGGTAGTAAATTTCAAATATTCTCAACTATCTGAATATAAATATTGATTTATTAATAATATTCACAATTTATACTTGTCTTCCAGATAATGTTTATAATATCTGGAAAATAACTGGAACAGTTGCTGTTTTTTCGCGTGTTACGTTAAGAAGGGACAGGACTCATCGTAGAGTTATATGTAAAATCTTTCTATACAACATCGTTTTTTAGAAACATGAAAAATTCAGAGGTTTTTCAGCATTTCGTTGCGACGAACATTCAGAATCGTCGCGACGCGTCAGCGTCAACTTTATCGCGATAATTTACAGGCATCTAGGCTTTATTCACAATAAGTCCATTATTTCCTTGTTTATATTCAGGGAGCATAATGCAACGAATGCGTGTCATATTGAATGTATGCCACCCTGTACACCAATGAGAAGGCGTATCCACTTGAATTATAAATAATGACGTGTGACTGACAAAAATATACGCATTGGTCGTACTGTAGACGCGATGGCTGAGCTAGGAAATTGAAAGAAATATGGAGGAACAGGCGAGGGGAGGAGGGAGGTGAGAAGACGACAAGTAGGAAAACGAGGAAAAAGAAACGAGCCAAGCATCGGAATCGAGACCAAGAACAGAGAGGGGACGAAGGAAAGAAAACGAGGGAATAAGACTTCAGCATGAGGCGCAACGTATAACCATGGTGTACGATGTGACTCATCGAGTGGCAACCGTAGAAAACCCTCGATTGCATCGACAAGGAGGAATACGAGAACGCTATAACTCGACGGAGGACTGCATGAACTTACGGAATGGATGGTAGAGCGGGAAGCAGCATCGAGAGCAAATGTGCGAGCATTTGTGTTTAGGAGAAAGTTCCCTCCACAAGTTAGGAGATATATCATTCGTTCCAATACATGTGTACACAGTGTCTTCGACGAAGATATCCTCTCACCAACTAGTTTATAGTTCGCGATCTAATTTACCCAACAGTTTGAATGACTTCGAGATTGGTATACTGGTCGGTCAATGGAGAATCGGTTGACTCAGCTAATTGATTCGTTAAATAATTAAATATATCGTATAACTCACTGATGATGCTACGACTCAAAAAGTGAAAATGTATAGGATACATGTATTTAAAAAATTTATATGCTAGTAGAGCGAGGCTGCTCAAACTTTTATGGACCGAGATCCACTTTCGTAAATGGCAATCTTCTGCGACCCATTCGAAGATTACATAATGTATAACTGCTGTCAAGAGTTTATTGATAAAGATTGGAAAATTTATTTGATATAAATCTGTGAACTGATAGAGATTAGATAGAAATATTATTTCTCATGATCTTTAATCAAACCGACTTTGAATTGTTTATCAAACGATTCTCGATGAGTAAACTCCTCCACACTTTAGAAATCAATGTTGTAGAGTGTGGAGCATTGAACTTTCTCTAACTTTTAAATCTATTAGTTCAACATAGTATACAATACTATGTGTAAATATATCACTAATTTTGTAAGTTCTGTCACTTGCATATTATGCTATTACGAAATTACGTGATTTTACAATCGCTTCATTACGGTTACTCTTTGGCGTGAAAGAATATGTATCTATGTCTTATTTGTAGATACTGCTATTAATACAAAAAGCAAATATGATTAAATTTAATACGATTAACTCTATTATAATCCTCGAATTATGTCTCAATCTCACACTCATTTCAACAAGCAAGAAGATTTTTAAGAAAAATTGTAGCATGAAACATTCTTTCATATTTCCCTAGAACTTAAAATATTGTTATTGGTTAAAAATAACGAATCAGTAGAAAATATCTTAAAGAATGTAGCGTGATTAAACGCACGTTTTTGTTGATTCGACGTTAAAACTATGATCTTTCTTTGTACGAGAATGAAAATATTTTTAGGGAAAAGCATATGAAAATAAAAATACTTTAAAAATAGAAATTCGAGGGTCACGCGAATTCAACTCGACATTGTCTTCTTTTAACCAATCAAATATGTATTGAAAGTTTGAAATATAATTTGTACGCTGAAATATTATTTCATATAAATATATTATGATAATGAATATTTACTACATTCATATTAAAATTTAAATATGCAAACGAAATGTAAAATATTCATGAAAGCGATTAAAATTTTTTTTTATTAAATTATTTTAAGTTTGCAACTGACACACAATAAGTCATTTAGTAAACGTGATCTACGTCAGTATGGCGTGCGAAAAGGTACACGCAGATTAATAGTCCTTCAGGAATAGACTTACTGTAATTAATTATTTCACATTAAATCCTTGGGCTTTGTTCTATTTATCAAATATAAATTTAAATTATATAAATTATAAATTATATCTATTAAATATAAATCCTTGCCACTATCTTGAACATTTCAAAAATAATTGTCATAACATTATGCTATAGGTTTGTTAAAGAATTGCGTACGTTCATCATCTACCACTAAAAGGCTTATTCTTTTTTAATTTAATAACTGTGTAGGTACTTGTTATTAGTAGGTATGTATTTACTATATTACAGTACTCTCTTAACTCTTTTCCCGTGGGATTCTTAATTAATACAATTTATATAACAACAATTATAACATTTGAATTGACATGAACAAGACCTGTAACTTTATTATTATATTTAACTATATAAGCAAAATCACTTAATTAGCCGATCTTTCTCTACAAAATCTAGATTGAAAGTATCAAATACGAGTGATTGCGTCATTGGTAACGAAGCAAACATAGAAAAGGGAGAGATACCCTTGGCTACATCTTAGTCATATCTCTGTTCCTGGAATTTTAGGGGAGAATGCAAACGACTGTAAGGGGAGAAGAAAAAGGAAAAGTTTCCTAGGCAAGGACCAGTAATAGACGGCTCCACCCATCCTTCGATACGGTTCTTATATGCCAAAGAAACGAAAGAAGAGACTAGCAGCTCCACGAATCGATTGAACCACGGGTAGTCACGATAAGAAGCCAATTTCGTGTCTGACTCATGTATTGCTTGCAATACCGATGTCGAATTTATTGAAGGAGCATAATACTTTGATAAAGGCCGATCGCCCCGATCACAGAAATGTGTTCCGTGCGAAACTCAACTGAACAAACCTATCTCCAACGCTGTTGTTTAACTTGTTAGAGGCCCAATGAATTCTTATCTCTATCAGAGCTATTTTTCACAGGACGTGTCATGAAAGACTATAGAAGAAAAGCAGTATATATACTGTCTTATTGATTTTCCTTTCACTTGTCTAACCTTGTAGTTTTTTTGTCACGTTGTAATCTACAGTTTCAAATATTGAAATTTCCATTGAAACCATGCGTACACCGCGATTTAAAAGCTTCGACTGAATTATTTGGTGAGAAGGAAAGCTGGAGTTTTTAATGTGAAAAAGAACGAATACGCGTCCCAATTGTTCTATAGTTTAAATTGGTACGTTTAACAACATACAGCAAAAACGTTATTTTATAATTATCAGTTTATGCGAAATGTTTTAACGATTCGATCCTTGAAACAACGTGTATTGTCAATTCTTTCTGCTTATATTTAACGTTGCGTGGTTAAAAATGTTGAGTATTGTAAAAAGTTAATTATTTAACGAGGACACGAAGTGCCATAGATTTCTCTTACAATGTATTAAAATAATTTCGAATTGGAGAATTCTGTGTATTATTACGTAATATTATTATATAATAATATTCGGAAAAATAAAGGATACATATGACAATACAAGAAAGGCTACAATAATTTATTAAAGACAATAAATAATGAATTATGTTAGTTTAGATTTTATTTTCTTTCAATAACTGTGAAAATTAAAAGTGATTCTAAGGTTTTGAACGATAATGTTTTGAATTTCATGTTAAAATATAAGGCACTCATACAGAATATTATTAAGAAAGACACACGGAAATTTAGAAGTGAATGTACATATTAATAAAGTATCTGAAAAAAACATTCAAACAAAGTTAAGGAAATTAAAATCGAACGCAAAGAAAAGCAATTCTAATGTGACAGAATAAAATAAGGTTTTCCGTTTCAGAATTGAAAGTACCGAGCTACTTTTAACCGTCGCATGCTACGTGAAAACAAAGGCTTGTCATTATCAGCGCAACCACTCTTATTACCCTTTTATCTGTATTTTTATAATAAGATACTTTACACGCTGTCATGCCGTTCTATTTTAATATAGCTTTGAGAAAATGTCCAGTTTCAATGAGTTTCGTATTATGAAAAATTGCTTCTTGAATTAAGTTTACTAAATTTTTTGTTACAATCAAAACCTTTCTTTTTGTTACGAATAATGATTAATCTGCACTTTATTCGTGATTATAAGTCTTTCATCCATTTATCTGTTTTATCTATTTTATCTATTTGTGTATTTATATTATATTACTGTTATTATTATTATTATTATTATATATCAGTATATACATTATATATATTATATTATATTCCTATCTATAAATATTAAGTTTACAATAATGAATATTTTACAAAGGAATCTGTCAAACGTGGTTTTTGAAAAGTAAAAGATTTTTTCAGACACCAGAAGATTATAACAATGAGATAATAGTGCTTCAAGCTTATTACTTACATCCTTCTTAATTGCAAGTTAGGAGGTAGAAGCTCTTAAGTAGGAAACGTGACGTAATCAATCATAATTGCAAAGTATATCACACCGAGGAAAAGGATCGAAGTTAATAATATTCTATCGTACAAGAAATCATATTTGCAATTTAATGTTACGAATGAAGTGTAACGTGTTTATCAAAATATAAGGCGTGAAAAATTACATCGACATAATGCATAACATCTAAATCTACATTATTTTTACTGTACATAGTACCTGTAATATTTGTTCAATTTGTTTTGAGTAATTTGAGCTATTTAACATTTTCAACAGCATCTACGATTATATGCGTTAAACCTCGTTCTCTTGGTCTATGAACATGTACTCTATCACTCATAAGCATCCGAGAATTTTGATTGATATGTAGTAACAGCATGGGAGTTTTATCAAATTATACGTATTAATCACTAAAAGCAGCATTTACTACCTTGTGATAGACTCAGCACTTTTAAACTATCGAACTGTCTATATAATTTAACCCTGCAACGTTCTTCAATGAACTTTCATATTCTAATCTTGTTCTTCTTCGACCAGTAAAGATTTTTAAAGTCTCGAAAAAATCATTAACGTAAATTTCAAATAACAACTGGATAACTATTTTGCCATATTTTCCTCAAATTTAGTGAAATAAAATTCCTTAATAATCGAAACACGTAATTTAAAATAACGTTAGAGCGGAAATAAGCAAAAGGTTATCCTATAAATGCAAGAGGACGTAATATTTATATAAAATATGATATATAATTAATATAGTTATTTCTATTATTAGAAAATAAAAAATTACTTGTTGGTATTCGACCACCAATGCAGTTTCGCTTATCTTTTTGCAATTATTTATTTTTCTTTATTAAGTTCTCTATTCCAATTTCATCACAAGTTGCATTAGACTAAATTTATCTCTCAGAAAAACCACATTATTTATGCCATGACTTAATCCAATACATCGGAAAAAATTCCATTGATGTAAATATAGTCTATGAATCATTCCGTGTGTTATAGTCTTGATGTTTGTTTTACATTATTTATTTTCAGTTTTCATTTAAAAAAGCAACAATGTATCCAATTCAGAAGCATGGCATAAAAAATAATCCACGACGAAGGGATAAACACTGTTTTAGGAAATATTGCCAGTCGATATTAATCAAAGGCTTCTTAATAAGTAGTTGCCATGAATTGTCTCCGAGTATACTCATCCTTAAATAATGCAGAACTTTCTAATGCGTAGGCGGAGAAGGCAGTGGGTATATGACAAGTTTTGAGCACGTCTTTCACATCTATGATCGTCATGGAATTCCAAATGTTTCTTTTAATGAAAAAACATTCATTAGACGAGTTAAAATAACGCATATCCGAACGTTGGTATTCGACGTAGACGAATCGGTAGGTCGAATGAGTTTCGCGTGGTGTGCCGTTGCGGGCAGAGTTGAAGCTAACCGAGGAACGACAAGAGTAAACAAGAGCGTAAAAGAAAGAAAAAGGGATGAAGGAGAGAGAAAAAAACGGAGAAGAGAGGAATAGGTAGAAGGGCGGGAAGGAAAAGGCTGAACGCAACTCGCGTATTAATAACGCAAGTCGTGAGGGTGAGACGGAAAATCGGCAAAAAGAGAGGCCTTTTTAACCCCTGACAAACCGGGGAGTTTGCTGCATTATCCCTCGACCCTAAGCAAACTGCGTGAGTGCAGATTCATCGTTCTTCCTTCGTCTCCTCTTTCTTCCCCGTTCCCTTTTCTCATCGTGTGTGCGTACCATCGCTCATCTATGTGGCCGCATAACCGCTACGGCGCACGGTGTGACTCGTATTTACGTACCTTTATGCCAGCCACTTCTGTAAACGTAGCTGCACACCCCCGATTTCCACAAATCTGCGATTCTCCGAGAAAAGTCAAAGACTAAATCACGCCCAGAATATAATGCAATACCGATCGGCGAATGCAATGGGCGCGCCATCGACTTTGCATAGCATCGCCTTTCTGTGTATACTCAAGTCAAACATTTCTGCACGTATTAGTGACAAAATTAAACTTTATCTGGTCTTAACCGGTTCAAAGGATCGAGAGAAACGTTGTTTTCTTACCTTTACCTCACTTTGTCAACAGAATTCAAATAACAGTACCTTACAAATTTCCTACTTGCCGTAGAAGATACTTAATCCTTTCAGAATGGACATTCTGATCGTTATCATTTTTCGATCCAGTAGCCCAGTGCGTTTTTTTCATTTGTTGATAGACTTTTTTCTCAATATCAAAAGGATATTTAGCTAACAAACGTAAAGGATTAAATAATAGAGATCCATCAATTACCTAATTTAATAGAAATAATAATCTTATAGATCGCTGGATGTTATATACTGATAGAAATGAAGATTGTTATTTAATGGAGAACTTGCAGACTTACTGAGAAAACAAAATTACCTATGACTTAATCTAACATATGAAAACGTACTTCGTAAAATCCTGGTTAAAAGAATACTCGTATAACTGCAAAATTTCAATCTGTTCCAGAAATATTCATATATAATTAAGTGAAGTACGCTCATGCTGATTAAACAATTTTACTAAGCAACAAATGGCAATCATCTTTAAAATACATTAGTAGCATTAAAAAAATAATGATATTTAATTTACAACGTTTATCATATCGTGCATTGCTGATACCGTGTTATCAATTTTCTTGTGTCAGACAACTTACGATTAATTATACTCTATACTCAGACAATTTATGAGCATTCATATAACGAAACGGAAAATCCAATATGTCGCGTGTCATATAAATTTAATAAACCTCGGTGAAATCAGTTTTATTGGATTTTGATAGATGATTTGTAGAGTCTCGAATAAAAAAAACGAAAGTGTATGTCAGAGGTTGATTCGTTGGCACGTGTGAGTGACACCGTACAATGGACGTAAATGCGTCTGCAAATATCCTCGTGATGCTCCGTGATACCGACGTACGTGTTGCATATGCAAAGTCACACCCATCCGAGCAAACGCGACGCTGTACACTGTACACATATATAAGTGGTTACCTATGGGGATTGTGGTATAAAATGACAGAAACAGGTAGGCAGACGGAAACACGGACAGAAACTGTCAGACGGAGGGGATATTTATCATTAGAATACGAACCGCGGAAGAATAAGTACTAATGGTCGTTTCAGAACACACGCGGTTACTGAAATAGGTACAGTACTTGTACACAAATGCTCGCGAATAGTATTACAAAGCAACCTATAAGAGCGAAAAAATTACTTGAAGATCATACAAAACTTGCTAAAGCATAACGTATCCCATTTTGTCGAGGCACTTATTACACGCTTTACACCAACCTTGCTATTTTCCTTCTACGCACCGTTAGAAGGAAATTTAATTTCCATAAAACGACTGAATGGGAATGGAAAAATATGCAGCCTAAACCTGTAGATTTAGAATTAACAGGAAACAGCAAACGGAGGCAGAAGCAAGAGACAGTCAGAGATGAAAATAGTGAAATACAACAAATGTTAAAAGCAGCAAATGCTAATTCATAAACTCTCATGGAAATAATAATGTGCATAAGTACAGTAAAATAGCCTAGAACACACACATCCCAGATATATTCCGCACTATACGGCACTTACAGCATAAAAACTAAGATAAATACTTTTTCTGTAATAGTAACACAACTAATTCTGTACTAATTCTATGTAGAGATAACTGTCACATAATACGTAAAATTCTCCTTGTCATACAAAAGTTAACTCATGACCACAATTTTCGTGTCAATTCAAAAACGCACACACTTGCATGAAACGAATGAATCAAGCCTGCGACAGTAACAGAAGGCAAGCGCAACAGATCCATTACAAATATATACCGTCGTTGTTTATTTTGTATATTCAAGGCAATCATTTTGCACTTTTAAAATTTATTGCCACATGCATAAAATCTTTTTAAGCAATTTTGCAATCGCGCTATACAAGGTCACGGTAACAAATTTCTGATCCTGTTGTACGAGTACCGCGTTCTACGGGTTCCTACTGTATATATATACACGTGGCTCGAAAAATATCCATGTGCTTACATGCATGTCCAGTTACAACTGTAAAAACCTAGTCATAGAATATACATATGTATGCGTGTACACGCTACATACCAAAGAATGCTGCAGCTCGAACCAGTCGTAAGCGATGATGTAACAAGGGGAAACGAAGCAATTATGTCGCGTTGGTAACTCGCGTGAGATTCATCGTCACCAGGATTTGAAAGAGTCCCGAATATAATTGCGCAGAAAGAGAAAAATTAACAGAAAGATAAAACTTCTTGCATATCTACGTTAATTACGTCAGTGATTGACTACGTACCGATCACGCGCGATAATTAATTCCACTGTAGTAACTACACGGTGCTGCATCATCGATCGGTAATTAATCTTATAGGTTCTCGCATAATTAGTATCGCCGATCTCTGTCTCTTATTCTCACTTTCATGCCAAAGTTTAACGCCATTAAACAACATCGTCTATCGCATGGCGACGATTTTAAAATTAAATATCGATTTATGATATTTTATTTCACGTACCTGTTGTTTCAAATAGCATCGAGAGTTCTTTAGTGTCTAGTATAATGAATAATGTAATATTCGAATCATTTTCTTTCATTTTAAACTGAGTTGTTTCACGAGCAAAGTCGTACTAATATTATTAACGTAGTTTATGAAGAGATTTCTATTCAAAAGTTTGTCATCCCTCGTTGGTTTCCTTAATTCTCTTTTAGCGATAGCAAGTAAAATCTCGAAACTAGTCTCAACCAGCCTCGAAAGAAAAGAACAAGGTTGGTGTGCACAGATTTCATAAAACTCACTGGAACAAAATTTTTCGGCAATAGCAGCTGTAAAAAATATCGTAAGTATACACTTTCACGGTAAAAGTGTATCGATTCTAGTACAATATCTACTTGAATTTAATAAATTTACTACGGTGAAACGGAAAATTACATTTACTTTAACCAAAGGAAATAATTATTTCACATATACGATCTAATATTTATTTAATTCAATATCTGGATTGTTATATACATAAATGTACATTGTTTACTTCTCGACTAGATTTTATTTTTCTAGTCTTCTATTTATTAAGAAAAATAAATAAACGAATTCGGAGAAGGATAAATAAAAAGCGTTCTTCCACAGAATGATAAAAAAATTTCAGCCACACCGTTATAATGGCCAGTATCTTCGTTACTTTCTTTGGTAACAGAGTTGCAGCAAACAAAAAACGTAAATTGACTGCATTCACAGAAGAAGACGTCGCGTCGCGTCAATCCTACAGTATACTTATATACAAAATCGTTTTCCTACCTCGCAAAAAATGTTTATGAAGGCAGCGATATCTGCGATTACACTAAACGGTGCAATGTCCACATTTCATGCTCGTTCAAGTGTTAGAATTTTCTGTCATAAAAATTTATTAAGTCATCGCACAATTCCTCAATATCTTCGACGAAAGACACTTACGTACGTCGGAAAATTTTATGAACTCATTATAGCGACATTGCAAGTCACTTCTTCTCAATTCAGAAGAGCGAGCATTACGAACAAAAAATTGGGAATATGTTTTGCATAAATAACAATAGAGGTGGGATCAACATAAAATTGAAAACCGTGCTTGATGGAGGTACTTAGTATTTACTGCGCATACGAATGCAATAGAATATTGAATATGCACATATATTAAACATTTGATATTCTGAGCTTTAGCAACGTCATTTATCATTTTTATGAATGGATGAAGCTATGCTGAACTACGCGATAACTGCAAATATCGTTCGATTTTGTTAAATCGTAAAAATTATGAATTCAAAAAATACAATTAAGAATACAAATATTTTAACGCTTCGTACAGTTAAAATTTCATTTTCCGGTTGATTTCAGTCAGATATGTTATACCGATTTTAAAAAGCTTTTAACTATGTTAAATGGACGAAGAAAATTTATCATTTCTTTTAAAAGTCAAGAAACGTATCTCTCGATTGTGACAAGAAAGTAAAGGAATTTGGATACAATAACGCGTTTGAGTGAAACGTATCTTCTCGAATCGGTTATCTTGACACGAAAAGGTAGGAAAGCGTTCTTTTCTTCGGGAATTTCCTGGGAATCTGGTCGGAAAGAAAACAAAACAGCTTCGACAAATAGAAATTCTAGTCGAGAAATCCGCTGTTTGACGGAGAAGATTCGCGAGAAAAATCAAAAAAGTGATTCTGCTCGAAGAATTTCCAGAATATTTCGCCAACTAAACGGCCGGATTTCCTCTTGGCCAGATTGTACGTCCGAAAAAAATGTAGATAGAAGAGAAGAAAGGAGGAAAGTCGGGAAAAAAGGAGCCCTCTTCTCTCATCCGATACGGCAGAGAAGGAGAAAGAAACAAGAGAAACGCTGTCTCCCGCGGGAATGAATAATTCAGTACGGGCGCGCATAGTTGGACGCGCCCATGTACAGTCTCGTATATACATAAAGCAGAAGGTGTGCCAGGAATGAAATTGTCGTCGTGAACCACGGTCATTTCCACTAACAACATCCAATCTATACCTATCCGTGCGTACCACCGAATGTCACCAAGTCGAAGATGCTCTCTATCTTTACAAGTTACATCTTATGCTTTTCATTTGCAAAACGAACCACTTCCGTCCTGCGTGTAAACTACGTGTCGTTTACGCCTTCTGTTCCGTCTCATCGATAAACAGCGGAGGAAATGTTACTTCCTTTAATCATTGGCAAAACAAAACCTTCCTGCCTACAGCTTGATCATGATCGAGTATCCATCTGTTGCAGGCATGAATCATCTTTGTATTAAGTTCAGAATTTATTTTAATTCGCTTGTGTAATAAGGTCATTCGCATTTATTTGAAAAAGCGTCCAATATCGTTACTCCTAAATAAGATCCATTTAATTGACTTCAACTTCCTCAAGTGGGTTAACGATTAACTAAATTATTTAGCTTATGTTTTCAAAGTATTTCGTTCTTTTATCAAAACGTGTTCCAGTAAGAATATTTTATCAAAAATTTTCGATACAATAAAGTAAGAATAACAAGAATAAATGATTACCTACTTGTGAGGAAAATATTCCAAATACTAAAACAATTGATGTTTCAATGTTAATATTATAGCACATAATCTCAATTATGAGTAGTCAGAACGACAATGTAATAAATTTGCTGTGTCATAAAAGAAATGTGTAATCTGATTTATGTATATATAGTAATAAACAATTTTTTTTACTAAACATTCATAATATTTAGCTTTATTTCATCATTGTCATTAGGTTATTAAGTTACAAGCAATATCTATCCATGCTTCTTGTTATAAGCGACGTCTTTTCATTATTTCTTAAAATGTAACACTGCAAGACGAACGATCTTATTACATGATATAATAGAACGAAAAATAGAACGTAAACAATAAATTGCGGCTTTAATAAAAAGAGTTACTTCTCAGTTTAAAAGCTATCTACAATATCAGCAAGCTAAAGATGTTTCCCTTCCCCACAAGCTCTTATAACTCTCATAAAGTTTTAATTTACTATTCTCTTAATATGATCTCAATTTTGTAGTAAAAAGTTATATGGTGGCATTTTTATAGCAAAGTTTCATTGAAGGAACTATTACTTTCTAAGAATATAGTAAAGTTTAATTGTCTATCTATAATACTGTCATTCACTAACAATCAATTCCGTTTAAACTGTACATATCTATGTGTCTCAATTTAATGTTGTACACTATGTTTCTGATCGTATGAGAGAAATATTAATAGCAATTCTTTTCTATACATAACAACGAAAATATGTGCTTTAAAAATCAAAAAGGATGATATAAAAAATAATATAAAAATATATAAAATATGACGTATATAATAAATGTTTGTTTATTATTGAACTTGGAAATTGAGAAAAAAATTTAATAGCAAAAAATCCATAAAATGCTGTAAAAAGTTGATAGTATGTAAAACGATAAAATTTGACAAATAAATTAAAAAAGAAATTAAATTAAACAATGTATTTGAAACATACGTGCTTACATAATGTCTAATTTTATGCGATTATTAATAATGCCGCGTAAACGATACGTGATAAAACAAGCATGTTTCGCGATATGAATTTTAAATAAAGATTTGCTAAAGAAATAGAAGTTTCATCCCCACTATGAATCATTCTCCGACAAAGCAAACTATCAGTTTGATGTTATATAACACTATTTTCATATTACGTTTCGAATCGCTCTGAATGCGGACCTATAAACAGAATGAGCAGAGAAGAATGCTCTTGAATTTCGTGAATGCAATTGATTATTTTCAAATTGTCCTTCTGTTTTAAAAATACAATGTTTTCAGTTACAGGAATTTTTATAATACAAAACAAGACCAAAACAATTTTCCAGTATATCACGTAATATATCTTTAAGTTAAAAACTTATATAGTGCAAAATTAACATTAAACAATTCTTGAGATTTGTGTTTTCAAGTTATATAATATTTATAGAGATAGATACATTTAGCTCGAATAATTGATAAACATCTTGTCGGATAATATGTATGCAAGAATTATAGAGGAAGCTGTGATTATGATTGTTTCTGAAGAACATCCGCTAGAAATCTGGAATGATTAATTATGTTATTACAATTTATTACACATTCTATAGCAATATTTATATATTTTTGTCTTTTATTAATTGTACAAAGTTAGCATTTCTATTATTAAACAGAGAAAAATTAAGTTCTTAAATATCACAATAAATAAATTTAACAACAGAAACCAATAAAAGGTATTAATAAATTTGCGAAATGTAGACAACGGGAATTTTCATAAAAATCTTCTAGAATATTCCATGGAACTTTTATAGTCCCTTCTGAACTTAATCATTATTTAATAAACTAATTCTCTCTGGAACTAAAAATACATCGTCTGAAATTATCCCCGATGGAAAATTTACGGGAGAATATCTTGAATGCAGCTATTCTCTACACGGCGGACGATGAAATTTGTATTATCCTCATGTGAACTCCAAAGTCGTGAGATTTACTTGTTCCCTTGATATCGGCGCTTAATGTTCTCAAGCAAAAAGATCAAAATGGTAAAACGAATGCTTAATAGGGCACCAATCAAACGCGTATAATACCAATTAACGCTCCAGTGTTCGTTAGTCATTAGAGATTAATGAGCTCACTATCGAGTGAGTGGCATTTAGAATATAAAACCACCATCTGTCCGACTATTCCAACTAATTATGGTGCAAATATAATAGGGTACTATATAGTTTGATCATTTACGAAATACCTATCAAATAATAGGTTTTTTTTCTGTTGTTCCTATTGCGATCAGTTACATACTTGATGCGGATAAATTATTTTATTATGAACTTCGTAATTTTTACATTTAATTTGATATTTTTGCATTTTTCGTGAGTTTATTCTTCAAACTTATGCGTTTAGAAGCTCGTTAGATTTTCTACTAAAAATCTAATTTACGCAAGATGTATTTTGACTGCGGAGAAGCAGTTTCTTATGTCCAAATACTTATTCGGAAATGATATCTTTATTTATGTATAATTAGAAAATTTATCACGAATCATTATATATAAAGCTTAATATATTCATAATAAACGTTCAATTAATTAAAGCCTTGATTTTAATACTTACTTGATGGCTGTTTGAATATACAAAGTTGATACTTTTTAAGTTTCTGCCCAATATAGATAAAAAACTCATTAAAAAACAATTTCAACTTCTTTTTCGATAAGCACGAACTTACATCATAACGAACATAACTATGATATCCTTGAAAATTATAAAAATTGGAAAAAGTATAAAGGAGCCATAGATTCAAAAAGCTTGATACACATTTACGAAAACTTCAAAGTTAAAAAGTCATTAAGTTTATAAAGAATCAATATTTAATATTAGAATAGTGTTCTCATAAACTTGATATATATAATAGAATTATATACTGTTCTCTTTTCTTTACATCTATCCACTATTTTGATGACATCATATTGTTAACATTCATATTAATATTGTATTTGTTGTAATTCGGTTGTATGCATACCATAAATGATGTTGCAACACATTTCTAAATTTTAAGTATACTTTTGACTGTTTCGTGTTCAATGCAACTCAAATTTTTGCAATATAATTTATGTTAGAAAACTAACTAACACGTAATTATTATATTTTACTATGTTTAGCAAATAGTTTTAACAAATTTCTGCTATACACACACACAATATATATTGAATCTGACAAATTAATTGTTTCCTGTATAATTTAGATTATTTATCATCGATTTATTTTACATGAAACCAGCAGTTGTCCTAATACTTATAAATGGTAGTATACATGTATAATGAACAAAAAGGAGATACATATAAAAGAAACCCCGTTTATTCGAATTTCTTCCACTAACCTAATTAATTCTATCTGACACCGGATGAAAATTTGTATTGCGTTTATTGTCCTTTGTTTTGAAAGAGACAAACGTGTCGTATACTCGTTTCGAAAGGAGGTGAAGGTCGATAACGTGAAATTAGTGGCTACATAAACGATCACACGATCCATCGTAAACATGGTTACATTGTATTAGAACATCAAGCTGTTTTCATGTCAGTGAATGAAACGTTCAATACCAGATTGCACGTATTCACTTGCTTTTTAAGCTAATTCCAGCGTATTATCTTTCGATCCGACTACGATAACCTTTCGCGAAGCTCTCAACGTTCATTTGAATTCCACGATAAGATCGATAATTACACCGATGCTATACATCATCGTGTCACTAAAGAAAAGAAAGGTATCGAAAGAAAGAAGTAATTGGGTCGCTAGAACAATTTTTTGTTTATAGAAACATGTAATTCTGATCAAGGCAAAAATAATAATGTAGCAACTAGCAATTTTCTTTTAATGTTTGCAATTCATCAATTATATTGGTCAATAAATTATATTCTTCGTAATATTGCACTTTTTCCGTATATTAATATATATATTATGACATGAATGGCAAAAAGGATGGCAATAAATTACAAAAATATAACATGCAGTTAATTTCATTGAAATATAATGGGTCAAAGTATCAATATGACAAAATGCAACGCTATTGCTCTTTAAGATTATTTATTTACAGTTATTATAACAATAAAATTAACAAAATAAATTATTTGAAATTAGTTCACTTTTAATTTTCAAAAAATATAAAATAATATGTTTAGTTAAAACGATGAAGTTTTCTGAAGAAGAAAATCCTATATTTATGTAATATACATTAAATTAATTACTTGCAGTGTGCTTTAGGAATATGACAATCTAACACTAGTTTGTTAAAATTACTAAAGGAAATGCACTATAAAATTTTATCGGCAAAAATAACCACCTTTTATTATAAAATTCCTGAAACCGATATTTTGATCTAACTTTGATTTTCATAATTAAAATCACGATATAAATTAAAATTAATTATTTAGACAAAGGACACATCCTGGTTAAATGCTATAAGTTACTATAAATGATTATACAATATTAATGAATATAAACTTTAATTCACCGATATTAACTTTTGTCCATTCACATTAACCTTTCAAAAAAATCCAAATATTCGAAGAATACGACCGTTCGCTTGATATAAAGGGGAATTTATATTTATGTTTCATTAATTTTAAGCCTGAGACCCATAAGGAACATTGAGCCGAGGCAACATATGAGAGAACTGACTTGCAAGGATGCAACATCAACATTCCATTTCAAATAAAGAAACTTTCAATTACGCGAAGGTTGACAATTCTTTATGAGCTAAGAAAGGAATGTATCGAGTGCTTGAAAATTTACAATTAATTTATTGTACAATTGTCAACTAATTGTTAATTATTAATTGACAAATGCCAAACTTTAGTATGTTAAATACTATATATGTATGTAATTTAGAGAAAATATATTTTTTTTATTGTGAAATGATGTACTGTATTGCTAATTTAGCATCGCACAATTAATAAAATCAATCTGTCTTAACGAGTGATGATTGTATGCCGCATACTAATTCTTATCTTATTATCAGTGTGTATTAGTGCGTAATAATATTTGTTTTGTAAAATTCAGTTTTATTTGATAACGAACGCTGGTATATTGCAAAATTCTATTCTTTGTTCCAGTTTTCATTTATTTTTTACATTACATAGGGCCGTATGATATCAGAAACTAGATTCATATTGACTCTGCCAACATTTTCCAAATGACAACATAAACAGCAATCCAGACTATAATAAACGTCTTCCAATTAATAATATAGTCTATAGTAACATCTTTTATTTGCATCACTAATAATTCAAGCGATTTTCAAATCTACTGTTTTTCAATTCTTCTTCATGTATCACTTCATATGTCTTCAGATATCTTCTTAAATTTTCAAATACTTTATTCATGAAAAGTGTAAAATGTGCGAAAACTAATAAAATATAAATCTATTGATTACTAAAAGCAAATATTCAAATCTCGAGTCTTTGAGAAAAATAATAGGATGGAAAAAATTGAAAAATGTAATGAAATTTAAAAAGGTGAACATCTTTAATTAACTGACTATCAAGCATATACCTATGGTGTGTGTGAAAATGTGTTTATTTCTATTTCAAGCACCAACAGGCAATTTCTTCCACTGATGAAATTCGTGTATGCGTGTATGCGTCACATCAGGGAGGATATTGACGTTGCATATGGGTTAAAGGGTAATTTAGCGTATCGATTTTCTGGCCGCTCAGTGGACTGCACACACGCTAGGCGAAAGCTCGATTCCGGTCTAGGATGGATCGATTTTTCGCCGTTTCGTTAGTCAGTAAGCAGACGGTGTATGGCAGCTGCGATACCCTTTGCACCTGGCTATCTATATGGCGACCGAGCAAACGTGTCGTTACGATGATGGCGACTCACTAAATCTCTCTCTCTCTCTCTCTCTCTCTCCCCTTCTCTCTTTCCTGAAGCAGCCATAGCCAGCATATACGCGAATCTCCACCTTGGCTTCGGACCTTATACGTCAAAATAGGGAAAAAAGAAGAGAGAAGGAGCCGTACGAACAGCTGTGCGGCCCCTTTTGCGAAGCGCCTTTTAAAACGAAACTGAGCTACTCGTACGACCGACCGGCTTTTACGGTTCAACTACACACACTTCTTCCATGCTCGTACTTTGCTTCGAAGAATGCAGCGGTTAATACGTTGATTACAAATGAGAGCTTTACCCTCTCTTAACGTAATCGATTATTTCCATGCATCGATTATTTAAACTTTTTCTTAAATGTTTAAGGTGGAATGCGAAGCCATGAAATTTCTGCACAGCTTGAAATAATGAGTAAGAATATAGTAAATCTTGTTTTTTTCATTCTGTTACGTTCTTTGGCTTACTTTCGACCTACTAACCGCGTTTCTGTATTTTTAATAAAATAAGTTCAAGAACAATATAAAGGAACGGCTCTGAATACGTGGAATTTCTCGTTTTCTTTTTCTTTGAGGCGTTTCTCTTAAAACGTTACAAATCTTTCTGTTTGTTTGAACCGAAATTTGACTGAAGGACAAAAACTCAAGTCATATCAAGATTAATTTTTTTCATTATTTTTTGTAACATAACCTTCCTAATTAAACTTTTTAGTTTAGTCAAATGAATAAATTTCTGCATCTTTGAAAAGATTTCCGAATGACAAATTCAAATTAAGGAACTGTAAAGGAGAATATGTAAGTATGTACATACTTTGCTATTCCAACATCGCTGGAGTTAATTTTGCGTAACTCTATTTCCTCATTTAAATGTAAACGATTACCAACGAATAAAGTCGCATCATTTACTTAAAAACGACCAAAGATGAGAATTGCAAATAGATAATTTAATATAGGAAAACCCACTCGTTACACTTATTCGAAAAATTTATTTTATTTAATATTTTGCATAACGAAGTACGTATGATGTCAGTGAAATAATTATAATAAACTAACTAGAAAACAGATACAAGCGGAGAAAAACATCCAATTCACACCAAATATCAACAAGAATTTTAACACTTATGGCTGATAGTGTATACATATGGAAATTGAAAGAAAATGTTTATACAAAGTTTCAAAATATGAAGTTCAAATGTAATCGTTTTAATTTTAAGTATAAAAGCTTTTAAACCATTCTGTATGTTCAGTGTCGTTTTTCTAAAAGAATCTCTATGTAGACTAAAACACTGGTGACGGAGAGAATATAAAAAAGGCTCAGCGATGCTTTTTTAAAATGCATTCGATCTACATAGTATGTATACCCGCATTTGCAGTCACGGAAAGTATTCTCTTCTAGAGTTCCGTTTATCTTACAATACTTCCGGGAACAATATTTTTATGCATTACACACGGTTGTAAATTTTGAAATTCTTTGAAGAAAACTTAAACATTACACCTGTATCATGATGGGTCTTCGTATTTTCCAGTTTAACTTTAAAATTATGTATACAGTTCCATCTATTTCAGTACATCATTTATTTATGAGTATGAACACATAGCTATTAAAAACATTGTACCTATGTGTTCACAAAATGAAAGCTTTTATTTCATTTGTTGAATGATCGATCATAAAAGAATGATCGATTCTAAAAATTTCTGAATTTATCTAAATTGTCTCTACCTTCATTAAAAATATATTACGTTACATTTTTATTGTCTTAAACTTATGTTTTAACTTAAAACATTTTTAATTATACAATCGTCAATTAACTTTTCATTAATCCGCTATAACACTACGCGACTTGACAATTACACGTCTATGTACTTATATTTCCGAAATTTTATTTTATTTACTCAAGATCATAGTTTCAAAATTATTAACAGCTAGATTTCAGGAAAACTAAGAAACTTATAATGATTTATAATCTCTTTTATCATAAACGGACAAAAAGTTATGAAGACTTCTAGATGTATATACATCAGAAAAATTCTTTAAAATATTCTTTTATAAACTTAGTTTTATTAGACAAATTCTAAATGAATTATTTGTCTCAAATGGTATAAGTGCTATATGTATATATATTTATTTCTTTTAAATCACATAGAATGACACTGAGCTCGATGTTTTCCATCAACTTCAAATCCATTTCAACTCCATTTCAAATATGGTACAAGTCCGCCGGGAGTAGGTACTGTCATACTTATTTCGTGATCGGTAAATCGATAAGTCACGTGTATCGATACTACGAAGGCCGTAATAATACAGTAACCGTTTCGAAATATTCATCGTACGAATTTATGTCAAGAAAATTGGTACACGCAGCTCATGGTGTTTTTACTAGATGAAATTATATGTAATTGTGATAAACCGTTAGTTACACGTAACTGAGATTAAAACAATTTATTTCGTATGTTTTGCACAGGATGTCTCTATTATATCGAAACTAAATTCACCCATAAAAACAGATATTTATAAAAAAACGCTAGCAATTTTTTTCACGATATTTCTCTTCGAACTTCGTATGAAGAGCAGCGTTACGTACTATTGTAATAAACCGTTAGCTGCTTGTAATCGCTTGTAGAATATATTTTACGCTTGCAAAATATTATTCCTACCATAGGCAGTCAGTATAACGAAAAGAATTCGAGGAAACGAATTAAAAAATTTCCTGCAGCATTTACTTTTTCAACGATGCCCAACTTTTAGATGATTATTAATGTAGAAATACGAACTTCTACTGACTCGGATATATACGTATAAGATGTTCCCTAAAAAATTTAAGCATGAAATAGTGGGCTAAAAAACATGGTAATTTACGTCGGTCTTCGTACTACTTTTCATAAAATTAACTGTAAGATACTCATATGTTTGCAGCACGAAACGTAGATCAGTAGAGAGTGTTAAAACGTAAATTGATTATGAAACTAAATGGATATGCTTACAAATTCAAAAAACATTAACTCAAATTCCTTCGAGTTAACCTTTGCTTGGTACCACTACGCTTGATAGTATTACATATTTGCGGATTGGTTACAATTTTTTAATGAAGCTTCAAATAACCTATGTTTATATAACACATTACTTTAGCTCATATTCAGAGAACATATCAATAAAGTTCAGCTAGGAAAAACTAAAACATAAAAACTCATTTAAGCGAGCAGAAAATGACATAGAACCTTATCATTCTCAATATTTTTAAAAATTTGCACGTTTTAAAATACGAGCGAAGATTTCTCAACACTGGATTTCGTATCATTCAGGATAATAACGAAACATTGAAAATTATGCGATTCTTGAACGTGTAATTCTTCATTCAGAGAATACGATAATAAAACTCAATGTGGAGAAAAAGATGCATGTAAAACCGGAGTATATACGACTCCTTTTAAAGCTAGTCCTCGCTTTCATGGCTGCAACAAACGTTCTCTTCGTTGGCCACGTTTCTGCCTGCCGATACAACGCGGAATTTTATCTTTTGTAACTCTAACATTCCTCACCAGTGTCTTACAATATTTTCTCTTAATATTTATCACGTTCAAAAAGTGGAAAGAAAATACGGAAAAATATGAAAGCCAACGTTTTCCTACGGGGACTTGCAAATGGAATATTTGATATCGTACGAGAATATGAGAAGTTACAAAAACTACAGGATAACCTTATTTGCTCACTGTATCACGATTACCTTGGTACAAGGTTCCACAATTAAACTACAACTTTTTATGAGAATATAAGTAAAAAATTATACTTGATACGTTTGAAACACTTTTCTAAAGGAATATTATGACATAATGAATAAATGATAGAGTTTCTACTTGTTAATCAAATAATTTTGCTTCTGTATGCATTCTGTATGATATCTGAGGCATTGATAAAGATATTTCTAAATATGAATATCTTATAAGTATGATTTTACTCTGGAAGTAACCGCAACAAATGTATTGCTGTAACAGGTTTTTCTTGTTTTCTTATCTTAATTCTAGCTTAAAGAAGTAAGAACTAATCACAAATTATTTATATTTTACAACTCCAATTCTTTTCATTCAGATAAGAAATATCAGCTTCGGCAAAACGTACTTTTCTCCCTCTTAATTGGAAAAATAATATTCAAATAATACGTAATATCCTAATTTCCAAATATTTATAATAAGATTTTATAATGTATTTCATTGTTATGAAGTATATATTCTTAGTTAAATACTCGAACTTCAATAGAGAATTTAATGAGATATACGGATTAAACAGTACATATAAACATTAAATTAATTAATCCCGTTATTTCAGTCAGCTTAAAGAATTCGAAGAAAATGATTGATAATGAGCGGAAAATATAAAAGATCACTTTCAATACTATAATCTTCAAATTAACGTGAATGTAAGTATGACAATTTATCCACGGCAACTATAAGTAAGTGTTATCGCTTAATTTAGTACCATACATATATTTACATATATCATTTACACCATATCATTTACAGCTACTGAAAATATGTATATATACCCTTATTTTACAATGAAACAATTTTTTATCAAGTTCTATACATTTCATCTTCGTAGTATCAAGTTATTTTAGTTATATGAAAGTACTACAAAACAATACGAAATTTGATAATATCTATACCTAATTAATTAATAGTATGTCTTATAATACACTGATGAGCAAATATTTTTTGGAAACATTGTTTTTTCCTTCTGTTATAGCAAATAAATCAATAAATTTGTATTAAATTCCGGCAGTGTTTCCTTTTATATATTAATCGTATATTAATTTCACAGAACTAAATATAAAAAATTAGTTTAAATACTATACTCAACTTTTCGAATGTTCTTGAAGTATTAATAAAGTATAATAAGAAGTATAAGTATTTCATACAAATATTTGATGATATTTCATTACCACAAATATAAAAAATCTTTTAATTTTAATTTCATGTGTATTGTATAGCTAGTAACAACGTACTCCCACTTCTTCTGAGTGTTTGTTTTACTTATAAATTTTTATTTATATTTATTTGAAATATAAACGTGCGTCGTAATAGGTATAAAATGTAAGCAAAATCACATCAAAGGAAGAAGGTAAAGCAAATACGATACACAAAACATAACACAAGTAATATTCAAACATATCATATAAACATTAATTAAATAATATGATATGTACGATTTGTAATTAGTTGTTTGTATTTCTACAAAATAATAGCTTTCCCGGCAAGTCTGGCGTCGGTCGACATGATCACCATGACAGTCAACATATTAATATACATGTATATGTATTATTGAACAACGCATTTCTTTCACATCAACTGTAAACGATGATGTTTTCGTAAAGCCTGAAACAATTGCAACTACCAAGGAACCACTTCCATAATGAAACCAGTCGTTTTGCAATATAAATTACGACGACAATTTTTTAATAGGCTGTTGAGAAACAGCAAGATATGAATAACAGTTTCACAGGCGACGTCCGGGCCTTAATCTCTTACCACGCGCATGCAAATGAAGAAATTTCAACGGGCGAATCCAGTCGTAGCTATTTATGAGTCACAACTGTTTTTTCGCGAGGCATTGAAGGCTACTCCGGGGTTACGGGAGATGAAAGCAACCCGCGGTTTTCAAAAGGAAATTTGAAAGTGAATGGAACGTCGATACAAAATGCAGCTACGCGGGGCGTCGAGAGTGCACGCGAGAAAATGGAGGATTTCATAGAAAATCGAATGAGCCGAGGTTCGAGTGGAGCGTGTTTTACCTGCAAATTGTACCCATCGCTTTCGCAACGGAATAAACTATTGGATTAACAGTTTAATCATTCGAGAACACGTTTGTGTATCTTTCGAAAGATTTAAGTGGACGCGAATGTCATTAACACTGCCACGCGAGTTGAAACGAGGCAACTGGGGGCATATAAAAATAGAAATTTCTTTATGTAGGAGATTAGTCGTAAAGTGCTAACGAGCGACATAACAGAAAATCGTTCTTACTAGTTAACTAAAAAGGAAACCAGAAAATGCTGGCAACACTTAAGACGTATGTATTCGCATACGAGATGCGACCAGACAAAGGTAGGCACAATTTAAATCACTAACGCGTACAGGCTGCGAGGGAAGATTGTTAGCTAAATTACAGCCAGTCTATTACGTAAATTATTATCGATCTCAATGTCATACTAATGCGAAGTGGGTAGAACCAATGAATCATATCGAGGGAATCGACTATTTCGAAGGCATGACGAGTTCTTTGTCACGAACCTTCCAGCGTTGAAAGCTTGCTCATTTATTATGCAAAATTCAAGAATTTATCTTAGGTCATGTTCTAGTTTCCCTAAGAAAGAAACCTGCATACTTCATCGATCACGTGCCAGAAAGTGTTTAAATAATTCATGAATTAAAAAGTCTTAGCGTTATGAATAACAATTCTCTTCTATACTTATTAATCGTTCAATTAAAATAAAACATGGTTAAAGCACGAGAGAAAATTTGATAAAATGGACACATTTCACGGTACTCGAACTTCACATTAATATGTACATTATTCTCGATGATATTAGGATAAAGATATATCAAGCTTAAACCGTCGATAAAGTGATTATCAATGTATTACCTGCAACACTTAGTAAACGTCCTCTATCAGTAAGTGACGTCATCGTCGAACGACGTGCCAAGATCTTACATTCGAATCGTATTCAGTTATTAAGCGCTGAACGAGAGATCCTTGCCAATGAAACTAGTCTCAATTTCATTCTTGTCAGGACAGAAATACAATCTGCTGATGAACATGTGCTGTTCTACTGTCAGACGTGTTATACTGTCAGGTTCATGTTTAACATAATACATTAAATCAGAAAGATCAAGTCACTCATTAAGAAAAGTCAAATTTAAAATGTTCGAGCAATAACATTCGTGAAAAATTGATTTTAATTATGTTCGATACATGTGTAATTTATCGAGAATTTTTTCTTCACAAACAATTTCTCAATAATTCTTGCGTTACAGCAACGTCGTTTTCAGTTTGCATAAATTACAAACACAATCGAATGCAACAAAACAGTGTATTAAGAGAACCGAGAAATGGAATGTGCATAGCAGAAAACGACTAAATGAATTTTAGTTGTTTTAGATAAACCCCACTGGTTTTTGTGACAAACCATTTTGCATCGAAATACACATGTATATTCGATGTTATTTGTCGACTCTATTGATTCTCTTTTGGCTTTTCGTGAAGTTCCAAAATTTGTAGTAAAAAATATTATTTTAGATAGACATTTTTCTCTCAGTATTAAATAAGTATTTAAAGGAATTTATTAAAAGAAATTTTTAATTTTATAGGCAATCCAAAAAATAAAATAAGATTTTGATTAAGAAGATGGAAAATTTGTTTATTTATTCCAAAACATGAATAAAGTCATATAACCAGTTGCTATTACAAAGTTTATGATAGCATTATGTGTTATATAAAGAAATCATGCCAATTTCTTGTTGCGAAGAAAAAGAAATAAAAAGAAAACGAGAAATGTTATATGCTGTATATTTACTTGTTCATTTTCAGAATTAGGAGGTAATAAAGAATGATGTATCTTGACGTACCCTGATGTTTGCCGATAAATTACGAAAAGCAATTAGATTACCTATTCAAACAATGTTATCGCCCGATAAAGAATACATCTAAAAAATTTTAACATGTCATATAAAATGTTCCAACTTCTTTTGGAATAAATTATATCGATTAACGGGTGTTTTAAAAAACAATAATAATGAAAATAAATGTTTCTTTTTATAATACAAAAGCCTGCAATAATAAGTCATTTAAAGCAGATGAAGTATATCAACATTGTGAAGAAAATATGTTTCAATCTTTCGGTATTAGTACACATGTGTATAGGTATGTATATATAGAACCGGAATCCTTGAAGATGTAATTCCTTTTTAATATTCAATATTATTTTCAGTATATTAATAGGAAATTATTTAAATCTCCAATATAAATACTAAATTCTGTTTAATAGTCAAATCAAATAAATTTTTTTTTTTTTTTGGAAGGTAGTATAATTTCGAAAAGAAAATCTAAATATTGTATAATCTTTACTTTGCAACGTGTTTCCATTCTGCACAAAAATATATCTTTGGTTCTTTTCGTAGCATAGATTTATCTTTCGAAACGTATGCGTGCAATCAACATTTTACTTTCTCCTATGTAAATTTGTCAAAAAGATATTAGTACAACAAATCCATAACACTGGCCCCGAAACATTTGGCTTTAATCAAATTACATTGGCACGTTATACAATTTCGAATTTACACAATACTAAATTGCGTTACTCGCGTGCACTTAAACAAACAGAGCCAAACAAATACTCCTAGTTACAAGATGGTAGGAACAAATGCAGAGAGCTAGGCATATTTTACAATCGGAATTTGCCAATTACCCGAGGAAACCTAAGCAACTCAGCAATGCGTACATAGTTAAAGGATAGATGGCAGGTAGAAGAATTCCTGTACTCGACCCTATGCATAATAGGACTATCGGTGAGATCAAACATAACGAAACAACCAGCACGTACCGTGCACGTCATTAATAAGTCTCGGTTTCTTGATCTTTAAACAAACTTTAATTCGCTTTAGACGACGACAAGTGTAATTCTTGCCAATCAGGGCCAGTTCGTCTTCGGCAAGAATTAAAGTGCCTGTCGTCGAGAGCACGTGCTGGCAAGTTGTTAAAAGCGAGCCTTTAACTCGTCGGGCAGTCGTGCCGAGCCCCGTCGAGTAATTACGCGAACGTATAGGTTTTCACGTGTAGGTGCACAAAGCGTAGAAACTCATATACACGTGTATTAAGGCTGATTCAGACAGTTGTTTAGTTAAGTAACAGGTAAAGCCGAATTTACACTGTTCACTTTAATTCCATTCACTAAACGAGGATGAAAGCGACGTTTTTCGATGAATCAACAGCGTAAATTCGGCTTAATTTGCTATTTGACTAAACTAATGGCCGTGTCTGAACCAGTCTTTACTGTCAAGACGTATCTTGAACGGCATTTAACTATCTAAAATTGTTCGCAACAGAACCAGCAGTATGATGCTACAAGTTGTGAACAGTTTGTTATGAGTAAAATATAAGTGGTTATAGAATTATTACAATGTCCATATATAAAATTATTGTAACTTTCAATTGATTCATTTAGTCATCAATGACTACAGTAGTTTGGATTAGGTTACTGAATATTTTTCAAATATTATATATTCAATTAATTAATTATTTCATGAATATATTTCGAATATTTATCATATATATCTTTATCCTTATTTTTATCAAATAAGGTACAAAATATAAATTGAAATTAGAAATAAGTGAATTGAGATATAATATGTGTATATATCTAATATATAATATTCGTTCGATATTCACAAGTGGTTGTTGTCAAACAAACTAAATTTTAGAATTTAATCTTTCAAATGAAATTCCATTCTTGAGTTTCTTTCCTTTAGATTTTTACTTGAAAATTTGATTGTACAACGAAGTAAAGATATTAGTAAGTATTCTAGAATTTCTTCAGGATTTAAAAAATGTAGAACAGTAAAAGATTAGACTTGTACAGAAACGACTCAGTTTATCTGCGAAGCGTGAAAAATAAATTTGCTCTACAGAGAGTCAAAGGAGTGTATAAACAAAAATTCTTGCCCGTATCAGCTATATACACAATAATATAAAGATATAGCGTCGGATGAAAAAGAGAACATCCTAACAGAAGAAATATACTGACAGAGAAAAGTCTTCAAACGAAGAAGTATATATTTCTGATAGAAACTAACACAGCAATGTTCATTTTATAACCAACCACCAATCACACATCGAATATAAATTGCAAATTGACAAGAAAAATGGTCAAACGTGCTAATAACGTGTTGCATCGTATGTTACACACGTTCTAATAATGATCTCGCGAACTCTTGAGCGGATATGTAGTCGCTGGCAAGTTTATAAGCTGTTCACGAAAGTGACCAAATTGCTGGCAAACAAACTTCAGAATCTGCTTGCGAGCTGATTGCGAACTTCAGTATGAACTACAGATGCTGCTAACAATTATCGATACATTATCGATAACTTCTACATACATATTATGATATCGATAATATCGTTAATTATATCGACTAAAGTAAAATGTAACATATAGATAATATATTTATTACTCCCTTATCCCTTTTTGTCTTATTCGAACTGATTGTTAGTATACCGTAACTGTTGCCTTATTCTCGCATTAAAACGAATTTGTCCTATTTTTAAGAAATAATTTGTTAATTGGAATAGCTATATTTACTAGCAATGTACATAAATATTTAAAAGACAATCATAAGTAAACTACGAATATTTATGTACATTCAGACTTTTGTGAATATACCACCAATTAAACAAATGGAATCCAGGTAAAAAATTATTTTATGTATTAAACATTATTATAAGTACTCTACTTTAAATACTTTGCATATGATATGCATCTTATGCATTTTTATATCTTCAAACTTCTCACAAATGGATAAAAATCCGTAATCTAAAAATAAGCTTGAGAAATTTTTAACTTCTTTCGTATTTCATTATGTCACTTGATCATATACATTTGGATAATCATATCATATAGATCATATCGTCTTGACAATACAAGTTTTCAAACAGGGGACACGCCTCGTTTGAAATTACTACGCGTGCACGTAGTCAGTTATCGATATCGTTAGGATATTATCAATATATCGAGTTATCTTAATACGTCGAGATAACTTTTCGATATTATCGATATTTATCGATAAGGTTATAACAGCATCTCTAGCGTGAACGCAACATTACGCACACATAACCAATCAGTCGGCCGGTCATGGGAAAATAGGACTTTTTAAAGCGTCTCGTAGCGCAGAACGATGGAGTAACGGGTTGTTAGAGGAAAATTACCGCGAAGCTGATCTTTGTGGTTACAGTTACCGGGCTCGTTTCTCGCTGCTGCTCCTTTTCTTTCCTTTCCATCTCCCTCCACCTTGGAACCTTTCTTTTGTCTGGACGCCGCCGTTACAGCGCTGCAGCTAAAGTTTTCTGCTACTTTTCCTTCCGACTGGTTCAAAGCTCGTCAAGCTTGCGCGCAAAAAGCGTAACAACGATGTTATACACGTTTTCTCTGTGGCGCGGCGTGGACGTACCACGGCATTGCCCAACGTATGAAAACGAAATACGCGGAAGCGTACTTGGCATGCGCGACCAGAAGGAATTAAGATCGCGAACGGATCATCCGGGAATGTGCGAACCACGCATCGAGCTGTTACGCGTACCTACTGCTTCGGCCATCATTGCGTTTACCGGTTCGATCAACGATTCTCTATATCACGAGACAATAACAACCGGTTGGTGTAATTACTGCTTGGTGGATTCAAGTATACACATCGCAAATATATTCGAACATCGGTCGACTAGATTCGAATTCTCTATGAAAATTTTAGGAAGTTGCTTTTACAAGTGTACTATCAAGTACACTCGAATTTAAACGCAACAGATCCAAGACTCTACGAATACTTTGCCAAATAAAAAATGCATTCCCAAATAGAATTGGACGCTGCTCGAATTTACATAATATTTCACAAATTTATCGTTCTTAAACAGAAACAATTGCAGACGTTCAAATAAATTTGTAGGTATTTCGTTTATCGTCTATAGATCTATGGAATTTTATAAATTATGCCTTTCTAACTGTTGTAATTCGATTGCTACCTGCAAGAGATTCGATTCTTTCGAATATCGAAATAGATAGTTACAACTACATTTTCGAAAGCTGCGAGTGTTCGCGAAACTAACCATTAAACGAACCATTATATCCAGCAATATTTGTACCCTATGAGGCGAAACTTGGATATTGGATTTGATTCGGATTTATAAGTTACATATTGAACTTGATCCTATCACTAGTAATTACTTCAAAGCATCCGTGGAAGCACGTCCGTCGTGGAATTTCCTCGTTATTTGTGAAACGCGACGAGTTATTTCGGTCAGATCGTTTAGATTTCGTGGATAGGTTTATACCCAACTGCTACGCTTGTACCTCTGCCAAACGGCCGAAAGTTTGGGTGAGTTTAATTTTGCCAGATGCTTATTTCGTGTCTTTGTTAGAATTCTCGAAATTCCAATTCTATATTGTTTACGAAAACTAACCGGGTAAACAATATGTTATCCAACGGTGAAAGAAAATATATCGTAAATGTAATTGCATTGCATTTGCAACTATAATTTACTTTGTAATTTATAACGTATAATATACTACAAAATAATCTCTTTATGGAGGTTTAAATCATTATAATAAAAGAAAGAATAATGGTAAAATCATTGTAAATTATTGTAAAAATTGTAAACTGGAATTAGGTAATTTGTTAAATAGAAAATTATAAAATGTTTAACAATTATATTTCATCTGGCTTTTGAATCGATTGTACGCATACATCCAATTCGATAATGATCTAAAATGAGAGATTTGCAACTTCCTATCTTCTTTTTCTAACACCTTAATGTAAGTAGCTTGTTGAACAAAAGCTAAATTAAAATAGATAATCAAATAGAAAGGTACTAGAAAGTACCATTTCACAATGATAGATCTTACAAAAGATCTTCTCATGGAACATATGTTCCATTCATAAAACGAAAGGATGCCAGTAAGCCGTATAATATTTTCCTTTCATAGATCGACATCTGTCGACGATAAAAACTCGGCCCCGTCAGATCTGATCAAACTGATAACCAATCCCTTGATTCTAAAGAAAATCTATCTTATTTTTAAACCTCCGGGGTAACGGGATAATGGGAAGAGAAAAATAGAAAAAGCACAGAAGTTCGTAAATTAGTTCCGGTCCGTTCGATCGGATCTAAGCTCGATACTTAGAACAAATTCTCGCGAAATAACAAAACGACCAATGAAATAATCGAGTGACCGCAGTGAATTTCCGTGAGCGCGGGAAAAACTCACCTGTGATATAAGTTTCGGCAGTGTGTGTGTATGCGCGTGCGCATGATTATTGTGTCCTGTCGAAGACCGTTCGCTGTTGGGCCGTTGTTGCTGCTGTTGGCCGGCATCCGATCTAAGATCGTGCCTCCATCTCAATACACCCATCATAACCGCCTACTGTATCCTCTATTACGTTTCAAGACTCTACCAAACGCGTATCGTATCAACGTCCGCACTAGGGGAACCAGTTCGATCTCGACGCTCCGACCTAACCTAACGCGAGTGTCCTGTTGCACCCTTTACGAGGCTATGCTGATCCTCGAAACGCCAGACACCTTGACGTCGACGTACTGTAGCAGAAATACGACTCTGTAGAGGTTGACGTACGCTGCTCCAAAATTCGAATGGAACATACGTGATACGTTTCGCACACTCGTTTTTTTTTCTTTAATTGAGAAACGCGCGGGAAAGATTTTCCGAAATATGCGTAGGTAAATTCTTCTGTCACGTATTCACCGATAAAAATCAGGATTTCAACAACACCAGACTACACTCTATCTTTTAGTAACTTCCGATTAAGGCGTAGGTAACTCAGCACTGCGTACCTGCTGACATTATTTTCGCAGAGAACTAAGACCAGAGAACTAAGAACCCACTCGATTCTTCACTACGAATTTGATCGTGTGATTGTTCGTTTGGTCACTGAAGTTCACTGTCATTTTCATACTTCGATCTCGTAATCGTGCGATGGATCAAACGCGCAGGATATCACTTAACGGTGCGTGTCACTTTTTCCTGGCTATTCTAGCTTTGTTCGTCGCCCACGTTTCGATCAACTAAGCGAGGTCAGAGTAGAAAGTGTTTACACCGTGGGCGCGTTCGGCAGACAGGATCGTGTACACACATACATACATACGTACGTACGTACGAACGAAGAAACACGTAAACGTGCCAGAGCGAACGCGTACTAACTCAGTTCGGTAGCGTAGAAGTGCAGGAGCGCGACTGGCACTGGCATCGAGACCGTACGGTTCGAGGCTTGCCTCGTCTGCCGTCTCTACTTCCCCACCGCCACCTCCTCTCGCGCCTCTACGCCCCGCGGTGCTCGTAGCTTGAACGTCCTGCTGTTCTTAAAA
Source organism: Bombus pascuorum (assembly GCF_905332965.1). Taxonomy (NCBI): domain Eukaryota; kingdom Metazoa; phylum Arthropoda; class Insecta; order Hymenoptera; family Apidae; genus Bombus; species Bombus pascuorum. The sequence goes on along the minus strand of NC_083490.1, from coordinate 14,428,486 downwards.
CTCCCACCATCCTACTATCGTACCGTGAACAAACGTTGCCATGGTCGCCATCAAACGCGTAAACTCGGTTTCACGCAAACTTCCATCATTTTCTCTCTTCGAGATTAACGATCGATCGATTCGATCGAAGCGTTTTCAAATTGTCTTTCTTAGTTAAGCCATGTCATTTTTACAACAGCTGCGAAAACGATATACGTTATTTAATAAATATTTCTTTCGGTCTAATGTTTTAACGTAACCATCGAACGATTTTCTTTTGAAGTATTCATCTTAGTTTGTAGACTATTATCAAATTTCAGATTTTACAAATTTATTTAATTGCTTTTTGTTTATTAGAACGTAGATCAACATAAAATATAAAATGACTACAGAAAGTATTGGTACATGTGTGAATATAAGGGTACGCCCTTATATTCCAATGAAGTATTTCTTCTATCAGGATCTGCGATATGTAAATGATACGTAACTTAATATACTTGGACTTCATTAGTTATAATATAATGTTTGTGACCATTTTATGTATGTACCTATATACACTTTGATAAATGTTTAGCTGATTCTTGTTTTAAGTTCTTCGTATTTAATCTCTACAGCTAAGTAAAAGCTTCAAATTTCTCTGCAACGATAATCATATATTTTTTCGAAACGTTCAAATTGAGAGTAAACTTTCAATTAATGTACATTGTAGCCTTCGGCATTAACCCTTCGTTAAAATAATGTTTTCATGGTGAGAGATAGTTTTGAAGTGTAGTTGCTGATTCTTGCAACTTAATCATTAACAACCAAGTATATAATTACGTCAGATGTTTGTGCATGTAATACCAAAAATTATAGGAAATAATTCTATGATAATAAGGCTGAAAAATTTTAAACCTTTTAATGATTACTATTAATCACCTACGACGCCATATAATTTGAAATTTATATATCCAAGTACTTACATATTTAAATTTTTAAAATCTTATTTTATTTATCTATTACTATAATATACTAGTGTATTTTATTATATATATTAATTAGATATTTCCAACACATATTTTTGAATATGCAGCTATACATATAATCGAAAATTTCGTTAGTAAGCGATACACGAACATATTAGAAATAAGTAATTAAGGATTGGTTAATTCAACAGGCTGTGAAATATTTCAAAATATTTTTATTATCCTACATTCAAATACTGTAAGAATTACGTAAATCCAGACATCGTACGCATGAGCGATATGCATAAATTTCTCGATATTCCTGATAATTTTATTGCATTCATTAACTGTTTGCTTTTTATCGACAATGTTCAGCGTTTTAATTTTTTCCGATGGAAACACTGAATATTAGAATAAAATAAAAAAAATAAAACATCGAGCAAAAACAAAATATCCGGACGATATCTGACGCATTTCGAAACATTAATTATTAATTTTGTAATTGTGCGCTAATACTCTTGCAGAATCGCTGAAATTTACTTGGATTGGATAAAAAGAACATTGTTGTTTTTATTTAGCTATTATACGATCCTACAGTATATTTAAAACGTATAAAGAAAAGTGATAAATTATCAGTAACTATACCGATAATCAATCCATGATATGTTTTTTTAAGTATTTGCACACTGTTCATGTAATTAAATATAACTTTTTAATTGTTGAATAATATCAAGCATCGTGAATCAGATATAATAACTTATGATAATCGTATTTTAGAATTCAATTTTCAAGCAACAAATATTGGCCAATTCACTACCATAATTAAATTACATATTACAATACTTTAGTTCTCAATAATTATATTTCGTTCGTTTAATTCTGAGAAAGAACGCTTAGTGTTTAATTTCAATAGAAAATTTTAATTCTTAAATCACGTTACTAATCACTGACGTTCCTAATTTTGGAGAAAAGAAATTATTTCACAAATACATATTTCCTATATAAATATTTCATAAGAAACAAATACAAGAGCTTAAAACTGTTTACAGAAGACAAAAGCTGTTTAAGCGGTTTCGCGAAAACATTTTTTCACAATGATTATGTTGATGTTGTTAATATGTAATTTATTGTCTTACTGCGATTCTGTGATATATCGTCATCCATGACTGTATGAATATTATAAATTATGGCACATTTTAAATTATGATGAACTTACACTGTTCCTCCCCTGTATTATAAATTACAGAATGTCATCGGAATTAATGATACTAGATTTGTTTCTCTGTGTAACAAGCTTACTGAACTTTATTTGCTCGACCTATTTTGTAGCGGGGGATCATGTTAAAAAGTATCATTAATATCAAAAAGATTATTTTCGAATGAAATGACGATATAGTGCCGTGAGCATAGAATGTTATTGATCTAAATTAAAACTGTACCTCATCTTCCTTTTTAAGTGATTTTATATTGAAAAATATGTTTTGGTTTGTCAATAAGACACCCACGCTTTTCATAAAACGAAACATTAATTCTCAAATAGCATCGTTAGATGACCATAATAATTTGTGATAGTTTATTAAAATTTGGAGTACTTCATTTCATTTCACACGTCACATTCTTCGTGATACAGATCAATAACAAAATTAAACTAAATTAAAGATTCTAAAATTAAGTAGATAATTTAAAATATTATGGTCCTCGGTAGCTCAGAGGTACCACTTAAGAGTTAATACGTTTAATATTGAAACGATTAAAATTGATACGACGATGGAAACTATAAATCAATTCCTTCGAACGTTTGCTCCGACAACCCTAACAAAGAACGACTTAATACTAAAAACATGACGTTCCTTAATTCGTAGAATGGGGAGCAAGGTGTCCGCAATCTGATTTAAATAATCGGAACGATGCTCGACGAGAAGAAGTTCTCAAGCGGCGACGATGATCAACTCTAAAGGAGCAAACCGCAATTCAATCCTGTCCGAGTCAATTCGTTCGAAATGTATTCGGTCCAATTGTAGCAATTTGCAAGCATGGACGGAGAATGAGTCTTACATGGCGAAAGGAACGCGATCACATGGTAAAGCCGCACGCTTCCGTTAAATCGAAGAAATCAAGAGACAAATTCTTTGGTATTCGAGGAGAAGTTAACGACAGGTGGAGGGAAGTTGGGGGGGAAGGTGAAACCAAAAGGAAGCAGACTGCCATGGCAGCGAGAGACTGGCAGCAGAGCGGATGTCATTTCGTGGTCGACTTATTTCGTTACCGGTAGGTAGATAGTACCAAGGCTTCCCATTCCTTTGTGTCCACCTCTTTCATTATTTTACCCAACTTCCTGCGTCCGAAAGCGACAGAAGACACAACAACGCGCTCCTCGGTTACGAGCATGGATCGTCTCGCGATGCGGTCCCCCTCTTCGCCACTTCCTCTTTCGATCCATGGCCCGTCGTCTCTCCTTTCCTTCACGGTCGGCCCATCCTTTCCCCCTTTCACCGTTTCTTCCCGCGTATCTTCTTCCACGTCGCGCGACTCTTTGAAAATGCTAACCTTGTTCCATTCTTAACGACTGCTCTTCAAGTCAAAGACATTGGGAAATAAGCGTCGACCGAACTTCGACTCGAACTCAGACCCGCTGTCTCGATGCGTGGGTAGACGTTATTTTCTATATTCTTCTCGAACGTCGAAGTTTCTCTCTGAGAGAATAGCTGGTCATAGGTGAAGCTTACTTTACGCGTGAAAATTTGTGCTATGATTTACAGCGATAGGCTGAGCTGCAGAAGTCTCGGAGAGGAAAGACTGCGACTGTGCTCTACTCAATGAAAATTTTATCGGACAAAGCGAATAAATAGCGATATCGGCCTCCTTTTACCCTTTTCTTTCTGTTTTTACAGAACTAGATTCGAATTTAAGATAACAGACAGCTGCGCTCTGGTTCAATTACTATTGTTGAGAAGCAACGTGTCGAATCACACGTATCTGTCGATATACGGATATTTTATTTCGGCTATGTTTGACTAACCGGATGTCTGTACTTTCTCTTTTTCAATCACAGGTTTCTTTAATAACTTTCATGAAGAGAGAAAAAACTCGTTTCGAAAGAACGATGTTCTTCCGTTCAGAATATCAGAATTTTTACGCTCAGAAAGAATTATCGATGGTAACTGGAACGTTGAAGTTTTATTAGATACGGAAAATTGTAATTTAATTCGACGGAGATAAAAGATGTAGTTAATGATGCACGATGCCACGTGGGCACGAAATGTATTACGCAAATAAATGCCACTTTGCAATGTTTCTTTGTGTCAGATTAAGAGGGTATTCTATTGTTGACACAGAGACAATTAAAATTAGGTAACAGAAACGAGAATTGTTGATTATCATGACAATACTTATTCACACGTCTCACTTTTAACACCGATGAAAACTGAACGACCTCGATTAAAAGGTTTCCTCATATTTCTCTTTCCTCTCTTTACGCAAATATTACAAGTTTCCTTCGACTTTCCACCGTTTAAATACTGATTTTAAGAAAGGCAACCTTACATCAACATAAATACTCTCAGAGACTCTAGTAGAATTTTACGATTCTATAGATTTATCTTGTTTCGTCAAATTCGTTTATATGAATATTTATAACATCGAGTATATTATAGCATATTAAAATTAAAATGATTTTTCTATTACGAAGGACAATTCTTTACTGTGATGTCCTCTATTTAGTAGAAATTTTCTTTACACGGTATTCGTAACACGGTCCAGTAATATTTATTTAACAATAAGCCTCTACTTTCAGCAATAATCATCGTATAACGACGAGTTATACATACGTATTATATATACCTAATTATCTTGTTAATTAAAAAAATTACTTTGAACTATCTTTTCATATACAAGAAAGAGAAATAGCTTAACCTTTATTTATGGTGCTAAATTAATTAATTCACGAGTCATGTGTTTTATGCATCACTTACAAATAAGAGTTTAATATGTATTAGTACGACACGCAACACGTAATATATCGTGTTACAAACAAACGAAACTATAAAATGCAGAAAAGCTGATGATTATACTAGACGCAGGAACGTTTTCATAAAGTGCTCAAAGCGTAACGATGTCAAGTTCGGGCTCTGTTTGCGCTAGTTTCGGGGTCATTCCCACGTGAAACCAACGGATACAATAACCTGTTGTATACCGTGAACGTCGCCAAACTTGGATCTCTGATCTTCACGGGTTGCGAGCAGACAGAAATCAGAAAATCTTCCCGGCCATTCGGTTAAAGCCACACCATGACGACCGGTCGTGGTGGTTCAACCGACACTTCCGGTGTGCGTACCTGCACGGCCGGAAGCGCGCTCCTCCCCCTTACATCCTGAGAGGATCATATATGCACCTTGCTTTACCAATAATAACAACCCGCATTTCGAACATTTCGGCCGATGCCTATACCATTTCCAGTAAAACATAAAACCGATTTACAGCCTGTACCTTTTATATACCTGTACCTTTGTCGAACGAACATAGAATTTTAAAAAGGTTTCAACGTCCCAAGCGATTCAAAGAAAGAACGATGAAAATGTGTCGAATTAGTGCCCTTTTGAGCGAGTAAAATTTTCATAATCGCAATATAATATAATGTATAGGTATCCTAATATAATATAATGTATAGGTATCCTAATATAATATAATGTAATAGATACCCTAAAGTACCGCAAAAGTACAATTACTTATGGCAAATGTAATGGGAGAAAAAATGTAGAATTTGGCAAATTGGAACTTTCTGATTTCAAATAATCGTAACTTCGGAATGAATGCGTGAAATGTAAACATTCGAATATTTCGTAATGGCTATTTCGTAAAGGAAAATCGATATTTATATAGTATGTGAAAACATATCGTTCAACTCGTTAATAACAATAAAACGCGACAAGTTAAGGTAAGGTATTACGATACGAATTTATTCTGTGAAATATGTTCGTTATTATACTATAACTCACTTCCAAAAGAAGATGAAATGCATTGAATACGAAGAATTATTGTTATATTTCATACTTTCCTTTCTTGAGCAGTTTTTTCACAAAAGCGTCACTAATCACATATTATGCAATATTTTTAACATTAATAGAATTTTAGATGCATAAATTAGGTACAAATTTGATACTTTTTGATCATCCTTTTGTCTCACTTTTAACTCCTTAAGAAACTACGAGGCTTATGTAAATCCATTTGTAAAATTTATCAAGTTTTGTTTTCAATAGCCTTAAAATCTCTGAATTGAAATTCACAGAATAGAGTCAGTTTAGAACTTAAAATAAATTCAAATAATAAAATACATTTTTCTTTGATAAAATTTCATCTAGAAAAAAATAGTACTCGTACTTTGAAAATGAATTCACTATTCGTATACTTGTTTGATGCTTGCAATTAATCTAATTTATTATTATCTATATTTCACTGCAGAAAATGTAGATGGTTTGTTTGATGATGTAAATAATTTGTTCATTATTAATAGTCATCCGTATTGCCATCATTGCTTTGAATTTATATCAAACAACATGTATGACAAAAAAGAATAACAGGCAATGGAGACAGCAATCTTCCTTGCGTTGAAAAGTCAAATTTATTTAAATATGTTTAATAAACAAAATTCATTTCTCTATATGTCTTTAAATTATCTTAACTTATAAATAATAAGCAAATCATTTCGAATGTCCATAGTGAAAAACACTGCTTTGTTTTATTAAAATCTGATAATTTTTATATACTACTTTTTATTTATGAGTAAAATTTCGTATACTTTCTAATTATCGCGGAAAATAAAACAGATTTCAAACAAGTAAACCTGAATTGATCACAACGAACAAAAAAGGTTTCATACTAACCAACTGAAAGTGTATCAACTGTCGGTAAGTTACCTTTACTTGTCGCACGTACTTACCGTACGTCGCCTTTTCCGTAATAAAAGAAAACTGCTATACCGATACACGGTAAGTAATTGGTCAATCGAATAAATTTTCTCAATACTCGGAAGCAGAAAAGCTTAAAAACTCTTGCGAATCCAAGTTTCTCACGACATCATTGTCACACGTGTTATACACATGACTACGGGCTATTGCATTTGGAAGCCATATGAAGTGGAGATACAAAAAAGCAAATGGGATGTACTTGTCATTTTTATTTTAACCTGTGTAAATGAGAAAAAATTTATATTCTTGACATAAGGTAAGCACACTTAAACCTTTATAATGTACATATAGTTATACAGTTTCATATTTATATGTCTATATTATAGAAATTTTTATTTTACTATCATACTATTACATTGCCGTCAAATTATTCTGTGTATGTGTATGTTTGTAATTTTTCGACACTTCACTTACAAGATTCATTAGTATCAATCGCTCAACTATTCCTGTCAGTTTCCAACACGTTGCAAAGGGAAAACGGTAGACTTCTTTATTTTTCACAAACCTGTGTCAACAATCTCTAGCCAAAAAAGATACCCAGTTCTTCTTGCCTCATCATTATATATATTACACTACTATGCTAAAAATTTATCAACTTTTATCTTCGTAAACTCACGTTAATCTCCCATCAAAGTTTTAATTTTGTTGTCGAACAAAGAAACAGTCCTGTCGTTAGGTTTCATTAGATAATCGCGGTTCAAAATGCCCCAATGAACGAGTTCCATGATCATTTTCGTTCGCGCGGACTCTCCACTTGGAACGGTTTAACACGTGACTAGCAAGATCCTCCCCTAGAAATCGACAGACCGAAAATTTTATAGACACTAGAAGGACGAGAAAGACCGGCAGACAATCCTGATTGAAATTCAAGCAGCGCGTGACCAAACGATTCGTCCTAAAGCTTTTTGCTACTCGCACCGTGGATGATGACGTTCATTTATCTTCGAGTCATTCGTGGCAGACAGATTGAGATTCCGGCTGCACGTGGATACTGACCAGACAAGTAAGCAAGCGCACCGTTCCAAACCGATTCTGCATACGAACAGATTTTTCAACCACAATAGCGTCTTAACTACTTGGGCCCCTTGCCAAAGCCTTTGGTCGTGTGTTTCTTCTCTTTCTACCGGAGAAGATATACATTTGATTCTTTCGGCTAAACAACGGCAGAATGAATCTCTGATTAAACAAGGTAAACTAAATGGATTGAAATCGAGGTACATGATTGGTCTTTCGATGAAAATCATAAAAGTGTGCTTACCATTATTAGACATTATTTACTTTTATTAATTCCTTTCGATTATTGCTCGATGCGTACGATTAAACGATTACCGTTCAATAACATTTTCTATTTAATTCAATTGAAATTTTTAATTTGACGAAGTTTTATAAAATTGAATGCTACGAGTATTATTTTAACACTAATTTATAAATGTGTAAAGTATAATAATATAATAAACGAATTTAATTAAATATAGAAAGTTAAGTAATTCTAGATCTAACTCGTAAATAAAATAGTTAATTATATAAATTCTTATCACTTCATAGAGATCATAAATATACATTTAGAAATTAAATGTTATTCATTATTTTATTGCTATGTGTTTCAAATGAATTTAATTCATGTGTAAGATTTAACGAAATTTATATTTTTTATAAATTTAAGATTTTTATACTGAAAATTTATCAAATATATAAACTGGAAACTCCACTAATTATATTGGTTGTTATTGTTAGTTGTTATTCTCGTTATTATCATCGTCTTGTTTTCAATTTTTTGACTCCAATATTTGGAATATTTTCTCTCGTATTTTTATTATTTAGAAAACTATTAACCTCTAGAGGAGATCAGAATACAGAAGTTTCATTATTTAAACAATACTTTTCTACTATCACATGAACATAAAATTGAAATGAGCGTTAGTACAGTTCTATCAAGAGTCCAATGAGAAATCGCCAGACAGTTGCTGTTTTCAGAAATAATGTTTATTAAAATAGACCTTAATATTATGTAATTAATTTTCTTTATAGCGCACGTTGTTAACATTAGAATTACCAATAGTTAACACGAAGCTATTTCTACCAAAACCAGTGAAAATTACTGGTCTTCAAAAAATACCTAATAATAGAATATTTTTATATTTATTGATTTATTACCTTCTTACAGAAGGAATTTCATGCTATGTAGTACATTTTTGGTATTATTAATCCATCTGGGACCATGACCCCTAAACAAGGATTGACAGATTTATAAAATTATAGAACCAGTTATTTTGACTGGTGTGGTATTTCTAGTATTAACGCGCGTCACTTTCAATTTGTTTTGTAAAACAAAAAGTTTTATTACGTATATTTATTTCCATGCTAGATGTACTAAATGTCCAATAAATTGTGCAGTAGTATCAGAAAGGAAATGTATGATACTAACTGTCAGGACGAAAGGAAAAAAAACTTTCAAAGTTAGAAAACGATAAAAGGATCGTGAAAGTGGCAAAAATATACAACGTTGAAGGCATTTTCAAGGTATTTGACAAATTATTTCTGGTATTAGAAAAGAACACGATTAACACGTAAATAAAATGCTGTTCAAATTGGCATCATAAAATTTGTGTAATTTGTTTAATAACGAAAGATATGGGACTTGTAATGAATTAAACACATATATTACGTTACCTTACTTTTTGCTAGTACGTGTTTGCTACTATGCCATTATTTTTTTTGCAGATAAATATTTGTCTATCAGGAAATCCCCTTATGCGAACGACGATGCTGCTATGCTAATCCGTAGACTGGGATTTCCACTACAGTGCTTATACTAACTACGCCTACTATTATATTTGGATCATGAGTGGAAACGTTAGATATTCATATCATGGATAACTTAATCCAATTGTGGTTATACGATGTATCAATTAATTAGAATTTATGCATTGATATTGACAGTAATATGTATCGAAGTAAAATAATTTGTGCCTGATTAAGCTATTCGTCTCTTACAAGCATTAGAAAACTAGTAGCTATATTTCTAATGAAAGTATCCCATTACGGTACGTAAATATATTTATTTTTAAAGTCGAACAGTAACTTGAAATAGTTTTCATACGATGTAATTTAGTTACAGACTGTGGATATAAAGAGTTGTAATAATTTTATTCTCTGTTGTCATTGCAGAATACTATAATATAACGAAATAAATTTTGAAATTAAAAAGTTAATCCTTAATAATATAGGATAATGTAATTTGTAAGTTGTAAATCACAGACATAAAGCGCAGATTTTTTCAAGCTTCATTAAATTTATAACAGTTTTCATTTCACTTGATTATTTAACTCTCTACTAATTATTAGTTACTGTTATAATAATGTACAATTAAAATGATAATTACATGTCTGGCGGATATTTTATTAATACCTATCTTGTTGTTGAAAGTGGATATAAATAACCTTGCTCCACTTGAAATCCAAGCAGATCATAAAGTTTAATCATTTGATATAACGAGCAGTTCGATTATATATTTTGTCTTTATAATTCTCATTGTGGGAATTTTTAATTACTATGAAAATCATATATGTGAAAGGCAAAGCAACTTGCTATACGAAAAGTAGATTATAAAATCCTCGAATTTCAACTAGCTATATATCGGCAGCAATAAAAGTACCTAAGACTCTTAACGAACTGTAAGAAAGTCGAAGTTGAACAAAATAAAATATTTCAGTATATATGGTTGGACGATTGCAGATGATAATGGTTATTAGCGAAAGATATTAGCCTTCGTAAACTTCTTAATGGAGCATTTTAATCCAGCCAATCTTTCTAGAATCAAAGCTTCTGGAAAGCATGGATTCGACTCAGCAGAATGGAACGTGAATAAGCATCTTAATGTGTCTCTTACCTGAGAGAAGTACGGTGGCAAAACGCATCGTTGATCATCAAGACGCGAACACTGCACTCTTTCCAGCAGTTCGAATAAATCTTGCGTAGTACCCTACAGAAACAGAAAACCGTAGCGTTGACACAGCTAGTTCGAACGAGGTTCCATCGCAAAATTAATCGCGACATTTTGGAATTTTTATAGAAATTGTTAAATCTACAGTAAGTAGAAAAAGTATTCATAGAGTAGTTAATTTCAACGAAACGAATTTTGTAAAACTATGCATATTTAGGATATTTTAATCAACAAGAAATGTGTACATATTGTTAAGAATCTGGAAAATGGACTTAATTAAAAAGAAATATTATTTCTCGTTTATTTCGAGCACTGCCTTACCTTTATCTTTTCCTGGTTGGCACCTTGAATATCTTGTCTTTCATCTTCGACAGCGGTACGCCGGGATTCAGCCTCACAATACACCGATTGTTCAAGCTGTTGTCTCCTAGAAAAAAAGATTAGACGTTTAGATATATAGATTTCGTATATTAAATTGTAATATTATACTATTATTTATTATTGCATATTATTATATATTAATGATATACAATATTAAATACTACAAATGTAATTCGCTATTGATATTCTTATTATTTTAAATTATTTTAAATTTCCACTGTGTGTTATACTGCATTAAGATTCAAATTAAGCTTTCTGTAAAAAATATCTCTTTGGATGAAAGAGCTTAAAAACTTCAAAGAGAGAATCTTTCTTCTCGAAGATTATTAATCTACAGTCGTAAGTAACAATTAACGTACAGAGTACCAGAAAATATGAATTTAACGAAATAACAGATGACGAATCTTTATTAAATCTTGTTAGGATTTTATATAAATTATCAACATCGTATTTTGCTTCTATATGTATCCTTTCATGTTATACTCCGATTTACAAACTGCTCTAATCGAGTTCCGTTCTATTTTTGATACCATCCATCACTCCTTATCGTATCGAACGGTTAAGACACTAGGCTATTTAGAAGTGAAACATCAAGAAGCAGATGGGCCAGAACATGGAGTTGTTAATGGCTACTCTCGACGTTCCCGAAAAAGTCGTGAAGATCACCTAATTCGAGCCTCTCCTACGAAGATTCTCCGAAACAACCGCGCATCTGGCAACAGCTGCTGATTTTTAAATCATCGTTTTATGTCTCACTATCGAATCTTTCTGCTCGTTTGATTTGTTCTCACATTTTTCCAATTGCAATTATCAGTAAAAAATAACGTTAATCAATTCGAATCGGCGAAAAAAAGCATTAATTTTTCAAAAAATGCAAAGAAATATTTCTGAACGTAACAACGCACCACTTTGTCGATGAAATTTGATAGCAAAAAGAATGATACTCGTAAAACGTTATATTTGATGTAGTTCGTAATTAGCGAAAACTAATTTCAAATTACGATGTTGAGCGTATATTAGAAAAAAATTGTTTGGTTAAAAATAAACCCAAACTTTCACTTTCTTTTTTTCTACACTTTGTAATTTGTTTATTTTGTATGAACATTATAAATACATGATCACCGATAACCTTTACGCACTATGCTTAATGAGTAAAGGCAGTTACTTGATTCTACTAAAATTTAATATCATAATATTGCCAAGCACGGCTGATTGGTTGGCTTTTATTAGTTACTTTTTTACGCATCCTGAGCATCTAAGTAGAAAACAGATTTTAGCTGGCTCTATTTTTAATTATTTTAAAATTTTGTTTAAAATAACAAATGCGTTATTTTAAACGTTGGATTTGTCTCATCATAATCGATCATTTCATATTTGTCATTACTTGTTTGTCAAGTATTTGTATTTAAATTAAATTATTACAATTTTAGAAAATTTATAAATATACGAAACAAACTTAATGTATATTTAATATATATTATAAATTTTATATTTATATATCCTATATACATATACGTATATTTTATATAAGATGATACATTATATACATACATACATATCTATATATATATATCATCTATATTTTTAAAATTTTTATCGACCGTTGTTCTGTATTTAATTTAATTAGTATGTATACTAAAACTAAACAATATCTTTGTCATAATTATTATTTTTAAAAATTAAGACAAAGATGAGAAAGTATAATCTTTTTCTCGTAAATAAATAATTATAATCGGTTAATTCGAATAAAAAAGGTTTACGTGTTTGTCAAACAATAATGAAAAATATGAAAATTTATTGTAAAGAAACGAAAAGTTTCTGATTGTAAACTGTTAACGAACAACTTTTAACTCTTGAGGAAATTTTCAACATTGTTTCGTGCTAAACAAATTAATTTCCAATAAATTCATTATAATCTGCAATAAATTTCAAATAATCTTACACCGCAGCGTTAACCTACTCAAGTATATAGAAGCATAATTATGTTGTAGACGAGAGAGAAAATTTACTTCCATTTACAAATAAATTCCATTGCAAAGTAGAAAAGTACATTTCTTGCTATTGAGTTCCTTGTAATATAATAATTTATTCTCTTGATGTTAGAAACGTAGTTTTAGAAATTTCTTTAGAGAACATTAATATTTTCTACGATTCGTCACTATTTTCTCTTATCTTCACTTTCCTGTGTTACTAGACACAAATGCACGCATCTGTTTACAATTGGTCGCGAACAACCAATTTAAATGTGAATTCAAGCCGATATATTATGCAAATTCAACATCGTCGCGTCGACCTCGCTTTCAACCAATTCTGCCTTCGAAAAATCCGATAGTACGGCTCAAACGTGCAAAAGCAAGAACGTTCGAATCTCTTGTTGTAAACCCTGCGAAGTATTGATTCGGAGGTTCCAATCTTTTCAACAATCTAGTTTGGCTGTGAAAAATGGAAAAGTTACAGAATCGCTTAAAGGTAACTGAGTTATTTTACGTTGAACAGAATACATATGTTTTACGTGGTTTAAGTATAATATTACCAATAAGAGAATTTGCAATAATTTAATCCTTTAACAAATATATTTATAAACATATATTTATTCCGTACCCTTAAATACAACTACATATATAGTAGAATATTTTAAAATGATAAAATTGGGTTTTGAAAATGTACAATATATAGTGACAATATTGGTATCTGTAATTGTCAAGAGCTACTTGAATATCTAAGAAAGCGTTAATTTTTAAGACGTTTAATTTTTAAGCTACATATAAATAAGATAAAAAAGATTTTTCTTAACTAACAGAAAGATTATTACGATTATTTTAGCAGTGACATTTACAACTAATGGACTACATATCAATGTATAATTGCTAACTGTTTTATTAATCCCAAATTAATGTTATAAGAACTGACTTTCTTTTATTTCTATAAATTTTTTATGAGAAAGATTTCGGAGATAACAGGCTCCTTAGCTGATTTCAAAATTTCATTCTTCTTTTACATTCTTCAAGACTTTTTTAATTCTTGGGAAATTAGTACACAGAAATGGATGATATAGTAATTGTAAAATTCGACACAGTAATGTAATTTAAATATATTATCTATTAATTCCATGACAAAGATACGTGGGATTACTTTATTATTGCACACGTTATTAATTTATTATTATATGTCGTATACTTTGGTAATATTCAGATGTTGTTACTGTAAATCGATCGAAATAATTGGATACGAGAGGTAGCATTTAAGTAGTATTCCTTAATTTAAATTAAACAATGGAATGAAATATCAAAGGCTTCGTAAATTTACTCTGAGAGAATTTAAGTGTTTGGGATGCAAAAATCTCGTATTGCACTCGGTGACCGTAATATGGAAACTACCGTTAAAATTGTGTTTAAGCGAGAAAGGAAATCAGAACTCGATGCGAGACGAATAATGTAATTTTCGCGTTGTAGTTGAAATTCTGGGGAAGAAAGGCATATTTATTTCACAAAGCTGTAATGCGCTCGACGATGCTAAACTCGATTAGGAGAAACGAAGCACTGGTGTTCGTTCCAGTCTCGGTTTCACAGTTTTAGCAGAGAATTGTTCCATTTTGATGAATAAATTAAAATACCAAACCAGACTGGCTTTATAATTCTAAACAAAACAACCTAAACATACCTTACTTCTTTCTCGATTTTTGAATTGCAACAAAGATTTTATCGTTGTGATATTATTCTACAGGAACAAATTGAAAGAGTTTCGACAATAGGAAAATAGTTCCACTTTATACATATATATATATATATATATATATATATATATATATATTCAAAACCCAATATATATATATATATATATATCGTATATTAAATATCTTATCTTGTAAATAAAATATGATCATTCGTTTAGTTATATGTATATCTCATCTTGTGAAGAAAGATAATAAAGATAAAGATCTTTCATTTGGTGTAAAAGGAGCAAGCTTGGAGCGATAATTGAGACTTGGTAGCAAAAGAGTAATTATAAAACCATTTTGAAATATAAATTACAAATTATACATTATTAAATTATAATAATTTATTAAATTATAATAAATGAATTAGAAGGTACAGATAACTTGAGACAGTGTAATTTAGGCAACATGCGATGTAATTTGTTGCGACAATTATATAATGCATTTTAAAGGTGACTTTACTCTGTAAATTTTTTATTTCATTACTAAATCTGGTTCGCGACATAGTTCGTATAGAGTTGAAGAAAACCTAAATTTTTTCCTATTTTTTTGTTTGATATTATAATACCTCTATATAAACTACAAATTTTAGTTTTATTACTGGTAAGAATTAATATTGATTTTTGAAACTTCTTTTTTAAATTTAAAAATAAACCGATTACGCATAATTACCGGTAAGAAAAATATTCTTTCCTTAGGTTGGGCCTAATTGAGACAGACTTTATTGTGTGATTAAGCTTGTCACCATACATTCTCAATGGATAACCGACTAAGCTAAACTAGTTCTCGTTTTTATTTTCTACCATAGGATGAGAAAAAATGTTGTTCTACAACGTCGTTTTCTTCGACGTAATAATAGAAGCAAACAACAACGTTTTCTCTTCGAAATTCATTATGTTCTTAAGCTTGTAGTGTAGTTGTTTGTCGTCGGTACGGTCTTCAAGCGACCAATAAAAAATGGTTCGTGAGTGGTTGATTCCACCGACAGCCCAACCACACAATAACTACAAGCAACCACCGTTTTGTGGTTGTGACGTGTTCTAAAGTGGTTCGCCTGAGTTAGACCTTAGACATATACCCACATACCACTCGACTATCAGTCGAGTGAGGTGCAATCGTGCGGTGGAAACCAGGCTGCGTTAATTCAACTTGAATCGCATTCATGCTCACGATTCGGTTTTCTGAGTAATAAAATAATGTCTACCTGAAGGAAATGTACTTTCGCTTCTAATTGTGCGGTGAGAGAATTATGCAAATCCCTTGAATAATTTCTGAGATTATCTCTAACATACATATAAACCTTTTCTCTTTATAATATTAATGGTATCATATATAATATATTAATATTTCTAAATATTATTTACACAAAATACAATTACAATCATTTCGAGCGTTATTACTAGATCAACTTAAAATTGACTTGCAAGAACAATTTAACTGCCAACAGACATTTATCATTTTCTTCCAAATTGTTTTTTCATCTTGTTCAATTTTAACTTCGCCTGCTTCACCATTGTTATAAAATGTATACATTACCCAAACGTTTGTAATAATTATCGCGCGTTATAGGATAACATCAGCAGTTGCAACGTAAGCTCAAGCATCATAATACTAACAGAACTTTCACGGTCGAAAGTGTTAACTGCAGTACTCTTAACTGTTCGAATGCTCCAAATTGCTCGAGCAGATGTGCGTTCCGATTTGAAGTGTCCGCGGCCAAAGGCCAAGATATTTCCGGCAATATGCTCTAACATACGGTGCTTTCGATGTAACTCTAACCTTGCTTTGTGACACTTTAGATGACTGTCCTCGAAATCGACCGAGTGGGAGCGGTACCCTTCCATTGATGGAAGAGGCGATCGACTGACTGATCTTGAAAATTTGTTAAAGAGAACTTTAATATTCAATGTTATTATTGTAAAACAATAAATGAAAAAATTGTACAATATCACATCCGATTGTCGTATGAAGTGAAATAAAATAACATAAATAAATAGATTAAACTCACGAAACTTACACATTTGTGTAAGTCTATCTATAGTCAAATCATTATGAAGTAAATATATTCTTTGAAACTCCTATAATGTCACATGGATTGAAAGCTACATACTGTATCTATATCTATGATTTATAAGTATTATTTTATATGTTTATTGCTGTATAATTTTGTCTTATTACTATATCATTGCTATTGAGCAATCTGTTTATAATAATTATCGTTTCCTGTTAATCATAACCAAAATAGAAAAATAGTGTTAATAGGTCATACAAGGCTCACACATCCACGTCTACTTTTTAAAATCAAGTCTTCCATTTGTAACGCGTATAATTGCCAAATAACCCTCTTTAGCATCATGTGATTTGAAAATCACCTACGTACGTTACATGCCTATGTACGTTTATAATTTGTTATTTCGCTTCGTCGCTATATTATTGCTATTAAGCATTCTGTTTATAACAATTCTTAGTTTGCGATAATCATAAACGGAAACAACAGAAATAATGCTAATAAACCTAACAAAATAGACGTAATAAATAAAGGTCACATTAAACTCACGTATTCACACCTACTTTCTAAGACCGAATGACCCATTTGCAACGTATATAATTGTAAATAGATCTCTATAATTTACAGCATGACATGATTTGAAAATTACGTACTTATGTGTATCTATTATATCTTTTAAGTATTAGTTTGTACGTTTATTACCTACTCTACACTATTTCCTTTTATTACTATATCGTTACATTGCAATTACGCAATGTATATGTAAGAGTTACCAGTTTCTATTCCTTGCCTCAGAATGAAAATGTAATCAACCGTAATAGTAGCTCCCTAGAAGCGCGGAAAAATTCGATTACAGAGTTTAAATTGCTCAAAGTAGATGTACTGATTATATACTTCGTTGTGTACCTGTTCTACTTTCCAAATTAATAAAACTTCCAATGAAAATTTCAGAGTTCATAAGCAATTATTAAGAGTATTCTCTATCTTAAGAGATTTAATGTTTTATATACTTATAACTTGAGTTCCTCTAACTCGTAATGCTTTTAAGCGAAAATTTTCAATCTTTATTCATTTTAATAGAGCTACTCTACCGTATTAAATAAAGATAGATTAACATACTTTATTAAAAATTATTTACATACGCGTATTAAAAAGTATTCTATAAATAATTCAAGTTCTCATATAACCGCGCTAATGGATATAAACATTTAAAGATCACGGGAAATACGCGGGATAAGTTCATTTTTATGGACTTTTCTGATTTTAATATCACTCCATAATTCAAAAGAGAAATGGTATATTGAATCCAAGAAAGGAGAAATTTTTAAATAGTTACAGGCTCACGAAATTTTTCAAAAGATCAGCGTATTTCTCATAATACGGCAAACAATATTTCTGAAATATAATAAAATAAACAAAAATAAGCAGTGTCTTGTTTGTTTTGTAATTGTCGCTTTATTTTAATTACGAATAATTAATTTTAAATTAATTTTAAAATTAAAAATTAAAATTAATTTTAATTAAGAATATCCAATAAGAAAGAAACGTATATCATCTTCTTTATTATCATCTAGTCTTTATTTGTTTTGGTCCTCATTAAAATGAAAAAGATAGAAAAAGGTCTGCAATTAATTGGTTCTCGAAATTAATCAAATAAAATATACGACGTATAATACGATTTCGTGTGACACCTCGATGCAAAGGAAATCGTAACTGCTATGGGCCAAATAAATGACGCGATCTTATCGTTAGCAGCGGCTGTTCGTCACCTCGTGGCGAGCAAAAGACATGGGGGAAAAATAACAACGACGAGTCGCTGGATTTCTGCAACTCATCCAGTTGATCATCCATTCGATCGCGATTGACCGAGTCGTATTCTGCGAGAATCGTGGATCGAGGATCTCTCGCAGCGCATCTTGCCGGTATTTCGTAACACCATCGCAAGAGATAAAGAAAGAGCTGTCCTTTCAATCGCAGAGAAAGGAAGACTGTGTGACGTGACAGTAATTTAAATAACCTAACTCTAAAGAAGCACCGTATCGACGTATCCCGTGATTGCTTCTTATTTTTCTGTCATTTTGATTACGATATAAAACGACCGGGTCAAATAAGACCCTGGCAATTCTACCTTATTATTTTACGTTCTATTGCCTGCATTCTGTTTGTATTTCGTTGCGATTACATTGTATTCGTCTGTAATGTGTCGTTATTAAGAAGAATTGGAACATATTTCTTCGAAATTTGATCGTCTGTTTACCAACAGATGCAGTTGAAATTTCGTATTTCTGTATCAATAGGCGCATTCTGCGAATTTTTATATAAAAATTGTTCGACTCGATTTTTCACAAATGCATAAACATCCGCAATTTAATGACGATTTAAAACTTCTAATTAAGAAATGTACCTAACGTATTAAAATAAAATTTTTACTACAGATTTTGTTGTTTTATTTTTACAAGATAATTGTTTCTTTTTTTTCTTTTTGCAACGTTAGTGTTAATTTCTAAGCAAAATCCATTATGTTCCTGCTCAATTATAATTTCCTGTCTTTCGTTTCTTTTCTTGACTCATCAAAATCACTTTTACTGTGACGACCATTTCTAGAAAAAAAATGAACCAAAATTACTACATTCGATGCTAAGCTCTTTTTAGAAGAGCTTACACAATCGTGAGCAAAAGCTCGTAAAACTGTTCATTCGTCCAATCGATGAAACATTAAGTCCTATCTAAAGTATAAATTTACATGTTATTAAATCCATTCGATTCACGCCACTCATCAGCTTTCATAATAAATCCATCACCTTGATCGACGATATTTGGATCATGGGCGAATCTGGATTATCTTCAACGCATCCCTGGGCAAGATGAAAGGACGATTCGTTCCTGTCGAAATGCTATGAAAAGCGTTCGAAAATTCCACGTGCAACCAGCATGAAATCGCGAAATCTCGTTCAATAAGGAAACGTACACAGTTGTTGCCGAGATTTTCACGCAGGATTTAGAGATTCAATAACAACGCGTGCACGTAGCCGACGATTGAACGTTGCGAAAGAAGGTCGAACGAGCGAGAAAGCGGACAGCCAGGCCGGTCTGCCTCGACAAGGCAAATCGGCGAGCTTCTAAAACGAACTGCAATCATTCTGCGACTGGCATTTATCGTCGTATCTGTCGATAATCGCGCATTCCGCCTCGTCGAGTGCCATAAAGGAGCAGTGGCATAGCTCGAGTCGCGGGGTGTCCTACCATAGCTGGCTCTCGCCACTCGAAATCGGCACAGACTAAGAAAAAACTACGGGAAAAGTAAATGTCCCGGTAGTTATTTCACCGTGATAGGAATAGCTTTCCGTTTTCTTTGTAACGTTTAAAGTGTTTCGGATAGCTCGAGCTTTTCTCCTTCTCGCTCATCTTACTCCTTTGAAACAAGTTTTCATGTATAAATTGCTTTGAAACGAAACGGTATTGTCACCGATTATTCCAGTCCTTTTAGTGTGCACTGAGCACAGACTGAGACTAAGCTTATATTATTATGTCATTTCACAAATTCTGTCGCCTTTCCATTATCAATTTTTAATGAGATATTGATCGAAGCCTGTTGAAACCATGTTGTTTTTCAATTGTATGCTCTTTCTTAACTAGTATTTATTTTTTAGCAGATGTAAATAGGTAAAATTGGTAGAGGAAAGAATCACAACCGAAAGTCGAAATCAAAATTATTTACAATAACACTGTATCCTTTATCAATTTTGTAAAAGGATATAGCAGCGGTGGAAATCGAAAATATTGATTCAATTTATCCGCAAACGTATAAGAATACACTGAAGATGGTTTCCGAAGTTTCAGAAAGGAAAATTTTTAGTACAAAATTTTGAGCAAATTCTGAATTACGAAGATTTTATAAGTTAGAGATCAAAAGTTAGATTTTAAATGGAAGAGGATAAGAGAAAATGCATCGGTAACTGAACTCGATTCTTTCTTGCAATCTCATGTTAAACTTTGATTAAAACTTGTTAAGTGATCTAAAGTAAAGAACAAGTAACACGAATATCACAAATCCGAGTAAATTTCAGTATCTGAATTTCTTTCGATAAATTTGAAATATTACTTGATGTAGTAATGTTTCAATAATTATATGTACATACTTGCAGTGAATTGTTAGATTTAGAGCTGGTTTAGAAATTCAGAGTGATCTGTGGGTTTCAATGCTGTCAATTGGTCAAAGTTTGAACCTAGTTACGAGTAAATTCCACCATTAGTAATGAGAAAACATAGTAATCACCAAATATTGTAAATAAATTTGAATGGGATTAAAAATTTTGATTCTTATATATAGATATCTACCTTTAAAAAAAGTGGACACTTTTAAATAGATTCGAGATAACTTTTTTAACGATTTGTAGGTACTTCGAGAAATATAAAAAATAAACAGATAAGTACTTTTACTAAGCTTTTCATAAGCACTTTATCCATTTTATTTTATACAAATATGTGAATATTACAGACTATGGTGCTCTTGTGACAGTTTATTGATAACAATATTGAATTCGAACAAAATCAAAGTGTAAGTGCATAACACTTACGATATGTAGTTGCTTGTCTTCCAAAGCACTAGTTTCATGAGATTAGATTTTTTCAAATATCATAGTAAAATACTCTTTCCATTGTCCAAAATAGATCCATATAATTCGAGTATTTCCTAATAATAATAAGTACAGAAAATGAAACATTGATTCTTGTGAGTAGAGATCGAATCCTATGAAGCAAAACATTTATATTAGAAGAGATTTGAACTTGTAAGTTCATATTGAAATTGACCTCATCCCTACTAACGAGTTATTTCACATTGGTAATTGGTCGTTATGATAAGGAAACGAAAGGAAAATTACTTTGCTTATTCTGTTATTTAAAAATAGCAAAAAGAAGAGTATTTATTCTTGATAGTATAATTAGCACATATTTTACATAAATGAGTTTAAGATAAGAAATACTTAATTGTGTGGCAGCAGACCAGCATGATAGCGACCTTAAGCTGTGTTATTTAAATTATGAAGGACATGGTATCGCTGGTTAACTTTAATTACTGCAACGTGGTTACGAAAGGATCGAACCTAATTTGTAAAAGGTATAAAAAACGTTCGATGTTTGCAACACGAATGCAGCCCGTAGATATACTGTTAAAATGATCATTTAGCGATGTTGATATCTTTTTATAAGTATTAATTACGAGTTAAACGACTAGTCAATCATCACAACCTTATCAGAGATAATGTAATTGCAGCTTTCACAAATTATCTTCGTATTTTTCGAATAGCACAAGTTTTACCTACTTGATACTTTGAATGTTCTCATAGTTGATTTTCATGTTGTTTTTAGAAAAAGCATTCAGTTATTATATATTAAGGTTCGAATCTCTTCTATTCATATAAATAGAAAGATAGCACATTTTACTCCATTGTAATATGTAATTTTAATACCTTATTTAATTCTCAACCATTTAGTACCATCGGGTCATAAATAATTACAATAGTCAACATTAGGAAATTTGATTCTTTTCGTAACTATTCTTTGTGAATAAAATACGCGTATACAAAGTATCCGATTTTAATCTATAAATGCGAATTATTGGTAAATTATCTACTGTACGAAAAAAATATTCTGACAGAAATTAAATGGTTTCAAGAGTGACATAATTTGGCATAATAAGTTTTTCTGTAGCTAAACGCTTATCTAGCTGAACGAGATCATATGAAGGTGACATATATATGTTCTTAAATCGAATCATATAATTTTTAATGTACTAGTCGATCAGTCTTGACATTTTCTATAAAAATTATTAACCTATTCATGTCGAACAAGTATTTAGCTTAGCAGGTACATTAATCTTTTTGAAATTAATGATTATTTATGTAACAATATTTAGAATACCTCTGAAAGCGTCACTCTGCTTATTAGAACGAATCAACGAATACTTAAAACATAAATCGAAACAAAATAAAAAACATTATACGAGTAGAAAGCAAAGAATCTCTAACGTACTGTACTCTTTCTTGTTCAAGGATATAAATGTTTGATTCTTAAAAAAGAATTTTTCAAAAAGTGGTTTCTGAAAAGTGATATTTTCATTCTTTTATAAATAACAATTAATATTCTTAATATGCAATGATAAAAACTAGAAGATACGAAGAACGTGGATCAAACTTCTAGAGGATACATTTAATGCTAAAAATTTTCTATTGTTTTCGAAAGCAAAACGGCACACGTATTTCAGCTTTACTATGTAATTTTAGTACCTATCGTCACATTTGAGAGAATTGATACAAAATTATGCGAACAAGTGTCGACATCGAAGCTACGTTTCGTCAAAGCAAGCGGTAATGGCCACAAACTGTCGGACGTGATTATTTGCCTTTAAAAAAGCATAGTCGTCCTTGATATTGCATTAACTAAATCTTCCAGTTTACAATGCCGGATAAACACAGATTCGAGCCTAGAACAAGATCGAGTGCAAAAGAAAAGCTATAACGCGTATCCTCTGTCGTAACACGGATAATGTGTACGCTTTCTCGGGGTAAAAATGTACTGGATAATGAAAAATACTTGCTTCTCGATTCTAGTAAACGCGAAGCTTCCTATATTTAGCTAAAAAAGAAGAGGAGAAAGAGCAAAAGAAAAGAGAAAGAAAGGAAAAAACGTGAAACGAAAGCAAAGAACAAAAAGACGAAAACACCACGGAGAACGCGATGATGACTTAATTTCTGGAATTATCCCGATCATAACGGGCGAATGATACGCATTGACGCATAATGCTTGCATCCTATCAATGTAGAAGAGGGCTGTCGGCAATTAGTTTGGAATTACGGTGTACCACTTATGCGAGACGGATGAGCGGCAATGAGCGCGTTTTCGATGTACCTCGTCCAGCTCATTGCCAGCGACATCGATCAAAACGAGCAGCGAGTAATAACAGTCGTTAGATGGATACTAAAACTAATCAAAGCGCGACATGGGATACAGTTACACTACCTATCCAATCGATTTAGCACAGATCGATCGGCCCAGATCGCCGTCGTTACAACCGACTCGGTCGTTCATATGCTTTGTGTACACACTGACTATCGAGAATTTCTGCTTTCAGCATCTGGGAGGAGACTAGTAGCGGTCCATTCGGAAGAATTTCATATTCAGCACCGTTCTGCTACTGCTGTTACTGCATGATACTCAGCTCGTATCGCTGGCAACGGAATATAGAGGTAGCGGATAAAGCACAATCGCCGACCTAAATAGCTATGATTTTTGTAAATTTGACAGTTGCTTCGTGCTCGGGAACTTGGAGTCGGCTGATTACGGCGATGAATTTCTTCGTAACATACAGCAACCATTCGAACCACACCGACGTAAAGAGAGAGTTACATAAAGGTTTCATATCTGTTGTTTACTCTCCAGCTAAAACTCGGTACTTTCACTGCATGCAGGAAATGCTTCATTGAAGTACAAGTACTGTAAATCTGGTCGTCTATTTGAAAAAAGTTACATTTACTTTTTATTGTTAGTCTCAATTCATTTCTTGAAAAAAAGGATGTATCGAAATGATGTTAATATATGTAGCTGGACATAAAAATGTATTGTCTGAAATTATAAATCGTTACTTTTGTAAGGAAATCTATTTTCTTTGTGTAGCAGATGAAAATAAAAATCTTTCGACATAATAATACAATTTGTATTACGATCGGTAATTTTCGGTAACTTTTTTCTTGTCCTTTATATATGATAATCCATTAAGGTATAGACGCCCTAACGTTTCTCTATTAGACTGATTTTACGAAGAAACTTCATTAATAGCGCATAGGTAAGTAATTAATTTTTCGAACAAACCTATCCCTTTTCAAATTCATAAATAAATCATACGAAGATGTATTTCTTTTTAAATCAAAATATTGTGACTTAAACTTTTCATTTTTCTCAAAAGTAATATAAATTTATTCCTAACATAAGATCATTTCGTTGTATTTATAATTGATACTAGATTCGTTAATTTAACATTAATAGTTATTTTTATAATAAACAGAAAAAATTAAAACTCCAAATATTTTTTGAAACACTATTTACAATTTACAGAGAATGTAACTTACCAATTTTTAATTTTTTGTAAAATGCGTTTAAAAAATGGATTTTTGAAATTATAATACATAAAATATTTAGCAACAACACTAAATATATGCATTAAAATTATAAGTAGCAGACTTTAATCAAATATATTACTTTAAGGATACAATTATGTGAAACCATAGGTATTAAAGAGAAAATAGATTATAGTAATTATACTTTTTAAATAACTAGTTATTTACTACTTACTTAGCTCTACTTAATTCCGACTACTATAGTATTATTATACCTTTACACATTTCCACTTGAAATATATTATTTGTCACTGTAATTTCACATAAGAGTAGATTCTCATTCCAATTTAATGCTCGTTAATTTTATAAGTGATATACTGAAGACGACAGTATTACATGATCGTTTAAAGATAAACCCTATGCAAGCCTATTTGTTTAATTACGAAATAAGATGTTAGAAGAAGTAAATCACATTTCATTTAGAAAAAATGACTTTATGTGATATTACCTCTATATTGTCTATCTTCTCATTTATTGAACTAGACAAGAAATGTAAATATAGAGACTACAAATTATTTTAATTAGTATACTTTTCAAATAGAAATCTAGAAGACTTTATAAATTCGAAATTAAACTTCATCCACGTGAAAAGTTGCATTTAAGGAAAACTCAAAATAAGATTTTTGCTATTTTTTCTCCGAATTCATCAACCGTAATATAATGTATGTTTCGTACAATCTTACAATTATTTCACCAATTACACATTAGAAAGCGGAAAATTCTTGTATAAATAAGACATTCATCTAAAACAATAGCAATCTAGTAACGAGTTAACTCATCTTAACAGCTAGAATAATCTAATTGTCTTCTATCTTATCTTTTATATATTATCTTTTATATCTGGTTTTCTTTGTAATTATGAGTTATTTTGTATATAGAAATAAGAAGAAAAATTGATACACTTTGTTTCCAAGAAGATAATTTGTTAATTTGAACATGATTCAGAATTCCAAGCAGCTTGGTCGTTATGGTCCTTCCTATCGATAATCACGCATTCCTTTTCGTCGGCTACCGTAAAAGATCGGCGTGCTTGACTGTCACGGTATGTATTTCGTGCACGTTATCGTCTTACGTGGTTGTAAATTGAATTATACTATACTAAATACTGAATCTTATCTCGAGTGCATTCTCACCTTAGTTTTAACGAGTTTTACTCTGCGTTTCCGATACACACTCACGCGTGAAATTTGAAATTCTCTCGTTTCTTACGTTGTATTTCTCCTTACTTAGATTTACAAGTATATTGTAAACTTATAATGTAAATATAACAACATATAATACAATATATTATAATAATATATAATATAATACAATATAATATAATAATATATAATATAATACAATATAATATAATAATAGAATATTTTTGTATAATGAAAAGTCATTTAAAGAATTTTGCTACATCTTGTTCGACTAATATTACAATCAACCGTAAATTGTTCTCGTATATTTTCTATGACTATAATTATGTAATGTATCTCGTCTTTAAAATTTTTACGTTTTTATAATAAACGCAAAAGTACTTTTATAAAAATGATATTTATTATGTAATGTTAGGTAACGTTATTAGGTATCAATTCAATCACAATTTCAATATTATCTATCTTTATATTCGATAGTGTTTGACTTTAATCAGTTCTATTTTCAAAATAAATTAAACGGCAATAAATAGATCCTTTGAACTCAATTTATCACAAATTTCCTAGAAAACTTTCCACAAGACATCATTTCTCGTTTTCTAAACAGGGCAGCCATAAAGATAAGTTTTTCCTAAAACAAGCATTCTGAAAGAATCTTGAATGCGATAATAAAATATAGTCTTCTCATTATGCGTATTTATTCGAAACAAAATACTTAGAATTCTAATTGTATTAAATGTTTAAAACATGCATTGTTAAAGTTAATCTATAATATTTATAGTACTCTACAAATCCAATGAGTCAATTTTATCAAACTAATATGCGAACTTCTATTTGAATAATCTAATACAAATAACTGAAATGATATTTACTTTCTTGTTATAGCATGCAGAGTTAAAGCTTGTTAAATAAAAAATTGATTAATACCATTCTTTCCAAACCACCTTAATGCAACATTTCACTTGCAATATTTTTAGTCAATTTACGTTATTACGGATTCTTATTTGTAATACTGCTATTAGAAAAGGTAACTGCAAAAATTTGTTTAATATTTTTGTTGCTTGATATTTTTCATTCTACCTAAATTTTACAATTATATACAATTATGTTGTATACGTATATATGTTGTATATGTATATATGTGTACAATTATATACAATTATTAATATTGTACAAATTTATGAAGTTTACGTTCACGCGACTTTTACGCATTACATATTTTCTCGCTTCGTCTTTAATGAATGAAATTTATCTTATCTTAAAAGTCAAACAATTTCAGCATGAACGTTTGAATTTCAAAAACGTGCTACGTATTTTGTCAATCTATCGTAAAACGTGTCCATGCCGTGTGACTGGCAAAACTAGCAAGCTGTTCTTCAACGAAGCAGCTCGCATTTGGAAGTTGGAAATAGTTCTAGCTTCGTTTGAGATAGTAGAAGAAAGAAGGGTAGTACATAGGAGACACGAGGAAACTATGGAACGACGTTCGTTCTCATAGGAATCAGGTTTCTACGGGAGCTGCACGTGCGGTCGCTTGGTGAAATAAAAGGACGGGTCCAATTAAACGAGTTAATTTAATAAGCGCTCGTGACGAGGCGTACGAGAGAATAGGCGCGGTTAGGCCGCTAGGACAACGAACAAAAAGACCATTTACGCACGCCAGGTTGAACTTCCTAATAGATTTCTTATTTTCGAACACGTCGTGGCGACAATTGCAGTAACACTAAACGCCGCTTCTCATTTTACAGATCATTTCATGAGTTTGTGCCATGATTGGTTCATATACTTCACGATGTGTTTTATTATCTTTACCGCCACGTAATGCAAAACAACCAGTATTAAAGGTAATCGGAAATGAGAAGAAGATTTAATGCGACAACCGCAGAAGAAATCGATAATGGATCAAAAAAGAAAAAGATCTCTTACAGTAATGAACAAAACTCAGTCTATATCCTTGTAAAGTTCTTTCTATTTGATGGAAATTTCAAATTAAGTATTTTTCACGATATTATATTTCATATCAAATACTATTCAATTGCTTGTACTTTATTAGTAACTAATATTTAGTATTAAACATTTAATTTCAGAGAATATTTTAAAATTATTTGTTTTTAACTTCTGAAAATGTTTCAAGTTTGATTGCATGTTGTTTGTTGATTTCTTTACAATTATAATTATCAATAATACTACTTGAAAAGTCATCCATTTTATCTACAACTGTTTCTCATATTTTTAGTAATGTGATATTATTTTGATGTATTTTGAAAATCATATTATCCCCACAGATATTCATATTTGCATCGTCATTTGTTGCCCCCGATAACTAATACACAAATTATTCTGTAATATCACTAATCTCTTTCACTCCATTTACATATAAATATATTTAGAACATTAAATTCTAATAACTATTGTCGATCAATAAAAAGAAAATACAAAATACCTATCTCGTTACCCATCCGTTATAGATTAAGAGGAGCAATAGCAGGATTATATTTCTTCGTAGTACTTATCTTTCTCATATATCTACAACTCCCTAATGTTTGTTTTTGTATATAACAATGTTAGAACTTGTTAAATACCTGCTTATTTACATTGTAATTCTAGGTCTTACTCAGTGTATATAAACATCTAATTGAAAATTATTACTGTCCATATACGGAGAGTACATTGAAAACATTGTATTCTAAGTACTTGTACATACATGACATTAATAAATTATGGAATAACATTTTAAATGCACTGCTCTAAATGACAGAATAAACGCTAAGAATTGCTGATAAAAGAATATAAAAATTACGTACTTAAGAAACATATTATTTGGAATAATAGAAAACCTGTGGATGGAACATTTAAATAAGAATTTATTGATTAATTGATAAATCCCATGTGTCAAATGAGAAGGTTAAAAATATATATACTTCCACTATTGAGTTAAATATGAGTATAATATACAATAATTGATGTGATCGGTCTTAGGGCGAAGTGATATATGTCGATTGTCGAATTGCGTAACTATTTTATCTTATGAAAGTTATCACACCGGCCGTTTAGATCCAGTAGACTAGACGAGTTTATCAGTTTCGAGGAAAGTTCCTTTGGATTAACGTGACCTCTGCTATTGAACAAGGTACGCAAACGCTCTGATCCGCCTTAGATTCTGATTGCGCGGACCTTTCAGCTCTCGATTGAAAACCAACCGATTCGAATGCGGTGGTCTCGCGCATATTTCACGTACTCGAAATACAATCGCGTTTCTCGTTTTTCTCATAAAACACTCGTATTGAGAAATAACTATCGTGCATGAAATACTTAATGCCGCTGGTTTCCTTTATACATTTATTTTCCCTTATCCTCTTGATGCTACATTTTTATAATATAGTATTATCTTAGTATAATGAAATTATTACAGTAGCACTGTTATTTATATTATCAAATATCGAAAAACCTATAAGTGCTATAAACAATTTTGTAAATAACAATAAATAATTATGTGTATCATTTTTAATTAAATATTGTATCAATATCTTAATATTTTACTATATGTGGAGAAAATATGTAAATATAAAATACCTTTTTTAGATTTATTTTCATATTATCTATATTTTTAAATATCTATATATTTAAATATCTATATATTAAATATATATATAAAGCTATGCCAAAAATTAGTTTTGAAGAGATTTAGAACTTTTATTTGTGTATTTTTACTAAGGATTAGACACATAAAATTCAGCTGAGTAATAGACACGAAGGAGACATTTTAAGTTGGTCTGTGACAGGTGTAATATTAAAGAAATAGATCGTAAAGGATTAAGTGCGATTAAGGATTAAAATTACCAAATTTTCAAGAACGAAATCACCGCAAGCGAAGGTAATTTTGAAATTATATTCAAAAACAACAAGACTTTGTTTGTATTGAAGTTAAAACTGTGTTAACTAGTGCTCAAAGTTTATACATACAGAAAATAATGAAATTTTACAGGAATATGAAACAACTACAGCAGCATACGTAATCTAACGTAATGTAATATGTGTCTAACCCCTAATAAATTCTTAATTAAATTCCGGATGAAGCTTAAAATTAAATTCTGTTGCATGATAGAAATCTTAAAGTAGCAATATGAATATTTAAAATCTAAAATAAGAATTAAACGTAAATATGTATAAACTAATGGAAACTAAAGTAACAATACGTTGGAATAGATTATTGAATGTATGGAGCTATTCTAAGTACATAACTTTAACGCTGTAATTTTATTTTCGATATTAATGTTAATTTTCCTTTAAATACTTATTTTTCTGGTAATTTGCAACTCACTTTACTTAATCCCTCGCTAAACAACATAATTAGCTTGCCATTTACTACAGCTCGTTATCGTAATTATTAACAACACTTTTACACGCATATATATGAAATATGAAAGCGTAACATAATTTCTGTAACATACTTAACTTTTTCTCAAGCTAAATACCAAGCATCACTGAAATAAAACTAATAAAACATAAACACATATCTATTCCGTTGTCGGTTAAACAAAAAGTTAAACAAAAATTAGGCCTTCATCTCGTGTAAATTCCAGTCTACTCAGGCTGGTTGTCAGTGCTAATTTTCTTATTTAAAATCATCAATAGCCGTATTAGTGACCCCTCTATTTCAAGACTGATAAATTGCAACCGTAATTTGTAAGTCACGTCATGATGTTCTTCACCATCCATACCGGAGTTCGTAAACAAGTTCGCAAATAGCGCGAGCTACAAATCCTCTATTCGTGCAACTGTTCGTGAACAGTATGCGAACTGGGCCCAAGCGTTTAATTACATATTTCGACATGTCCTATGACGTCCTTGGTTTGTCGAAAGCTATTCGTAGCCAATTCGCTTTCAGGGCAAACTTTCTGCGTACACTTAACGAACGCAAGAGAAAAATACATTTGGGTATCCTGATTATAACATGTCTACGATAGAGTAAAAGAGTTGACTGTATTTTTTAATATATTAAAGTTTAATATATTAAAGAATATTGTAATTGGTAAAAACATTTACTTTATCCATTTAATTACTTCAAAACATTAAAAAGCACAATCAATTATTTCACACTATTATAAACAGATATATTCAATAATATAATATTTTGTACAGCACGGTGCCGAAAATTAATATGTATCACTATATATTTTTGGCTACTTATTGAAACTATTTATGATATGATCGTACAGAATAAGGATTTTGGGGTAAGTATAACGTCTGCTTTGTTGATTTCATATTATCGATGACAATTACTTTACATAGTTAAAGGTTTTAGTTTTTGTGCGCCGTTCTTGATGCTTTAATGACAAATTATAAACCAAAAAGGCCTTGAAGCATTTCTCCGACGTACAATGCACAGTAGTCTGGAATTCCGCTTTTCATGACCAAAAGTCAATTTTTCAAATTTAATATTTTCTAAGAAGCTGCAACAGAGTGTATAATAATGGTGCCCGTTTAGTTAATAACGCATAGGTCCGAAAGATCATAACCGAAAAATATAATTATTTTGTATTTTCTATTATATCACTACGAAGTGGCCTTCTATTGTAGTTGGATTCTTGAGATTTGTACGATCAAAATGGTACAAAACATGACTATATTTGTATTAATCTTCGCATTAATTTTAGGAATAAAAAATTACTTGACTCCGTAGTATTTTATTTCACCCCGCCTATTCTGCTTCACTCGCACTGTCGAGGTACTTCTCACCCTGAGCGCACGCACGACGCTTGAAAATTTAAGGAGGTACTTGGACAGGTCCTTAAAGATACATACCACTGTATGTATATCTTGGTGTTCGGTAACTATTCGTCAACTTGAACAAGCATGTTCGTGAGAAATCGACCAGCGGCTGTAACAACATATTTGCGAACTGCTCGCAAACATGTCTTCTAGCATGACCTCCATTTTAATTACCTCGTATACTTGTCAATTGAGAACTGATCTCATACGCACATTCTACTACTACTAAAATTTTTTTAACAACTTGTTATCCTACTTTTACTCAACTGACTTTTATTGTTCTTTATACAAATTATAACCAATTATGTACAAACTCTCCAACTATTTAAATAATTTTATGTTATTAATAATTAATATTGACAATATATTGTTCACTATAGTAATGTAAAATATCTAAGATTAACATGATAGAAATTCCTAGAAATCCAAAAAAAATAAGTTTATTTTTAGAAACAAGAATTCAATAGTTTAAAATTTGCAAGATTTTCGTACTACCATTATATATTGCACGATATTACTATGTTTATCTTCTGTATTTCATTACCGAGTTCATTATAAGTTATAGATAATGATATCATTTGCAAAACAGATAAATTTATGATTACTCACTTGATATTCAAACATTTGATATTAGAATGTACGCGTATGCGTAGTGCATAAATTCCAGTTCCAATTATCAAGGAAACCGTAACGATAAGAAAGTGTATCAGCAAAAGTACCATAAAAATCCAAACACAATACAGCCAGTCTTCCGTCACAATCATGTCAGTAATTATAGAAATAACTTGAACTATACAGGGTGTTTACAATATATTGGATTGACATTTTTATCGAAAATAGTAAGTTTATGAAAAAAGAGTGGGAACATGATAGCGTGCGTGATTTTTTTCATATTTGCAAAATGATTTCATTGTCACAGAAGTGAATTGGAAGAGCCATTGTCGATTCGTCTGAGATTTCGTTCCGGTATAGCGGTTTCCATTTAAAAAACACGTAACACAGAACAGAAGGGTGCAAGTTAGAAATTGACGGACAGACAGATGCGTCCAGAAAGCATGTATCCTCGCAATGTCACGCATGAATATGTTAATGCATATCAGTCATTGCTACATGACCGACAAGCTTACTCGATGATGGATTACAAAGCTCAACCGTGCACGCACTTTCTCTTTCGTCGTTCCTCTCATTTTCCATGGTCCTCTCCCGACCCTTTTTCTCGTTGACTGTTAGCTACGAGAACGAGCACAACATGGGGACACACCCGACTCACATTGTTGCCTCCGATTACTGAATTTCACCTGATCGATCGATCGATCGATCGATCGATTCGCGGCCTCGTCTCCAGCACCGTAATACACCCGACAGCGACTGCTCGATGATAAATGCATCGCGTTTCTCTCCGTGATCACTTTATTACGGGGTACGGTTCGTGTACACGCGTCGATATTTAACATCGACCAATGACGCTTTGATGTTGGTTCAACACGAGAGAGAGAAAGAGAGAGAGAGAAAAAGAAAGGGAAAATGGAAGAGACTATCAGTTAGGAGGAATGAGCCGACTCCCGCAGCGTACATCGCGACCATGAAATTATTAGCGAGTTTGGGCTTTGTGTAACAAGAGTGGATCAAGAGTAGAAAGTTCCGAAATGTACAAAGCGGAACGACAGCTCCCCGCAAACTTTCAACCAATTTTGGTAATTTTATCATGCTATTAATTAACGATCTGCTCCTCTGTCTGCTGCTCCTCTTCGTATCACGTATCTTTTGATATCGTTTTTCAAACTCGCTTTATTTGTATATTTATTTAAAGTCGCAAAATAGAATATTATTTTAATGAGAATTACAAAGGATAGAAAGAAAACCAACTGCCTTCCTTATTTTTATTCGAATCGCATATTTTTATCGATATGATATGCAATATGGCTAGTAATTGTGTTATGTTCCGCAAGCTTTTTATTAATACTACCATAAAAGTGTACAAATGATTGAAACGATGCGATATATAGTCCCATAAATGGTCCAATAAAAACACATCGATGTACAAGATATTTACAATATATAAAACATAATTTATCATTTGTCTGAGACTAAGAAAAAACAAAATAAATATTAAATATTTCTTGTAAAAGCAATATACCTACAACAAGAATGCATACATTTTGAAGAAATCATGCTTTTTAAATATTCACTATCCTTAACTAAACAAAGGAGATTGTCGAATAATTAAAGCCGATAAACAAATCTACCAATAATTTCTTTGGTTGTAACATGTATCGTGATTTAGATTTAACACACTTATTTCTAAAAAAATATATTACTTCTAAATTTTAGTTATTTGTACATTACAGTAATAAATACAAATTGATAAAAATTTTTAACCTCGGAGCAGTAAAATTTTAAATCGTTAAAAAATAAATAAGCTTGGTGTGAAAAAGAAAGGCAAAAAATCTTGCATTTCTTAAATTATCAGATATTATAAAATAAAATATCATATACCAGAATAAAGGAAATCAGGAAATATTATACCACAGTTTACGACGCGTAGTCAAACCTCGATTACATTATGAAGCAATATCCTGTTGCGCTTATGCGTTTCATCCCGGAAACCACTACTGTATCGCACGTAAAACTCCACGACACCAAAGAAATTTTTACGATCCGCCTGGCAAATCAAATTCCAGCAGAACTCGTCGAAAGCATGCAATTAATTGCCGTTGACAAAATTGAAAACACCCGGGAAAATACTTAGTTCGTGCGTGCAGTCGAGATGCTTCTCAAAGGGATCGATATTTGTCCGGATTCGACGCCACGCAAATATTTGCCAGGCAAGAGATGCATTGGTGTCGATCAATCACCGAAACACGGTACTCCTTCGCAAACTACAATGATCGGCGCGACAACTTCATTACGATGCATGGAAAATCAACGAATCGATAGGACGATGCGTCAACGCCAACGGGCGTTACCCCATTGTGATTTATGGCAGGCAAGTTTGCCAATATTAACGACACTGTCTCCGCAGACGAGGGGCTTCTGAATAGCTCCGATGATTCGTCCCGGTTGACCCCTGGTCTCTTTCGTTCAACGATCGAAAGGGGCCGATTGTTCCGTGAAAACCGCGCGATACTTGCGTAATTTTCTCGACGCCCACGTGCTTTACGTCAAAGAACCTCGTGAAAACACGCCCAAGACCTGGACACATGCTACTTCTCTTTTCCATTTACCGATGCCAAATCGAATAAACTGGCGAATATATTGACCTGTACGCTGGACGTTTCCAAAGGTTTAGCCGATCTTTCTCGATCCTCCCGTGAATTTAGATACATGAACATTCCATGATTATATTTCTAATGTATTCAAATTTCGTTGGCTGGCGCGCGAAATGTACGTCCAAGCGAACACGCCTGCGCGGTTTATTCGAACAGTTGGGCACGAGCAAAGCGAATTTATTGTATAAAAGATTCTTGAATTAAAATTGTGAGCATCAAGCCTAAATATTTTAGTCAAATATTCTATCGCGCGTAAAATTACAGCTGTGAAAGTTTATCACGTTTTGTGGCTAGAGGAAACTTTATAGCCAAATTTGAAATTTTAATAAACATTAAAGTATTGAATTTAAAGAAGTAGCATTTGTACCATATTAATATTATATATTATAATATATATTATAATATTTTGATCTGCTGTCATTTATATCTTTTTTAATTTTTATTCGTTTAATGGAAGTTTTATTTTCTCTAATTTAAACTACCGAAAATCCACAGAGCATAGAATTCATTAAATGTTTAGATATTTCATATAAAACTTTATTAATTTTTATTTTATCTTACGTATGTATAATGAACTAAATTATCCGTATTTCGTAACACAAATTGTCTTTATTTACAACATAGTAAAAATCAACTAATTTTATTTAAAATTCGTCTAACTGAGAGAATGATCAATTATAAGAGCACGTTAGATCATTAACAAAAATGCAAGGTGCGAGACTTAGTATGGTATTAACGCAATAGCATACACAGTGATTACGCTGTTTCTTAAATGTGCAGCACTCTATATGTTACATAAATCAAGGGTTAAATCAAAGTACAACAGTGTATCAAGTGCACAGGCATTTATAAAAACAAGGCGCCCCAATTATTTTGCGCAACACATCGGTTATTCGTGCCGACAAATACCGACGCGACCTGCTTTTAACCTTGATTCGAAACAAGCTCTACAATTTTTTTCCGAACGTACCCTGTAATTTGTCACGTAAGTGACCATGCAACGCACCACTTAAACATCGTCCGACATCAACACCGTTGATATCCTTGCCCATGTCCTTATACATGTCCTTCGTGTTTGCTCATTGGCAACAACTGGCACGCAGCTCGTTTATAACCAAGCAGCAAAACAATTAAACCTCTCGAACGGATACGCGTGACACAAGGAGAAATAAAAGAAAGACAAGGGACGTCGAAAAATAGTGTTACCATAGGACGCCGTGCGGAAGGATTTGTTTATCTTGAGACGATTAAACAAGAATTAACATGGAGCCGCGAAAACATCGGTCGAAAGACGCATCGACATCACGCGCGCCGTATGTTTAGACAGAGGGTACCGACCAAGGAGATGAAAGAAATAATAAACAGTGGCCCCGTAATTTCGGGGGTTCGGCCGCTCGAGGGGTTGACAACTACGTGATATATGCGCAACCCTGCACCGAGCATATGTCGCCTCTACCAATAGCCGCATGCCTTTAATCTACACGAGAAAAATATGAGACTGCTTTCCCTCTCCCTCGTTCTCGCTCTTCCTCGTTTTCACTTTCGCTTTATCTCTCTATCGCGCTACTGTCACCGAGCTTCTCTACCGTGTCCTGTCTCTGCAGACTCGTCCTTGCATTTGCATAACCCATATTTCTTTCTTCATTACCATTATTATGAGTATTTCGGTATTGTGCATCGAACATAATGCGGCCTGCCGTTCTCTCCCGGTGACATTTGCATCCCGACAAAGAGAGCATTCACGCCTCTTGATGGCACACTCGAAATTCTCTGCTCGAGAGACTTCTAGATCCTTGATATTGCTCCTCGTCGAAACACATTATCGAACGTTTACGCTTATGCGATACGCGCCCCTGTTCAATGCGATCCGACAAAGCATATCGATCATGGAACGCGGCGTGTCTACCAGAGACGTAGGAGGAACGATGACTTCCGTCTATAGAACAGGCGCTTGTAGCCGTACTGCATACGAATTTACACGCGTTAAAGATAGTTTTTAAACACGAGGAGGTGTGATGCATTGAATTTGTCATGGGAAATTTGTCATAGTTTAAAATCTAGTACAGGAACATAAAGCTTTGATTTCTACGTCGAGTCTTTTACTTTGTTACTATATCATACGAAGATAATTATCTGTATTTTTATATACAGCGGTATGTTATTTATTACTTGAAATAGCTTTGTAATCTTAAAAAAGACGTAGAAATTCAGCTACGTACTAAGTTAATTATTCCAAGGTATTAGGAAATTCAAGAATAATTAACTGTGACACTAAAGATAACAACAAGAAAAATAATAGTATTAAAACATTTTTATTATTGAAAACCGTGTAAGTTTAATACAGTTCAATATA
The DNA here is from genome assembly GCF_905332965.1 of Bombus pascuorum. Lineage (NCBI taxonomy): Eukaryota > Metazoa > Arthropoda > Insecta > Hymenoptera > Apidae > Bombus > Bombus pascuorum. The sequence goes on along the minus strand of NC_083490.1, from coordinate 14,390,846 downwards.
ATTTAAAACATTTCGATCCCAATGTCTATATATATATATATGTATGTATATCGACAATAATATAATGGATATGTGTGACCATATAAAAAAAGCAATTATTTAAATAATTTTTAATTAATACAGTTATGAAGAATATCTTTAATATATGTTTAATTCACGTTTACATATTTCATTCCAATCAGAGAGAATTAATGAATTCTTAAATACAATAATTATATTATGTCATTGTATCGTATTAATTTTGATTAAACTAATTTAAATAATATGAGAATTGCTTCTATGTAAGCTTGTAATATATGTATCTATACTCATTTGAATACCACACATGGTTGCTATATATACACTATAAAATTTACATTTAACTGGCAACCGCTCTCACAATTGGTCCCATCATTGCCTAAATGTATAATAAAATGATATTTAAATACACATAATTTGCCTTTGTATCACAAAGCGTAAATTATTACTTTCAGCCGTTTTTTAAATTCTTGGTATACTCAAAAAACCTGTGTTTTAATTACAAAAAAAACTTTCCAACGTTTCTCCACGGCAAACACGGAAAGCGCATAAATGAGACTCGCAGCTGCTACTAAGATTTCCCTCCGGAACATCTACAATCCACAGAGTAATAAGTATAGGAAAGGAAAAGAATTCGAATTCTCGCAGGACACTATAACGCGAGCCTAATTAAAAGAGAAAATATCGTAACAAAAAGAGACGACTGTTCTAGGTCCATACTCTCGTAAGCTCGGTCTATTATGACGACGGTCATAAACGAGGGACGACCGCGCTATTATAGAATTCATTTGTATGCATCTCGATGCAATGACACGAGCGTTCAGACCTAAATCTTATTAGGCGAGTTTCCAAAGCAGATGACGGTCGAAACACGAAGGCCGTGACGATTGCACACGGTGTGGATTACGTATCTCTATCCTGTATCGAGATAGAATCGCAATCGTGTCGTGTACACGCGTGCTCGATGCACGAGGCATTTACAGGCCCACGTGCTCGAGGGCCTTGGCTGGCGTTTTCATTTGGCCGACCACGACGCGGCACGCGATTCCAGCGATTGCTTCGACACCAGTTCCGATCGGCCAACACGCAACGATCGGCGTGCCAACGGAACGTCCATATGCCGAGAGACCATGATTCAACCTAGAATATATTATTGCGCGCCGAGGAATTTCATGTAATAACGCTGTGTACGATATCGTGTTGTGTCTGCCTCGTGTTCCGTCAGTAATTACCTGAAAGTCTCGAAAGCCTGACAACAGTGCGCTGGAGCCGTGCATGAGAAACGATGGAACTACACATCCAATCTCAAAGTTCTATTGCATTAAACCAGGATACTGTCAAAATTGTACAACAATTTAAATCCTTCATAGAAGTAAAGTGCAATAAATTGTATATTATTGCAAAAATGTTTCTTACGAAGTAAAATTATGTATGAAATAGAGCTCAATATTTGCATAAAATTCCAATCTTATGTAGATTCTATCCAAAATTACATAACGATTTTAATTCTCCATATAAATAATGTATAGAAAATTGTGTATTACATTGCGAAGTTCTCTACTGGACTAAAATAATTCGATACACATTGAAATATAAAGTTCATTAGATTTCTTCGATAAATTTTTAAGATTTTTTATATAATAATTTTTTAATATTTGTGATGGAGTTGGTTTATTTGAAAATGGCTTATGATGAATTCAATAAAAATGGATATACAATTTTTTAGGTAATTTATCTGTTGCATTAACTAGTTTCAAGCAACAGATAGTGTTAATTGTTATGAGGTCACTGTTCAGTTGATTATCAACATTGGTTTTTATATTGACGTAATGAAGGACATGAATTGACGAATTGAATGGACATGATATGACCACGAATCATTGGTGACAGGCGATGCCGGAAGTAATTATAACATTTAAATGAATGGTTATAATACAATTTTCAATACGTTTAATGTCACAGTGGCAAAGTAATAACATTCTAGATGTACCATAAATCTTAAACACTATTAATGCGAAATTAATGTTTTCACAATACATAATCTTTACTTGTGATTCTTTCATTAAATTATGTACTGTCAAGAATTAGCAAGTATTCGTACACATTTGAGCGATAGTACTATGTACGATATATGTTGCGCCCTGTTTAAGCTAAGAAATATGGTGTCTGAACCTCTGCGTACTTTGAAATGTCGCACATAATTCTACATGGTAAGTACTTTACACGAAGGAAAAACTGTCTGATGTGGCAATGATTCAACACGCACCTTATTATTTTACAGAGCATTTACGTTGTTGGTTTCGCGATGCTAAGTCGCCTTATTACTCGAGTACGTTTCACGGGGCGTGCCCGATTGACACGCTAAAATTCTCTGTTCCGTCCAAACGCGACAGAAGCGAACGTCGCTGTTATTAACGGTTGCCACGTGTGTAATCCCAAGTTATTTACGCCCCGTTATCCCCATATGTTAGATTACAATATCAGTTTACCGAATGGTATTTAATAAATACACCGTGACATGGATATGACAGTTTGGATAACGTTGCAGAACTCGACAACTAAAAAGATGCTAATACCCATTGCTTTTAATTAACCAATGTCTTCGTTCTGTATGCCTCCACAGTCCACACATACTTATCATTAACGTTTATTAACGCGTGTCATCTCGACGATAATGGATACAGCACGGTGTTTAAAACGCGTGAAATTCCTGCAAATCGAACAGACAAATTTGTAATTTAGAACGAGAAAGGAAAATAGATAAAAAACTGCGATAAAACGCGTGAAAGTCCTGTAAATCAGGCAGATAAATATGTAATTTAGAACGATAAAGAAGTAGATATATAAAGGAACAACAATAAATCATAATAGGATACGGTATCTACATGCAACATTATGTTCGTGTTTAAAAATATGTTTTTATGGAAGTTTATTAATAGCATATACCTGTTAATATGCCAAAAAATTAATTCGAAGCTTTTTCTCACATTTTATTTTTAGAAATTAAAGAGTAAAAAATATGTCACTTTTGGTTAATCCATTATTGTTTTGTCCTTTAAATTACAGCATATGATTTTCCATTCATATGTTATATATAATTGAATACGTATTACATTCTGCATATCTACTGTTCGGATCTGATATTTCACGTGACCTCTTCAATTTACTGCGAAATACGGGTTCCAATTTTGCGGCTTGAAATGCTTGATTATAAATTGCACAAATATCATCTTGTAACTGGATAGCTTCGATTCGTCAGATATTATTAATTAACATGTCAGCGAGACGTGCTTCGATTGCTTAAGTTTGTTTATAAATGACGCAAAATTTGATTTAAAAAAAGTAATCGAAGAAAATTCATCTGCTTTAAACTAATTTCTGAAAATTTGAATAGAAAACAGTATTATTTTTGTACGTATGTCTTGGTAATTAATTTGTTCTAATTCATATGTCTCGAAATTTTTGCATTATAATTATTTCCTACGTGATAATTCATTTAAAGATGGACTAGATAGGTATAATATTTTTCAAATTACACAATTATTAAGTATGCATTAGTGCTGTTTTATTTCAGTGAATGTAATCGAGCACGTCTTTGAATTTTTCATCATATTTCGATAAAGTTTTAACAAAAATCAATGCTTTTTAGTATAATATATAGTAGAGAATATATCTTTTACATGCATATTTATTAAAGCATATTTCATAAGAATGCTGTCCACACAGCACAATGATATTTATAACCACATAAAACTACGCGTTATTTCCAAATGTTACAAATAAATTAAAAGATATAGAATATGTAACGTAATATAAAGTGCTGCAAGATCTTGACAAATAACCAATAACTAACGATACAGCTATATTGGCTTTTGAAGTGCAGAAAAACAATCAGACGTAAAAAGAGAAATATTTTTATTTTCGAGAGCATCTAAAAGTTTTGAAAATACGAGGAGAGTTATTACGCCTTTTAGTAGAATTGAATTCAAAAATATTTTTTTCGTACGATCTTTATCACGAAAAAAGATATACAGATACATATTTAGTTTTTATTGCGAATTACTTATTACACTTTTTTAAAACTAATCTAGCAGGGTGTATGATAATAATTGCAGGTATAATTAATAAAAAGTTTAATTTAATAAAAAGTTTTAGAAAAAGTTTGAAGGAAAAAGAAATGAAATTTCAACTTTGATCAAAGATACACCATAAAGTAATTTATCTTATTTTTTTAACTTCCTGCGTTCGCTTACCTTCTTTCTAAACTAAAACAAGTTCAATGTAGTATATATAGTACAGTACCAATATAGCAACTGCTATCAACGTTCACGGTATCGTTTCAGTGACTGGTTTATCGGTTTACTAGCCATCACCTTTCTCAATTATTCCATCGCGTTCACGCTGCAACCAAATTTACGACGTGAAAATTCAACGCGTGTATATAAACCAGCGCTTGGCAGTTAATCATTTTTAATTGCTTGCCGATAAAAGGGGCTGCTTTCAACGATTGAGAAATTCCTCGGTTGAAAGGGAAAATAACGCGCCCCCGCGTAGCGTCCAACGTCTGTTATGCATTGCTGCGTAACCACGGACGAGCATTTCGTGCATTCTTTTCGATTGTCTGTGGAAGATTAATTCCTCGCGTGGCTTTCGATATTATCGATGAAACCATCAGTAACGCACCGCTGCCTCATCGTAACCTCTGCTTACAATAAAGAGTGGTTATGAATATCTACGCTACTCTGTTATTTGGATGCAAGGTATACCAACAATTTAATACCGGCAATAATTCTCGATCGCAACTGCTCGGCAAATTTTCTTCTGCGGCTTACTCGTGGCCAACTAAATAGACGCGCACGACTCGATCGTATACGATGCATGCGTGCGTATATATCTCTTGTTTTTCCCGCAACCTGCTACGAATCGAAGTCTCAATAAAATACGAACGCGTTTCATGCTCGTACCAACCATGCAGAGTCGAGTTAATGTATTCACTGTGCATTAGATTTTTATTACCTACAAATAATTTCCCTAGTATTAGTAAAGCCTCAGTATTAGAGTGCGGATTTGTATGAATTTATGGCCAACTTGAGGATGCAACATATATTTGTTATAATATCTAGTAGATAGAACAATTCTTTACTTGAGTTTCATTTTTTTGATTATATTTATAGAAATATGAATTTGCATGAGAATTCGTAATCTATTGATCGTATATCATATGTGGTTTACATATTTTGATATATAAAAATATGCAATATATTAAAAGTATTAATACGTATGTTGAACAGATACAAAGAGTTGATTGGTTGAGAAATGAAAAAATGGAAGAGACTGGTTGATTAAGATGAAAAGTCGGACTAGTAACAGAAAATGCAAAAAAAGTTGAAGGTTAGATAATGTTATTCTAAAATTTACACCTTTAAGTGAAATTAGTCACATAGTATCAAGGTCAAGTGAAACTATTTTTGTTATTCAAAAATTATTACACATTTCAAGATGCGTTCAGCGAAGTTTATGAAGCGTATGCGAGGATGATAATTTATCGGATATCTCTGTGCATAGATGAACATCAACAGTGCAGTCAGGCGAGGTAACGGAGTACCCATCTTACCCCTATGCTGCAATACCATCTCAATTTCTCATCTGTGCACAGTACCCGAACTTGATATTAGCCTCCGATGTTTATAAAAATATTCAATAAATCATTTTTTAGACCTACAGTTCGTACGAATTCAGGATAATAGAAATATGTATGCATAGGCAGAAAGACGATATTGAAATCTTAATATAAAGAATTAAACAAATTCGAACATTTCAAATATTAAGTTTCTTTTGTTAAAGTAAATAATTTCATATGACAATTTTTAGTAGATATTATTACATTATCCTATATAAATATTTAATAAGCCTCGTCCCAATGAAAGTTTTAGGGGAGATGAATAAAAAACTATTTGGTATATATATAAAATCTAAAAATTCAGTTCTATGTATATAATAGTATGAGAAAATATTTCTTAAGGGATATAATACTACGTGAAAATATTTCTTGACGATATGACTAGATTGCTATCTCGGTTGACCTAAGACTTTTGTATACTACTGTATACATATGCATGTCTTATATATAGGAATGTAAAAACACCAAGAATACGAATGATGTATGAGTGTATAGAAAACAAAAGAAGGAAGGTTGGAGGTTACTGCAAGAAGATATATACGCGCAGGAAAGAAAGTTCGTCTGACAGCGAAAATGCGTGTTGTATGATCACATGTTTTATATCCAACATATATAATATTTCATCTTTAACAAATACAGTATTAACATTTTTCTTATTTTCTTGTGTGTACTCTCGACAATCAACAATTACCGTTGAACTTAATTAGTAAATATAAATATTTACCAAATATTTAATAATATTGTGTACGTGTAAAATTATACCGGGTTTGTGCTGCCAATGATCAGAATTTCATCGTTATCTCGAAAGCATCGAATTTCATGAAGCTTCCAGTCGTGACGTAGCATAGCTAACAGAATAAGTCCAATTAGAAAGCACGGCCACATTAACGAAAATAGAACATCATTAAATCAATTTTGTTATTACCGTGAGAGTATTTTAAAATGACTTTTAATTAATATTTCAGCACGATAGTTGCTTCTTGCATGTCTATAATAACATACTTAAATGATATGTTCAACAAATTTTACACATTTTCACATATAATCTTTTATTATATATTTATGAACATGTGATATTTTTTAATAGGTTTTAACGTCGCATCAATTGCACATATGTGGTTATTATCGGCAACTTTAACTTTGACTTGTTTTCTTAGGTTTCACTTAGTTTTCTTATCGTAATTCACTATCCTTTTGTTGTATATTAAATTGTCTTACCTACAAATATAATATATACATTCTTGTGTGTCGATCATAAATTTCATGATACAGAAGTTACTGCATGCAAAAATATGCTTAGTATTTTGTTCATACGAAAGTTTTACGAAAGATGCAAAACATATCGTGTTTTGATTATGTTACATATAGCTAATATAGTGTAATGTAATAATTTACATATATACGTTATGTATATAATAATTACTTTTAAGGGTCTCTATTCTACTTTCTATTATTGGATCATTTAAAAAGACGATGGCTAAGTTTTAGTTAAACAAAGAAATTACTTTTATGCTAATCAAGCTCGTAAATAACAGCTTTTTAATATTTTTAGCATTTTTGTTAATTCTCGTTCAGTACGTTGTACTGTACAACATTATTTGTAATTAATATCTTGATTTTATCATAATGCATAAAGGACGATCTTCCAGAGTGTTCTTGATCTTTAACATCGAAGTTGCTGTTTCGAAACTCCGTAAACCATTTATGAAGAGTTCCATCAGATATTACACCTTTCTCGCAAACATCATTTACTGTTTCACTGACACACTTTCCACTTTGTGATCAAAGAAAAGCGCTAAATATGTCAAACGTATTATATCTTTCCTTATCTTTAAAATATTATAACTTCTAGAGAAACGAATCAGATTTAGAGAACCAAAACCAAATTTGAAACTTTGGCAAAGGAAATGTTACACGATAACTTTTAAAACTATACCTATATGCATATCATACGCTCATTCGTTTTCATTTATTTGGACGCAGTCAATTGTTATACATTAAATATATTGATACGAATTTTTCAAACAATAGGTACATCATAAAATATTAAAAGTTATTAAAGCAATAATATTTATTGTATTAATTAAAAATTTGTTTGCATTAAATTTTATCCGAGATTTAACTAGAAATAAATTAAAAATTATTCGCAGAAATATGACAGCATATAATGAAAAAGAAATTCTATAATTCTACAATTTTATGTAATTGGTGTAAAATTCGTTATTACAACGAAATTTAAATAGCAAAATTTATTATTCAGCAAAATTACAATTATTAAATCGCGAAATAAAATTTAGCAACGAAAATTGGTATATTAACGTTCCTCGGTGCACTGCAACCATCAACATTTGCTAAAATCAATGTTTCCGTCTCAATGAATTCCCTTTATACCAAAATTGATAAGTATATAATTCAGTTTCTAATAGACTTATCAGCTAATCGATTACAGACTCAACAAGCCAAAAGAAAGAAACAAGAAAAAAATGAATCGCGTAAACTGAATCGCCGACAATGATGATCCCTAGGGCTGTTGCAGTGGATGATGATGCATGACTCACAAAGTGCCCACTGTGCTGTACACATTGTCGATTATCATTACCGTACGACTACAATGGGTCCAATGACCAGTTTCTACCATTCGTTGCGTAATAGAACTCATATTTCACGTATGAAAACGTAATAACGTAAATAAATCAACGATATTTGGCCTAACGCGGGTACTCTTGTATGCCCTCTGTTCACATTATTCAACAAAAGTGATGCGAATATATAGTTAGAATAAAATAGAACAATATAGAATATAGTTAGTTATAGTTATGGAAAATTGAAAATATTGTTTGAACGTTATAAAGAAATAATTGTAAATAGACTGAATATTTATGCAGATTACAACTACATAAAACTAAAAAAATGTGGAACTCAAATAAAAATTTTCTTCGTTTGCTAAATGTTATAACATTTACCTAAATTTACTTTGGATTGGATTTAAAATTTATTTTGGATATTTTATACATTTTTGCATATTATATGCATTCTATAAATTTTTGTATATTAAAAATATTCCACAAATACATAAACATCCACTGTAGATATAAAATAATTGTATATTAAAAATAACTCAAATGTAATAACATAAAAATAAAAATCTCGGAAATATCTCGATTTATTAATAAACACAATACTAATTTCTGTTTACTTCATTCGTTCTAATATGAACGCACTGCAAATGTTAAATTATGACATATGGCGATACAAGCTCGTTGCTCCACCCATTTCCATTATTGAATTCATTTTATCAAAGTCTATCGTCAACCGCATTTCAAACGCCTGCCCGTCCAAAACGATTCGACAGCTAGCGAGCGCGTTAAAAACGAGATAAAAGTGAGATAAAAACGAGACAGAAAAGAGAAGAAAACCGAGGCTGTGCGCCTGACATAAGCTACCAGCATCCCATATCATGAATCGTATTTAAATAACAATCGGTCACTCTCGAGTTTGTATACGACAGAGCGAAGTGCACAGAGAAAGAAGAACAAATTTCACATATAACTGACCAAGATAGAATAAATACGAAAATGATAGGAAAGGATATGAAAGAATACGATGGTATAAAAAGAGAAAAGTATCGAAGGCTCCCCGCAGGGGTCGTCGATGATGATCTCGGGAGGGGTGCATCAGTGGATGACGCGTGACTCACAAAGTGCCCACTGTCCCGCACACCCTGTCGATCTCGTGGTATTGTCGGAGCCCTGACCGAGCAAAGGGATATACGCAGTCCCTCCTCGGTATTATAACCACGCTTCCGTATACGCCGGAATTGCGGTTACGCTCGACGACTCCATTCACCAAGATTACGTGCTCGATAACGTCTGTTTTGTGCAAACATGACTCCCTGGTCCGGTATAATCGGATTGATTTAATAAAACGTTGATGCGAGGCGCGGAATGTCGATGGCACGTTAGCGATGATTACGTCTGTGACTTCAAGGCAACGGTTTTCTATTATATATGGTAGGACCATAGGATGCTGTACATATTCGTATAACGCGATTAGAAAATTGCTATCGTATTTTCGTCATCATAAAATCCCTTACAAACTTTATATATGTATATGTAATAGCAAATTTTAAAGATGCAAGAGCATATTATTGCCTCAAATATACAAGGTAAATGAACCCGAACAATATTTTTAATAATTTGGTGTGCTCCCCTTTCATGCTTTCTGGCGACATTGACTCATTCCTGACAAACGAATGTATATATCTTTTAACCGTTTCGAAGATCATAGTTATGTATAAACTTCTGTAGAATAAGGACTTTATGCATTGTGCGACAGTTATTTTTACACATAATTAGTTTTGGTAATTTGCAAGAGAATTTATCTCAGTTTTTACTTCGTAGGTCTTCTATAACACAGAATCTCCTACTGTAGTTTATAGAAAATTATATTTATTTATAGCGGCTACAAGAAGTATTACACAATTGTACGTATTTTAGCATTTACATACTAATTAATTAGGCAGAATAATATTAAATTTCATATCACGTAGTTATACATGTAACATTTTCATGTAGCTACGAAAGTTTGATATTATAAAAATGAAATGTAAAACCTGATAGAAAGATGTTTTATCGGAAAATGAAGGTATGTGGTAAATACATTTTGTAGTCGGTAAAGATGTAGTGATTGTATTGTTCGATATGCAGAACTGTGTGAATTCGAACTCTAGGTACGCCACAGCTGTCAAGTATCGTATGGTCGTTCGGTTAATGTCTCTGTGTTTGAGAGCTGTGCGTGCATCCTTCTAATACCGTGTCATCTACGTGGGATGTATCTTAATCCCTTTTTGCTACTACAAGCAATGGCTCTCTCGATACTTTTGGTTTGTTTTTATACTCTAGACGTGAAATAAGTCTAATATGTTTTGTCGAAACGTTTAATGAATGCTGAATTAAAAAATATTGCATTATGGAAAAATTGTAAATAACATAAATAAGTGATTGGTATAACATTTTTTTATATATCTATGTATATATAATGAAAATAAAATTAATGTAATAAAATATATAAACAATTATTATAATTTATTGTATATTATTAAGAATATAATGAAATTATTATAATAATATATATATTGGTATAATTTATCTAATCTCAGATAATGGTACAATAATGAGATATAATTATTAAGTAACAAAAGTAAAATAAAGTTTTAAATATAATAGTACATGGCTACGAAAGTACCAAGTTACATGTAATTATTGAAATTGAAACAAAAAATCTATTTCATATGTATTCAGATATAATAAATTCAATTAATTTACCATTATAACAAATTTAGTATATAATCGTCGTATTGTAATAATAATAAAAGTACCGCTATAATATTAATACAAATCAAAAGTTTAGAATAATTTAAATAGTTTTAAAGAATTTTAAAGTTCTCTACCAGACATTTCTAAGCATTTACAACTTAAACCAAAAATAATTATGTTTAATAAAAAAATGTATTCCACGTCACAACAGAATAATTTTATGTTATTTCTACTTGATTTAGGGATTCATCGACCAATGGGTTTACGTAATTCAATCTGTTTATCTTGGTTAGATTTCGCAGATATGGAATCTCCTGGAACAGATTTTCCGTAATTCCACCGGATTAGATGGTTTTATCGTTCTGTTGCCGATCGTTAGTTCTGCCTCGTTCACTAAATTACGATTGATTTTCATGCATTGACAATCACGTTTACTTAGACCATGGATGAAGTAATGTGATTTGCCAGAAGGAATTTACCACATAGTAATCCGAAAATAGCGACATTTAATTACTGATAATGAGTGATAGAAATAATTGAGTTGAGCGACGACATTGGAATTAATTTCTGAATATAGGAGACGTTTTAAATGCTACTAATGTGATGGCAATTATTTTCGTCTAATTACATAAATGTATCTTTATTTAAAACGTTTTATTTAAAATGTGTCGACGCTGATAATAAATACTTTAAATGTATATTTATAGCTTCATTAATGTATTTAACTTTTTCATTTAATATACTTGCTTTTCTATACAATATATATTCATTATCATCTATATTCATTATTACCTAATAATATTTTATTTATATTTATTTATATAAATAAATTATTTTCAAATATTATAATTTAAATAATTCTATTTTCTCTACGTAATTATAATAGGAAACAGTTTATTAAAAATTATGTAATGAATAAAAAATCTAAAAATGTTAGATAAAATACATTTTGCGCCATTTCTTAAACATGTTATATATTTGTCACGTTACTTTTTATTTTTCGTACAGTCAAGTTCGTATGATTAAAAATATACTTCTGGCACAATTGTAAAACAGTCAATATATTGTAAAAATAAATAGTTAAATTTGCAAAACCTTTTTTTGGTTGTATAAAATACATTGTTTATAGTATATATATACTACAATTACGTAGAGAAAATAAATTTAAATATTATATATACTATATATATTTTATTATATATATTATATTATATATATATATATATATACAATATACAAATTAGAATAATTTAAATAGTTTTAAAGAATTTTAAAGTTCTCTACCAGACATTTCTAAGCATTTACAATTAATAAACAAATGTATATATATACAACGTATAAACTTTTTACGTTCAATATATCGTCCCCAATTGGCGCAATAAATGGATGAATGTTAAAAACAATTTACTATCTGGAATTAAACACAAACAAACTTTTTATCTACAATTCAATCGAATCTTACTCGAATCCCATGTAATTGTATCACTCAATGAATCAGAGCCAATTGAAAACTCGAAATTCCGATTGTTTGCTCTGTTTGTCTAGAAATATCGCTAGCCTCGTCTATCGCTATTCAAGAAATTCTGGTTTCTTAACGACACAAATGTTAGCCTGTGTTTCACGAGCAAAGTACCGTGACATGTTCGACGCACCGCGTAAAATACAAGCGCACGACCTGGCTAGTAGCGCGAAATTTGTTGCAAACATAAAATCAATGCTAGACAGATTTATCATTGACACCCGGTGCGAGCAGGGACAAAGAACGCAGAGGAAGAGAGAAAGAGAAAGAAGAGAAAGGGAGAGAAAATTCTTACGGCAGCCAATAAACGGCCCTTGGAAATTCAAAACCGGGACGCAAGAAAATTTCTTATCTCGTGCAAGCGATCTACGTGGTAAATCAATTTTACACATCTTCGATTATTCGATTTCTCCCGGTGCACAGCTCCAACTAAATCACCGATTTTATTGCACCTGGATCGGAGAGGGTCCGTAAGCATAGTCAGAGATCGGCTCTTATGGCATTCCAATCACGATCGTTTTACAGAGAGCTCGTGCTCGCTCGCGCACACCACACGATCTCGCGCCAATTCGTGGACGAGTTTACGACCTCCTTTTTCTTTTTCTCTTTCCCTCGCTCTGTCCTTCCTCTTTGCTCCTAGCTACCCTCTGCCAGCCGAGGGCCAAGCTGCTGCCTTGCATGCTACTTCGTCTCTTGTGTGAGATAAGCTTGCTCTGGCCACTTAATTGCTCGTTTCCTGTCCAGAAGCGAAGCCAACTGAACGCCTTTCTTACACCGGAGTCGGAACTACGAGACCCGGCACCCTTCATCGGAACCTCGCGATACATCGACCAATTAACACGGGAATCGACTCGCCTTTCGCGAGATTCTTCGACCGTTTCTCTGATTCTAATCAGATTACAAACGCATCGCGTCGTTACAGGCCGACCCTGTAACATGTCCAATCCTCCCGCCGCGCCGCAAGATCAACATCTGTGATCGCGTTCCAATCAAGGTGGTGTAATAACCACTGTTATCAATGCTAAACGTTCTGCGATATACAACACGTTCTAAAGCAGAAAAACTCGAAATATCATTCGCGTTTTCTATTTGTTAATCGAGAATAGTTATTACTCAGTATCGAGTTAGATGTTGTTCGATGATTTATTACGGCAATCAGTCTTCGTTAAAAACCAATTAAACATGGAGATGGGTAACAAGATCGATCAAATTATAGAAACATATGCAGACAATTTTTTTGGAAATACCATGGTGACGTCGATGATAATGATTATTTTTTAGAATAAGTTTACAGTTTAGAAAATAATAACATGGTTAGACGGTAAAGAAATTTTGAAGAGTTTGCAAGAAAATAGTCGACGTTCCAAATGATATTGATGATGACTGTAGTTGCGATAAAATTAATAAAAGGCATGTAATAAAATGTAATAAAGCTAAGAACATTTTTAAAATAACAGATAAGAAAAATAGAAACATGTACTACAATTTTAAACTATTCCTCTGAATTAATATTTGACATGTCGATAATGTTTAACAACTGTCAAACCATAAGAGATTTAAAAATATTTGACGCAGAAAAATAACTAGTCACCGAACGCAATTATTGCAGCAATGAAATAGACCGCAATGTATATATATATTATATATTAGTATACAGTGTCGTAAGTTAATGAAAATGCAATTAACAATGAATGTGTTAATATTCAAATTAAACGAACGATAAATTTGGAATTTTATTAAAGAATATAATGACTATATTTAAATACAGATCTATAATTCGAAAGCAATGTTGTATAAATTAAGCTATAACAATTTGTCACTGGTACATTGAGACTTGAAAAAGAATATCGATAATATTTGTTTTTGTCTATTTGTCCAGCTGATTGCTAGAGGACGTTAAAGATAATATATGGAACTTGCATCAGAAGCGGTAGGTAAATCTTTCATGCACGAACATATTCATACATTGAAGTGGAATAGTAAACGTTATTTTTTAAAAGTCTATTATTGTACATATATTATTATAGAAGCGTGTGCAAACTTACGGGCATTGCAAGTAATCTACATACATTGTCCACGGATATCATATGTGGGCTATTACACTGAATTATATGTATATCCTGTGTCGCATAGTACGTATGTATGTAGATACGTACTTGTTTTGTGTTCATATTTTACAGAATTCTGTAGTCTGGACAATTTACTGATATCCTTATATGTAATACGAATATATATCTGCAATGTCTGTAACTCCATGCACGTCTTAAATGAAGGGTATTTTTAACTGTTTATAACTTACTTCGTGTAGTTTGAAAGTGACAAATCCACGATGAACTATACTTTTTAAATACGTTTAAAATACGTACTTTATCTTGTCCTCGCGTTATTGCTTTATCAGTAAGCAATTTGTTTATATCAGCCATTAGTTCTTACTTAACTTTTTTCACTTGATATATATATTTATTTCATATATATATATATAAATTTTAAAATATTCCTATAAAATTCAAAATAATCTGTGTACTGAAGAACAAATCTTTCGATGATTCTTAATTTTCAAACTTTGTACAAATTCCTAGAGATATTTCAATAATGTGCATACTGAACATGTGAATTATTTAATTCCATTACCCTCTCATATATATAGTACAATTTCATGAATAGTGCAACAAGTTTCAAATATAGTAAACGTATAATGATTGAACTCCTCAACTGACGAGAGGCGTAAGTGCAATGCAATCGCATAAGACTTAACTCACTTGTCAATTAAGGAGCTCGATTAAAGCAGTATTCCCGCATTAGGAAGCTCAAATTATCTTTCAGAATCTTTCTTTTTTCCTTCTGTAACGAAACCATAATTAATAAAAATCTCTTTGGCAGAATTACATATATCCTTAGTTATTATACTTTAAATATATTTTTAGAATCTTTTGATTGTTAATATACTATAGTTATACTATGTATAGTAATATGTATAGTATAGTTGAAATATTCAAACGTTTTAATCTATATATGTATTTATGGTTGATAATTGTACTTAGGAAGTTTGTCTAAATAATGTTTAACCCAGATTATGTTTATTTTCATATTTTGTTATATTTCGCGACGAAACTATTCGCCAGTATAATTCTTTAATTAGTAAAAAGATATTTTAATAAATTTTATTTAAATACAAAACAATTAGCATCATTCTATACAAAATCCAAATTTATCTAAATGTAAAATTCATTTTCAGAATTCTGAATGAAATACATTATTTGTGGAAATACTGTGCTATGAATAACTAAACTTGGGATCAGTGCTATCTGTAAATGAATACATTCGCCATTGTACTTTTTTTCGTATATTGTTATCATAGGAACAAGGGGAGTCAGAAAAAAATTACTGTCAAATAAAAAGCCCAATATTACGTTCTTCCTTTGTTATCTCGCTCTTGGAACAATGCATGAGATATAATAGTAAGAACAGCCTGTTTTATTCACGAGTATGACATGAGCAGCATTGCCTTAAATGGGTGAATACTTGGATGTCGTCCAACAGTGGATCAAGTCAATAGTGCTATTTAGGCTAATATGTACCAAGTTCCTATCTATAAATATTCTCCAAAGTAAGAGTAGTCTTATGAATATGGCACGAGGAAATGCTAATTTCTCTACCTCATCAGGTGGCACTGTCATTCTAAATGACGACAGTAATATCGAAAAAAGGTTTGCGTAATTATACTAACTGTAAACTACACGTACTTTCACATTAATTTCTTCACAAGAGCCGCTATACGTCCCACGTACTTTCAATTTATGAATGTTTGATCTTTCACATCATATTATATTTATTATACCGTTATTATATTTTAATATTTCTAAGGCAAGTTTATTTAAATCAAGGTAGTTAATTTAACTTGTAAATGATAAAAACAGGCTTTTTAACTCATTATTAGCGTGGCATGGTGAACGATGAAATACATCGTACATTATAGTACGTAGAAATACAAAATATATAATCTTTTACGAGAATATAATTTCTACTCACCAACGTAACGAAGATTATTCACCTAATGTTAATATTCTCACTTGTAATTATCATAATTCAGTAGCACGTGTTATTCTTTTATTTATTTTATTAGATTTTAAGTAATACCTTCTCGCTGACTTAAGTATCCTTAACACAGGGTTGTTAAGATCATTTTCTCGTTTTTCATATTTTTTTTTTACTTTTCTTTTTTAGTATACTAAAGTATACTATATTTGAAGTATACGATATTTTCTTATTCCTTCGTTATTATATTAAAGACTAATAGTGTCATAATATACAACAAATTTAATTATTCTATGTGATATTCCATCTTAAATTTTAAGATGATGAAATTAGCTGACTAAAATAACTCTGTTTTATTATATGTATCATTTTTAATTTTATTTAGAAATATGAAGATACGAATGCATTTAGCATATTTTTACAATCCTATTTGATTTCTGAACAAGTTAAGTCATTAATGTAAAAAGCTTTGTTTATTTGAAGCTACAATGACAATTCTATATGCAAAACGAATACAAGCTGTCTACATTCATTTTCTCATTTCAAACCATATATAATTATATTTCGTCAAATTAACTTCATCTTCACTACTGAATGTATATCCACTATAAAAAAAAAATACATTGCCATTACATAAAAAATATGCCAAAAATATGTTGACATAAATCAACTCATGCGAATTATATTGTTTAAAAAGCGCAACTTCTACAAGTGTTAATAGAAAAGAACTGTATAATGGAATTTTTGAAAATTTTTCATGTTATTCATCATGAATGAACTACATCAACGAAAATTCCTGTGGTTGATTGCGTTTAATCTTGTAATACAATAAATTAAACAGTACTTTTAGCGACAAAAAATTCTATGAGAACGAAGTTAGTATATTCAGAATGACGAACATTGTGATTCACGACATTTTCTCCTTAATGGTTTTTCTTCGAATTTTCAAGATCATCAACATTTTCTTTCAAGCAAGTGACGTATTTTTTCATACATCAATCGATGTCTATAAAAGAATTTTTCATTTTCAACTCTAAAGTTAGCAAACTAAGAACTTCGTAATTTTCTTTGCAAGTTCCACACATTCCATCGACATTTTCACGCAAAACGAACATCTACGATGCAACTTACACAGCGTTAGTGTTACGAGAGAGGAAGCAGATGCTTAATTAATTCCTCGCTGCTCTTAATGGCAAAATACGTTTCGTCTGATCCGGCAAGTGGTGACGCAATACTTTGAAAAAACGTTCTTTTTCCCGCGATCAACGAGTCCTCGTCTGTCTGGATCTTTGACCCGGCTTAATTCCGTTCAATTTTCAGAAGCGTTCCACATTCCTGTCGGATCGTGTCACTTCTTCCGGTTTGTGTCACGAATGATGATGCAGCAAAACAAAAGTGAAACTTTTCTGGGAAACTTTTCGCTCTTCCACTAGCCATTATAAACGTGACTTCTCTGCATTATAACCTGCTTTCAGTTCTTTCGAATGTCTCGAATATTAAGATAAGCAAAATGCGAGTTAGTTGGAAAGCGCGTTGATACAAGTTGCGTGTCGTGGAAAGTTTCTAAATAGACAGGAAAAAGAATATAGTAGGTACGCATCTGCCTATACATATCATATTGCTCTTAACGAAGATTTCGATACGTGTATTAAATATTTTTATACAAATTTTATAGAATCTTATTTCAAATACAATAAAATATTAGTGTGCCTTAATAAAGATAATATTACGGCGTCTTTTTATAAATGTCCAATTTAATTTAATTCTTTGTATTGAAAACTTTTTCGAAAATTTCTTTTTTGGACTTTCACCATAATTTAGTTTTGCGATATTCCTGGAAGGTAATGTACCTATTTGCCAACTGTCAGCTGCTTTTTTGTATTTTGTCTTCTGTTGTATGGAAAGTTTTGTAAAAAAGAAAACCTATTTCATTTTTGAATACAAAATAGAAAATATTATAATAATTGTAATTGAAATAAAACGCTGTATAATTTGTTACAATATCTTCTCAGTGTGTGTAAGACGAGCGCATATGATAAACTGATCATAAAATTTGGATACATGAAAAAGAAATAGCAGAAAGCATGAATAATAAAAGGGCAAAAGAAAGCACAGAGCAAGAACATATGTTCTTTCGTTTCGCCCTAACAATTTCGAAAAATTGCCCATGAAATCGAGAAGACCCGACTAAATTTGTGTGTAATTTCCCGTAACCAAAAACCTACGACTAAATTTAGAGCAAATGCCAACGTCACGTAATAACTTATACCTCGTAACCGTATCAATAGTTTTAAGAAAAAAATGAATGCGACAATCCGGATTTTTTTTTATTAAACTGGATTTTGTCAGTCTATGATTTATAGTTACGAAGAAAAAGATATAGCGTATATAAACTGAATGTCTGCTATTTATTAATTATTTAAAACATAACTAATTAAAAATGAAATATTGATATATTTTAAAGAAGACAGCTACATTCAAAATTATTATCTTCAAACTTATTATCAACGAAAATCACGTTTATGTTCCCGAAGGTGCAACTCCATACATTTTTCTTTTTACTTTAGATATCGATAAACTCGAAAGAAAGCGATTAAACGTTTTATTATTCGATATTAAGTAAAGAATAAGAAAGTAATTGCTTGCAAATGATTATGGATACATTAAATAACATCATTACGAGCCGATAATATTAAAGTAGAATTAACATAGGCTAAGATTTCACTCGCAATCGCCTTTAAAATTTAATAACTGTTAATTACATTCGACATACATGTACAGTTATTCTAAATATAGCTGAAGTATTCTCGCAGTATTATAATCTTGAATCAAGGGGATAGCTCACTAACTCCCTGATAAATCGCTCTAAAGCAGAAATGCAAATCCTATGAAAAGTTGACCGTAGTTTGAATTCGAAAATAGAATGGCGACATTGACTAAATGTGGATCGAGCAAAATCCCGAGAAATCAATAAATATGCGTCAGCTAAATATACAAGATTGTAATTTGAGCGTGTAGGATGTAAGTAGGAACATGGAGACTAAAGTGCATACGTTAGAACGCGGTGTGATGAATCCGACAGAGCGCAGCCGGCTTCATGAAAATGTTGGGGCTTCGTCACCCCAGTCCGGTGACTTAAGCGCGTGCTAATCCTCCCTCGTGATCCGGATTTTCGAATCAAGGGTCGAACGGAACCTCCTGCCGTAGACGTGGGGACTCTTGGTCGAAGAATGATTTAGTGTTTGGTCCTCTTTTAAGAGGGAAACGAGCGCCTCTGCCTTCAACCGTGTGACGAAATCGTTATTCACGATGTTTATTCTAATTAGGATTCATTCTAAGAAATGTTTTAAAAGTTTCAACTTTTTCGAGGCGAAGGTCGAACAAAACGTAATGCCCTCAATTTTATAATTAATTGATGTTCAACAATATTTAACACGTTCTAAATATCCATTTTTCTGCTGACATACCTATACATAGTAGAAGAAAAACGCGTATACATACAAGGGATTATACATATTAGCTGTAGTTCGTCGATCGAATAGAAAAACTTTGATCATGATATCTTATCCTATTTTCTAATTAATTATATAATTATGCTATAATATGATTTTTTAATTCGATCGTTTTGTGATGGCTCTTTAAAACTTGTCTACCATTGGAAAAAATGTGAGATAAAAACAACCAATTATTATAATTACGTCCACTATGGAAGCATCTGAAGACCAAACTGGAAAAATATCCTAAGCCTATGTTTGTTAATTTTCGGGTTTCTATGTCGCTTGATGGTTGAAAAGAAGTATTTTAATATGAAATAATTGAAAAAGAGAAATAATCCGATCGATTCGAAGATATACCTACATCTTTTGAGAAAATTAATAAATGATATTTTCTAAGAAACGAATAACATTAGTTTACATGTGGCGTTAATTTAACTTAATTAATATTAGTCTACAAACCTTTAATGTCATTAATATTTTTTTAATGTTCTAGAGGATGACAAAACACTTAATGATGTACATAAAATGTATAAAAAATTACTCTTCTATAAAGGTATCTACTTATCATGTTTCTTAGCCCTTTCATTCGATAAATACAGTTTTAATTGCACAATTTCTTTCGTGAATTAGAGTCTTAAGCATCTGTACGATTTTGTACGGGTTTCCCCCATATACAGATCTGCTTAATGATTGTTCATTAAAATACGAAATAGCTGCAGTATGGCTGAACTTTGGTGATCGGAGTAAAGCTATTGCGAATAACCTCGCACTGTAGCATGAAAATTCCCAATCAAGAGAAACACACAGGAATAGCGGGTATAAAGTGTAATGGCTCCTATCGAGACTATCCCAAGCATTAATGCTCCATTAAATGACTTTATACTGTAGCTGTAAAGTGAATGATACTGATTACGTTTAATAGAAATAATCAACGCGATGTGTTTCTAGAGATGCTGCGAAGAAACCAAGACACATTGTGAGACCGAATAAAAGCTCAATTATACCACACCACAGACATCCGTAACAGCGGTTGAATACATTTCATACCGCGGGGGATTTATTCAATGGCATACGGAACAATTAATTAATTGTATTTCTAAACATCTCGAGAGAATAAATTATATCGCATAGAAAGCATTTGTTTTCAGTTTTGATAGCGGTATATTATTCCTTATTAAGTGCAATACTTTATAATGAAATACTACTTTGAAAGTTTACGCAGATAGATAAATATTTTAATGGATAGATATGTTCATTCTGACGGTGATATTCTACTTCAATATGAAATTATACATTAATTTTTATAAACTGACATTAAAACTTGATTCATTGTTGCTTTAATTGTAATGCTAGCAACGTCTAATATGAAACAATTTGCAATAAACTAGGCCACTCTTTCACTGCTTATAAAATTCAATTTATTTCAGCTCTTCATACAGAACGTACTTTGATTATTCCATACACATAGTATACGTATAAATCACATAGCCCATCGTAAAAATCTTTATAAAACGTAATCTTTAGCATTTTAAAAACGCGAATGTAAAACTGATCTAAAGGCGGTTTAAGGCGGACTCTACAAAATAAATTTAAGTGTCTCAACTGTTTGCTTGCTCCATTCAAATCCTATTTCATGCATTTCATAAATCTTCTATACGTGTAAACATCGTAAAATATTTATGAAATACTGAAAAATAACGCGCACACATAAAGCTAGACAAGCGTGTAAATTGAACGAAGTAAAAGGCGTAATCTATAGCCGGATGGTCTAAGGATTACTTTCTGTAAAGAGAATATTGCAGCATGGTTTTTTCCATCTTATAGAAGAATTACTCACTTTTGCTGTACGAATATTATAAGCTGGAAATCACATACTTAATTGGATTCGTAATTCTGGGAATCAGGCTTGAGGAATCGTCACTGCTATTACACAATGAACCATTCTATTCCATTATTCCTCGTTTCCGCGAAAACCAGCAAGAGATACGGATATCGTCGCGATGCAATAAAGTTAAGAACGAGGCGCCTACACGCATGCCTCGAATTAATGAATGTAAAATAGGCCAACGTTCCGGACGTCTTCCGGCTTTTATGCAAAATCAAACTTCTACAACTATGACATCAGTCTTTCTTCTATGCCTTTTTTACTATAATGATACACTCATCTTGTGACGTATAAAAAATTCTCAAGTATGTATCTCCACTATAGTATATACTTTAAGAATTTGCTTGTTAAATCGTTGAAAATCACGAGACAATCGAACAATTATGGATGTACTTACATTAAAAAATAAAGCAGAAATTAAATTATATAGAAACCTAACTGCTACATTACAAAATAAAATAAATATATATTAGGATTGAGTGTTAAATAATTTTATAGGAACATCAATGGAGCGCTATGAAGTACTGCAGGAAATTAGTTGATCAGCTTACATAATTATCCCATGTTGCATTTTCTTTCTCTATTCTTAGCTTCAAAATACACGTTCCTTATATTTGGCATTGCACTTTATTCAACCATATCACGGAGGTGACCTAAACTGTGCTTGTAAGATATAATTTTGAATTTCAAACGACCATGTACTCGGACGGACTAACAAAGAACGTTGATAACATTTTAGCATAGATAAGAATCGACTAAATTTAAAACTCGTTTCTTATCGTTAATTGCAAATATGTAGTATGAAAACGTATTATTTAAATGCCCCGCCAAATGGACAAACCGAATTGTGTGACACTGATCTACGTATTGTAAAATATAACGTTTTGAAAAGAACATATATTGCTATTATTTCTATAGCTTTTACAGGATGGTGAGTTCGAAAAGAGCTAAAAATATATTATTCGCATAGATGAGGATCGAAGAAGTAGTTTCAGTGAACTTTAACTATAGACAATAAAATTGATAGTAATTATTTTTATATCATGGCATACTTTACCAATTTTAATGATCTTGAAATATGTTGTCAAAGTTGTTTCGAACAACTTTTCTCAGTACATGTTGCCGGCCTTAGTTTTTGCGATATTCACCAAGATCTTCGACTAAATCTAGTCCCATTACACTTCATTCTGGTATATATAAAAATGCACCCGGCTACTCCAAAGTAAAATGTAATCGTAAAATAAATTCTATTGAAGTTTTTTGTGAATACCTTGGAAATTAAGGACAGGGGCGGTAACATATATCGGAAAAAATTGTTCAGAACGATGATCTTGAGAACATACTTCAAGATCATTAAAATCAATGAAGCACGCCCTGAAGTGAATAATTAACCAAGCTTAATATTCAAATTGTTCAGATGAAGTATCTAATAATTTAGAGAATGAAAAAATTAACTTCTAATTTTTAACAATGGAATTATTATGATTTATATATTTAATTTCCCAGTTGTCAAATAAAATACTAGTTTCGAAATGAAAATAAAGAAAATATGTAAAATTGCAGCATAAACAACGTAACGTAGACAATAAATGCAATTTCTTCGGGCTATTAAACATTCAACGAGATTAAAGGCAGGAAATGCGAAGTTTTATGCAGATGAGTTTTGCGATAAATCAGCCTGACTCGGACCGTCCTTCTTTTCTAATTGCTGTTCGAAAGTCTTCGATCTCTAGAGAAAAAGTGGCAAAGAAGAACAGGAATAGTCGATTTGTTTTCAGCTTGGGTCACCGGGTCACGTTTTATATTCGACGCGAAATAAGAAATTTATGAAATAAGCGAGAAAGAAAGGAAAACGCGACTAGTTCGTAATTTTCTTCGAGAAAAATTTCACTCCGACCTTCACGAGGCTTTCAGAATCGATGCAATCCGTGCATGTCGATGATGTCAATAAACCAATTAGTCAACTACTTACAACGTCATTACGTCAAACCGAGTAAACGCGATAACGCAATGGACACAAAATTTAATTATAATATTATCCTCTCTTACTCATTCAGCTGAAAAAAATATGGAGAATATATCTCTTACGTAATTAATTGGCGTCATTTCTTTCATTTCTCTTCTTTCTTTTTCTTAGTTTCTTTGAACAACATACGCTAGCAAGCAATTTGTGTAATTTCTTATCATTTTATGTAGTTTTTGTATTGTAATGTAATTTCTTCTTTTAACTTCAAGAAAATAATCAATATAATAAACAATCGATTAATTCTTAAGTATAACGTTCGTATATTTGTCATTACCAGAGTCATGTATAAAGTAACAGAAATGTTAGGACTTCTAAAATCCTGCATTAATTGCAAGTTGTGGTAGTGAAGTAAAAATTGTAATTCTTCTCAAAACATATAAACAACAAATTAGTAATCAACATCATATTCCACCGTGTCCATTCAGAGCATCTCCAATATTTCCATTAAAATATATCATTATTATATTCTCCAGGAAAAGGCAACACGTATCTGTATTATAATTGAAACATACTGAAACTCAAAAGGGCAACAAAGAAGAAAAGATAAGTAACTTCTTGCGAATAAACTTTATCCTAATTTTTATCCAAGATATCCCAGATATTTTAATTAAAATATGTCAATTATCACATTCTCTAGAAAGAAACTGCGTTACTATCTTATTGTCACTGTAATTTGATCTCGCTGAAATTTAAAAAGGAGGAGATAAGTAACTTCGTACAATGAAACTTCCCTCGCGAGAATCGAGTACTATAACTAGCCACAGTTTAACGTTTGCCGATATACCAAGGAACTGTCACGGACAGCTCTCAGTGTTCGGAGAAAGTTCCGATTCGACGAGTTTAACGACGCACGGTTTCCTTCGTGCGACTGCTCGACCGATTGAAAATTCGCTGAATACCGTACGAGTCACAGTGGTTCGATTCATCCTGGAGGATCGAGGGACGGAAAGGGGTGAATAAACGAAACAGACTTCGCACGAGACGGGAAAAAGGAATGACAGGCGTAGAGACGGAACTCTGGCAGCTGCGACCGCGAAGAAAAGGAAGGATCGAGGAGAGAAGCTGGTGAAGATATCACGAACATACGGTCACTTGTTCTCTCGACTTACATGTTAATTTATATCTGTGTCCCAGCCTTCGCGGCTTGTACTACGGGTCCATACAGATATTCTCGCGAACGATCGCGAATATACAAAAATGTGTCCAACATTTCTTAAGCCTAGTGTCCCTCCGCAGTACGCGCCACGTGTAAATCATCTATTGTCATCGAGGTAAGCGCGTTCGAATATCTGCTGGAAGATCTCTTACCTACGGTTAAAAGTGCGATCATTCATCTTAGTTAGCTTCTTATACTTGTCTCGGGGTAAAACTTTTCAATATAATATGTACTGCGTGATCTTTGCTGTTTCTTGAGTTATGCGTGCTATAGTCATCGAATCTGATATATGAAGTACAGAAACGAAGTAAAATGTAGGAGTAGAATCAAGAAAGAAAGAAATTATTCATTTTACATAGGAAATACAAAAGTTTCTTATTTATTAAAAGATTTATGAAAAGATGTTCCAGGTTTTAGGATTATAGTATCAATATGTTTATTATATCCATCGTTGCAGAAAGGGAGATTAAATGGAAATCTTTACCTAATATAAATTGCAGCTCCTCGTTTTAAATTTATTTAAATTTAATTTTCAAACTTTAATTCATAATGTTTACATATGTGAATTCCATCTCACTTTATATTCAAATGGTTTTACACATTTTATGTTAAACGTGCGTTGTTTTCCTAGTAATACAATATTTATACTCGATTATAAATAAATATCGAGCAATGCATAAATTGGTTGATATCAGATCATATTCTTTTCATCATATAAAAAAATATTATCTTTTATTCAAAAACTATAGAGAATTAAATTATTCAATGTTACATTTGATATTTGTAAGACGGAACACTAAAGTTCTTGTAAGTGAATTTGCGATCTTATAATATATTAATAAAGTAAATGGTTATTTTAACATGAGAGAATAGAAACTAATTTTATAATAAAAATTTTGCATAATTGAGGATTCGATAATATTAAGATTTCAACGAAATAATACAATCGTTTAATGATTAAGAATAAGGTATGTTTTAAATGGTTACATATATACGCACAAACTTCATATGAAAATTTTAGCAAGATTTAAGAATAATAAGGTAACGTTTACTTTAGATCTATGACATTATCATAATATTTAATATCTACAAAAGTATTAAGATTCTACGTTTTACAAAATTAATTACCAATAAAATAGCCGCACAGTTGGAAGAAAATATGTAAAATGGATAATCTTTACATAATTCACTTTAGTTTCAATCAACATATTTTGTGTATATGTAATTTTCTATGAAACTATCATGTCCTATAATTTCATGTAAAATTATAGCATTTTGTCTGCTGTATAGTGTATAAGCAATGAGCGTGTATAACCAATTACCCGCAGCACAATTTTTTCAACATGGATGAGTCGTATTATCCCTTTTACTTGAGCAAACTAACATTTCCTATGAGATTCTTGATATATCGTATACCCTTGACCAACCAATAGATCTCCGCTGATGATAAAACTTGTTGCGGGTTCTGCAGATGAAAACGATGATGAAATCCAATAAGGCGATCTCAATAACAACGATGATTGAAAGGATAACGAAATGGTTGGAGACATTAAGGTCGATATATCCTTCTCGACCATACTTATATTGAAAGAAAAATATTAATCAAAAGTACGTATGAATTTATAAATCGTATAGAATTTCTAAATAAATCTAAGAATTAAGTAACTATGTTAAAACTTTTTTACAAGACTTTTTTTACAACAGAAAAAATAAATGTACAGAACTGAAATCAATTTACTTTTAGAAATTTAAAAATAGCGATAAATGCACACTGGACGAATGAATGGAGTATCAGTGAACAATAAACTTGAAAAAATACTTTAGAAAATATTTCCTCATTCCTATCACATCAACTGATTCTCAAATTTGACGTTATATTTGACAATATTCTGGCATCTCCTTTAGATACGGAACAAATTACTGATTGAAATGTAAATTCCATTGTTGTAAAATACTAAGCGTATACAAAGTAACAGTAATAGAAAATATCAATGTAAAAATAAAAAAAAATTCCAGTTTCGAATTTTTTTATATAGATGATTTTCCTCGATGCAAAATATGATACCTACAACTCACCTAGATCTGAGTAATTTCCGTAAATATAAGAATTTATGAAGTTTCTTGAAAAATGCTGCTGTGATATATGCTTTCTCACTTTCTTCGGAAAAAAGCTTTCAAACGTTTCAGTCGAATTATTCGATATATGTATACGAATTAATACAACATTTGTAGACGTAACTCCTTCATATTCTTGCATATAAGGGAATAAGTAAAATCGATGAATTCATATCCGTTACAGTTCATCTATACGTTCAATTCCTGACGATCTCGGCGCACATTCAATTGGAGACCTTAAATAATGTCTGGTGTGTGGTTACAGTTACCCACAAAACGTTCTGTTCGTGGAAACAATTGTGTACATAAAATATATACCGCAATTGTTTGTTAAATTTGGTACACTAAACTTTAACATTAACTCAACATCGAACATTTATTTCAAATTTATAAATTCCTACTTTTACCAGAAATTAAAATCTGGCTGATAATTAGCCAAAAATTTTGTTTTTTTTTTTTCGTTACTAAACGCTTTTGTACTATCAATAATTTAAATCTCTTCAACAAATGAAACGTGATACGCATTGAAATTTTACAGATTAATAATATTTAACAAGAAATTAAGAGACGTTACAAAAAGTGTATTTTATAAAAATCTACGATAGAAGGAAGAAACAGGACGGGCGTATAAAGAAACATATAAATATCCACATGCTACGGAATTATAATAGATTCATTACGAGAAGCGGGATAAATAATATTTCGGAATCAAGGATAAATGCATCGGTAATATATTTGTAAGAATATGCTGTACGTAGATACACGAGATGTTTCGTGTTAAATAGAACTTCAAAGGGCACTCGCTTTGCCGCGATGTGCATTCGTAACGAAAGAAAAGGGTCCAGGATTTATTGGTTCACCGTCGACTTAACGCTGACCGGCTTAACAGACTTTTCAATGAGTAGACACGCGTTACCGAAGGAACATGTATTACATAAAAGGGGTGCCCGGACGATATGTATTTGCCGTTCATACCTGCACGCGCCCCAACCATCCCTTTTCGTCTCCTTTCAACTAAATCTGTATTAATGTCAATAATTCCCGGGGGTTTAACCGCTCCATCTGATGTCATAATTTTCATGACGATGTAACGCGTCGGTTAATTTACCTCAACGATATATTTCCCTTGTACGTTGATCAAAAGAAAATTCAAGTCATCGAATCGGTTAGCATATTCGAATGAAACCGAACACATCGGCTTGATAAAGGGACCTTTATATTTGCTAACCGTCATGAAGCACGTGTATGTTGGGAATAGAGAAATGCAGAATCATAATAGGACCATCGATATTCATACTAATTGACATATTCGACTGTTCTTCAAAGAGAACTTTCATGGAGTGTAAAGCTTGATCGTATAATATCAATTTGATATGATCTTCAAAATATTGTACAGTGTATGTACATACATAGTAGATACTATTGTAGTATTTGAAAAGAATTCTTTAAATTGTCCTTTTGCGTGGAGAAATTTGAATGAAAATACTTATCTTTGTTTTTTAGTTAAAAATGCTTTCCAACGAGAAGCTAACACGTCATTTATGTATCTACTTGTAACGAAAATTCATGTTCCTTGATAAAACTGCGTTTTTACATTTCTGTCATTTGTGAAATAGTTGTTTCCTAAAAGGTTGTCTGGATCTCTAAATAAATGAAAATCGATTAAACAAGTTTTATGAAAGAAAGCAGTATCTCCTCGCTATAAACATCGACTAACGCTTTTTCAAAAGGCACAAAACGACCAGTTCATAGCCCAGATGAGTCCGAATAGTTATCAACCGAAACCAGAGCTCTTCAAAATCTCCTGCTCTTACCTTCTATGAAAAGAACCAACCCAACAATACGAAGAGTGTAATACACAAATAACAATAGACCACCTGATTTTGAAATACCCAAAGTATAGTACGCTGCGCGAGAAACACAGGTCGAAAACCCTCCTCTAAACGAGGAAAGGTTTTCCCACCATCCCAAAGATAACTTGAAAGGCGAAAAGAGTCATGACTTATTAAGGTTTATCACGGAAGCTGAGCTATTCAACGAAATAGCGTAATGTAAAATACCATATCATCCCTCTCCATAGTTTGGCTTGTAACTGCGCAGTTGATGCGACTGTAAACCTTAATTAAGAAAAAAAAAGCTCTATCTTAGAAATGTTTCATGGGTGAATGAAATTTTGTAAACCAATCTCTGACTGAGCTAGCAGAAATGGTTCTTTCTTTTAATTGATCTTTAAGCTAACTTTACTGTTTCAATTGCATTGATTCCACTGTTAAAACCACAAAATGTACATAAGTAATTATTTTATTTTTATGCGAATCTATTGCTTCAAGGGTAAAGAGAATAATAATTCTCTGTCTGATTGTCTGTAATATCTCTTACTTGACTTTATTTCTTTCCTATAGTTCTTTTATGATTCTCGAAAGGCAGTTATTCTTCTTGATAATTGTTATTATATACTTTCTAACTAACTACCACTTTAGACTTACGTATACGCTGCTCATTCAATACGAAGAGATTTTGTAGCTTTTGTACGGATAAATCATGTACTACTGACGTATTTAACAAGACAGAAATAATTTTGCACTCGACATTGAATAAGAGTGTTCGAAAGCGAAAACAAATATGTATGACATAATTCCCATCTCTAAAGTGGACTTCTGTACATCCATCGCAGAAACACTTTCTTACAACAAGGTTTTAATATTTCCAATTTGGAAGTAGTATTATTACGCTAATCTTATTGCGAATAAGCTTACTACGAATAATATATTGTTTCATTGTTGAGTCAAGCATAATAATGCATAGAATATTACTTTAGTAATCACTGCTGTCCAAATGGTTTATTCGCACAGTCATGTGGATAGATTTATACTAACAATAAGTTATGCAGATACTTACGCAGGTCTCATAAACGGAATGTTGTAGAATGTTTGTGATTTAGAATAGGTAGAACATAATATTACGAAAGAAGGAGCGTTTAAATCGAGTATTGTTCGAATAACGAAAGTCCTTGTTAACCCATAAATTTCGACGTTTAAATTTTCCACGTTGCTATTTTTAATCGGATTTTAGTATCTTGATTATTCCATGCAAAGCACCTTATTTTTTACTGCTTGTCTCCGGTTTACTCCCTACGTTAATGGCGACGTAAAATTTCCGAAACTGTAGTCGAAGGGAAACCGCGCGCACGCGCGTTGACGTTTTATATATTTTAAAGCTTTATACACTTTTTAATGTTATTTGCATCTCATGTCAAGAGAACAAAATAAGTGGAGTTAAAACGTAAAAAAGATAAAAATACACGATAGAGTAATTTTAATCGATGCGTATATAATTTGAAGATAAATGTATAAATATTTTTGATTTTCATTACTTTCTATTCTTTCCGGAAAATTGAAACAGTAATTTTATTTGTTGCAGTATTTAATAATTTCTTTAATTACATAAATCTCTTTGTACATGTAATTGAAGGAAAATGAAAATAGGTTTGAAAATTATTGTTGATATATGTACATATTATAAATATTAGCATTAAGTCAATAATTCCATTGCGTTTTATAATTGTAACTTGTCAGTAGTAATAAATGCATCAATTGGAATATTTGTTATATCCTATATACCTCGTGCATTAATGCATCAGTTTAATATAAGCTTAACATAAGCTACTAAGTTTTAATTAAAACAGGCCTTTCACCCCACGAAGAAAAATAAATAATTCTATTTGAGAAAATGCTTATTTTAATGAGGACATTGTTTGCAGGCCTCATTTACACCAAGAAACCATTCACCTTCTGTTTCGAATACTTTTAAGTTTCTAACGATAAAGGAAATAATTGTATGTATTCCTTTTTCTTAAGTACATATTTGCTAACTTCTAGGAATAACATGACACCTTCTGTCAGTGTGGACATTTCAATTATATCGTATACAGGAAAGAAATATAATTCAAAATATAAATTTTCATTTAGCGAAAAACTAGCAACCATTCAGCAAGTTTGTAATAATTCGTGGCTTCTATTACCAACTTCAATAAGTATATTTAATTTAAGGAAATTAATTTGTAGACTAACTTATATTAAGATAAACTAAATATACTAAGATATATAAATGCTGCTTCTCCCAAGTTTTTTGTACATATACACAAGGTAAACAGCAAAAACAAGAATAATGTGAATCATTTGAATATTATATTATATGCATTTATCATTATTATTACCACTGTATACATTTATGCTCTAATTGTAACAAATATTTATACTTGAAATATGTTATTTGAACAATATTCAAATAGAGCAAGGATTATGATAAAGAGTTACCACGACATACTTGTTTCTTTTTGCTTTAACCACAATCTTAAAAGATTCATAATATGTTGCATCTTCTTTAAGGTTTGAATTCATCTTCACGATATTTCTTACTCATTGCACGACAAAACCTGTGTATCTTTACAATTTTCTGGATTCAACTATGGATTTCAATGGTGCATTAAAGGAATATCAGACAAATATTCTTCGTGGAATATTTACCGACTCATCTGTAATTAATTACTCGACAATTTTCGATGCGACCACACCGATTCATTCGCGGGGCGCGTTTATATTTTTACCCATTTCCAGTGAAAAGGATCCTCGAGTCATCAAGGTGGTTATCATATTCAGTCGTAATCGGATACGAAAAATTTTCACCAAGAACCATTCGGAATTCTCAATTCGCTCGTATCCGCATCTATGTAAATAGTTTAACTGCCTGGTTCTGCATATGGATGAATATTTATGGCAACGGTATACCGGATCTTGGTCCTCGAAATACCATAATTTTACCCACGATTGTCGTTGTAATATTTCACATGTCTGTTTTTTAATTTTAATGTACGTTTTATGTAAAATCACAGCACTGGAAAATTCAGAATAACAATATTTGTATACCTCGTGTATAGGTGTGTATAATACCATTCGTAGCCGATAGGTACTATATATTCTAGCGATGGACATTAACAATAAACAGAGCTTACATCGATCAATGTAATTAGTAAAACATTAGGAAAACCTTCCAAATTTTAGCATCTTATGTCAAAGTAAGAGTAAACCAAGAACTGACCCTGACTGTAGACAAGCAATATCAAGTTTAAATATACCGTTGTCTTTATAAAAAGTTGGGTCAATTTAGGCAACAACCATGTATAAAATTTCATAAAAGATTCGTTTAAATATTTTTAAACAAATACAGAAGTAGACAGAATAACAAACCTAAATGTAGAGAAGTTAAAATATAAAAAGGTCACATTAACCTTGTTCCATTTTATGAACTTAATAAAGAAGGCGTTAATCGGGCGATTGTAAAATGGATACTGTAAAAGTGAAACTTGTCGATAATCCTTATGGCTCCTGAGACATAATTTATTCCCGACGATTCGTCAGTGAATTTTTTCGCGGTTGTGAAGACACGTTATTGCGAAACCGAAAACTAACGGGTAGATCAATCTGGCGAGAGCACGGGCGGATATGTCTGGAGTTATATTACTGGTATCCCTCTGTGTGGTTTCTTTTTTTAGTTCCGGTGATGGTGTGTAAGGATGAAATATAGAGCGCTGCATTTGACTCAGAACGGGTCACGCTAACGAATATTCGATAAAAATGTCACACGTTTCGTGAGACCGGGATTTAACGTTAAACAATATTAATCAATGCTTAAATAAAAGATGTCTAGATGAAATTGCACGGGACAGATTTATTGCGCTGTATGGAAAGTTCTTGCATTTTTTATCATATTAGATACCGCTATATTTTATACATAACACGTGAAAGTTACGTTTGAATACTTTTAAATACATTAATTTTTTATGCTATCAAGAAATATATCGTTTCTATGCAGCATAATTTACATAAAATTGAATTTTTCTCTCTTTTTATATCTTTTATAAGAAATTCTTTCAAATGTGATATCAATATCTGAGAATAGATTTGAATTATTAGAAATATTGTTAATATTGATAAAAATGTCATTAGTACTTATTAGTGTAAGTAATACAATAGATACTAAAATTATATATATAACTTCGAAAAATCACCGATGTGATAATCAGTGCATTAATAAACTATGCATATCCAGATCAACTCACAACAAATGATAATTTAGTGGACCTTTATTAGTATAATATATCATAATTCTTTAAAATAGAGAAGGAATTTTATTTCCAAGAACTGATGGAAAACCTACGTAAATATCCCATTCTCTATTGTCCATATCTCACGAGTAGCATTAAAAAAGTAAAATACGAAATTTTCAGCGATTTACCATATTTTATTTTTCTCCTACTGGTTTAACACATCGACTTTTAAGCTTTTTAAGCGATAAAATATTTTCAAACTCAGGCAACATAACATACGTTGTCTGATTCTATAAAATACAAAATAATGCTTTCTAAAAGTATTATCAGACGCATTATATTTCGAATATAAAAGTGTGTCATTTACAATGGCACGTACTTGCTTCAAGTAACAAACTGAATCTGATAAAAAATAAAAGCACATTTATATTTACAATCGAAAACAAATTTTGTTTTTCATGTACGTGAGTGCTATAATCTAACATTATAATCTATAATATAATCTACATATGTTAGCCTCTGTTATTACTTTTTAATGTTTCACAATCTCTTTATTTTCTTCTGCATAAATATTTCTTTGCTTGGGCGTAAGACAATTAATTTTAAATAGCGATATTGACTTTCACGTACACTTTGAATTTTTTCAATTCAAATGATTCTTTAACTATTTGCATGAATAATAATCAAATAGCGCTTAGAGTGAATAATCAATTTAGTTCTTTTATCTTCTCGGATTGTGAGCCATAAAATTCACATATATTCGATCCTTATGCCGATAGAGGACGACTTCTTCTGCGTTAACGAGATTTTCAGAATACAATCACAGCACGTAATAGAATACTAGATGAGGTTATGAAAGCAAAACAATAACTACCAACGAATTATTTATAGTAGCATCCCATACAAAATGCAACGAACTTTCGTTCAGCTCGATATAATTCGTTTCATAGTATTCATTACAGTACTATTCTTCAAGTATGAATTTTTTATTCTTCTACATAGGTAGTATATACGCATATAATCGATATAACAGTAATAACAATAGTAAATAACAATAATCTTTAACTAATAACTACCATTTTATTCAAATTGCAATCAATAATTTATCTCAGTTGGTTTATAATTCAATAAACTATATTGGTACTCTTCATGATCTGAATGTATTTTCGTATGTTCGTCGGTCGTAAGCATAGGTGTATATATATCATACATTCCATTAACATTAAAACTATCGACCTCTAACAGGTATCTACATTATACATAGCGAATTATAATTAATCCAATATGTAAGAATGAATAAGTATGTATATGTAGTCATGTTTATGTCTCAGTAAGAGCAAAACGCAATGTTACCAGAAATACTTGCAACTTGTTGGTAATTACGAAAAGAAAAAATCTGCTATCAATCATTTTAATTGGTTTGGCAGTTCTAGAGTTAAATTATATTACAACGTAAAGAAGTGATATTTTGTATGTTATAATTAAAAGAATCGAACAGACTAAAATATCGTCTCTCTTCAGTCTTCGACATACGACCAAATAAGTAATATAACCACTACCAATCAATATTATTTTGAATAATTTTAACTAAAATGGTGTCAAAATGATGAAATTCAAGTTAACGATTTTGCAACAAAAAGCTACACTGTTTAAAAATGATGAACGAGACTAACCACTCAACCCAAATTTCCAATGTACAAGAATTAATGCGGATATTAATACGAACAATTTTATCATTCTTGACGTTCAATTTATTCTCCAGAATCGGATACTTAATTTCTCTCCGAAACGCGAGATCCTTTAATTACTTCAACAAGCGTAATTATAGCTATATCCATTACTTCGGCCGAATTGATATTTAAAACGACGCATAACAGTGATATATGTATACCTCATTTCCATTTAAATGAATTGCCCAAGAAATCGCATTTTTTTCTGGCTGAATCTTACACGAAATCTCATGGCCACCGAGTGAATCCTTTTAAGTCGATAACGTGAAAATTAGACGTTAGAGTATGTATCTGCTGATATTCAAATGGTTGCAAGCGCGCGTTTATCGACGACGATGAAGGTTCCAAAAGTCAAGTTATTTAACTGGAACATGGAATATAGTCATAAACTTTTTCTGTATATCGAATCGTCGTGTCTTGAAAGAATGTTCAATTCAGGACATCTACCGTAGTATACTGTTATGATTAGATTGCGAATTCTTATGCATTTATGGCAGATCTAAACACGTAAAAGTGTATTAGGTTGTCCGAAAAGTTTCTTTCGTTTTCAAAGGAAATAGTAGATGCATCATATTTTTTGTTTTATATTAGTTTATTGAATTATGCACGAACGTAATAATAAAAATATAACGAAATGGATCATACCTAATTCAATAAAATGATATGAAACAGAAATTGTTGTTCATCTATTATCACCTTATGAAACGAAAGAAATTTTTCGTACAACCTAATACCTACAGAATGCACAGAATATTTACAAAAGTGTATAAAATAACGAAAGCAACGTACTTGTAATATTTGAAGACTGAAACAAATTTCGATCTATGCTCCATTACTTTAGTGGTGTTCACAAAGATATGAATTTAAATAAAAATCCAGAGTCTAAATGTGATATTCCTAAGCTTTGTAATATCTGTATTTATAGAAACTAATTGATTGTAATCTTTATTTTCGGATTCGTATGTTTCCTCTGAGAATTCATCAATTCTCACAAGTTATTTATAGTAGTATGTATCTAATATAATTGTGGTAGTATTTAAACTCTTTGATACGCTGTTCATACGCCGTAGTGCCACTTGATAGTAACTGTAATACTTAAACTGAGTGAAATTTGATTATTTGGACTGAAAAATTACACAAGACGTGACGGACTTCTTATAAATGCCCAGAATGGCTAAACAGAAGGACGTAAATAGAAAGATGACTGTAAGTTGTGTGTATGTTTTTGACGACTGTAAACTTTACTTTTCGTCCTAAATTTTTGTCAAATTTTCTTGTTTACATGTATCAATAATCAATTTAGTCTAAATTACTGTTAAAACCCTAGCTTTTCCTGGACGAATTGCTTTCTTGAGAAACATTGAGTGCAAACAACATATTTATATCTACTGATACCCGCATGAGATAAAGAAATCGTAGAACAAGATAGAGATCAATCCAATTGCTAGTTTCTTGGAAACTAGCATAAAGTAGAATTGTTTGTGACTTTAGGAGAGGAAAATTCCTTCTTTCGTATATGCTATGAATTACACTCACCACAAATGGTTACAATTTTTTTTTTAATTAGCATAAAGTTGAAATTTTTATTACAAACTATCTTGTTCAGATAAATACTGTTATTTTATATTATAATATTAATATAATAACATTAAAAAGATCGTTAACATGACATTGTGGATTTAATAGAATTTATATTTATATATAATAAACTGTGTGATTACTTTTAAAAAATATATCTCCTAAAATAAAAATAAATTCAAACTACGAGAATCATGGTATAAGCTCACAATAAGCGTTTAAGTGTTGCGATGTTTTGACTATTCCGACTTTGAATTAAAAGCGAATATTACAAAATACAGTTTATCATGTTACTATCATATATCATTTACCGTATCTCAACGTCGAGACATTTTTTAACGTTAAAAAATATCTCAACGTCGAGATATTTTTTAACGTTAAAAAATACTACTGAATCAACCGAATTAACGATACGTTCAATGACTGATATTTCTGCGTTTGTAAAATTAATCATTTCTTAGATGTAATTTTCTCTCAAAAAATACAACCGCTCAAATTTCCAATACTACAAAAATGAATTTTTGATTGCTGGTTCGTTTTATCCGAGCGTATTTTATGGTGAAACAAAGAGACAGCTTGATCGGCAAGCATTCGAAGACAATCGCGGTTGTAACGTAACGCGTCGCCATAAAAAATCGCTCGTGTCCGCGCAGCGCATCGAAAAACAAACACGTTTCCGGGGAACGTGGTGCATCCGCATGTATCGCGTTACAGCGTGCATTCCGATTTTCTGAAACGCCGCCGAGCCGAGAGTCCTCCTCGTCCCCGGAATTCAACGCGACTCGCGTACCACGTATACACACGTACTTAACGTATGTACGTACATACGTACATAAAACGTGAACAGTGATTACAGTTAAGAAAGGGGGCGAGGAGCGTCAAGACAAAAAAACGCCGAGTCGATCAAACCCGTAATCACAATTTACCAACGAAATATTTATGGACTGTCATTTTGTAAATTACCGCGAGATTACGGCTCGTTACGTGGCTTCATGCAAACTTCACGGTGCTCGTACGCTCCCGTCCAGGATGTAACGGACATGCTCTAAACTCTTAACGACATACACCGTAGGGGAAGAATACTTGCATCATGCTACCCTAATTCGCATCCCGAGTTGGGTGCTAGCTGCGCAGAATAGCCAAACTGAAGTGTTATCCCGAGGACATGGCGCGTCGTTTTAAATAGGCTAACGTGATCATTCAGCGTAAGAGTAGATCAGACAGTGATAGTCATAGCGTGTGCTTTTGAATTAAAAGCGATGTACAAATGAAATATTGATGATAATTATTAATATAATGATAATCTTAACGAATCGGGCAGATAACTGTGAAACATAGCGAAGTACTAGGAACTAGAAAAAATTTTTATCGCGGAAAACACTATCCAAAACATAATGGATACTTCTTGTTGTAAATAAAAAAAGAAATATCCGAAATATTAAAAAATTAAAAATTATTAATGTTATTAATTTTTTGGTCCTTTCTTTTTTGTTTATCCTTATTGTTTGTAAAAATAAATAACGATTAATATGAAATCTATCGTTACTGATTTAATTGTACTCTTTACTGACGATACCCAATTCGAAATAATTTTTACCATAATCAAAAAAAATATCTTTTATTAGTAGCATGTATTTTTGTGATATCGAATAAACAGAAATGAACATAAGTTTCGTTTCCATGAAACGTTTAAGATTTTCAAGAGAATCATATAATTTATACTTGGAAATTCTCGAGATTTATTTCGATAATTCAAGTGAACTATTTAATGTTTATACTCTAAATTTGAGCAAATAAATACAACAGCAGCGTTCTATGATAATCTTGAATTTACTGTTAAATCATATTATTTTCAGAATGTTAATACCAAATAAGGACAATTATTAAACCTTTAAAAGCTCTCGTGTAATACGTAATGTATAATTGGAATTCAAGCTCCTTAAATGATACGTTTTTAGGATAATACGTATAATTTATTGCACCAAATTGAGCAAATTATAACTCTATATTTGGAAGCTATGAAAAGTAGTATCATGTTAGTATACATTGAGGAAACTGTCATCTCTTAGCACTTTATAACAGAAGATTTATAGCCACTTCAAACTCATGTAATTTACATACATTTTTCGTAAACGGGATTCGAAGATCGAAAGAACATATTACTTAAATTCGCTCACAGGCACTGTATATTACTAAATAAACATTTATATTTAGAATATTAACTCAGAAGTATTAAAATGTGCAATTTACTATTTCACATAAAATGTCTATGCATATACCGTATGTATTTTGCAAATACTGTGAGTTAAATCTGTATTAGATGTTGCCATTTTAAATTGCTATTATTTTTTATATTAATATATTATTATTGTTTATATACAATACGGTAAAAATAAGGAAGATTATTATGATTATTAAAAAACAATCATAAAGAAATACAAGTTACATCATAAGAAAAGATATACATCATGAAATACTAATTACGAAGAAGAACAAGTTCTTTAAAATTGCAATGTAACAAATTATAAAAATTTTCTAAAAAGTCATTTTATCTGACCTAACCCAATTTTTCCATTTTACTGTACATTTTATATACGAATCAGAACAGATGTTATAGAAAGAGATTTTTATAAAAAAAGTTATGACGAAACTTAATGTTGTCCGCGTTGATGTTGTGTTGATTTTTGTTCCGCGATATTAAATAGTCAGACATCGATAAATTACAGAACTGTTTAAACGGGGACAGCGAATATATTCATCGCAACAAGACCAATATGTGGTAAATTGAGTAAACCTGTCTGCTGCCATTCAAAACCAAATGTATCAGGTGTAACCCATCAATTTAAGTATTTACATTATATCTTTCCACATTATGTGTCATCATATTATATCAAAAGGTTCCGGAATTAATACTGGTAGCAATGACTCATTGTAGTTAGTTAAAAAGTTGGCCTCAGTTATTTATTAGGTTGTCCGAAAAGTGTCTTTCTTTCGCAAACGTATTTTTTACAACAGTGCACCTGTATACAAACATGAAACCAAGTCTGTGAAATGTCGCAGTGTTTATCTCGACAGAACAAAATGGATCGTACGTAATTCGACAAAATAATATAAAACAAAAAAGGTTGTGCGTCTATTATTTTCTCATAAAACTTCTCGGACAACCTAATACATCGTCAGTTTTGTCTTTGAGACAATAACAGTTTTTAGACCAGGTTTCAAAGGTTATAATTTACTTTTAATATGTTTGAACGAGGCAGTCTTAAGTCATGCAAAAATGTAATAGATTATTAAGATACTAACAAAATAGTATGTATGATATGTATATCGTAGAGTATCATTCTCGCTTAGCGAACAATATGCGAAAATTCTTTTCTCGTTTAAGATTTAAGATTTATAAAAATTAAAATATACATGTACCCATGTATTTGAATTAAAGACTCCTAATATTTGTAATATTAAGATTAGCTCAAAATTTTAATTACTTTAAAGTCTAAGTAGACGTATCTGTTTAATACACGTTCACAACTAATAGAAACGCAGTTAACCTATCGATGTGTAACACCCTCTGCGATTTCTATGATTTCAAAGTTACGTTGCAAAGCTCAACATTCTGAACAACTTTTTCTTGTACATATAACCGGCGATCGGCCTTAGTTTCCAATGTTTTCAATCTGGTATGTAACATTAATCGGGCCGCCGCGCCGCACGGTCGGCCCCATGAATCTCCTTATCAATATATCGTCTCTTGGCATTGATAGTGGCGCAACTTAAAAAATGTAAACTCTAGAGGAGAGGCTATATTGATATAACTGCCTTCTGGCAGAAAACTGATAGAATTATAAATATGCCATTTTACATGATAAAAATAGAAACGTAGACCTTGTATGCAATAGAAGCATATACAAAATTTGTTGAGCTGTGTCACCATCATTGTCAAACAGCGATATGTATATCACTGTAAACAGTGCGTGGCGACTGGATATTACTACATACTACATACTAACCCAATTCAGCTTGAAAACTAATGCCAAACGGCGGAATATTCTTGCATGTACCTGGAAAGCCATGGCCGATCGCCGATTATACGTATCGAAAAAAGTTATTCAGAATGTTGAGCTTTACGACATATTTGAAAATCACGGAGGTCGGGGAAGGCGCCACATATCGATAGGTTGACCAAAAACAAACTATTACAACTACAAATGGAGGAAGAAGTATGATAAATTACCGTTTCTTGGATAGGAGCGTGTACGACTCCTTGGAGCCGGTGCAAAGTCTCATCCGCATTTTGCGAGCTGCCCTATCGACACTTCGCTTCTTAGCTACACCACCCTCTAAAACTGGCATCCAGACCAATTCGACGCGCGTCTACAAACGACAAAATGCAGAACAACACTACAATGATCATTGAACACCGCCCACGACACACAAGATACGCACCACTCCCACGCACCTTGCGCCCTGTGCTTTCGCTTGGTGTTTTTAAAACTGATCGATTCACAGGGTCCGGCCGGGAATAACCGAAGGTACGATTAATCGTTTTCCACTCGCCACGCACTAGGTAATTATTTCGTCGGCGATTTTTCCTAGCCAACAGTAATATAATTTACTGCTGATAATTCTTGCTTGTTGCTGGCCTTATCGAGAAAAGAGCTCTTGCTTCTCCACCCACGATTCTCTTCGATACGTACTTGCACCACCTCCTCTTTCTCAATCCTTTACTTCCTTTTCTCTCTTTTCCTCTTTCCCTTTCTCTCTCGTTCTTCTAAACAACTATTACCGCGATAAGTGAACGCCGCCTCCAGCCAAAAGCCTATATACTCTTCATCGATAGATACTCACTCGTGACACGTTTCTGTTCTCACAACCGTAGCGAGAATCGATTTTCAGATCGCAGCTAATGCACCGCGCGAAACCTATCTGCCAGTCTATACAGCCGCGCAGAAAAAAGCGTGGACCTCATAAGTGGCCTTTTTGCTCGACGATCAAGGCAGAGGCTAGATAAGCATAAGTGCAGTGGCAAGAACTCGCTCGCTTCCCGTTTCCTGTCGAGATCAAAAGCAGCCTTGACAGTAATGTCTTTCGGTTGACACC
The DNA here is from genome assembly GCF_905332965.1 of Bombus pascuorum. Taxonomy (NCBI): domain Eukaryota; kingdom Metazoa; phylum Arthropoda; class Insecta; order Hymenoptera; family Apidae; genus Bombus; species Bombus pascuorum. Next base: position 14,349,089 of record NC_083490.1, on the reverse strand, counting down.
GCGTGGAATTGTATCGCGTGCCTTCGATATTTTTCTTGCCGCGTCACTGTCCCCCGTTGAAACGCTCTCTGTTTACTCTTTCGGCTTAAATTTTCTTCTTCTCTCGCGACCTTATTGCTCGATCCGCCGGAAACGAACACGCCGCACCACAACCAACGATCACTTTCAAAAGTTCAGGTACTCGTCGAGCGTTCACCGCGAAAACGATAACGTTGTCCGTTTAAAGGATGTTTGACACGCTCAAGAATACTCTCGGTACGGGTAGTCATTCCTCTCGCAATGCGAGAAATAAACGATAGCGACGATACATGAGTGCACAAGCAATTCATCACCGCGTCCCCGGCACAAAGAACCGCTCACGCGCTTTATCGCATCGACGAGGATGCCTCGTGTCCGCGATTAAGCACAATCCACAACAGACGGCGCTATATACTTATTTTCCGAACAAGCCGGCGACAACGCAACGACAACGACACGCACGTTCTCGCACTTATCGCACTCAAGATGTTACACACGGTCGAGTTCCGATTTGTGAATGAAACTGACGACACCGTCAACTGTTCGAGATCGTTAAATTTAAGTCCGGTCGAGTCACGCTCCGTTCCGCTTGAAAACTGTGTCGCTCTCTTCCAGTCAAGAGTCCTTTCCAGAAACACAATCACGCATGAAATTCAGCTTCCGAATGTTCCCGAAGGAACAAGACGCTCGTAACTTGTGGATCTTGTAATTGGGGATATAGTTGGAAACGCTTTGAGTCGCATAAAAGCGGAAAACTTTGAACGAGAACGCTTTCTATTTAGAATATTTCGCTGGATGAATTGACAAATTAAAAAAAAATTAAATTTAAATTATATCGCTAATATCCAACAATAAATTTTCCGTTTAAGCTATAAACATTCTGTATAGGTATATAAAATATATAACGTAAAGCAGAGATACTATAGGCAACTTTAATGGAATTTCACGACACGATATTAACCTTCTGCGGTCTGAGCCACATTCAACGTTTTATTGCGATCGTTTCATATTTAATATATTAAATTCTGAGGTATATTCGAAATTTAACTCTAGTTACAAATGTTTATAACTAATATCTATACGTTAATTTATTTTTATTGAATCCAGTTTTGTTCGATTTATGATTTGGGAATCGCGAAAGGTTAACTTAGTTCACAATTCACGCAAACGTCTCAAACTTATCTTCCTCTTCGAACGGGACGATACTCCTGTCGGGTTAACTATTTTTACACGAACAGTCCGATTGAAACCTTCGATCGCGTTGAATAAAATCGATGCAGTATACACGTAACACGAGAAACACGTGAACTACCATAAACAGCAACTGTGAAACGAACGCGATGCTTGCACCGCAACGTATGAGCGTGCCGATTGCAGATTGTTGAACGATCGTGGGGCAGAGTGTGTCAGCAAAAAGAGGGGAGTCGAGAGTCCTCTAAGAGCCCGATGGCAAAAGTCAACAAGAGTTCTCGTAGGCGGCCGCGAAAAAACTTGAAGACGATGATAGATACAGCGATGTTCCACACCCGCAACCTCTGATACGCGTGTAAATATTGCGTGAATATCAGTGAGTCGTTCTCTGTGTGACGTCACGTGCCGCCGTAAGCAGACCAGGGAAACTCGTCGGCGTTTCTTGCTGTATTCGTCTGTTTTATTCGAACCGAATTAACAGTTTGAATTTTCTAACCATCTCGAGTTCAAAGAACTTCACACGTGAGATGTGCGCGATGAATCCACCCGTATCGTCTTCGCTCGGACGTGAAACGCAATCTGCACGTGTGCGCGAGAAACGGAACAAACACAAAGGCAGCAAGGTAGTCGTTAGACCATATTATCACGAACGAAGTTGGAAAACGAGATTCGGTGTACTTCCAACAAGCAGAATTCTACGATTTGTTATGGTGATAGTCAACAATGCTGGTCGAAATAGCAACAGAGAAAAAGTATTCCCGCTTATCGTTCAATGTCTTCTTCGAACACTTCCACTTCCACGAACAATGTAACGTCTTGACAAACACGCACGTGCCACGTTGTCCTTCACACTCGTGAACCCATATCCGGCCAATTCGTTCGCTGTAATTTTCGATTACGTGAAAAATACATATAAGAAGGCGGTATGTTCACAGCAGGGATGAGAAACAACTGAAAAACCGAGCTTCGTATCAGCCGGCGCAGATTCTCGGACAAACACGCACAGCCTAGGCTAAGGAAGGATTCCCGCACGTACACTTGAATGGGCCTCGGTAAAGAACGCACGTGCGTACGCGCAGCTCGACGAAGCGAGTATGAAACAAGAAGGCATGCGTCACGCTCTCGTAAGGCCCCGATCCTAGTGGCAGTGGCACAACTGCACCGGAGGGGGCACGGCGCTCACTAGGGGAACGAGAGGAAGGGAAAATCGACGAGTAGGCCCCCGGGGAGGAAATATCTCTCCCCCTCCCGGCTTTTGCTTCTCTCTTTCTCACTTCTGTGGCCTTGCGATCTTGCTACTTGCTATCTCGTTTACGCGATTATCTGTTTCGTATTTATACTGCTGTCTGTTTCCCATCTTTCTCCATCTGCTACTTTGAGCTGTTTCTCATTTACTCGTGTCGTCTGTTTCCGCCCTCATGATTCTTGCGCACATAGTACCATCGATTTTTCTTGACTTTCTCTCGACTTTCTTAAACACGTTTACTGTTTATCGTTCAGCTTTATATGCTGGCACGCTGATTCACACGCGTTAACAAGATTTATCCATTTTTGTGAATATTCGTGGTTGCGTAGCGATGTATGGTTATTTCGTTCGTATATGCATATTCGTTCTTAGATCTTCGTTATAGCGATTTATCTTTGGAATCGAGCAACGAACGCTATTACATCAGAATAGAATGCGTGAGACAATTGATAGTACAAGAAACCAAAAATCGATGTGTTACGTACCACAAACGTATTCTATCTCACTGGAATTGTGTAATTTTACTTATCTCTTCCTCATATCTGATCTAAGTAGTATTAGCTTGTATTATTAGACAATCAAGTTAATATTATTAATGAAATTTTATAAGTTGTAAATTACCAACTGATTGCCCTACTTGACGTAAAACTGTAAGGTTATCGGAACAATAGAATAGAACCACACCTTGTTATTTATTAACGTTATTGATCATCCGTAAATTATTACGTGAGACTCTATTGCCCAGCATGAAACTAATACAAGAAGAAATACACAATTTCACATGACAAAGGATCCGCATTTATGAAGCTCGTATTTTCAATAAAAATAAAACCAATTTTTTTAGTTTATACTATATATGATAATTAATATAAATTTACTATAAGTCAAGTTCAGTATAAATCAATTTAGTACAAATTGAACGTACAAATTTTCTTTGTTTGTACTTTTCGCGTATTTTACCATAAATTCATATTTTCATAAAAACAGCTAGAAGAGTAGACCGCAGGTAGAAATTTCTTACATTTAATATTATTAAAACGAATGCCGTAGTTTGCATTTATATATTTTTCCATATTATATACGGTTTTTGGATTTTTGCACCTTCGTATGTTCCATAAATGTATCAACAACCGCAATCTAATTATAAACTCGCTATTTTACTCGCATCATAAATATGAACCTTATCATGTAAAATACTGAATAGGGTAAATGTTTTTTTCCAGTAACAAGTACATAGATGTTTTAATATTTATGACTGGCAGTGTATCTTCTCGTTTCGTGCTCCGGAATTTCGTCCGCTTCTTTGGGATATGTTTCTCTCCGTTTTCCGTGACCTCTGCTCGTCTATTACTCTCTGTAGGTTAACTCCATGTCACGCGCTCTCTGCAAGCACTGTGTGTGCCGTTATGTGTTAAATATGCGCGTGCATATGTTTCCGTGGCTGTTGGCAGCGACGTTCAAGACTGTAGGTGGTAATCACCGATGATGTAAATCGAGGAGACTTATGACCACCCACGACCTCTTTTCCCATCTCGATGTCGTGACGTTGTGTCCTGCTACTTTTAGGTGATATCCGAGATAATTGGTTTTACTTGTAAGGAAATTGCGAATAATTCGCTTGTTCTTATAATTCGATTCATTCGTCAGTAATTATTTAATAATTGCATGTTTATTTCAATGCTGTCAATAGCAATTATTGTAATTTGTATTTGGAACGACAGACTTTCTGTGCATATCATTATGAATATATATGGTAATTTATTCCTTCGGGCAAGTATACTTTATTTATTGTATTTCATTTATATAAACGAGTATTATGATCTCTTTCGTTGTATTTCCCTCGTGGGACATTATTTAAATTAGTAAATAAATAACGGTTAACGAATTTAAATATAATGAAATCATTCAATTGCGTGGAAACATTTATGAAAAAAGTATATCGGATAATTTAATTTAATGAGTTGTAATTGCATGCAGGACATTATCAAACAAAATTTAGAAGAGCGATGTTATGAAAATATATAAAATATAAAAATGTAAAAATGTGAAATTACATTACGTTATTTGGTTAAAGCGAAAGATTGGAAATATATTTTTCTACACTTCTTTCACTCTTTTACGATTTTCATTAACGGAGTATATGTCATTCGTTCGTCATTTATTATTTTATTAAGCGCGCATAATTTAATTTTAAAATATTCATGACTAATTATCTAAAATGTCAAAGGATACTTGTTTCTGTTTCCGTTATAATAACAAATTTACGCGGATAAACATGAATTCCAATGTTTTCACATGATTAATAATTTAGATATCACCACATAACTATCTGTTGAACGCAATTCTCATATTGAATAAATGTGCAAAGCATCGTATTATAAGCTCATTACGAATGTTTTGCTTTCTATAAATAACTATTTCGTTTATATTTTATACAATAGATTATCATGGATTGCAAAATACGATAAGTTCTTGTCTGAATATCCGGATTAAGCGAAGGTAAAACTTGAAGTGACATGTATAATATTTATTACTCTTAATATTACTATCTCTGTTGTACTGAATAAGAATTAATTAAAGGCATCGAATGACGATAATCTTCAAATCATTTTAGCATCAGAAAAACAAACACGCAACGTGCATAACGAACATGGATTTAAATGCTAATAGCAAACCGCCGTTTAATTTTCTTTAGTTACTTCTTATTGCAGTTATTCAATAACACGCGCGATAAGAAGCACGGTTTAGCTTAGAAAACAGGGTCATATTAATTATACCGTTTTGGCAGTAGCAAATCAAAGGAAGCACGCGTCTCGTACAATTACCTGAACAAATTTCCATTTATGTAAATGAACGTCGAGAACAGGTGCTAATGTAAATTATCATAGCTTTCACAGACTCGACTTTTCATGCGTTCCAGCGTGTACGCGCGCATCATGCCGTTAAAATCCTCTCGAGATGGTCGCAAAAGAGAATGGCTGCATAGGCAGACTCATTTTTCCACTGCTCTGAAATTCAATGACGTTTTGGCTACGCTCCATTATCCACGATCCATAAACTTCCACATAAGTGGAAAAACGTGCTGCGTTCATAAACCCCTTCTTCCATTTGACGAAGGTAACCATTCTCACGGGAATTCGATGATAGCATGCGACATATGCACGCCACGGTCATTCGATCCCGCCAATTTTCGGGGGAAATTGATGGGAAAGCGGACCCAGCCGCCGCAAAACCACGTAGGAATGAAAATTAAACGCACGCCCATTGTTATCGATAATCGACGATTCGCCGAGCCGTAAGTGATTCGGATTCGAGCTCGTCGAACGTTTCGGTCAGAAATCATTATGCGTCAATAGGTCTAATTCGTCGGCGAATTGAATCATTACCACGCTTAATTATTCAAGCGCGTTTTACCTGCGGCTACCATTTCGGTCCTTTATGCTGGCTGTTCATTTGCGGGATCATCGGCTGCGTAATTTCCGTTCGTTCTACCAAACTGGATTCCTTCATAAACTCGAACCTTTTTCTTATTTTCTTCTTTTCAAAGCCATTTCTCATTTCTCATCAAAAATTAATACTCAAATATTTCCGTGAATTACTGTATAAATAAATAGAAATAAAGCGCTGTATAGCGAAAATAAATAGATTATATGTATGTAATCATATTTCTATCTCAAATAAAAATTAACATTAGTTTTTTCAAAAATACTTATATATGGTATTCTTAACAATTGCAAAAACAAAAAATCCGATACATATTATTTTGATAGTTTTGCTAATTCCAGAGTTAAATAACAATTGGTAAACTGTCTGTATGTAGGTACAGTAGTGATAAACTGGAACATTGCCTGTATATTGATTAAATTCAATACTGTATTTATTTTGATTTGATAATATTGACTTTGTACATATGTTATCGGAGAATAAACGATTTCTGATATAATATTATACAGATGATTGCGTAAATAAATTATAATCACACAGTTCCTGTTGACCAATCTTCCCTATTTTGTGCTAAGAAATATATTAACGCTTAATTATAATGAAACAGACATATATTAACTCTCTAATAAGGTTTGAGGTATCACAATATTGAATTTTATTGAAATCGGGACCTACAAGTTATATATAACAATAAGTTATTATCACAGGTTCAACGATACTACCTCGATACTTTCGAGCAATAGTGTAAACGTTAATAAAAAATCATGTCATAGAGCTAAGAATAGTACAAAGTAACAATAAGTAGAAATAAATAGAAAACGAAAGGAACAGAACTATCAATGTTTGTAACTAACGAAAGAAAAACGGATTGCTGGAATTGACACCAATGTCACGATGATGATTTACAGGTTCTTTCACAGCTGACGTCGGATAGTGTCCCAATGTGGAAGACACGAGCCAGTAACATACAGGGCAGCATCGAAGCATATGTGCGGCACTCGTAAATAACACAAGTACAATACTAGTCCTTTGGTCTGATTACTATTGTTCCAAACGTGAACAAACAGAATGAAAGTCAGCGATCCTATAGCACTTGATAGTTATACCGCGAGAATATTGTTTATGTAGGAAATACATCGCCGGGAATACTTTTGTACGTTGCTTACTCGTAAATCGATTCATTCAAGTGCACGCAAAAGTTTTGGCACGATGACTTTTATAATTTCAGAAAGCTACAAACTTTTCCGTGTCGCAGTGTTTCATTGTTATTTCTTTTTGTAAGTATTTTATTTCTTCATCGCTTTTATTTCAACAAACATGTTTTATGAAATCACAATTTTGGAATTTCATCGTACAATTTTTTCTTTAGATATAATAATATCTTTAAGGGAAAAAATATTGTTTATTTCTCTAAATTAATGTTAAATCTATTTGTTTAAATAGTATAAAAATTGTCTTACATCGATTATTGGAACCTTGTAAAATAAGACAGTAATAATATATCTGATTATATTCATTAAAAATAATTAAATCAAACGCAGATATAAACTTTCAGTTGGTAAATTAACTCTCAAGCTTTAATTATTAAACTGTTAACATATACATATTTTACAACCGTGATCGGAAAATATTATTGTTCAATCAAATATAATACAATTAGACAGAAAGTATAGTTTCACGAAATGCGCAAGGTATATTCTACAGAACGATGTATATTTATTCAAACGTGGAAACTTTCAGAGTAAATACACGATCATTTTACTTCCGTGTACAAAAATACGCAGGTACACGGAAAAATCAACAGTAAACAAAGGGTCGGGCGTATCTGACAAAAGATCACTTTTTAAACTGATAATAACTGATATTATGGTATGGATGTCTATTATTCGACTCGGTAGCTGCATCCTGTGCATTCATTTCAATCTCCGGGGTGGCACGTGTGCGTCAATGTGCGCAAACGTTCCCTCTACCTACACGATGACAACCGCTTGCCCCAGCTATCTGCCTACCTACCTACCTACTCACCTACTCGTACATATCCATTCACCCAACCTGTCCCGTTTCTGCAACGCTTTGCTCTCGCTTAATGCGAGCAAACTATGCGAGTGTAGTATCATAGTACCCCGTCTGTGGTAGTACGCACTAAACAGGCAAGAACTTTAAAAGCGGCTCACATACCGATAACATTTCCGATACCACGATTAATTCGGATAAGCTCGAATTTTTTCACATTTTTCGAAGTAATGTCATTTTGTTTTTATTCGAGGTTCAAATCGAATCTGTCTAAATATATCAGACTTGACTTTTATCAATAAGTTTGATATAAGCTATTTATTAAAAATTTATGCAAAATTTAATCTGAATACAATGCTGTTCATTCTGAATATTACATAGGAATTATGAAAGTCGTTATCACACGTTTGTTACAATTGCAGAGATAAGGATGATAATAAAAGAATGCTGATGTAAAAGGATCGTTTAGAAACTGAATGTAAATGAATATCTAGATGGAATTAAACGTGAATTTAAATTCACGAGGTGACTATAATTCCAAATGTATTTTATGCTTTAATTAATGCCATTCCGTTCGCTTCTCGACATTTTCAGCGCATAGCTATTTAAGCGTCGGTCAGGGTACTGTAATTTGAAAATCAATTCGATATTAAACGCTCTCGTATTCGTATAAAACGAAAATTTCAATAGCGTTTGATATGAACGTGCTAGGGACGCTTCTACCGTGTTATTGTCGCGGAATATTTCCCTTAAAATTGCCCGATAGTGCCAAGCTCAAATTTCCAAACTTAACGCCAGAACAAGCTCAATTTAAATATTAATTTCAACATAAACTTTAAAGTGTATCTTGTGCATTGACGTCTCGATGCCTTGTAAATCTAATTTATGAAAATCTTTTAAAAGCTCTTCTTTGCGAAAAATATATTGCATATTATACTGGTAAAAAATTGAATTAGAAGCAAAGCTGAATACGTACTGAATGAAATACGATGTAATATAATTTTTTGATGTTTGGTAAAGTGAAATAGCGAATGAAATAAAAAATGTAGGTAAATGTTAAAAATTTTCCTTATACCTTATCTCAAGATGTCAAAATCATTTTCTAGAATGTTACTCAATGGCAGATTAATATTATATTAACAGAATTACTGACTATGAGTACAGTTGCCTGTTTATTTACACACAATGCAGTTAGATCTCCAATTATTTTACCTTCATTAAAATTTCGTACTCAGAAAGGATAAACTTAAACGATATATAAACTTTCGGGTCTGTTGAATTAATGATTAGAGATATATGTATACAAGGGGAAGGAACGGAAATTCTGAAGTAAAGAATTGCACTTAAAAAGGAACATCTAATCGAATATCAAGATCGCTAAGAGGGGTGATGCTCGAGCCCATTGTTGCAAGACCGGAAGTCAGAAAGCCCGTAAAAATCAGAACAACACGAGTCAAGATAAAAGTTAAGATAAAATTGTACAAACTAAGAGAAAATTAAAAATACGTTAAAATTTTGTTTTCTTTCGTTGATGATGTTATTAATCGTTTAATTTTTAGACTAAGTATTTATAGGTGTTTTCATAACATTGTTTGTATCTTTATCTGAAACGTTTGAAACAATTCCTATAGTTGCATTTGCTTCTAAATTTATTATATCAAATTATTTTTAATTCATAACGTGTTTTTAAGTGCACAATCAACGCTTATACAAGTATATGTTTTACTTTTCTTTTATTAATATGTAAATGTTGTTCGTAAATTTGTTTTATTACAACATCGAGCACATATTTGACAAATTTTTAAAACCAACGTACTTTCTTTTTTAATATTCCTTTCTTCAATAATTCTTGTTACTGCCTAATGGCTATTGAGATTATTGAGAATAGTTCAAATAAAATATTTCAATTAAAATCAAGCAAAGTCAATTAAAATCAAGCAATGTTTGCCTACAAATGTAATATTTCGTACATCATAGATATAAACATGTTGTACCCATAAGAAGTCCCATTGCTATGATCTACGTAATAATTGTTTTCCATTAAAAATGTACAATATACTTGAAATCTCTTTCTAATCATTCTTGGATACATATATCATTCTTGATCACGCTTTTAATATCTTCTACATTATTTATTTACAGCCTATTTAGAGATCAGGAATATATTCATACAACGAACACGCCTTACCATCTTAAACATTGTATCAATGTCGATGTATATGACATAAAATACAATATATACATATATATATCTACTGAAAGGGTTAAGGAAAAAAGATATATTTGACTTACGTAATTGTTCAAATATAAACCAGAGGAGCTCACTAAACATGAAAAAATACACGAGTTTTTTAAATTTCTAATTACAATGTGTAACTTGTTTATGGAAAACAACTAGAAAATTATTATGGTATAATATCTCGTGTAAGACTTTCGAAGGCGCTCTAAACTGTGTATTTTTAGCAAAGTATGCGATTACTTTAATTCTTTTAATGTTTATAGAAGACGCTAATAGCCTGTCTTGTGTTTTATAATTTAAGAGCAATTTCATTTTTAGAATCACGTAAAATAATATAAAAATATTGTAATTGATCCATTATAATTTTATTTATATTTATTCTTTTAAGTTCTGTACTAATCTTTGTAAGATCCTAATAATATAGAAACTGCTCTTGTCACATGAATTTCACCTAATAAGCTTCACATTAAACTTGGGTAAGATTTCCTAATGTCTTATTTAATATCCTATCAAGGAACTCAATTTTGGAATCTTCTCTGAAATCCTTATTTTTACTGTGTAACAGCGTGTGAATCATTATCGATTTTCTTTATATGATTGTTGTTTCGCAAAGCTTGATTACAGATATTTCTTGTTTTCCGAGACACGTGTAATAAAAGTTTCCTTCCTGCGTCTAATTTTCTTCCTATTAAGTAATCCATGTATATTTCTTCTTTTATTTTTAGTTTATTCTTTTTCATTTATCAAAAAATGTTCAGTTTCAGATACACGAGCTTAGAGCTGAACATCTATTACCTGAACTACTCTTCCATAGGTAAGCTTCTATTATAGCCAAGTACAATATTAGTTACATGTATTCATTTGTATTATCGTGTCAAAAAGAAAGCAGTAAAATAAAATACATAGACATGCTTAACGTTCATTTTCTCAACATCATTGAAATTGATGTAAGAGAAACAAACAATCATTTAGTTGTCCGAAATTTGTGCTGCTTCCCTAAATCTTCAGATAAATATAAACCTATTATATTTTTTTCTAAATACGATGTGCCTATGTTAATTTCTTGTCTACACGCGTTTCGATATATACATACATACATACATACATATATATATATATATATATATATATATATATATATATACTATCGTCAGTATAAATCATGAAACACTTATAATAATTAGTACCAACACTTAAGATAGGCATACATATATGTTGCAATTATTTTAATTATTATAATATTAATATTTTTCATAAGGAAACTCAAACTACGTTTTGCAGATTTTACCCCTGGAGTCTCATTTTATTGAAGCTTATGTTTACAATTAAGATGAGAATATGTGCAAATACTTAATAATATTTGTTTGTTATATGATTTTATTATTTAGAGATAGAGTAGGAGCTGTCTGTTTCTTTAGCTATCGCATGACGTAATAGAATTTCTTCTCGTTAACTTTAATTTTTAATTTCATAAATAAATTTCGAAGAACGTTTAAATTAAAACTTATGCTAATAATCGTGCGTCATATATCACGATTCTTGATTTTTCGCTGGTTCTGTTACGGTCTCATGCAATTCCATTGCACAATATAACCAATATAACCGCCCGTAGCGTAACTGCCTTTGCTTTCTCACAAACGTGCAATAAAAGAAAGGGACAAAGTTGCAAGCCAGTACGTTGTAACGAACGTGCAGTGGATTTCGTAAACAACGAGATTAGCGACCGACACGACGCAATAGTGATAAACGAAGAGGCGTGGACGCGACTACGCTCGCCACGATAACGTAGATGCCGTAGGCGATAACCTGTATTATGAATCACAGCGTTCATTAATATGAAAATTATATTCGTTATTCCTCTGCGATTCCTTTATCGCGCGAGAAAGGACAATGCACTCGGCCGAAGAACCTCGGAACCTGTCTGCGGAAAATGCGCTTATTCCGCGCGGGAAAGGAGTAAGCACAGTTACGTAATGAGTTGCATGCGCCGAAACATGTTGCACGGGCGTGCGTTAAGGAAGACTAAGATAAGGTCCAATATAAAAAGATTAAGATAAATAACGTGTCGGTGGAAGATGTAGTAACGTAGAATTATTTGAGCCATCTAGGCCTAGACATCTTAAAATACAATTTTAAACTTTGCATAGAATGATGAAACTTGTATATGACAAGACGCTGTTACTCTGTAATATAATAACGGAAGAATGAGGCAATATCGCGAACTTTACGTTCAGCAAGAAAATATATCAAAAATGAGAAAATAAGTACACGTATGATGTCATACGGTTATTCAAGTCAGCGAGGAAATATCGTATAAGAAATTATAAAATAAACAACAAAGTAACTTTCAGAAATATTGTAATTATATAAAAAATATTAATATTAGCTGAACTAACTTTTCTTTGCATGAATAACAGTTATGTCCTGGTAGAAAACTATGGCCATCGATCTAGGTGTTACTCATTGTTTATCACGCCAATAATAATTCATTTTCAAATATAAATTGGTTAAAAATTATTTATAATCGGATTTGACGAAACACAAGGCAAATTACTTAGCTTAACTTAAATATTTTTCAGAATATATCTTACCTTACCCTACTGCACGATTAGTTTCCCGTTTTCCGTTTTCCGTTTTCCGAAAGCGTACGGAATTCGAGTTGTCGTTAAATCTGCTACGATGTTCGAGTTTTTATTTCCAGTCTTATTTTTGTTTTAATAAGAAAGTTTTAAATGTTCTATGAACCCATTTATATTTATTCTTTCATATTTTCTTCAAAATTAGATTTCTGAACAGTAACATTAATGAAGATATTTAACTAATTAGTCTTCATAAATACGTTACCAATTCATTGAGTCAACAAAATACTCTGATGAAAAATTGACACTGATTCGTTAAAGGCCTATAAATATCTTGTACATCGTGAGAAATTAAAGAAAGACTTTAGTTAAAGAGCTTTTAACCTTCTCTTTCTCGATTTTGGATCGTTTTATTATACCAACTGTAACTCATTGTTTTTAAAGTAAAATATTGTTGATTGCAATAACAGTAAGTTTATTGCAAACCATTAGTTCCATCTAAACTCATTCTTTATGTATATATATTAAAACTAATTGTAGAACATGTGTTCGTACTATCTCCTTTATTTCTGCAATTGGATGCTAATTAAATAAGTGGGTTGAATTGCCAATTTTCATGTAACTATATCTTCGCAAATAAATTTCCTCATAACTAACTTGCTTACTTTAAGTTGATTACTTTTTAACGCGATACAGAGAAGATTGAAAATAGATCTAACTAAAAGAAAAATATAGTGTACACAGATAATAATTTGTATATGCATCGCACATAACTTTCCTCATAAACTCTGTTTAGTATATCCGTAATAACAGCTCGGAACTTTCAATTTGACTTACTACGTACTCTATCTGGTAAAATTTCTCGATAACACAGGTTCGTCTAATTCTAAGATTAGGTAGCTGTGCTATTTCGCAAGAATAACTTCGAACTGCGAGCCAGCAAAACCGAATACCAACAGGAAAACAAATAACGACGGCGGTGAGTCGTTGCAAATGGAACTTTGAGAGGAACTAGGTTTTCCCTCGTAAATCGAATCTGGAATAGACGAACGGGATAATAGTAACAAAAAGGAGAAGAAAAAAACGTGGTACGACGCTAGAAAAACGGGAAAACAAAGGGCGGGTGGAAGGGGTAGAAGCCCCTTTGGCATGAACATCATCGTTTTGACAGGCCTTGACGAATTTTGACAGGAGCCACCACACGGCTGCTCCGTTTCGAAGAGCCTCGCCAATGGAATCCTGTGGAGGAAAAAAGGGGGCACGAACCGTAGCGAACAAACAAACGAAATAATAATGTAACGCACACTCGATCGTTTTCGCTTCACCGTTGCATCGTATCGCGTCGTTTCGTAACGAATGGAGCAACTGGAGTAACTGGAGCAACGACATTTGGGATGTGCAATCGTGTTTAGATAAACGATTCCCTGTACGCTTCATAATTCACGATTCTGCATGGGCGGGAACTCGAGATAGCAAAATATTATCAAATTTTGTAGAACACCTGGGTGATGTAGAACAGCAGCAAAGGAAAATGCAAGGACGCGAAGAGAATACGGAAGAATAAATAATAATAATGGCGTTATTATTTCAGAAAATGTATAATTTAGGAGAATAATTTTATGTTTATTGATTAAGCAACGAGTGGGGTATCTGTTTCTAATTTTCAACTTCAAGTATCTATCCTATTTACTGATAAAAGGCTTCAGAACGTGCCAGTCGAATTATTCGATTATTAAATAGGTATTCGTGTCATATGCTTTTGTAAAATAGATGTATCTTCAGTGATACACTTGTTATTACTATTTTAGGTAATTATTACAGTTCAATGTAATATTAAGGTTCATCTATGTACCTTGAAGAGCTGCGAAATAAAATTCAGTATTTTATTTTCTAAGATTGAAATATTGTTGAAATAATCTTTTGAATATTAAAACGAACATTATTTGATTGGTTTGAAACGTTATTGCTATTGCTGTTTGTTGTAGATTGGTTTCAGTGATATTTCTTGAAAATATTTTAGTAGATTTATTTTCAATAATACTTTTTATTTTATCTATATAAATCCCCTATTTTAAAAAAAGTCATTCGATGAAAAATTAAAAAGGAACTGTCAAAGAGAAGAAAGACTCTGTAATATAAGAAGAATATTGTATGCTAAAGGTAGATAAAGAAAGCTAAAGAAAATAAAAGAATGATAATCTTCTAACATATAGATAATAAATGTATTCAATTCAATAACAGATATAAATTATGAAAAATTATAATGAAGATAGCGACAATGATACGGAATATTAATTTTTCAACGGCAACTATAAACACGATAATAAGTAGAAAAGTATGTACAACATGTTGTTGTATTTCTTGTTTTCATTAGAGATACGAAGAGTTGCATACGTCCAATGTGTACAAAAGGTAGCAGAACAAAATAAATTTTTTAACATGAAAACTATTCGTTTATTGGTCTGTTTTATGTAAATAAATATTAATTTTTAGTAAGAAAAATAAAGCTTTTGAATTTTCTTTATAAATTTTCTATCCACTTTCTTTACTGTAATTTCAAAAAATTTGTAGCTTTATATACTTTATTAGCAAAATATGAATATCCATTAATTTTGTCGGCTTATAGTATTTTGTTTCCTCGGTTATTTATGATCGTATTAATTACCTGTATTATGATTATTAGTGACGCAAAAATAAAAAAATTGAAAAATTAGGATTATACATTACTACATAATTGACGATTTTTCAGTAATTTTTATATTGATTTATGATCTTTTAGATTGTATCGTTTCCATTGGAAAGAAATATTTCTTTATGTTTGTGTAAACTTTCACAATCGGATGTTTTATATTCTGCATTTATCCTGCTTGAAGGAATATCATACACCATTAATACCTTAATATTCGAATCTCAAAATACCGATAAAAATGCGAACATTTCCATAAGTGACACGTGCACGTATGTACAGCACCCAACAAGGAATACAAAATGATTGGAACGCGTGCTTTGAAAATAGGGTCACGCTGGAGGGGAACACTGGCCATGCAGTTGAAGGAAGACGAAGGGTGCCCCATAGAAACCTGTTACAGCCATGGAACCTATTTCTGTGCCGTTTATCCGACCGTCACACGCGTACGAGCCAGTACCAGTAAAGATCATCAGACAAAATGATGCGCGTGCGACAGGCAGACGTATTGCGTTATTGATGACGACGAAGGGCCAGTTGTTTCCGAACAAAACTTCTATGGCGAAAAAATTTTCTCGCATGTACTCCTGTCACCCTCTTTCATTGGGCTTTGCATGTTTCTGCGCGCTCGTGCCCCATGCTGAGTGTCAGAGTTCATTTTTTGGCGAAATTACTCTCGATCTCATCGTATCAGGAATAGGGCGTTTTCCCTGGAGTTCCGAATTACCACCATTTATTTTCGTACTGCGTAAAAAGATGAATTTGAACGTGACCATCAATGCCCCAATCACCACTGCAAATGTATCCGACATCAGTGAATAGCCATTCATTTCATTCGCCGTTTCAGGTTGACAGCTAATTTATTTAAACGAAACATCGTGCATGATACGCATTGAATATAATTGTTGGCAAACTTTTATTTCGAATATTTTGTTTTATTCATACGATGCAGAAATGAAATTGTCTCTGTCCCTCTCTCTCGTGAAATGTACGTGATAACATAGTGGTTATAGAGAAGTTTCCACTACGGTATTTTTCACGTAATTTTTATGTAAAAAGTTACATTTAAATTAATGAACAGAACGAACTGATTGCATATGTATTCTATGTGTAGATTACACTTATATAGATAAAATCTCAATATTATTGAATACCGATAATGGTCAAATAAACTCTAGCAATTATATAATAATTGTAAATGCTATTTGTTGCTTTCACGGTACGAATGATTCATTTAATTAAATTTATCGGCCAAATGCTGATTGTAAATTGATTATTCACAGCTTAACATACTTGCGTTAATGAATTATCCCCTATTAACAAGTAAGCAACAAAGTATATAATAACTTTTGTCTCATTCCCAAATCATCGATGGTAACGTGTAATGATAATTTAAACTTATTATTTTGTTATGATAATTTAGTTAACGCGATGTTTCGCGTTTTGTGTACCATGTGTTAATTCGTATTTGTTTGTATGAATCTTTTTCATTTAAAAAAATTGTAATCGCGTGAGTGCAAGCAGGAATGGATATAAAATTAAATCGGCATTTTTATTTTATTTATTACGTAATTTATCAAATTTATTGTTTAATTGACAGTATTTAATTTAAGAACTGATTCTAATTATATAATCGACATAAAGATAATTTACTAAGCGAATGTATATCATAGACTAGAGGCGATCTTACAAATTTGATAAATAAAGCTAATTAAATAGAAATATTAACTAAGCGTAAAGCGTAATTAAAAATTATTAATTGACAATGCACACAATGCAAACTACATTTGAATTTTAGAAATTGCGTTTAAACACAATCAAAATTAAAATATAATTAAGTATAATCTACTTATTGCATTTTAATGTTACTCAAATTTATAAAAACATATAAAATTATTTATAGAGACAAATAAATTCATATTTTCTGTCTGTGTCTTAAATGATTTTTACCATGAATTTCTTTAATTATAAATAATAATTATAAGTATAGATATTTGTTAAATTGTACCATGTTAGATTTTATGTAATAACATGTCCTTAAATGTAACGTATTTACAAAATTAATTGTTATACATATAATTGTTATTATCATCATAGATGTACTTTTTAATGAAAAAATTGCCAGCATGTATATAATTAATAATCTAATAACATAATTTAATAAATTATATGTATTTCTACATATGTAAGTTATTAATTTAATATTGTTGTCATATCCATAATAAAGATTGTTTCGAATAATTTTGTGTAAAATTTCAATATTTGTTCCAATATAATTAATTTAATATATAGTATAAGCGCATTTTTTTCTCCCACTAAAGAATCCTACACTTTGATGTAAATTAATTTATATGCGTAACCTACCTGACAACAGTTAACATGACTCTAGTACAATGAAACATGTTCACTAATGTTTAATTTCGTTTCTTCCAACGATGTTGCTGGCGACGCGACGTGCAGTACAGGCATAACGAGGGTCAACTGGTGTGACACTAGAACGACACCATCATTCGAATCACGTTTCGCCATCGGCATTTGCCCGCTCTCGTTTCCGGCATACGGTTTCCGGTAAATTAAATCTGCGTTAGCGTGCGCATCGAGATCTTCGGGCACCTCGAAATTTCTTTCCTGTGCGACGTAAAGGGCACTTGCATCGAAAGGCGGAAGCGGAAACGATTTCCTAGATTCGAAATCTGCTTTCTTGACTGCCATTTCTTCCTTTCATTCCATTCTTTTACATTAAACGGTAATCGTGATTCGGAAAGTGATTGCAGGAGCTTACGATTTCTATCGGCGAGGAAATGAATCGAAAGTCCAAATTAAGATGTAATGATAGCGCCATATAATTACAGGTTACCGTATGTTAGAATCTTGTTGTGATATTCTTCTAGAGTGGTAGCTAGTCAATTAGCATTGGACATGGTCGAAGGAATTTTGAAAAAATGTGAAATAATAAAAAAAGAGTCATAATTATCTCGAGTGATTATTTCAGAATTTGCATTTCATTAATAATAATGTTGATGTTGGATATACTAAGATTTTATGCACAATACCATAAAACAATACGATACACCATGTAACATACATACATAGTGACCATACATATACAGTATAATAATAACTTATACAATATACATATTTTTATTTATTATACATGTATATATATTATTTAGTATATTTATTTATATACTAGATTAACTTTCTAGAATTCATAGGTAAAAAATGTACATCAATCATACAAGAAATTATGAAGATGATCAAGTACGAAATATTTTATTAACTGTTTCATTATAAAATGACACATTTTGTGTCAAAGAGAATTGAGAAATTAAGAGGAACCGCAAATGTAGATACCTAAAAAGGTACAAAAAGATCTAAATTTCACGCGGATTATGAGCACCACAAAGTGTCGCCTATGGTTGAAAGAAATGAAAGAAGTAAAATGAGTGAGTTTAATTAATCCGACATATTTTATTCTCCCTCTGAATCTATAAAGATAATAAACGCTGAAGCTCTATATTGTTCAAGTAATAAATTATGTATGTATGTATTAGGTCGTCCGAAAAGTTTCTTTCGTTTTATATGGAAATAATGGATGCACATTTTCCGTTTTATATTATTCTATCGAATTACGTATGATTCATTTTGTTCTATCAAAACAAAGATCACGAAGTTCGACAGATTAGGTTTCATGTTTGTATAAAGATGCATCGTTGTAAAAGACGTATCTGTAAAAGAAAGACGTCTTTTGTACTTTTTCTACTTAGAATCTTCTACTCAGAAACTTCTAATGTATGTTCAAAACTGAATTCGATTTGTTTATTAGTGTTTAGTGCATTTTTAGTGCAATTGTTTAAACATTGATAATATTAAGAAAAAAAATACGACCTTCTAAAGTTAGTATAGAGAAGGATTTAAATAAAAATGAATCACCTGAGTAAGAAATAGAAATGATTGATAATGATCAATTAAAGACTTTAATCGGGTTGAGTACACATCAAAGCGTATCTAGTGGATATTGCAGATAAATTACGTATGCATTATGCAACAGTTCCTCGTCACCTTTATAAGCTATAGAGAATACTAAACAGTTAGACAAATGTGTTCTCAACGATCAAATGGATATACAGAAGCAACGATAGCTAGTTCTAACACGAAATCAAAAAATTTTTCTTATATAACATTATCATTTACGATGACAAGTCTATCATATTTTCCAGAATTTAGATCACATTTCAGTCGCAAAAACATTTAGTAACGAAACCATAGTATAAAATACTTCCAAAGACTTTCTCGTATTTGGAAGCGTAAAATTATTAAGTAAAACTATTTAAAAAACTTTGTTTTACGAATATCAGAAGTCGGCATATTAAACGGGTATATTAAACAGATAGTGTTGTTAGTAAATATTTTCAGTGAAATAATAGACTTTAAACATTTTTTTAAATTTTTGATTACTTCATTTGCAACAAGCCAATTTTTAAAAATATTATGTCCCTTTAGGAATTATGAAAAGTTTCACAACAGATATTTTTCTGTGTAAGTCCGCTACAATCTGCATCATCTCGGTGCAGAATATAAGCTAAAATTCGCTTAATCATAATCTGTGTTAGACAGGTAACTACAACAAGAAGTCGTTGTTCAGCTCAAAGAAAGTTCAGCTTGTAATACAGGGCCAGAGGTAGTTAAGCTGCAACTCATTCTGTAGCCAGATCAGAGGTTAATAATAGTTTATTGAATTAAAGCTTAGCAGAAACACGTAAATATATCTTGAAGTAATACTTAAAAGAAAACTAATTAATTGGTGTGCATTGCATAATGATTTTTATTTTGCAAAAATCACGAATCTTTGGATCTCTTTTATGAACCGATGGAAGTACATATGACCTTAAATAAATAAAACGAAAACAAATTAATTAATAATGCAACGTTCTAAACAACAATATCTTTAATCTCCAATAAAAAAAAAAAAAATAGAGAAATTATTACTGAAAATAGAAACTTTCACTTGATATAATTGATGTAATGAACATATTACATACTCGTAAGTATTCGCGCTTATTTTAGTAATAGTTTCTAACATAATATAAAAAGTAGTTCATGGTTCATTTAGAATACATAATAATAATTTCTAATGAAGAAACTTATACCTGTTCCAATAATAAGAAAGTAGTAGAATTAATAATATAATTATGGAAAAATATTTTATTATAAAATCGTATTAAAATTACCAATATACCTACGTATTTCGCTCGATACAATACGGTAAAACTCCGTTTATCTGACACGGTTGGGGGACAAGACGTGTTGGATAACTGGATCAGTCGGATAATAGGAGTCGGATAATAGTTCTCCCTTCCCTTGCTGTTTATCATTTGAAGTTAATCGGAGTTAATTTTCATGTAACTGGCTTTTGCTAAGCTGAAATTTGTAAATGCTGAGGCAAAAACCTTTATTTGCCTAGAATCAGATAATAGGTAACATTTTGATACGTAAATACAATAGGTATACCGAACTGATATTATAATACTCGATTTACCGAATATATTCCTGAAGTCTTATTATCTTATTTTCAAATAGTGATTTGATATTAATGAAAAACTGAATCGATCATATTACAAATTTTTCTTGATTGTTCTTCGTTTCAACAAATCCATTATCAATTGTTTATATTAACATTAAGCCATTATGTAAGTTATTTTGTCTCAACGCGCTTGCATTCTTTTTTACCAAAATCTTAGAGTTATAGTAACTGAAAATTTTCACAACTAAAGTATCGATCCTTCCCGACTTTATTTCTGGAAATATTTATCAAAATATTGCACTAAAGGAAATCACTTCATTTTTACTTCGTATGCATATACTATGTATATGTTTTTTAACAGAGTATTTATAAGCCAACATTTATAAAATTTCGTTTCGTATTTTTCCTCGTACAATAACGGACGTCATTTGACAGAAAAAATAACTTGAGACATGGTGTATACCATTTATACACAGTAGGAAAATAATATTACAATAAAACATTCCTTATAATTAATGAATGAACAAGAATGTTTAATTAAATAGACTCGTTAAGAGCGAATTCACACCTTCGCTTACATGGTATCGCGCGAACTGGTTACACATTCTTCATACTATGTTTTCAGAGTTCGTTTAGAGGTCCATCAATCCTTTGATAAGTCTCTTGAAAAAATACTAGACAGAATGACACGCGATTGGAAAGGCCGTGCGAGCTGTACATTATTTCCCGCCTTCGCTCGCACTTGTGGATAAAACGAATGAGTATACTTGATCCAGGATGGAAATCCTTCTTCCTGTCGGCGGATCGTAAATCGACCTGACGTCCGTTTTCTCCGAGACAGTGACTAACGAGGTGTAAAGACACTTGCCGAGGCCCCGTGTAAGTGGGATACGATGATGGAAAGGAACGCGAATCGGAATTGGAGAGTGACGCTCGCTTCGTCGCTCTATTTGCTATTTTTCCTCCTTTCCCTTAATTTGCTACGCTATGCTAATAATCATTGATAATTTCAAACAAATTGATTTGTCTAACGCGATAATAGAAATCATGTTTAATCCTACACGGCATTGAGATGTATTTTAATTAGCGACGAGACAATGGAAGCTTCGAAACACTCAAGCCTCGAGATTAATGAAAATTTTGAAATCTTGTCGTGCCGTCTAAACATTCAAAACTTCCTCCTACGATTATAAGTTTCACAGATCCAATACTGATACGTTATACATTTGTAAGCATTATAATTTGTGATATTAATACGTTCATTTATTGTCATTAGTGTGCTGAATGTAAATGGCAATTTAGGTTTTTCAACATACCCGGAATCTAATAATTCCTTTTACTGAGTAATAGATATCATTTATGTTTTGTCCTTGAACGTTTTATATAAAAAATGTAAAAATTTTGCAAAAAGGATGCGACCGTAGCCCACTTTATAATATGATCAAAGATAGATTTCATTTTCCACATATAGCATAACAAACTGCGAGTAATATTTCTCTATCACTATATATCTTTTGCAAACAAGCAACAGGATTTGCAATATTTTAAGAAACATTTTAGCATATACTTACAACGACAAACCACACATATCAATAACATTCTTCCATACTTTCCTCAAGCTTAAAAAATTAATTAAGAATAGAGAAATATTTCTGATTGGGTGTAGAACGATCCAAATTTCTAACAGTAATTTGTTAAGAATAAAAACGTACCTAAAACATGTAAAAAAACGTCTAAAATGATGCAAAGAACGCAGCAAGGTTAATAAAATGATTTTAGAAAAAATATCTCTTTCACAAAGGAAGCGATTCTTAAGTATTTTCCGATTGAGATTCGTCGCGAAACAATTTAATGGCATGCGGATAAGAAAGAACGTATATACATACACGATGTTTTATTGCTTCAATATGTTGTACGTCGTATCGTTGTGGTTTATCAAAAGATGCGAAAACGATGGAACGGAGGAATAGCCATATCGTTGTACGAGAAAAATCGCACAATACGCGCTGCAGAACAACACACCTGTTGCACACACGCTGACGGTAAATCAATCGAGCTGGCAGTAATGCGGTTTGCGGGAAAGCCGTAAAAGCTCAGTTACGTCTTGGACCTTCTTTCGTTTGATCATTTCGCCTATACGTACGTTGCGTATACCTCGGTCGTTTTGCGTAATATAACCTGACTCGTTACGCGTAACAATTGTCACTGTCATACGACACTGCGTGTAACATCTTATCGCGCGATCTCGCGCCTTTTGTACCGGTTTATAACAGATAAATCGCTTTCACTTCTAAACTCGTGTTGTCCGATTTTTGCTCGTCGCTGCGAACGTTCGATGGAAGCACAAACATAAGACTTATGCGAGAAACCGATGGAATTCGGTCGTTAATTGTCAAATTTATTTATGCATTACTGCTTACTGTATTTACCATTGCTAGTGGTAAATGATCAAAATATATGATGACGGACCGTCTTATTTAATAAAACACAAGTATGTAATCTTCGTATAATGTAGTAGTTATAGAATGCGGTTCCGATATAACGCGTGTAATATGAAATCGTCTATTTTACGTTAATCTAACAAGTAATCAACGGATATTTGGGCAATTTCATATTTTTACGAATATAACTAAAGAACCTAGATAAAGGAATCTAAATAGAAGTTTGTTTCAAATATTACGATACTTTAGTTTGAGTAGTCCACACATTCTATGCATTTTTGCACATTTAAATTTCCTATAAATACATAAAAATTCGCAATCCACTCATAAATTTTCTTCCAAGCAGTATGACGTGTCTCTCGCTTGTACAATACACGTATACAGTTACATATCACCAGAAGCGAATTTTATGTATCGGAAATTCTCCTTTTGCATAGACCTTAATAATAGTATAAGCCGCAATTATGTTTTTCAAAATAGCATTTAGTTAATTGAACAACAAATTTTCCCGATTCGATAGCTGAAATTTATTCAAAAGAATCGTTCTTCCAATGTAAACCCACTCTTTATATATCTTCGTACTCTTTTTATGTCCACTTTTCGTACTTTTGTATTTTATATATTCTGAGACTAACGATAATTGGTCTTTAACATATTGTAGAACATTGAAAGCTTAGGTGACTCAAATAAACTTATTTCGCTATACATATGTATATAATTATGTACAAGTGTCTCCTGCTATAAAATCTCATTATTAAGATTTTTGTTTTACCGTTTTTGAGATCTGTATACACGAAGTACGCTTCAAGACGTAACAAACTGTTTTCGTTTCTTTCTACAGAAATGGTGCGCCTATTTGTATTGGGTTGTCTGGTTTTGCATATGCGGCCAAGTATATATAGCAACAGTGTTTCTGCATATGTTTCCAGATTCAACGATCATTTCTGCGCGCACCGGTGAAAAGTAAATTCTTGCGGGCAGTTCGCGCACAACTCGATATACCATAACGCGGGCGTACGATATAAGGAAAGAGAAAGAGAGAGAGAGAGAGAGAGAGAGAGAGAGGGAGAGAGATGCTGGTGCGTGAAGCTAACAGCCGAAGCGCTTGTGTATTGGTGGCCGACGTTCTCGTTGCTGGTGTCAAGGGATTATTGCTCGAACTCACGAGCACGTCGGGTCACTGTACACTTCATAGATATAGCCTCATTCACAAGAGGCCGCTCACTTGTTAGTGGCTTTGTTCGAGAAATTGTGGTCTGTACGTGCACGTTTGCAGTTGCGCCCCGTGGTAATAGCCTAACGATATTTCGTCGTGCAAAAGGAAAGGATGCTCCCTTGCTGCGCAAGGCATCCGTGAACCATCTTCGAGAGATCCTACTATGGAAATTAACTGCTGCATTGTATTATACAAATTGACTTTTTGTTTACCTTGAGATTCTTCGGCTTTAAAAGAATCTCAGGCGCGCGTTCAATACACGTGTTAAAGCGCCTGTAATAATTTCTTTGAATATGATAATAGCGCGTTAAGGAATTATCCAATGAATGAACAGAACGGTATAGTGTAATTGCATATTTTAAACTTCCAAACGCACGCTTTACAATGTATAAATTATTTTTATTACTGCGTAACGAAGTTTGAATTTATGAGAATCTGTAAAGGTTTCGGCCAGGCTGATATGACTAAAATTTTGTGACACGCGACAATTCGCATAGTAGGATAAACAAATGAAACTAGTTTTTGTCAAATAGTCTTTATTTCGTTTGTTTGTTCAGAGATATTAAATTTAACATTAGGTACATTGAAATTTTTCAACGACAATTCTCTGGCTTTTAATTGACGATATCATAGCCTGCAGACACGTTGAATTTATAAACCGAGTTATTGTGTTCTAAAAGAATACTAACCCACCCTTAAACGAGTGAACTTCCTACTTTTACAAAATTGTTGAATACGTATACGACAAAGCTTTTTTTCTATTATGATCGTATCGTAAAGATCTATGTTATTGTGTAACTTTCTGTTATTGTGGCTCGTTATTGTCTTAAACAAACCTTGCAGAGTTACAATTACAGATTCTTTAATTAATTCAATGTAAGTATTCCACCGTAAAGAATACATTTCTTATTTGTATTAAATAAAACAAATAAATTCGCTACATCTATTCTACAGGGTGTTCGAAAATGATCTGTCACGGGTATCGTAACGTTCACCAATTCTTGAATAAAATATTTGAATCATGGTAGATAGGTTGCAGACTTGCTCTTTCACTAGTTTTCACTAGTGGATTTCTACCTCTGAAGAGTTATAAAAGAAATTTGCAATTCGGATGAACAGATTACATCCGTTGAACAATTTGAAATTTCGGATTAAATGTGGTTTTCATCATCTATTTCAGCGAGTAATCTTGGGGAGAAACTTGACCAGAATGTAGAAATGCGAGTCCTTGGCTGCTTAATTAGTGAGAAAGAAAGAAAAAAGAAAGATACGGAAAATATAATGGTGGACCTCGAGTATTTACGTGCGACATTAGATGCTGTTTTCCCAGTATCTAACTGCATAATATAAGCACATTATAAATAAAGTTAATTCAAAAACTAGTGGCATTAAAATTTTTTCTCAAGACAACGGTATAGTTGTGACCTATGGTTTCCTTCAGACTTTTGATCCTTCTGACGAGTAGAATATGTTGGAAGAAAAAAAGATTAGACCTTGAATTTCAAAGTTAAGGTCAATTTTTCTGATACAATTTGTAGCAGATCTTCACCGATTCAGAAATGTAGAACAACTATGCTACGACACCCCTAACAAATCATTTTTCAATCTTCATGTTCTATATTGTATTTTATCTTTTATATATAATTCTTAAGTTTCTCTGATATTTTTTGTTATAATTAAATTCTTGATATTGAATGAAAGGAAACTTTAAATGTAAAACTATTCGACATTTTTCTAAACGTTATATATTGAATCATAGAAATTTGACCATCGAACACAAATTTTTAAGATATCATATTTACCACGATTACGTACACGATACATGCATCGTTGGCTATAAATAGTAGGCTACTTAGTCGTTGCACATTTATTAGCAAATTTTAGCATATTTTAGTTAATTTAGAATCTTATATCGTAAGGTACATATAATGTGACTGAAGTAAAAATTTATGTTAAAATAACAACGAAATAAGAACAGTAAAAATCTTTCAATTTGTACTTAGTGTAATCTGTAATTAATTATTAAAATTATAATAAATATAAATTGTATTCAAACACATCAGATATCTTGGTATTTACAGCTAGCAGTACTATGCACACATTCATACTCTACGTTTATATATGTACTCTATACAATTTATACATTATCTAAAAATTATTTTTAAGTAAATGTTTATATCGATTATTCTTGTTTTAACTTCATCGATACAAACTAACGAAATAAACTGAAATTAAGAATTGAAATTGTTAAAGTCAATACCTGCACAAACTTCCTTACTTTATTCCTATTATAATAATAATAAAAATTTTGGCATTAGGTATGTTACGATCTACATACATCGTTTTGAGAATATTTCCCCCGTTTTCTCAGTAATATCACGCACGATCTCTGATAATAAAATATTCCCTGCGTTATTGCTCAATATAGCATTTGATATATTCGTCCTTTCTACAGAAAGCGCGTAAAGGAAAAAGGAAACGCACGATTTGCCTCGATGAATAAATTACTGTTTGCACGGAACTGAAAGCCGATCGTAACGGCACATTAGACTTTTCACAGAGGGGAAACGATACGAGAGTGACACTGGGAAAAATGACATGACGAAATCACTGGGACGTATTATCTAATTCCATCTTATCTCCGGTCTTTTACTTTTCGTCATGACTGGTTTCAGGACTTTCGTGGACACTGCGTGCAGATTCGTGCTACGTCAACCTCCGTAATTATCTTGACACAGTTTAATTCAGTGTTTCCCAACCTTTTTCTGATCGCGCCTTAGCGTCTCAAAGATTTCGATGTCTCCTTGCTACTACTTAATATAATAATTAAACAGATTCTAAAAAAAATACAATATAAATGGATAATTCAAATAAAAAGGAGGAGGAACATAATAGGGAAACTGTTTTTAATTTAACTGCCTTTGATGAATAGAAATCTTTAAAATATGAAAGATTGTGTTTATGTTTTCAACTGTTAAATGAACCTAATATAATTGTGGCTAAGTGTTTATTTTGTTTAAATTAATAGTAGCGCAACTTTTGAGTAATCCAACAGCTAATAACATATAGAAATGTTACATAAAAAGAAAACGCCTGCTGGTATAAAAAACAAATTCTTCACTATGTCGGTGGTGAAGGTGATGAATGTAACATAATTTTCCAAGTGTCCCTGAAAAATTAAAAACTCGGATTTATGCGCCATGTTGGGAAACACTGATTTAACCGAACACTGTGATCCATGAGCTTTTTCCCTGTGCAATTGTGCCTATACGTTTAAACGTGATTCCAAATTACTATCCTTTACTTGATACGTCTAGTAAAAAGTGACGCGGTTGAAAAGGGGTACGCGTAATTGTACATTTCAAACACGGGGCAATTGAACGTGTGTACAGAGCCTGGTGTAAGTAATATTAATAGGTCAATTATACTGAAATCTTGAAGTGGTTGAAGAATCGATTATGCGTTGCACGATTTCATAATATGCGTTGCTTTTATTTTCTGCGAATTAAACGTGTCAATGTATTCTAATCAATTGATATATCGTACCCGGGCCCTTGTGCACAATAATTTACTAACTAATAACGTTATCGAATTGATGGTGATAGACAATGACAGGTGATAATGTGTCATTTATAAACTTCTATGGGTTAAACGGTTTTGTATGGTTTTGTGAGTTTTATTTGTTTCAATAGCGTGCTTATTGCTGTTACGCAAGAGAATTTGTTGAAATTAGCATTAACCAAATATTTGAAATGCTTGTTACACATCGATTTAATGTAATCTAAATATTAATCGGTTCATTTATATATGGAATTTAATCAAAATTAATATTAAAATTATCGGCTTAATCGTATCAATTATTATCAGATTAATTTTCCACTTCTACATTTCATTGTTCGTATTATATTTTCTAAAACTATACAAATATACTGATACTTGTATAGAATTATTTTTACTATATTTGCAACTTTATTAATTTATTAATATAAATAAAATGTTAAGCAAACTCGAAGATGTGAAATTGTGTGAAACTAATGGTTTCTTAAACCAATAAGAATTAACATTTGTTTCTAATTAATACAAAAATAAGTCTAAATATAGAAAAATATTTTTTAGAGCTTTTATCATAAGTTATATTTTATTGTAAGGATTATAATAAAGTGGAACGGAAGAACAGCGAATACGCTTCTCGGTTAAAATCAATTTCCTCTGCTTCTCAAGAGAATTTTTTAATTAAGCTTCTCAAAGAGAAATTTTTGTACTTTAATACAGTACAAAAATAGAATACAGTTTTTAAATAATGTTACACACATATTACACTACACATATGTTAACATTTTATATTATATTTATCTAAATACATGTAACAAATACATTTTTATAGTATAATAAAAATTTATTAATCATAATCATAATCATAGCTTAAACTTTGCCCAATCTTTTTTCTCATCAAAATCCAAGCATACAAGTCCTACGAGACGCAAGTTTTTTAAGATCAATTTGAAAGGAGCATCCGCTTTTAATCTTCTTCATATTGAAGTAGCGAAATGATCAAAGTGTAACCGTCCCATCGGAGATCGCTGCGATTCTTTCAAAAGATTTCCCTTACCAGACGAAACTGGTCGCCGGATGTAATACGCCTCCTTCTTCGTTGCAACTTCCTTTTTAACCGGGCATAGATCGTGCACGAACAAAGAACAGCAGGTTCAGCAGGTAAAGGGCCAGTTTGTACCCCATTTTCATCGCTGTCTACGATACGGTGAATGTATTAGATTCAGCCGAGTACCTGGCAAGTACACATTAATTCGTGTGGACCGTTTCAACGGGAGGCCTCTTTTCAACCAGGATGTAAGGCGAGAAGAGCACAAAAATGAAGTGGGCGTGCATGAAAATATCGGTAGGGCTTCTGCGCTAAGAGAGAACACACCATGAGAGCTCGCTGCTTAATATTCCAGAGGTGGAGAACTTTTTATGACCAGGTGAGTGACGGTTGAACAGATTTCGCATCTCTGCACGTCATTCGAACTACAATGTTCACGATTACATGAGAAAAAATTGCGACAAGGTTATTAAACCGCGATAATATCGCCGGTGTGACGCTATTAAATCTTGTTCCGACCTCGAGCTCCTTCCGTATCCATTCAAAAAAGAAACGGCGCGCCGGATCGATATTTCCCTTTACGCATAACGTGTCGGTGTAATTCCTCTCACGTGTTTGTACACGTGAATTACGTAAATACACGCGTATTTCGTAAATTGAATTAATACAAGAACACAACAATTCAAATAATCGCATACTGCAAAAATAAAAGATCGTAACATCGATATCTCAATTTTCTGCTCGTGTCATCCCATCTCGATGATCAACGCGGCTAATCCGCTTCTGAACTCAAATGTTTCTCTTGAGTTTAAATTTATCAGTCCGTTAAATTATATAATATTAAGTCGATTGTTAGCAAACTCGTTAATGAAGGAAAATTTTACCGAAATACATGCGTATTAAACGCTAACAAGGAGAAGTAATGTTAGAATCTCATTATCAACCGTTAGGGATAATTAGAATATTTATGTGATTTTTTAACGAGTTTAAACGGGTTTAAACTTGTGACAAATATCGTTTGTTAGAAACATAAATTTAACATTCGGAGAAAATTAGAAAAATGTTACAATAGTCGACTATTACTTGGTAATCCTTCGTTAGAAAATGAACCAAGAATGCCAGAAAATATCATCGAGAATACTGTTTTAAAACAAATATTAGCGAAAATGATCCATGACAACCAAGAAAAGAATTTTCAAAATGAAAATAAGCTCTTCTATTATTATTCGTTGCTTGATTTAAGCAGATAAAGCAAAGAAAATGAACGAGCTTGAATGAATAGTTATGATAATCATTTCATTCCTCAAGGAAAGAAACAGTAACCGCTTCTTAAATGTGTTGTCACTTATGATAAAAATTTTATCTACATGTAATTAATAACTGAACTTTTCTCTTCAAACGATAACGTACATTTTTTAATACTTTCTTTTGTATATGGCGAGAAAATTCGATTTACGAAAAAAATACATTTCCGTAACAAAGATAACACAATTATTAAATATACATCGATCATTGTGCTTGCAAAGAAAATAATTTTACAAATGTAGTATTCTTCGAAGCATTCATCTTTCTCGTTTAATACTATTTTCCAACTGAACTGTGAACTAACCTACTCTCATGCAATTTTTATACTGCGATGTTGTTTCTTTATCTTACATGGCGATATAACGAAATTCAATTTATACCAAAAAACTAAAATAAAGAAATTACGTTTAAAAAGAAATTGGCAACTTTCACTATAAAATTCAAAATAGCAGCGTAAGATTTAATAACAAAAATAACAATTTCGAACGTGATAATAGTATTGCGATTTAACAGCAAGTACATAGCAATTTGGAGAGAAAAAAATACAATTAATTACATCACTCAATTTTATCATCCATATAATCGATATCCATAACGTGTATATACGATATATAAATTTTGAGTATAATTTGAAATATATATTTAGAGTGTAATAATTTCGAACATATAAGATAAAAGAAATAGCGTTATATGCTCATCAACGTAAGAACCCCATTATACTTTGTATCGAGGAGAATTTATATCCATAATCGAGTTAATGAGATCGTAACGATACCGAGTTTCTCAGCGCAACGTGTTATTTCGTTAATATTCCGCATAATAGCGTAATTGTTTCGCATACAATCGCGATATCTTCGTAATATTTCAACTTTGTATCCGGCTGACCGACGCGACGGTTAAATTGAAATCGCGTCTTTACGCTGCCTCGAGGATTTACATAGTTGCACCATGCGGCGGGATCACGCTGAGAAAATTGCATTCAGGTTATTAATAAGCAGAATATCGAAAAAACCATCGATTTTTAGCTTCTCTTCCGAGTGTTTCCGCACAGGTGTATCACGAACGATAAATTGCGTGAAACCGGCGTCGATGTAATAAATAATCGACAAAGGTGTTGAGTCAAACATTAATTTCGATCGTGCAAAAGTTTCGCCTTGCAAATTGTCATCTATTATCGCTAATTGCAAGCGCACCGGGACCACTTTCAAATTGTTAATCGTGTAAACGATTACGATACATGGTTGGTTATCAATCTTCGTAAACTAATAATAATTAACATCGTACTACATCGTACTACATCGTAGACATCGATCATTAACAAACGATAGTCGTACTCGAACTTCCCTCCTGCAATCTTTACCAACGTATCCTCGAATAAGCGCGCACATTGATATCCAGAAAATGCCGGCATTCTGGCGAAAAGAAACTATTGAACAGCCAGACAAACTTCATATGCGAAGCATCTCTGTGCATCTGCGTCGGCCGGTCATAATGCGAAATTGCGCGTTTGAGAAGCTAGAGACGAGGTTATTAAAGAGGATAATATCGGCGGCGCGGCGCGGCTGTGCAACGAAATCGAGTTTCATACGATGCATGAAATTCAATTGGAAAACGTACATCGGACGGAGACTAACTGCGATCCAATTACCATAGTATATAAGTAACTAAGAAACGGACCTGCAAATTGATTTTACTCGGAAACTCGTATCGCGTAACGACTCTTCGCAGCTTCACCGTGGGGGGAGGATACCTGGCCGTGAGCGACTGTTCATCAGATTTCGCGGCTGCTCCCTGTTACTCGAACCATCGAACAACCGTACGATTACACGTGTGAAAAGATTGCAACAAGGTTATTAAGAACGATAATATCAGGGGTGTCATACCATTTGCATACCTTGCCGATCAACCGACGTCACTGATGTCGTGCCTCATAACGAGCGTATACATACACGTACGCATGAGAATGCCTAACAAATTGTTGCATACAATATAATCTTCTGCGGTAGAAGATGTTGTTCGTTCATCTTCTTGCTCTCGTTATACCTAATAAATCGTACCATTCGGGCGTCGAGACGAGCGTGATTATTAGAGCGTCTCGGTAATTTGAAGGTCTAGTTTATTGACACAGAATATGCAATGGAAATGCAAGCGATTGAAAAAGGCATCGCGACTTTAGTTTGAATATTGCAGAGTACAAAAATATTAATTTTTCATAAATAAAAAGATATAATGTTATTGATAAATATGGATAACTGACATGTTCTTTCGTCAGAACAATAGATGCTTTACGCAAACGTATTGTATGGATTGAGGGCATAACCAAAAAGAAAGAAACAAATTGTTTGTTAGGTATAATGCTAGTTTATTGTAGCAAACATTTTAATTTTTTAATAAAATCATAGGATCTAAATAGGAGAAAAAATATTAAGCAAGTCCCTCGAATTCCCTTTTATAATAGCGAAGGAAATGTTTTAACGCAATATTGGTCCTTAATCAACAAAAGGAACAATGTTCATAAAATAGAATCAAATATAGGTTTCGCCATTTTATTATTATAACTCCAAAGAATCATAAAAAATCTTTTTCGTGTAGCGATGAACGAAAAAATTGTTTTTAACATTATATATAACATTATATATATATTTTAACCATCATAATCAGTCTATTGTAATTGAAAGATTTTTCAAACGCCTTATTAAGGAATTCTGTTACGATGGAAAAATTAATATATTATTATAGAATGTTTCAGATATAAATATATACATTTTTGTGTAATGTAAAAGTAGTTGTATGATATCATTAATTATTCATTTTTTGAAGATTTGATTATAGGTGTACTATAAGCAGTTAAATTCGGTTTGCATGATTATTTCAATGCAGTTATTGACGTAATTGTGAGAATACAATGTTTGAGAAGCAAAAACAATTGCTGATTTAAGAATATGAACATTGAAGACAGTCAAACAGATTCATACGTATCGTCATAACTTACAATATTTCAATTCCGTCGAAATAATGCTATTTCTTTCATTTCCAGGTATTCTTACGCAAGATAATTCGTATCACGATGATGCCGGAATTTATGTGTTGTGTTTATTCATAACAAACAAGACAATGATTAATAAATATAAATATAAATTTAACATCAATTAAAATTTCCTTCGTAGCAGAATAATTCAGTTAGAACTGAACAATCAGAAGAGATGGACCATGTAAATGTATGCATATTTTTCAAACTACTACTACTATCAATTGCATAATATGCCAATGTGATTTTAATGAATGTATCTGCAAATTTAAATTTCTAACAAATCAATATCTTAGTTTCTAATAAGGAATTATAAGAATTTACAACTTCTATTTAAGAGATCCTCCTTAATCGCAATAATAATGGAGAAACCATAACCGATGTAATCAATTTTTTAACGAGTCATAGATATATAGCGTGGCGATATATTTCGTTGAACAGTTATAATTTCAATACTTTTAACTGAAATAAACCTAATCCGAAATTTCAAATGCTGAATAAAGAAGGAAACTTTTTAAAGTCTATGTTCATCTCTCTTCATCTCTGAATTATTGTATATTATGCGTGTAATACCCGAAACGTCGAAAGGAAAGAACAAACTTGTGCGTCGTAATATGTATGCTCAAGCAACTGTTCATTATGCAAATATATTGTATTTAATGTTTCCCTTTGACGAACAAGTAATCAGCGCAAGTTTTGAAGATTGATTGAGCAGAGAAGGGTGTTGCATAAAATTTTGCGTTTCACGAAGGCAGCAGTCGGTCTGTTCTTTTTAATATGTGTCAAAAGAAGAGAAGTCGTGTGTGATTAAACGAGTAACGGTTATACAGATTACTTACATTGTAAGCATGCACTTGCATATAAACAGAAATTAACACGAAGCACGGAAGATAATATTCGGGATGCGAAGAGATCCAAATTTATTTCGTGCACGAAATGATGTTTGAAATTGCGTCATAAAGCGAAGTGGAAACCTCTCAAATATATATAATGACATACAGAAAGGTTCAAACTTATGACGGCTTGGCATCAAGCGATTTTCGGCTGGAAAACAGTAATCTGCCTCCATTTGACTATCGATTATTCATTTCTTTAAATTACTGAGCCTGTTTTCTGAGAATATACATAAAACGAGTGTGAATAATTTTATACGTTATATAATATACTTTTTTGATATATATAAATGTGCTTTTTAGTATTTAATATTTCACTACAATTTACATAAAATATGAAAACACTGAATAATGAAAAAGTACATCGGTATTAAAATTAACTTAAATATAGATATGTACTTCGGGCATCAATTTATTTTATACGATTACATTTTGATAATTCTTTACCAGATACTAAATGCGCGCTCATTGATGAATATTTGGTAATCTACCATCAAAATACGGTGACAATTCACTCGTATTGCGTACTAGATATTTCAATTCTATTATACTAGATGCATCGCAAAATTCAACAAATTTATTTCGAATGATTTCACGTAGGGGAAGAAAAATATTGCATTTGTATCACGACCCATAACAAAAATAACCATTATATTTTATACATTCGCGATCTATTAACACAAATTGAAGCGATTTCGCTAATTGGAATACCATGAATTAAATTGAATCAAATTTACATTTATATCATTATTAAATGAATTACATGTATCTTTAAAGAAACATCATGCTTACAATACGTTGTATTATCCATATTAATGAATTTTGAATTTTATTAATTCAGTAAATAAATATCAATGAAAATATCTTATTAAGATTACATTCTTTATCTCCACGTGATCTGATGAAAAATTTTCGAAATGAAAGTTGTATAATTTGACTGAATATTTGCATGATTAAAAGGTATAGTTTCGTTGTCTTGTTTCTTACAACTGTTCTTTTAAATCCTAGCTTACATTCTTGGAAATTTCACTGCACTTCAACTGTTCGATACAGTAATACCTAAAAGGAACGGCTGTGATTCTCTTCGCTTTTTATGGCGCTCCCAAAGAGCTTTTACATATTTGTACGTGTACCTATATACATAGACCGTCTTCTTTTCAACAAAGAACCAAGCCTTTCAGATATTCTCCCTGTTCTCCATGCTTACTTGTCATCATCACGCTCCGAGATACGGAACACGTGATGTATACTGACATCTTTGAACATCATTTTCTGTGTTACTCAAATTTTTTTGATGTACGTACACATTCACATTATTTGTCGTAACGTTGCTTCAAGGGATTTTAATATAAATTTTTTAAACGCGTCATTATACATTCCCGTCTATTTCGCTTTTAAATTTTATCTCAAGTTGTTTTTGTCTGAGAAGAAATTTAAAAATATACTATTTTCTACTACATTTTCCCAAGCCAAAAGAAGAAATATTAATTCTTACACACCGTATCATCGTTATCTACCGTTTAACTACCAAATCGTCATTAATTAAAGATTTTACAAACGTAATAAATATCGCAAAATTCCGTTATCAGAAGAAAATTAATTCTATTCTCTTAAGATAAAAATAATTTGACTGGAAACTAGACATAATTTAAAACAATATACTTTATTTAGAAATACTAGGAAGTAAAACTTTTCTACTAAATTTAACACAACTAATTCTATAACGATGGAGAAGAGAATTCCTGCACGAACCGGAATGATGAATGTAAAGATAACTTTTTTTTTTTTTTAACAAAATTACCCTTGCTGTTGAATTTCTTTTGCAAGGACATATATAATTACTCGAGAAGTTAGGCGTTAATTAACGTTCCTTTTAAATAGGAAAACCAAAACGGACGCGTAACGTAACCTTGGCGGAATAAGGGTTCACATCACTGTCTTTCGAATATCATTAGCGTTGACAGATTCATTGGCTCAATTGGAACCCAATCGATCGAATTGCGCCAGGCAATTACACATTCATCTATTCATTAGAACGTGCAAGGACGACGAGAGCTACGAATAGATGATCACGTAGCAAATCAATTTATGTCGATTAAATTATAATTACTTGATGAAGTTTCGAACTGTTCAATCGATCAACGATGCGTTGTATTATCGCGGTTAAAACCACTCTCCAATTTTCTCGCCGATATATTAAATGGCGCTACAAGTTTAATTTAATTTGAAAGTTTCGCACAACCAGTGAAATATCCAGTTACTTATCAGATCTTAATTGAAAGAAACTGAAAAGAACTGCGTTCGCACTCTGTACGATACAGCATATTGCAGACACAGGTATTTAAAATGCGTTTTGTCCTTTGATTTAAATGGCGTGAATGTTTGTGGAGCAAATTATTTACATGGCTATCTGTTAACTGTTTATGTCTTTATTTGAAAATTAATTTTGTTCAATCATTTGTTCTGTATTTTGTGATTTAGCTTCTTAATGAAATTACATGTAGCTATTCTTCCTTTTTATTCTTTTCTAGAAATATACGTAATTTAATTTTCATGAAATATAATATTCGTAGTTATCTTTCTAGGTGAATGTAGTGTACTTGTAAAAGATGAAATGCATTTCTTTAAATCTATAATCACTAGAAATTCAGAAACGCAAAGCTTGAAAGTCAAAATTTTCCGGTATGTTAACGTGGAAAACAGGTAACCGTTCAATCTACAACAAGGTGCTGCTTGTATAATTTATACGTGTAATAATTAATACTTAACGGTAACATATACTATATTCATACCTAATTCGCTGTAGATACTAAATGTTGAAGAATATGAAATTCAAAATACTAATTTTGCTAACAGCCATAACGGTATGTTTATCCAGTATGGAAAGTTTACAATTTCATAGGTGTAAAACAATTTCTACAACCAAAACGAAAACAAAAGAGCTGAAAAATTAGACAAATGAAACATTGAATCAAAGATAAGAGTAATAGCGTGTACGTTACAGCAATGCATAATAGTAAATGCAATCGTTTTAATAAAACAATCTGTTTGCTTCAACTTCGATATTATGTCGAGAAGCGAAGCTCAAAGAAAACAAGATCCAAGAGAAAGAAACTGAAACGAATAACAGAATAATGTAATTAAAAAATCTAATATTTACTTAAAGAAAATAAAGCTGAAGAAAGGAGGAAACTATGATTAATAACGGAATAACGTAATTAAAAAATTTAATATTTGAAAATAATTCTTGCACTTTTAATTTTAATTCTCTGTGTTAATATTTACTGTACACCTTACCATGACATATATGATACGATAATCTCCATCAACTGTAAAAGCTAATGAATTAATTACCTTACTATAAAAATGTAAAAGGAGAACAAATTTTTTAATCTTATTCACGTTTTAATATTATTGCAATAACAGAACTCAACCGCTCAAGCAAATAAGAATTACTTCTAAAAATTAATATACGAAACATGTATTAAATAAGTATACGATATGTGTTAGTATGTGTACAGAAAAATTTAAAAAAGAGCTATACATACAAACGTATGCTCATAAATGCCTATTAAAGAATTATAGAAAAAATACTATGTAGCTTACAAATAAGATAAAAAGCAAAATATGTCATATTTTGAATTCCTTGTTGATTTCCTTTCATTTCAACAGACTGATTATAAACTTCTTATTGAATTCTTAAGGCTTATCAATTTTTAATAAACTTTATAATAACCTCCGATATTCTGTCTTTCAATGTTTTCCACGAATAAAAATTCAATGCCGTGATATTCAGTAATCTCGGTACGCGAAGAATCCGTCTTCTACGACCTGTCCATCGTCGAGAATTATCGCTTATTTAACCATTATATTGAACCAGAAAAACCAGTCTGTTGTTATTTCATATTTTTATTCTAACTTTCTAATAAAACATTTACAAGCCTACGTTTATATAACATTTTCTCCATATTTTTATTCGTAAAACATACTTACACTGTTTGTCAAGCGACACGCTATATAATATGCTGTTTCACAATGGCAATAATTTCGAAGGAATAAACAATTTCAAAGGAAAAAACATTAAACAGTGCTACGAAGTATAAGCATTAATTACAAAAGATTAAAAAAGATAAGTTAAGACGTAAATAATTTAAAGTGAAATTCCAATGAATTTAATAAGAAAAGATTACAGAGATAATTTTATTTGCTAAATCAGATCGTAAACAAGTATATCATAAATCATGCTCGGTAAAACAAAATGAGGTTTATAAAGCAGAAAAAATGATCATGTTATAAAAACTACAAATCAAAGCAACATGAAAATATTGCTTCTAGAATAATTTATAGATTTGATAGCAGTACGTTACAAGTATATTAAAAATATATGAAACGTCAGAGATTTGTTCTTTTAGCTGTCCTCCTGTTTTAAAACATTCTGTATACCTACGTATATAGAAACGTAGGTAGTACCTAACGTAGTTATACGAACTGGACAACCTTGCCCGCGAAGTATCATTTTCACGAATACCAACGTATGCATATGCTTACAGGCTACATATTGGTGAACAAAATAAAGGGAGTAAGGAAGAAGTATACCGCGATCGCGTGATATTTTGCGCGAACATACGCGCTACTAACCACCTATAAGTAATTAAAGCTTTAGAATCGCGCTTTCCACTTCACTTTTTAAATGTAAATTTTACTAGAACAATATTTTAATTTATCTATGATGCAAATTTTATTACGCGAGAAACTTAATTACTTGCGTAAAAAATAACCATGATGATGTCTGAAAAAGAAATCTACTATAAAATATAATAAGAAAAGTTCTCCGCTCTACTTTTTAAATCCTACTTTTACGGAAACAATATTTTTAATCTATTACGTTGTCCGAAAAGTATCTTTCCTTTTATAAGGAAATAATAGACGCACAATGTTTTTTGTTTTATATTAGTTTATTGAATTATGCACGAACATAATAATAGAAATATAACGAAATGGATCATACCTAATTCAATAAAATAATATAAAACAGAAATTGTTGTTCATCTATTATCACCTTATGAAACGAAAGAAATTTTTCGTAAAACCCAATATAATACTAATAAGTGCTAGATGAGAATTTTTATTCCCAAATAATAAACGACGATAATAATCGTTCTAGATATTTGAAAAGATTAGAATATTGGGATGAATTCGAAAGAATTATTATACTTTGCGTGAGAGTAAAATGGGAAAAGTAAAGTCTATATAAATGAACTTCGTTTCATTGTATCATACGTGGAACCATAAGCTTAAAATGTCATTAAAAAAGTCTATGTAAACGAACTTTTTTACGATTTCGTACATGATACAATGAAACTAAGTGCGAGTCGATCAAAGTTTATACATTTTACAAACGAGCAATTGAAGGTATTGATCTTTTTACTACGTATAAACCTGGTTATCGAACGATGACCTACAATTGATATCTGTAGAACGATAAATCGAATCGTACAATTACACGCATGTACAGCAGATGTTTCATTAGAATCAATTTCCTCAAAAACAAAGCTTCCTTCCATACGATCAAGCTGTTTTATTGTTTCATAATCTTATCATATTTTTATATAAAGTATAACTACAGAAAATTAATATGGTATACGTTGTACCTGTCTTTATTATAATAAAAGTTATCATTTTTGTCGCTAAATTATTAGAAGAATATTAACAATTTTTCCACATCTGTTTCTAAGGTTCGATAGTAAATAAGGTCAAACTTTTTTATTATAAACAGATCTTGCAGTACACGCGAATAGAGAGTCAAACTCAACTCCATGTAAGTACAGTTCGAGCGATATGTGGTTTGAATGCGCAACGAACGACAGCCTGAATATATAACGAGCGAATTAATAATCATGAATACACTTTAATTATATTTCAAAAAGTGACTCATTCGATATACAACGACGAATATAGTAAGAGGCCGACCTACGCATCAAGAGTGTAGTCTTGCTATTAAAATACAACCGCAACTGTTATCTGAATGCTCAGCGTGTTAACAACTAATAATTTCCAGCATATTTCGCTCTCAATTAAAAGCTTGTCGACTTTATCTGAAACGTGTACAATTGCCCGACACTGATTACTATGTATCTCATTTTCTCATTATCCGTTCATTTTTGCCAGACCGATGCCTTTCAGTTTAATGATCATTTTTCAACCTCGCTCATTTAAATAATTCTGTAGCTGAATGACTATTTTGGACACCTCTTAGAAGAGAAAGTTCTTTACAGGATATTTTTGAAACTGTTAAGTCC
This sequence comes from Bombus pascuorum, assembly GCF_905332965.1. Taxonomy (NCBI): domain Eukaryota; kingdom Metazoa; phylum Arthropoda; class Insecta; order Hymenoptera; family Apidae; genus Bombus; species Bombus pascuorum. The sequence continues at coordinate 14,308,367 of NC_083490.1, read as the reverse complement.
CGTTTGCATTAGTCAGGTTCTTCAAATTCTACAAACATTGAATTCTTAGTAGCTTCGGTTCATACAAATCGAGTTGCTCGATTCAAAGTCATTTCATTTTAAGTATTTAACTAATTTAATTGCAAGTGGATTACCTAGTGAACGAGCGCGAAATTACAGGTAACATTATATTCTCCAGCGACTGTTGTTCGTTTTATGCAAAAGATAATTGTACAGATTTCAGTGTCATTTGAAATTTGAAAGATTATTTCAAGCCATGTGTATCTGGAAAGGTAATTTCACATTGCTTCGATTCAGCAACTATATAATACAACCGAAATTATAATCCAGTTATTTGACTTTAATTCGCTTGAACTGAAGCGATTGTTCCTTGCCACGAAATACGTTTTAAATGGTATAAACAATAATATATTATTTAGTATCTACGTACATGTATTGATACACATATAAATAAAACAACAAAAAGATTTCTAAATTTTTAAAAACTTACGAAGACTATGACGTTTCATAGAATAGACAGATGCATATACGCAATAAATAGTCAAGTACCTCAGCTTGTGTGAACAGGAACCTGAAGTCTATGTGTGAAGTGAACTATATACTTGAATTTAAATAGTTTCATTAATTTAAAAAGTATATTAAATGCGAAACGTGATAGAAAGATTTTGAAAGCTGTAAGAAAATGAGGAAATGTGATGATAATTAGATTCATGAAAATGTAACGCATCTTCTTTTCATGTTTTTCAGATAATGATTCTTTGTTTAAAAAATAAAAATGAAAGAAATACCTGCTGACAAGTAGAGTGAAACTAAAATATATACAACCACTATGCTTTCCCAATCCCTCAAAACGTCGATAGTATTAGTTACTAGTAGATAATACTCGTACTGCATAGACAAACTGCATTTCATAATATTTTTTAAGTATATCAATTCCATTTACCATATTGGTTCACGAAGAATATAAATTATCTATCTAACAATAAGCATACATATGTAAAGAATATCTGCCTAGTATCAATCACTAGCAACATCATCAGGAAGATGCGTAAATTGCAAAGGATATAAGATTTCGAGTAATATCGTAGATTGAGTAATGTAGAATAAGGCTAGGTTGCCAACTGTATTTTACTCTAAATTGCTTTCTGAAGAAATCAAGAATACGAATTCTGCAATCTTGTATCCCATCTCATAACTTCCTATAGGATGTCATAGCGTTCGCCACATATCCACGATGGAACAACCGCCACGCCGCGCTTGGTCGGGATGCGCAATCGAATTTGCGAGCTTCGGCTGGTAATCGTCGAACATACATAGTCAGCGCAGACAATGTGGACAGTCCGCAAAACCGCACTCTGAAAGCCTGCACCCACTTTGTTCACTGAAAATCCGGCACAACGTATTGTCGTTTGAAAAATGGAATTTTCGTGCTGTGCCGTTTATATACATATATGTGTATGCATTCAAACGTAATTTAAAATTGCTCGTATCTTCTATGCCTCGGATATATGCGAAATAGTTTATTTATTTATTTGTTTGTTGATTTAAACCAGATACATGTACGAAATATGTCCTATTTCCTCTGAGTATTATTATTTTCAAATGTTCCTATGGAATATAAACATCTGAATATTAAAGAAAATACTAATATACTTATTAAGTTAAAAACAACTTCTGTAATTTTAATCGTTTTAAAAAATAATTTGAAGTTTAGTTAAGTAAATAATTTTTGATTAAACAGTAAATATTGAAATATTAATTTTAAATATACGAATCGCCTTCTACCTTTTTCCGACCATAAAAACAATTCTCAGTGATAAATTAACGATTTTCGTTTAAAACTGAGCGAGCTGAGTGAATATAACATTTCGAACTACTTCCTGGATATAAATGTGAATATATGATTAATAGTAGTGAGTCATTCTTCACAGTCCTTTCTTTTGAATAAAATTTAATGAAGCTGAATATAATCTTGTATAACTGATACATTCTAAAAAAAATTAAGCATTAAATAGCAAAAACATTATTAATTTTCTAAAAGTAAAATTTATAACAACGGTTGACATGTTTCGTGCAAAGAACGAGGCAAGATATAAAATATTATTTTATAATTATTTCATTTATTTCTATATGTGTTAACACTCTATCGACAAGATGCTCTTATCATAAACAGTTTTTAGAAAATTGAAAGAAAGGTTCATCGTTTTCTCTGAATCGTATTTTATAAAAATTAATTGCGATCTCACTTCTCGTAAATAATATAAGAATTGCTTAGGAAATTAATTGGCATACCTCCGTCGTTAAAATGTTAAGGCGTTTTACCAACTTTCTGAAAAGTACTTGTTTTTGAATTTTGTTCGTATGTTAGTACAGATTAATTAGTATAAGTAATTAGACTTATGTTAGTATTTCTACATATAATATAATTATATCGGGTGGTATGTAGCAAATACATCAACTGTTATCTGACATTTAATATTTCATTTTATAATTAACAATTGTATTTTTATTCTATTGAAACACACGCAAAAACACAATTTAAGTACCATTAGATGCGAATAGAAATTCCTTAGTTTAGAATTTACCTTTATTTTTAATTCTGCATTTAAAATATACACGTAGAAATCGACACTTTCCAACTATAATACAATTCTTTTAATTATATCAGGAAACTTTTGACCAGCGTATAAATTATAAAAGCTAGAGCGGCTTAAAAATAACGCGTCACGAAGCGAGTGCTCTCGTTCTTGCCGCTTGAAAAAGTTTCACCGAGTGAAACCTTCTGACGCCTCTTTGCCTTCCTGTTCGAGCATCGACGACCTCATTAGATCAATTTGCCAACATTTTGCACCCACAAACCGGCTTTTATTATATCGCGGATAAATTGACGGTGTGGGTTGTGATGAATAAACAGGAAATTAGAAACGTATTCTCGCGGATTCGCGCTTTGACCATTCCATTAACTACCATTGGAAAATTACGCCCCAAAATTAGTTCCATAGAACGGACAATAATTGAATTCAAATGGATAGAAATGTACTGTTTCAATGAACAAGTAACCACGCTTTCAGATAATTTCAGTAAGCGAATTTGAGTATCGAGTACCTAACAAATATTTCTATAATTATGTGTTAATCTCATAAATGTTTCATTTATAAAGGATGAAATACGTGGACCTGTGTGATTTGTATGGGAACAGGTATTTTTGAAAGAGATAAACACGTACAAATTGAAAATTAATTGGTTGCATATATTTAACAGAAGCTACAAAAGAAATGGAACTTAAAAAATAGTTACATATTGTATTAGCAAAATTACACTGTATATTGATAAAAGTAATATAGCTTTTTGCGATTTATAGAAAACAAAATCGATTGAATAATTTATAACTTTCAAAAAATCACTAATGATATAGAAAATGAATTAATAAATGAAAAAATATTTTTAACAAACTGACACCTAATTAACAATATCTACACTAAACAAACTAAATGAAATTTTGCGAAATAAAGAATTTACTCGGTAAACTTCACATTTAAGAAAGATACTATAAACTAGTATAACGATAAATGCTTAAATCATGCGATAAATAATATTTTTCAAAATTTGTTACCTCAACGTTAGCAATAAAAAAGTGTTGTATAAGATTAATTCTATAAGGATGATAATAATTCCTAATCAATTATACCTAATCTAATATCATGTTGGAAAATTCTACGTCTATATTTACGCAATATAAATCTTTCTACATGTGCTACCTTCTATTCGTCATATTTCAACTACGACATACGTATGTATATCTCAATAACTAGACGTAAATATATCTCTTCGATTGACAAGCGTGAATAATAACCTAACAATCATTACTCCATAAAATGTGTCTGTCCAATATAAATTGCAATAAAAAGAAAAATTTGAAGAGCCATTAAATTATTTCTTTTTGCATACCACAAAGACTCAAGTTCATGAGCCTTATTATGATTTCTTAAAATAAAGCTTCAAAAGTATTTTCTTTTCTTTTTACTTAAATATGAAAGCTATGCTGAAATAAATTTGTAGATCATTTATACAATCGATTCAGTGAAATAAATTTATGGATTATTTATACAATAATATAACGCAACAGTACTCCAAAAATCGTTAAGCAAACCGATTAAAAAACTTTTCTAGTATTTTTAAAGAGAGATTTAAATTCTTGGATTTCCTAGTACAATACATCTACATTCATTAAGTACATTGCATACAGATAACTGTCTAGAAGTTCTCGCAATTGCGTAAAAGGATCTTCTATTCTCTCGATAATTCAGATTTGAGTCGCTTTTCCATTTGAATGTTGTAAAATCCAGTGCCATTTTATGGAACAACCAGAAAGACCAATTAAAATTGCAAGCTCGCGGAATTAAGCGATTTCCAAAAATTTCTCCTAGTAATTACATCATGAGTCTGGCTGCATGAGTAGTTGCCCCATCTCGTTACCACCAAGTCTCAGATACACTGTAGTGAACTCCTTGAAAGTCCAAGTTAGCGAGAACGTCTTCGAATGGATGTTCCAAGTTCTTCATGAACGCTCTCCTGGGAACGTTCAATATTTTCCTCCATACGTACTGAACGTGGTCTTCCAGTTCGTGGCGAATCACAGACGGAACCCTGTTGCTGGAAACACTGCACTAAATGACGTATCGCTAGTTTTGTCGGTGGACTTTTATCGTTAAAATAACAAGTATATGCTCTCTGCGTCCGAATAATGAAGCATTCGTTTCGAAAATAAAATTCAATTATCCTTGCTCGTTGCCCCGTTGTAGGTTCTTCCATTATAAATTTCAAAAAAAAAAAAAAAAAAAAAACAGAAAAACTCGGGAAGGAAAATTTAAAAATACACCTACAATAAGATGAAGGTTATACACTTTTCAGATGGGAAAGAGACTTACGGACTACTCTGTAGAAACGGCAAATGTATCGACGAAGCGCCATTCGATAGCTCTTGACAAATATTTAAACGATAATGGTGCAATTACGTACGAAACAGCGTATCGTAAATTTCAGAGATTTAAGGTTATCTGGCTGTGGCGAACCCTTTTGACAAAATGAGGTCTCTGCTCGTTCTAATTCCGTCTTAAATTTTATCTACGTTAAGTACGTTGCAGAGTCGTCGTTATATTCGAAGAGAAAAAGAATATCGGTCTTGTTCTCAAGCGTGTTCATTAGTATTCCGGACGATACATTTCTAGTGGTCGGCAGCGAGACGAGTAAAATGGGTTCCCCAATCATAATTTCATTCCAAATGCAAATACCTGGTCTGTTCTTAAAAGCATGTCATGACAAAAAAGTACACCTACTACTGTGGGATTTAAGGCGTCGAAATATGCTGGCCCTCCTACTCGTTCGTTTAATTGCCCTCAGGTTAAGTAAATCGCGTTCCGCACGAATGAAAAATAATTGGGAAACGCGAGACACGACCAATGTTATATACCAACGTACCGATAGAAAATAACGAGAGGCTGTTATATGTAATTTTGACCATTTTTAGACGATTTTATCTCGCGTACAACCAGTTTTCACACTCCAAAAATCGAAAAAACCAGTTTCCCGTCGACCTTACTGCCAAATGCAACTTTCAAATTGTTTTGTAAAAGTGTATGGATATCTCCGCAGTATGGCAATGTTAAAGCAGAACAGTACATTCCATCTTTTTTTCCTACCTCTTTTCGCTCACACATTTTCATTGCAAAAATAATACGTTTTTTCTGTTAAATCCTAGAATCTCTAATGCTCAAGTAATTAATTTAGAGCACAAGTATTCCACACGTAAGTAAAGACACTTTGTATGTATAGTTTCGATGTCACGTTAAAGAATTTTTTAAACAATTTAATTAATTATTTAATAAAATTAAACCATTAAAATAGATTATTAACGACTACATCGATCATATATTGAGTTTTATAATTTGTTGGAAAGGATTTTCCCGTTTTAAAAATTATAACAGTTTTAATACCTGATTAAAATTTGTTGTCTTTTATGAAGGACTTAATCGTCCATTTTTTAAGGAAGTCATCGCGTAAAGATATGTTAATCTGAATAGTTTTCAAGAATTTCATATTTCAACAAACATTTTAAATTGCGAATATAAAATAATATGAACTTTTAACTAATTATTACTTTTTTAGAATGTATCATATGGCAGAACCGCGATATTCTTTCATCAAATAATTTTTCCCTGAAAAATGTCAACCAACGACGTTTAACGAAATTAATTAAAACACGTGAACACAATCGATATTTTGCGTCTTTCGCAAAATCGCCTAGAGATTACCAATTCAATCTAGGCCGAATATCAGTCTCCTTTATTAACATAAAGTAATCACCTACACGTGCAAATGAACGTTATTGCGCATGCCGAGCGACCTAAAACGAAGAATCTACGCTTCAACCCATCATTCCGCGACTGGACTATGAATGAGTCTGTTCACGCGCTCACAAAGCTACGCGAAGGTAAAGGCATCGTCGCTATAAATGCATATGCTACTTTACGTTACCGTACAGAAAGCGTAGCTAAGAGCTTAGTAAAGTAAATGCATGCCAGTAAAAGTTCATTCTTTATGAAGATTCGAAAAGGATATTAATCTTCTCGTCTTTATGCGATCGTATCATTAACTCTTTTATCGTAAGGACTAATAAATGAGTAATATACTTGATTATTTGATAATTAACCAAGATGAAAAAAGATTAATAAACGTTGGAATAGAATTTTCAAGATAAATATAAAAATATAATTAATTGGACAGCTTTCTAAAATAGGCTTATATTAGCTATGTATAGAGAGTGTGAATTTGAATGGAAAATGATGGAACAGTAGTTTTGTATTATGAAGAACTATGAATCTTTCATAATTTTCAATGAATATGGTTTCAGCATTTGTAAATCATATATGTCTATTGAAGATAATAAAGTACTCCGTGATTTTAATTTGCAATGAAGATAGGAAATATGGGAAATATGAAAATTTATTGTTGTAGAAATATACTAAAATATTGCAACGAATACGTATCGTATGCAATAAATAGTTTCGTATATTGAGAAAATGATACGATAAATATTTTGTCTATATTAGTAACAGTTAATCAATAAGTATTCTCAGTTTGTTACTTTATACTAACTCGATATATATTCATAGTAGATACATAAATTTATTTCTCTTGAAATATATTTCCACGATTTTTAAATTTCATGAATTCGTAACATAGTTCTTTGAAGTTGGATTTCTCTTCAAAATCGTACTTTACTCCGACATAATTTCTCCAACATCTTTAGCTCGTCGTTAGATTTCTCATTAGATTTTTCTTGATGTGTTTGTGTGTAGCCTTGCACTTAGAGTTTGTTCAAAGTTCTAATAAACAGTACTGAATTGCATTTAATAAAAACAAATATGATAAACATATATGTGAAAAATAATAACATAATGTTAGTAAACTACTAAATAACAGATAATTTAATCTTGCATAATTCCCCAAGAGACATGTACAACACATATATATGCAACATTTGCAAAATAAAAAATATACGATTAAAATCTTCTAAAAGGAAAACAAATCACTATACAAGTCCCACTTCAATTTTATAAAAATTGTAGTCTTGCAATAAACGAGGGATCCTTTTAAAACTAATGAAATAGACTAATGAAGTAAAAACCAGTATTATGTCTTAAACAATATTTTAAAAGGTTTCCAAATAGGTTCGGTTTCGTTAAACCCTTTTATAAGACAGTATAAGCATCAGAAATAATTAAAGAAGCATTATTGTCATAAAGAGAATAATTGTCAAAGTAAAATCGAGATTCGGTATCGTTTAAATAATTACAAGCGGCACTCCGGGCAATGGAATCCCGCTTTTGCTTAATGCATGCATTTTCACGCACGTCAACATAAATTGCGAAACGATAATTATTACGCAACGCAACGATTAAGAGCGCGCGTCAGGGACATAACGCTAGTTCACGACTTTTGATCTGTCAAGATCAAAGCTCGCAGTTATGCGTTGAAATATTAAACAAAATGACAACTATTAGCTGTCGCAGGAACACTTACCCAGTGTCCCCGATGTAATCCAACATGCGTATCTTCAGCATCTCAGGGCGAGTCGCACACGAGGCAATTCCAAGGAAAATCGAATGGATGTTGCGGTGTGAAGCAGCTCGTGGGAATCGCGAAATTCCCGGTCCGTGTACGTCGAGGAACGTGGACCGTGGAACGACCGGAAGGTGGCCGATATCGATAGAGTCTAACACGAAGAATCAAACGGTACCACGTCCCCAAAGCCTCGAATCGAACACGCGTGTAAATACGTGATCCTCGATACGCTCGGCACGTGTGTATGCACTCAGGATCTTTCAATTGCGTTATCGAACACTTAGATTCGACGGCAACCAGTTCGGAAAGTTCGAAAAGATCTTCTGCGGATTAACAGACGGCCAAAGTAAATCTTTCTCGTTTGCCCTCTTTGTTGATTCCTTCAAATATGTATCAAAGAACACGCAGATTGTTTATTTTATTGACTCTTCGCGCGTATGTTTTATGCGCGATCCACTCAGCAATCTAGTGCAGTACACTCACGACGTGTAACTACGATGATTGATTTCGAATATGATTGAATCGTAATGTCGAACGTCGTAAGAGAGGCAAATCGTGTTCTTGCGAGTGGTGTTTAATTAGACAGCGTTCCGTTCGATCAGGCCAATTGTCCTTTCGAAAATCGGCAACGTATTTCCGCGTTTCTCGTAGCTTCTGTCGACCTCGTGTGTGATGCTCGGCATTCGGTCGACAATCCCCTCGAGTGTTTAATCAGAGCCCTGTGTCGGATAGCAGAAAAAAGCGAACTGAGTCAGAGCGTTTCCGCTAGCCATTTGTGGCAACGAGTCACACGATATATATCCTCATGTTCAAACGTCGTCGTGAAACTTTGATGAAGTTGCAGCATCTTTTACGGAAACGACAATCCAGTACAAGATTCATTTCGCTCGGTAGTCGATCTCTCGTTCGACGCTCGCTCGTTCCACGTCGTTCGTCGCGCTCGGACGGCACCATGAGGTTAAATCTTCCAGAAAGAACTTGTAATTTACTTTAAAGCGTAGATAAAAGCGTGCGCATCGAGAACGTTTCGCCGGCATTATCGGAAACCGGAGGCAACCTCGCCGTGCGTAATCGGTTCGCGAGCGAGAAGAGGGAGAAAGGGAAATCTGTACGTACAACTTCGAACCCCGGCGAGATTTCTATTGCAACATTTACATTTAACGAATGATCCACTTAAACGAGTCGATCGGACGGCTGTGATTTATGCGGGAATATTCCGAACAGAACCTCAGCCTCGAGACATTTCAATTACGTTATCGCGCCACGCAGAAACGGATACCTGACCAAAGAAATTCTCGCGCTTTCAACAATTTTCTCTTGCCTCTTCGGTCACTCGGTATTTATCGGTTAACGAACGATCCTCACGAACAGATCGAACGACAAAAAGGAACACTCTCGGGCTTCATCTTTCGGACGTTTCAATTATATTATCAACAACGTCCGAGGCTATACATCTCCGGTGAATATAAATTTCCATGCATGATACCCTTGCACCTTAATTATTCGTTGAAATTTAATTCATACGTATAATAACCGAACGTTGAATATCGAAGCACGAACCGCCGAATCGAAAGTGACTCGTTTACACGATGAGTTATTAAAAGCGAGCGTCGAACGTGTGGCGATTATATTATTATTTTTTGAGATGACGATAATTTATTCTGCCATGATTTATTTATCTGTTGCGCGATGCATCCGACGCACATCGACCGGATTAACGTCATTTTATCGACAAAAACATCCGTTGAATTTTCGATGTGTATAACAACGCAGACTTTAACTTTGAGATCATTCCTTTTTATAGTGTAGGTGTATTTTATCGTGTAGTGTTGATGTCACATTGTTCTTGTCAATAATTTCAGAAAATACGGCATGATACTAACAACTGTGTCGGATTATATCTCCATTATGTAAGAAAAGTTAGAAAAATGTCGTAGAGGAAAAGTTTGCCCTGTTTAACAAGCTCTATCATCCTGTCGCGTGATGTTTCTTGCAAGTGCATCGGTGAACAAAACAAGACCATTAAATATTGAACTCATGAGATATTTTATTTTTATCCGTTTCAATGTAATAATATAAAGAAGTACATGAAAAGGTTTCTTTATATTTTCCATTATATTGTTTAATTATCTTCACAGCAGACACATTTCAAAGATTAGAATATTAGAATACGTGAAATCAACAATTATTATCGTGTTTTCTTCATAACTATTATAAAAGTATTTAAATACTTGATTATCTTTGAATGCAAATTTAATTACAAAATTACAAATAGAAAATTTATCCAAGACAATTTCGTCCTTTGTTATAACTTATATTCTGACACGATAAAATTTACATGACTACTTTTGATATGCAATAAATGAATTGGAATTTGTAATTCTTAGACCGTATCGAATAGCATGATTATTTAAAACATTCATTATCCTTTGTTCGTATGGTTATCAAGCTATAAATAAAATATAAAGAGACTATCACGATTATACGATATAATTCTAACAATAACATTTACGATCATATACAACACTGTCGCGTCTTTCATTTCAATTCACTACCATTTATATTCCATATGATATACATATATACATATATGTATATTATTCATTTTACAAGAAGATAGTAAGTATAATCATTAATCATTAACTTTTCATTAATTCATTTAGTTTTTAGTTATTAATATAACTTTTTCAAAATATCTATATATTTGCATATGATTATGAACGACGATATACATACTACTTGTGTTATTTTATATTTACATCTATTTAATATAATCTTAATATCTTAATATGTTAGTAACCGTATGATAAATATAATGACGATGACACATATAATGGAAATGTCAAGAAACAATATCAAGAAACAAAACACTAATCTGACTTTATAGCTTTAATTGGAACAACTCGAAGAATTAATTTATACAGAAAAGGTTTGTTTAGTTCCACTGAAATGTAATTTCATTTTACAAGAATCATATATGAAAAAAGGTTGTGGTATAAGATGTTACAGTTCGTTCAATAGTACAGAATTTTTTCCTACCACTTTTGTCTAACTTTACTTTAAATATAGATAGAGTCAGTTCAGTTGTTAGGATCGCTCAGTATACAGAATTAAATGCATTTTCGTACAATGGATTTTTGAGAAGGCGTTACCATTTGTATGGATCTATTTCTAAAGAATCGCCTATTTTGTATGGTGAAAACAACATATTCTGACGGGGGTAGAACAGTTTAAAAGAAGAAGTAAAACTAAATAATAATTTCTCGAGTTGCAGAAAATTAGAGGCGCAAGTTGTAAAGACAGTTGTTGATGATCACAGATATTTGTAGTAATGTGCAATGTTGAAAATTCATAAAAATTGAAATGCAAGTCCTACTTTAAGACCGCCAGGCTGGAATAATACTATCCATCTATCTAATAAGTTCTCGTAACTCGTAACAAGCAATATTGATGAAGAAAGTTGAGCGCGAAGATGTGTTTGATTAATTTAAGAAAGACGAACAGTAAATATGCAACAATTGAAAATTTCATTAAAAAAGACCGTTGAAAGTTAACATCCGATATCTTAATTAGAATGAAATAAAAAATGTTGCAAGAGGATATGAAGCGTTTTCTTCGCTCAACCAAAAATGTAATGTTTAACTAAACCTTATAAATCTCGTACGTAGGATGCAACAAATTGTCGATGGAAGTTTCCAATAAATAAATTTGTACATAATTTACTGGGAATGATCTCAAGCTTATTGTCGAACGTAGATACTGAAAACTCGATACGTTTCACTTTTCAAAGTTTCACATGGAACTTTAACACTTTCTCAATCACACATTAGAAAGTGAATGTAATTCCGACTAATTAAATTTATGTGTATAACGATATACCTATTAAGACAAGCGAATATTGAATCATTAACTTTGTATCTGATCTTGATTACAGTCAACTGTTCCTTAATATTCAATCGGAATTTTTATTGAAATTATCATTTTCTAGAGAATTGTGTATTATCAAATGCATTGAAAACTGAAATAATGATATTGATGATTGATAACTTTTACGCGAAAAAAACGCAACAGTAATGGATGGTAACGATTTCGAATGTGTTAAAATTCCTTGATATTTTCTATCGCATTGAGGATGAAATTTCAGTGTAAAATTTATTGTACGATATTTCACGTTAATTACCTTCCTCAGCAGCACGCTTTGCTGTATAAACGTAGTATCCAGCGAATGTTTAATATTCACAGTACTTGACAAGGTATATACTGCTAGTATCGTTCAAATTTAATCAATGCTTCGGCTCGATCTCCTTTAAAGTGGGATTATACTTTGTAACTTGTTCTCGATCTTCCTTTAGAAATGACACGATTCCGATAAAAGTCGCTTCTTACGCTGTCTACGGCGAAATCTGTTTTAAAGGCTCGTCGAAATTATATTTCATCGTCACGAAATTCCAATATAACAAAATGTTGAACTTGAGACTTTTTTATCGAACAATTTATTCTAACAATTCTAGAAATTTAAATATCCACGAGATATTCGTCCGTGTCTTTCAACGTTTGATAATAAACGTTTAACGCATTGGAGAAATTGAATTCTGGTCGAAGGGACCTAATGTATGTCAATATATGCAGGCCTCATTTTCTTTCCATCCCACAGCCTGAACTTAAGCGGCGATCCATCTTAAAGCCTCGTTCGAAACTTGCTTAAACGTTGAATATACCTTTGATCCTTTTTCTCGGGATAAGCTTAAGCTCAAAGAAATTCTGTTGGCCGGGTGTTCATTCAAATTAAGCTGTCCGGAAGAATACAGTTTAATTGCATAGACGATAGAAATAGCCGCTGCTCACTTGAAACTTCGCAGTCTGAATTTAAACAATAATTAAATTCTCTTCTTCAAGAAGTTCCCGTTCTAATCGCATTTACGCAAAAATGCAGTCACAATTTTCTCCGGATACGTCTTCAACTTCGCTAAGAAGAACGTAGCAATAATGATAGATTTAAGTGGAATCGTAACAGCAAACGTTACGATCTTCCAACCGGTCAGTTAATTGAAGCGTCGTAGTCCGTCGATCACTTCATAATTTTCTAGGCGAAATTTTTCTTGGATCGTCTACTATCGTGGATTTCGCTGCAGTCAACTCGTCAACATCTCAGTGACAGGAATTCCTGTTCGGCCGTTAGACGTATCAATCGGCTCGAAGTCTCAGCACGAACACACGTTGCCACAGAATCACGTTATAACAGTTTTTGTTGATCGCAAAGACGAAAGAAGAGCGTGTTTCGAGATCGATGCTCGTTACTGGAATACAATCTAGGGGGTAGGTTTACCGTTCGACTTGGTTACGTTGCTCGTTACCCGTTTCGCCGAATCACGTCTTCGCGATTACACGTCCTAAGATACACCGAGATCCCGTTATCGTTTGCGATCGATTAATTCCCTTGGTGTGTTTCTTCGTCGGCACGACAGATCAAGCAGATCCACCGATCTTGGACAGGGTACGAGCGATTTCGTTTTTCTACGCTATCGTATCCGCCGATGCATCACTGAAGAATAATCTTTAGTCACCGAAAATTATCAACTGACACTTGCTTGCGATCCGTTCGCTTCCCCAACTGGAGTTTGCGTACTCCACTTCCGTTCCTCCTTCTTCTTCTTTTTCTTATTCTTCTTTTTCGTTTAATCGAATACGCGCTTAACGGCAACGTCTTTGTTCAAATCCCGCCGGAAGAACGCACGACCCGTCCGCGACGTAGCAGCGATATAAAGGCACGATACGTCTACACGAAAGGCTTTTTCACATTCTCAACGTCAGCACACTATCAAACTCGATGACACATTTTTCCCCTTTTATCTCGCACTGCGCTTTCCATCGCGAAAAAGATGTGCCCAATCAAGCACAGGGCCCCTCCCCTTATTTATCCTTCTTTCCTTTTCGTGTGCAACTCATCCAGCTTTCGAAGAAACCTCATTCACCGAATCGATAACTTCTTCGATAATTCTTGAGAAACGGCGATAAAGATATCGCGATAATAGGAGACAAGAAGAAATTAACCTACGATGTTACCGATGATTTTAGTCACCAAAAAGCACACGGACGATTCCAGGCACGCGTTACTTTACACCTTGCAAATTAGCGCGCGGACAGAGCAAGAATAATTACCGTTAGCGATGCGGTAATTACTGCGAGCCAAGTGACTCGTTATGGTCAAGTAAAATGCGATTTTTCCGGTCCGCGGCAACCGGACGGATACGTTCAACTATCTCGCCGTTTCTGTAGATTAACCTAGTACGCTACATCAGCCGACGCTAATTAGTTGTCGTTGCAGCAATTGCGAGCAACAGGCAGATAACATTGTTTGCCAACTGGCAAACTGCTCCAAAGCAATTGCCCCGATACTTCGCCACCGTGCTAGCTCGTTTGCATAGACAACAACTAATTTTATTGGGCGCGCACGCGAACCCCGTGCATGAGCAACTCTGACCGATACTTCCTTGTTTAATAGCCATGAAAAGCTTCGTACATTTTTCTTGCGAATAGATCGAATTCAATTCGTTTCTAATTGATCTGTTCAACGTCCGCAGTACTCACTGTCTATCCCAAAATCTTTGTTTCTGTGCGTGAAACGATCGTGATACGGCTGGACTATTTCGCGCATTTACCGCCGTTTTCAAGAACTCGGTGAAACTTCGTCGGGAAGATGATATCGATCGCTGGTTTCCGGTGATTCGAGGGCGTCGCGCGTGGAATCGAGCAGGCACGCGATAACCTTTCTAGCCGTGCACACCGAGAGACAGAAACGGGAAGGAACACGAGGTAGCGAGCGTTCGATCGATCTTGATCGTCTGATCGAGGAAAGGCAGCTTGTGCTCAGTCGGCACGCGCTACTCGACCTGACAACGGATCGAAGTGCCGGAGGACTGTTTTAGTGGCTGCTCAATGCATCGCCACTGGCAGTCACTCCCTTCTCTCGATCTCCAACATCGTTCTCTTCTCTCTTTCCCTCTTGCTTGTGGACGCCACCTCCACCTCCGCAGCCACCTCCAGTCTGACAACCGGAGGCTTATATGAGAGTAAGCCGCCGGTGGAGGGAACGTTGCGCGAAACGTGCATCGGTTTAACCGCTTGTAAACCCTCAGCGCGTCACACGTATCTATACTTCTTGTTGCGCGGCTTATCGTACGATCATGTCGTCGAGAATTTCGCAAGTACGCTCCAGTGAAAATGTTATTTTCATCAAGATCGAACCGCTTTCTAAGTAAATGCTACGAATTCAATTTGTCTTGTTTCGAACTTCAGTTGCACAGGAGCAAACAATAGCATTCAAAATATTATTATTATTCATAAAATGAAGATTATTTGCGCTAGGTACTGATCTTAACTAATTTTTTTTTAATCATTTACTGCATGTAATTGTTAAAAAATAACAAGTAACGTAACGTTTTAACAAGATCGTATATGATTAAAAGCCAACGAATTAGATATAAGAACATGGAAATTATTTGTTTCGTTTGATATTTTCCATAGTCGATTGAGTCGACTCTTGCTGGCTTAATTACGTAAACTAGTTTTCAAAAGAGTAAGCCACCTTTCGAATAGATTCCAAAAATACTCGCGAAATTTTGAAAGTTGATTACTGTTTTCCTAGTTTTCACCGTAAATCATACGTTTCACAAGAGAGCGTTATGCTTTCTGTGCGTGCTTAATTCAAGCGGAAGCAAAAATTTCTAACAGGCCGTTTTGTAATACTTTTTCTAGGTGAAAAGTAAAAGATAGATAGAAGTGTTATATGCACGTGATATGTACTGTTCTAATAAGCGATGTACCAATAACGAGGAATTTTTTTTTCAATATAATATTTATTATCTTTATTTATTTATAATAACATTCATAATACGAGTAAAATATATTTATTCTCGTCTATTGACCCTCCATTTAATAAATTTTAATATGTTAAGTACTATTTACTATGTTTAATTACGATTTAATTTTAATTGATTATTGCATTCAGAAAACAAGTTTCTATGTTCCATGTGAATTAAACAATGTATAACCTTATCTGACTGAATAATATATTTAAAAAACGATGACATTCTACATACTTTGTTTCAATTGTTATTGTATTTAACAATTTCGCTAAGAAATTAAAATATTTCAAAAGTTCTTAGGATAATGTGAAAAAATAACAATTGAAATAGAGAAACAAGCACATCGTTACATCCAACGTGCGATTATTTTTTTACTTCCGACAAACCCCTTCGCCGTTTCTCTTTCTCCATTATCCTCCCTCGTAAAGCGTCAGCTCTACTTTCACTTTCATTCTGATGGGAGATTCACGAGACGAGTCGGAGCATCGGTGTACGCAAGCATAAAATACAGGTTGATACATAGCTGCCGAGCGTCTGCTCCATATTATTCATTTTTCACCTTTACAGGAAAGAAGTGGTACTTCTCGCTTTTCTGCAATTCTGCAATTCTCAGTTGGTATGAAGTATCGTTTTTTACGTTTATAATTCCTAAGTTCCGAGAAAAACTCGCAATAAAGAATTTTATATGAAGCTCGGTTTCCCGACTCCTCCGCACGTAATGTAATTTATATTTCGAAATGTTTATGTACGATAAATACGGTAGCTCAGGAAAATATCCGAAAGCTTTTATGAATATATTATGCATGTTATGCGAAACATTTAGAAATTATTAGCACTGTAATAAATCTCAACTATCATGATTATATTGATAAAGTTTGAAAATATATACGGTTATACAAAATAAAAATTATTAATAGACCTCGATATTCGGTGGGACTGTTTTTGACACTTGTTACATGTTTAAAATGGCTACTCATGCTGTATATTGATTTTTTACTAAATACATATATGTTTGCAATAAATATCTCGCAAAAAATAAATAATTTTTGTATACATTCCAAGATTTCAGATTTTACATACGTAACACATACACATACAATTCATATAAAAGTTTCCTAAATGTCCAAATACTTTCATGACCCAGGGTAAGTTTAAACGTAACACGTTGAAAAATATAATATGTGAAATTTTAGAAAATATCCTTAATTTTGAAGATGTAGTGAAATATTTAATAAAGTAAACGAGTTTAATACAAATATAGAAAATGTAGTTGTAATTTTGAAGATACAGTGTCGCTGCTTCATAATTCAAAATAGTAATAAAAAAGAAGAAAAGCTTTTTTCACAAATGTTCTAGGCGAATATTGCGTGTGTAGTCTACAAACGGATGTTGTATGAATTCCGCATCGTTCAACCTACAAAATTACGGAGAACGGTTTCATACGCTTTTTTCACATGAAAAGTAGTGCAGCTTGTGTAACATTGAGATTATACATTCTTTGTACAGTAATCAACTACTTGGGCAATCTGTCCAACTGTACGCTATTCACACGCAAAAAAAAGTCATTCTGACGATAAAGAACAAGTTCTGCAGTTTTATTGCATACACGTGCGTTCTTATTTGAAAACCGTAAAATATAATCAGGAACAGTAACACGAAGAAAAGAGGAGGATTCGTTTTCTTTCATATCATATACATTTTTCTAATAGTACGAATACTTTACGGCAATATGATTTCAGTTACGTTTTTTACAACACAAACACCGTTCAATATCTCTGCAATTAAAAATTTCCGACTTTTATTACATGAGTATATTAATTTAATACACATACATATTCAGATATATGTATAGATGTATGTACACGTGGACCGATAAAATAATACTTTAACATTTAAAATCACGTGCAGTTTTATCACCGTTCATGTTTTCCATTTATTTTTCACATAGTTAAATTATCTTTCAACTTACAAAGCTTTAAACAAATTTTAAAAAATTAAATTATTAATTAATGTTTCTCGGTTCAAGAATCTTTGATCATTGATCTGTAAATAACAAAGTTGTATTTGCAAACTTGAAAGTATAAAACAAAATTAAAAATGCACTTTATATTTAATTAATAATTGTATTTCGTTCCTCTTTTTAAAGAGTATATTTAAGAAATTGTATAACTGTAATTAAATGTAACAGAGATAAAAGTAATATATTACAATATACATACTTTCTGTTTTAATGACGATATAATTACAATACAGTAGAAATTATACTACGAATACCTTTTTATAAAATCCTTTCTTTCTCTCAATCTAGGTTTAAGTAATTCGTTTTGGATTAAAACACACGGTTTAGTTAACTGCACCCCGTAATTAGCAGCTATTATTACTTGATACGTTAACAACTTGCAATTAACTATGATTACCCCACATTGGTAATATACAATACACAATGGCAGGCAAAAGAAAGTTTATGAAATAAGAAGCATTAAGATACCATAATTTAACGAGAACAATGAATAAATATAATAAATGAATAGATATATATCACAGAGTAGATGACTATTATCAACATCGTAAAAAATTGTTGATACAAAAGTTACTAAGATTCATAGTGTACCAATTTTAAACTTTTTTTTACCCGTCACTGTGTAATTAGATACATACTGTTATAATTACATACATTGGTGTTTATACCATATATTGTCCATTATTTTCAAAATCTCTGTTCCAAAAGAAGGAAAGAGAAATAAATAATTTTGATAGTAGAGACACGTAACAAGAACGAATGTTGCATCTTCATTTATGTTAAACTATTAGTTGAAAATAAACACTACTTACTCAAGTTATCAATATTTTAAATTCAGTCATTTTTTTAAGGCTGTGAATTACAATCTTTTTAATGTATTAAAGATACTACGATTGTCACATTTCCATTTGAAAATAATAGAACAACTTAATTCGTTCCTATTAACTTTCAATCGCATGTGTAAAAACATTTCAGATTAAAACATGACCCAGTTAACGCACGAAATACTCAAACAGTACTGTCGGTATCATTTTATTCCGTTTCAAGTAGTTTGTATGCTTGCACACCATGTATATATCATCAACATAAAATTTCCATGCAAGAAAATGACCCGATTAAAAGCAAAAAACAAATCACAATTCTTGGTATCTGGAGGATTATTACATCTACCTAACCCGTTTGCAGACAACACATTACCTTTGCGTAAAGACAGCATGGAATGTCGAATATACGATTCAACAATATGAAGACGACAAGTGAAAAACGTTAAGGGAAATATTGCATAAACTCATATATCACAACAATAATAAAATCTATTTCAATGTATCACATACTGCTATATTACAACAACAATAAGTCATATACAATTAATCTGAATCAGCTTAGCAATCAATTATCCTATGCACAATAAAGACTCAACAGTGCTTCAGTTGCTGCTTTAGAGTGAAGAAATAAGAGAAGATCCAAACATCGCTATAGTACACGAAGAAACAACTAGATCTAGAAAGAAATAGATATAAAAGAGAATCGACGCACGATCGAATCACTAGCCAACAAAATGCAGGTACAGATAATTAGTAGGTACACGTAATATATAGTTCTTCTTTGAAAATTTCAAAGAACACATGCTGCACATACTACAACACATAAACGTATATACATACAGGTAAATTAAATCGACAGATCTTACCACTGCAAATGTTATCTCAATGGAGAAAGTGTCTACGAAATACTTTTTAACAAAATTCCTTAACAAAAAATGTAACAATTTACCTCGTGTCTGTACTAACAAATTGCAAAGAATACCGAAGATAAAAGAAAAGGAAAGAGAAACATTTGCAGACACACACTAGCTGAAGGATTTCGGTTCTCGTCGAATTCATCGCCGGTGGCAATGACTCTCCTTTCAGCCCTCAAGCTGTGTATGCCTCTTTCTCGACGATCTTTCTCTTTATCCCCCCGACTCTTTCCATCTTGTTCCTGGAGAAGCTCGTGAGACCGAAACGAGGCGAGGGCTCGGTAGCGTGTACACACGTATAATCGAGAGCACACACGGTGACCGGAGGTACCGCATATTTATGGTGAACATAGGACCCACACGACTAACAGCGGAATCTGTACTAACCACGTCAACGTTCATTGAATATAAGTGGCCTGCTCTCAGCGATTAACCATGCTGTATTCTATGGTCCGCTTTAGTTCATGGCAAGTAGCCGATACCAGTTTAGGAATTTATTCACTAGCCGAACTCGAGTTTTTGGAATTAATGTTACGCGGAAGAACGATCAAGTAATGATCATTCTAGAATATTTATGATATTAGCTGTCGACTTTTTTGGAGCAATTTAGTTCTGTATATTATTTCTTCGATATATAACTCGTTTTTCTTTTCTTCTTCCTTTTAATTCTTCGACTTAATGATGCTGTTCTTTTGATGAATTAATTAGCCGTTCTTATTTAGATTTTAATCTATGTCTGTTTCAGAAGAAATTTTAAATGGTAATTTAACCTTTACATATGATATTTCCGTATATTATTCATTAGTAATGAAGCGTTGAGTGTTTTAATTTCTGATACAAGATACGTTCTTTGTTCCTTCTGACATTTCTAAATGAAGGTTTTGAATGTGTTTAAAAGTACTCCCTAACGATACTTAACTTTTTTCATTAATAAGATCTGTGTGTAATTACAGACTTAATTGCGAAACTTGTTACAAATTGTACGAAGTAGAGGTTGCCTAAATTTTATCAAATATTTACGAATGAATAAGTATATGGATACAAAGAAGAAAACAAAACAGAATAGATAATCAAAGCAAAAAGTGTAAGCAAAAGCAAAACTGTAATAGTATATAGCGAAGATGCAGGAAACTGTATTTTCTACTTTTTATATTGTGGATTTGTTTTAATATTTAATATGTACATATACTTCATATACTACTTCTGTTATTATAAAAGATGCATTTATGATACTTTTTACTTTGTATATAAAAGTCACAATCGCAATCTCTCTCTCTCTTTCTCTCTCTTTCTGATTGAAAAATTTAAATATGTATGTTGAATAAACGAAAATAATATGCAAGGGAAATCATAAAAAATATTCCAACTAATTGAGAAAAGAAAAAAGATTGTGTATTCTAATTTGCAGACGATAAATAATAATTATTTATTGGCTAACTAAAAAATATTCATACTTTTATTTTATATATATTCCATGAAAGTTTTCGAACTGCCTTATTACCAAAACCAGTCTATATCTGGCCTCATCATTGTCGAATTCGAAGAAAAATATAGTTGCCATGCACTGAAACTGCCAATATACTGCTGAACAGCCGTAATCATAAAGCCATAAACATTTCGCTTATATCGATTGCCTTGGTATGATTGCTTTGGTATGTATATGCCACAGAATGAGACGAATTCCTTCGAGGTAATATTTTTCAGATAATATAGAAGCAATTAAAAAAATAATAATAATCATAAGAATTCAAGAAGAATTCTAATTCAAAATATCTTATTTTGTAAGAAAAAGATATTGATAAGAATAGATTAGCTTTAGAATAACTTTTTATTAATATTCGTAATAGAACAGAAGTAAAGCAAGTATTAACAAAAATGTTATCAATTGTTTCCAATAAAAATAACATAAATAATAATATTTTTAAAGCTCATTGATAGAAAAAATATATATCTATTTTCTTCAATAAATCATCAGTTGTCAAATAGAAAATTGTAATGTAATAATAATAATAAACGTCCTAGAAATTGATATAAATAAATGTTTTATTTATCTACGATAATTATTGTTTTTTTTTTTTTTTTTTTTTTTTTTGAAGTCTCAACTCTATTATACCTGTTAGTGCGCCTAGTAGCATGCAATATCCACCACACATCACTGTAGTACGAATGAAAGTAGATACGTAGGTACATACATAGTCTAAGGCCTAACTCATCGCTTCAAACATTTCCGATATTTGTACATAATTGTTAAATTGTTAAATATTTAATTTATTACGTTATTATTATAATTATTAAAGTTGTATAATAATTTTAGTTACTCATTAATTAGTCATTTCTTTAATTTCATCAATAAAAAAATCTATAACATGGTCCAATATCCAGAAGAGGATTTGACAAGTAAATAAATTTTCTGTTAATAACACGATCTTTTTGTTGCAGGTACATATTACAACTGTGTTGAAGATTCATCATGATGAATTTCAGGAAGAAAGAATATCCATTATCTATAGTTATATGTATATAATTCCAGGAAATACCCAGATTAATTGGCCGTCACGTTCGCCCGACCTTTCAGCTCCCGATTACGTCCTGCGCGGATACCTGAAGGAGTGGGTGTACTTGAACAAACGGAGTACGCTTGAGCAGCTCGTGGAGAATATCCGTGCAGAAATTCGAGAGCTAAAGCTTAAACATTAACCAATGGTATCAAGAATGCTATTGAATGGCCCCGAATTTGCGAATTGGCTACTGGAATTCATTTTAAAAATGCCATCTAACGTAACATCGTTCATAGTCAAATTTTCACGCGTTAAACATTTATTGTATGTAATATCACTGAAATTAATTCATTAATAAAAAAGTTATTAACTTTTCAAACTCTAATTAAATAATATAGAAAATATTTGTGACTTTCATTAGGATCAACATTTCAGACACTTTAATAGGTGGTAAATCTCATTATGTACTTATATGTAGATAGAGGTATTCGGAACTATTGCAAATCGTAATCATAAATAATACCATTACGTTCATAATAATTAATTACTATCAATACTATCATAATACATGTATAATTGCATTACTTATAATATATTGCAAATAAAACTACTTTTTAAATACTGTCATAAAACATTGACAATATTACAGTCAATAAAATGTTGAAAAAACAATAAATTTTGATTATGATATATGAATATACATATATAGATATAAGTTTAATAATGAAAATATAAAGTTCATGTTGTTATTTCTATATTCAGAGGTAGGATCACAATAGCTATTATTATATTGTATGGATAAATCTATCACACTGTTCTGAGCCGACACTTACATGGACTAGGGGAAAAAGAAACAAAAGAACATCTTAAAACTATCAATTGAGTCTATCGATTGTATCTAGAACAATCTTCTAGTTACTGTTTTTTTGTAATTAGCACATCTGCATATGGATGGTGAGCACGAACTTACGTTGTCATTTTCAACAGTTTGAAATCATTTACATAGAAACCTACCATCAAGGTTTTATGCCGAATTTAATAAGAACAAGTGATATTTAATTGACAGTCAATTACATCAATGAAATGATAAGTCTAGATTATTCATCGATTTTTAAGTTCAGCTTTACAATCGTGCCTTAAGTGGTTCACTTATATACCATGTTGACCTGTGATTATCTAGCGCGTTGATGTGCAATAAATATGTGCCACTTTCTCATGCTTTCAATAAGCTCATATCTATATATACATTATACAAAGTATCCCCTTCGTGAAGTATTAAAAATGTGAAATTACATATTTAAAGTATGCCACAATATAAACAAACATTTGACATTTCAAACGATAGTGATTGCATCTAATTTGGAAATTTTAATTAAATTACCTATTACATATTTGATTATTTGTATAAATAACCAAAAGAGAAATTTTAAATAGTATTTTTGAAAAAGAATAAAATTATTACAAAAGAATCTTTTATGATATTGCTATTAAATACGTAATTCTATATGAAATTTTCAACAACTTGTATAATGTTTATAAACTAGATTTAGAGCAGTAGGTAGCATAGGTAGGCACAACTTCTTACTTAAAGTAAACAAACACTGCATTACAACAAGTACTAATTTAATATTTAATTACGCTCTCAATTGTGTTATTTTTTTTTTTCTTTTTTCATGCATTCATTTCCGCTAATTCTCTTTCCTTGGAACATTTTCGTTATTTCGTTGTAATTCTATTTCCGCACTAAAGATTTTCATTTAAACTCAATAAAAATTCCAAATAACATTCCTGAAATTTTTAATCAATCTTCAGAGGAAGTTACACGTATGAAAAGGGTATTAAGCAAAATTTAAAAATAAAATCTAGCATACAAATTATTACACGTAATATATGTCAGAAATTTTAGAACAGAATTATTAAAACGTGTAAGTTAGGCGTATGTGTGAGCGAAAATCAATAAAGGCGCAAAGGAAATTCTAACTAGGAACATTGTTCTAAACGAAAATTTTTGTAAAACTTCATTACGTTCTAGAAGCACATTATACAGAAGCTGTTACAGCAGCGTGAACTTTTTAATTTTAGCAATCTGTGCAGCAGACCGGTTGAACTACCTTTAGTCAGGAAATAGTATTTTCTATACGATGAAAATCGAAGAAAAATGAACTTCTGGAAGGCACAGAATTCAGCCAAACTACGTGGAACATTTTTCCAATTAATGTGCTGCCTTATATTCCAATATAGCATAGGTAATTCTATTACGAAATGGGAAACATTAAGGAATTCATAGAATTTTTAATTATTGAATAAGATATTAAGTTGAGAGCTAAACATTAAGTAAAATAGAACAATAAATTGTTTCGATGATAAGTTAATATCTTATAAAATAATACCAATTTGTGATGATAGTACGAAATGAATTTATATGTATAGCTTGATATTTAGAGAACGGGAGGTCACGCGAAATATTAATTATTTAGAGAATTAATCAAAATTTTCTGGAAAAATTATCAATAATTCTTTAACTAAACACTTCTTAAGAAATACAAATTTAAAATAACATCAGAGTTCTCTTGTATAATGATTTACTAACTAATAATATAAGTGAACTGAAAAAGGATAAATTACAGGTTATAGATACCTATTGTATAACGTTATTATTTTATACTTTATTCCTATTAAAATAACGCAATTACATGGTATGTAATTTCTAAAATTGACGCGCACAATATCATTTCTTTTATCACCAAACTCGTTCTTGTTATACAATAGAATTTCTTAGCTCTGGTAATTTGCAACCTAATAATTTTACATACAACTTAATAATTTGCAACCTGTAACTTATACAATTTTTCTAATGATGTATTGATTCATTTGTGCAACCAGAACAAGATATCGCTATATTAATTTATAAGAACGACACATTTTTGTTTAATAAATGTTTTAAGATTTTTTGCACAGTACTGTATAAAAATAAAAATAGAAAACTACTCGTACGAAGGGTGTTGATTCAAATTATTCAGTACCGTTTCAAGAAAATATTACCGTTGACATTCGATCAATAGAAGAACTCACTACCAATCAGTCAGTCATTTCCCTTTGCGAAAAAAGATAATTTATGCGGTCATCTCGAGTCGAGTGGAATGGAGTCGAGTTCAGTATACGAGGCAAGTTATACAATTCATACTTAATGCAGTCAGCCAAAGCAATCATCTTCGAAGCATGGAGCAGAGTGTTACTCAGGTTCGGTAACACGGTCTGTTGTTTCCGTGAGTCCCGTGCCCTCTTCCCTGTGTTATTATCCCACTCGAAAATGATCGGCTTTGCCAATGTAATAATAGCTTGACCCGGAGAACTGTGGAAAAACGGGCAGTCGCGGTCGCCACGAAAAAGAAAGAAACTCGTGATTGACTCTTTGGCTATCCGCTGCGACGTTACACGCGTGTTATACGAGATTCAATTATCGCGTACATCTCGTTTGCATCTCACTACAAAATCACACGCGGTCGGGAGTCTTATAATTAATATGTACGAGACTCGATATACACGTTGAGAAATAAATGCTAACGAAATCGGAGATCGGTACGAGACGATACAACTCTCGGTACAATCGTTTGATTGGAAGTAACGAATCCCTTTCGGTGGTGCGCGCTCCAAGATGTCTTCGATATCTTACTATTCTTACTACAAGATGTACAGGGTGATTCTAGTAATTAGGCCAGACTATACTGTCGACCATAAGTATCAGGGTATTAGAACACACACCTGTTTACAGTAAGAACTCATATAATGCGAAAATACGTTACGTGTTTGTAAAAATTATGCGTTATACGAGATCCACGACGGAAAATCTGAAATAAATTCTTTGTTTGAAGTGACACAACTATCTCTGTATAGAAATAAGTATCGTACAATGCGTGAAGTCTTTGTTATTATATAGAAGCTTGTGCATATCTACGGTTTTCAATCAATTTAGTAACATACATTTGCATGTCACGAATGAATCAAGTCTGCGGCAAAGCTCAAAAGAAAAGCTCAGCAAATGAATTGCTCTGGTTTATTTACTTGTGTGTTTGTAGGAATAATATGTTTTTACACCCCTAACAAATATTATAACGTACATGTATCATAGCCTTTTTAAAAATGTTTGTAATCGCGTTATACGAACACTACATTATACGGGAACCTATAGTTTAAAAAAAAACTCTAACAAATTTTATTTTATTTTATTTAGTACTTTGAGTATGATGCGAATGAAATAGCAGGTTTTTTATTATAATAATTAGAAAATAAGTATGTACGAGTGTAGATTTTGCATTATGTAAGAAGGTCGTAAGGAGTAGCTTATTATTTCAAAAAGGCATAGCAATATTTCATCGTTGTTTTACACTATTTAGCTATGTAGTAGTCATATGTAAAAATAAATTACCATGTTAATATTGAATCATGATATATACATATCAATATCATATTTATATCGTAAATATTAAAACTTTATGGAAACTCTCGTGCTCCTACACACTGTTTATGTCATTGTAGATTTAAATAAATATTAAATTCAATTAGGGATCGTACGGTAACAATTAAATCACGTACTCGAAAATAATTAAAAAAATATAGAAAATTGCACAGAATGTAATGGTGAGATATTTGGGAAAATGAAATATCTCATAAAATATAGACTTTTTAATTGTTTATTTTTTATTCGTATAATAACTCGAAAAATGTACGCAGAAGATTCATTTGATCTCACTTAAAACATTTATGACAAGAATCATGCCGCATAATGATATAGTTTATAAAACAATATAAAATTGTGTACTACAACTTTCCAGCATCACTTATAATAGAAATGTAATTTGCCCCAAGTGTTAGGATCATCCTGTATAAATCCGTTTGTACGTACGTATCATAGGTAAAGAAACATCGGAGATAAAGTTACTTAAGGTCATCCGGTTTCTTGTATTACTGATTCTAATGTCTTTTAAAGATTACACTAAGTATGCTGAAACTTGCAGTATCCAAATTAATGAGAAATTATGATGATATTGCATAGGATAATATCTTTATATGATATTATACATTACTTTTATATCGTTATACCTACGTTGGAGAAAAAATAACATTCAGCGATAACATCAGTAAGCAAAGAACATACGATGTAGTATAAATGTAACATGTCTTCTATTATTCATAGATTCCATAGCTTTTTTTACTGAGAAATCGTACAAATTTTTTAATATGTTAGGTTGTGCTGTACTATGTTCCATTTATGGCTTAAACTAATCTAAATGTCCCTTTTCCAATATCATAAATGTTTCGGAATGTAGATATCCTCAGCGTTATATATTTTTATGACTTTCCCCATGCTTTTACCATTTCTTCGTCTTTAAGATATCTCTCGTTTCGTTGCAACAGTTAGTATAATATCATACGTTGCTTCTCTGATGTCATTGCACATTATGGCACAACGCGTTGGTAGTGCTGGTACGTATAATACCAACTTCGTATTAAAATGACGAAAAAAATGTACTGTTTGCATAATAGAACTTTTGATAGGAGCACATTCGAATAATATAAGGCTTTGGATAGTAAATATTCAAATAATGATGGTCCTACTACATGCATTAGGTATTTAAATAAATATATTCATGCCTTTTGGTATGTTGTATAGTTTACTATTGGCACATTTGCAACAAATATTTTTATATGTTAAAAAGTGAACGATATTCGTGCAATATTTTTAAAAACGAAGTAACAAACATCCTACATCAAATATTCTGATTATTTTCTATTTTTCAGAAAATTTATGATGTTAATGGAAATATAATCTATTTATATAAATAATAAAAATAATGTTAAATGTGTGATATTTCTAAAAGATAAGACTATTAATAGTAATGTATGGAGTAAATATCGTTTTTATAAATCTTTTATAAATCTTCTGAATTGTTTAGTACAATTATTTATATTTCTTTTTAACTGGACGTATTCAACGTGTCGATTTCGGTATATAGTAAAAATACCTCAAAGAAGTATTTATTCTCTCTCGGTCTCTCTTGTTGGGTAATAAAAGATCCGTACTGTTTTATATTATTTGTAAAATATATTTTATACGACCTCAATTTATCGCAAACATTCGTCAAATTAAATTACAGAAAAAAACCGCGTGATAAAAAATCCGCGTACTGTTAGTCATTAGATACTTTTTACGAACTAAGTCAGTTTGCTACAAAGTTCTGTAATACTAAATTACAGAGAATTACTTCCTCGAATTAAAAGCATTAAACACTATTGCAGTACATAATACATATAAATTATCGCACATTACACTTAAACCGTGAAAATAAATATACTTCATATTTTCAATTTTACTGTAGCACTTATATTAATATTCTGTATATTATATAAACTGTACTAAAAGTACAGTTTATAAGTAAACAAAATTGCAAAAAATTTATGATGCCATTGATCTTATTACTCATAAAATTATAAATTACGTTCGTTAATAAAGACACAAACAAGCAGCTGAATTACACACACACTCACCTTACAAAGAATTAAAAAATAAATGACACACTTTATTTCACTTTTACTGTGATACTTTTACTAATATCTCACTACAAAGTTGAAATGTTTTACTTGAAGCATTTCATTAATTATTATTTTAATAATCAATTAAATTTTATTAATAAAAATTGTATTAAATTTTTATTTTATTATATATAAAATTTTATTTAAAAAAAATTAATAAAATTTATTTTAACTAATTAAATTTATTAGTGCACATTTTTTATTCCTTGTACACTTATGTATAATAGTCATTGATAGAGCCTGTTGTGAAATAAAGACTATATATTTTTAATCGAAAAAAATAAGAACAGAGATAGCAGAAAGACAATGATGAAACTTCAATTTTCTCAAACGTTTTGAAATTTGAGATAGGACATTTTGTAGTAGTCTAATAATAAACTTGTGTTTATTCTCTCTAGTTATTCTCCGTATTAAAAAATATTAAATTATAAAATGATCCGATTTCAGAACAAACATGACGTAAACAATAACCATCGTTGCTTGACCTCTACCCCACATGGAAACATATACAACTCAGATCCCAAGCTATTTCTCAACTGTTACAAAACAGATCAAGATGAAACATAACCCATTTTCTCTCCCTGACACTAAGCTATACAACAGAGAAAACCCCATCAAAATCCGTTCAGTAGTTTTTACGTGATACTCATATCAAGCGATACGATACGAGAGATAAACAAACAGACGGACAAAAGCTCAAAAAGTTAGTTTTTTCGATTCCATACCGTACAAGTTATTCCTTGATGATTCGTTTTTTTTATTTTGTTTTGTTTTATTTGTTTGTTTTTATCCTATGTACGGACACAATTCTTCTACCGTTTTATTATATGCATGCAATATAGAGACACAACCCTTCTAATTTTTTATTATGTGCATAGATAAAATTATATGTCTCCTTGCAGGCTGCAAAGTCAAAAGCAAATAGCTGAATCAGACTTTAAAACGTAACAAACAATGAGCTTCTTTAATTTAAAAAGGACGCGTCTCAGTTGGCAATCATAGTCTCCACGACTCAGAGGGAGGGATAAGAAAAAAACAAACTAACGGTCTTTCGTAACGTGTGTGCCACGTTTTTCCAATCTTCAGGTCGACACAAACGAAGATACGAATGTATTTGTTTGCGGTAGATTCTCTTGGGAAGCCACCCAGAGATAACAACTCCAGTACTGCAGGAAGTTCCACTAGCCGCATGCAGGCGACATTTCTTTGCTACAACTAGACGAACAGATAAAGCAGTCGTATATTACAGAAAAATGTTAGAAAATTACAATAGCTTTCTTTTTCCAAGCTTCATATAACGACGAGTTGTTACAAAAATTACAGTTATCCATAATTCGTATCGTATTAGATTTTTGGACGAAATGGAGCGCCATTCTAGTCACGACACGATCGTGAGCTGAAGTAAATTGAAATTAAATGTTTCTATCCCTTTTGTATCTTACCCCATTACATAAATGCACGCGAGTTCAAAAGAGACACGCTTCGTTCTGGAACAACATTGTTCTCGAAATATCGTGTTCAAAAATATTTTCATTTCGCAGCTGTGCACTCAGGTTGTTTCCATAGAATACGAGATACAAACGTATTTTTACGTAGTGTAAATGCTTTTGTAAAATCGTCTGCTTATTTTTTTACGATTACCCACAAAGGAAAAACGCACGTAGTTTAGGGTTATTTTACTAGAAATATAAAGATATTATCATAATGAGTATGTATTTATATTTCGTTATTCTGTTAATTAAAACAGAGCTTTGAAGTAATTTCTTTATTTAATCACATTGTATCTGTACAACACAAAGGATCAACCAATTTTTGGAAAGTTGTGACTCGATATGAAAAATTAAAACAGAAATGTTTTATACGAAACTTCTAAAAAGTAAAGCTCTGCTAAATACTAAACATATACAGGGTGTCTGATAACCGCTCGTACAATCGGATGGGGGGTAATTCTACGTGAAAAATAATTCGAAAATATACAACAAATTTGTTTCTTCCATTGCGGGAAAACCGAGTTTGAAAATTTGATAAGTATATTTATACTTGGTTAATTCTGGATTGTGCAAGAGTACATAATTGATAGGAGGTTATACTGCACCTAAGAATAAGTAAAAAATGTAAAATGAAATTTTCTCATAAAATGCTTTGTCTTCGAAAAAAAATAAATTTGAAAATGTATCATGCGTGTGCGCTACATCAATTTTTAACTAAACATGTCCAAACTTTATTCTCTTGAAAATAAGACCTTAAATGGAAAAATATTATTTTACATCTTTGATTTATTTTCGCATGCAGAATAACCTCCTGCTGATTATTTACTCATACCTAATCGATGCTTAGCCAAGTTTAAGTATACTCGACAAATTTCCAAACTTGTTTTTCTCGGAAACAAAGCGTTATATAAAAAATTTCGTTTGTCGTTTGGAATTATTTCAATTATTCGATGAAATGTAATCGTTGGTGCAGATAAAATCTGTTTATAAATTAAAATACTTGAGACATATACAAAGTAGTTTAGGCATATGTAAACAAAAAGAAAGATCAGACCAAGCCTTGGATAGATTTGAAATTATCGATCGATAATTGCTCGAGCGGTTCGATCAAACCGAAGCATAAAACTAGAATCGGTAATGTTACTTTTTATGTGTTTCGTTGTGAACGTGAATCGTTGAATGTTTCTGATTATTAAAACGATTTTAAGACCAACCAACGAGAGGCGAAAACGTCAAATCCAAACGAACATCGTTCTTTTCAATCGCTGTTGTATTGGGTTGTTGCAAAAGTTTCTCTGTTCTATTACTACAAAATGGATCATCATAAAACGAAAGAAACTTTTGCGACAACTTAATATTTTCGACATATTTTTCCACATAGAATCACTCCTTGTGGATTGTAGCACCAGTTTCAGGACACCCTGTATAACGTATTGAAAGTTTTATAAAACATTTTTCTAGATGAATTTGATGCGTAAAACCACATTATATAAACGTGCTCCCACTTTTTCACAATTCCTTGATTCCATTACGTAAGTACACGATTAATGTTCAATTCTCAGAAAATGACTTACTGCTATAAGTTGATTTATTGCAACAAGATTTACGATAAATTTAAAAAATAATCTTTGTAACATCACTGTTTGCCTCTTCTTTACAATTTACGGAATCGTTCGATGCTTCTGAACGCTGAAAAATAGTGTATATCTTTCAACACCCTGTACAAGACACGGTGAAACAAGAGAACAACGGTTGTACAAAAGGAGAACGCGAGATATGTTCCATCACGTGGTGGTTTCGTGAAAAAAGAAGCAATTAAATCAACCGGGGAGGATAATCGTGCGAGTACTTCTAGGTAACTCACTGTTTCTTATCTGATGAGCACCTAGGGGTCTTCGCGCCTTCAGCAGACCCCTACAAGGGTATTATCGGGAGAAGCCATAAACGGTTACCTCCCACTCGTACAAATCTCTACGTTTAACCCTCTTTCTGATTTGCGCAACATAGTGAGTATGGTTTTTTCCGACGGGCACGAGGCTCCCTCGTGCGTTCGAATCACGTCCCACTCGGAGATCACTATCTCGATCTGTGGATTGAAAAATCCCATACGGTCTAATGTTGTGACACACGCTCTTGTGTACTTACAATCAGTCACAAAAGTCTACGTATACCGTTGAAGTATACAATTTTACAGCAAAAGCGTTAATTCTACGAATGGCACGCCAAGACACGTATTGTTAAAAATGTAACACGATTCATTCTCCTTCATCCTTATTAAGGAGAAATCAATAAAAAGGAAATATATATAAAATGCGATGTTACAAAAATTACATGAACCTGTTGTACAAACGCCTAGGTACACCTGTTGTACCTGCGTGAAATTGTTAAGGTTATTCGGTGTATGTGGAATTAAAGAAACGTGTGGGTAAATTGTAAGGTATTGTAAGTATATATATTGTGAATATTAAAGTACAAAGTGTGGAATACAATGTAAGCTGATCCAGATCCTCACGCCAGCAATGTTACCCTGAGACTAAAAGAACCGCCGAAACCAATGTTGCACGTGTACCGCTTTATGGTCTGTCATCAACGCATTCTTTTATCTATGCGCTATCGATGACCTCAGCGCTTGAGAAACCGAAGACCAGATGTAGAGTGATCTTAGAAGTGGCGATCACTTCAACAGAAATCATAAAAATAGTAGTCTTAATATGATTTTACATTAATCTCTTTACAGGTACCCCTCTTCATCCGTCTGTAAGCATCAGTAATGATCTTCAATAGTATCTACTTGATATTAATAAAATTGAAAATTTTGTAATTTCTGATGTAATTTTAGTCCCAAATATTTGTCAGTTAAGTATTTTTATCTTTTTAATGCCCTTTAGAAATGCGTTTATGATAATTATATCGATTTGCAAATGCAGGTAATTTCGTAACAGCATATTTTGTTTTGTTTCTTTGGTAGGTTAGATGCACAAAATCCAATAGACGTATGTAGACTTTCGTGATTGACTGTACGCAAGTATTGTAAGTTTAAATAGGAAAAGTGATTTTATGAGCGTGTTTAAATGTTTTTAGATTATTATTGCGAAATAGTCGAGTTGATTCAATTTAATTTAATATACGAGAAATAATCAAGAGACAGATGTACAAGTAACCACTTACAAAGTCATAAAGCAGTGAGAAGAAAAATGGAATAGAGATGGAAAAGTATAGAGTAAACTAAGAATATTCTGATAAAAAGATCATGCCATTCAAATTGAGCTGAACAACGCACAAAAGTTACATATTTCTTTCTCTTTCATCGAAGAATGAGAGACCGAAAAATTGAATAATTCTATAGTCGACGTCAACGAATACGTGTATATTTTATTTTAAGATTGGATACGTCGTCGAGTAGAAAATAAGCAATCGTACGTAGGATAAAAAATTGACAGCTGTTAAAATACTCGTAAGATGGGTTTTATTTTAAACCACGCACCATTAAATAACATCGATCGTGAGGAAGTTCCATGATGGAATTAATCGCTGGAGTTGAACAAGAAGATTGATTGAACTCAGTGCTTTCATACACTGCCATCGAATTGGAAATATCAGGATTTATTTAAGAAATTTCTCGTATTCGCCTGTCAACATTAATAACACGGTAAAATTCCTTTATAGTATGTCTTTATGTATACGGCAGTTTTCATCCACATAAATTGTTCGCTGTATATCGCTTAGTGTATACTTAGTGTTGGGTATAAGGCCATAACAAATAAAGCGAAACAATGCGACAGACAAACACTGTTATAGGATTAAACGATATTAGTCAAAATTCTTTAGGATATCGCATTTGGAATGTTTATCCGATCGGAAGTGTTGCTGTTGCACACTACTGTATGCACAGCTTCCTTTTATTTCCATTTTTAATTTATTTTCCAAACATAAGGTTTTGAGATCGTTATCTTCAAACGTAAGAGAAAAATTGCAATGTAAGACGAGTCATATAAAAGATTTTTAATGTAAAGTTCTTTATATTGACATTTAATGTGATATTTAGCATCATTCGGTACACGGAAATGCCTGTATAAAAATGACACGGATAATGAAAGTTATAATGTCATTAGAAACACCACTGACGATTATAACTTTCAAGTGTCAACAAATAGTTGAAAGTCTCTTCAAGTAGAGAGAAAAATGTCGGAAATTGTATAATTTCAATCCTTTAGATTTCAAAGTTTAAGTTTACCTTTTATAAACCTATAAAGACTGTACTATGCACTGGAAAATTGCTAAAGCGTTATATAATAATTAATATTCCAAGAAAAGTTTATAAAGATAGAAATTAAACTTTACTTTGCCGTTTATTTTCTGTACCGTTAGTAATAAGCAAAATTTTCTTTCATTTACCTACAAATCGGCTAGTTATCTCGTCTTCTGGAATAGAAACGTGTCAAACGTAAATTATCTGTTTCGGTATTTCTTGCTCTTTAATGTACCATTTTACTTCCATCAAGAATAAGTTACGTTTCATATTCCAAGAACTAAACCAATTTAATGGAAATCCGACTTAATCAACTTTTAATTCCCTAAGTAAAGAAGCTTTCGAGAGGTAATATGTTACGATGTTACGTTATTGTTATTTTCATAAACTTTATTCAATTTACAAAAATAATATTACGATTTACATACGATAAATAACAATATTCTAAACAAAAATGCAATGATATCTCGTCGACTATCATCTAACCATGCAAAGCCCTGATACAATTTAACGCAGCTTCGATCTGTTTTATTTTTCCAGTCAACGCGAATGCATCGCAAAACAGCATAACATCCTTTAATAATCCCTCGCAATAAATGAATTACGGTTAATACCTCGACGTATCTGGATCATTAATTAAACTGATCCGAAGCTTACCCGTGACAACGTTCTGTCGCTGTGTTAGCCCCCGTTTCAAGCACGGACAACGATCCCCTGGATCAAAAGGGGTTTCGTGGTCAAAATCGAACGCCCTGCGACCCCTCGCTCTAGCCGAAAGGATAGAAGAGAATAGAATCCTTTCGGACGATTCAATTACGGCAACTCGAGCAGGGGTTGTGATCTGTAGCCAGTACACGAGGCGAAAAAAGGGACAGGGAAGGATGGGATGCGCATTTCGGGGTGCATTTCGACTAGAATAGTCAATTACGGTTGCGTGGCGCGTGCTTTTTTCGCGAGCAATCTCACGGCATTGTGAAGGTGAAATTTAGCGGAATTATCTGGCTCCCTCCACGTTAGCCGACGCCGATCATTAATCTTTGTCGAAAGTTGCGAGTGTCCTTGAACCTTATGCCCCGCTGCGTTCATCAATTCTCAATGCAAAAATTGACGGCTGCAGCAGTGTACCCTGGCCGCGGAAACTTGGTCGGAACAAACAATATCGATTTCGAGACCGGATCGGACAGACGACGTTGATCCACTCTTTTTTGCGGCGAACCTGATAAAAGTAGAAGTGGATAATCTAGTTGCGATGTGGGCTCACGTACCGACGTGAATAGAGAAAAGAGAAGCTATATACCCTGTAGGCTGTAGGTATCGTGTTCAAGAGCTCCAGAGGCTCTTCAGAACGGAGGAACAGAAGAGACGAGATAGATCAAAGGAAAATTATACGATGAAAAGCTTGCGCTCGGTTTAATGAAGCAAAACGATTCGAAAAACGATTCGAAACACGAATCGAATATTGTTCTACGGGATTTATAAACCATACAGATTGGCATAATAAGCTCGTAATAACTGTTCTTTAAACAATTGCAGTTATGATAATAAATTGTGGTTCAGGCTGGCTTGTGCATAATAGGGCTATTAAACGAAATGTGTCCTTTTTATATGTCATACGCCAGGATATGTGCTGTTTGTGTATTGCAACATTATGCACGAAACAAAGTAAACACTGGTAGTTATCTAGGTTTATAGACAAAATGTTATTTTGACAAAAAGTTACGAAAGTCTTATATGAATTTTAAATCATAAATGTAGCGGATTTATAACCAGACAACTTAATCAATATATATATATATATATATATATATATATATATATAGTGTAGTATTGACTGAGCTATATTCTTATATTTTCAGTATTTTTTAAAAGCATTGCACAAGTTTTTACTAATCATATTAATTACTATTTTAATAGTTGTATTTCAAATAACATTTACTGAGAATGAAGAGAAAACGATATGTTTAGTATACAGTAAAAAAGTTTATTACCGTAAACATTAACTCCTAATATACTCACACACAACATACTTATTTAATATACTTGACTACTATTATGTAAAATGCTTGAAAAAGGACCTAATTTCTAGTTTATTCTATACTTGCAAGAATTATTATCTTTCTATCTTGAAAAAGAACCTTAAAAAAACCTTTTTTTGCAATTTTTTATTTGTATTTTTAGATGCGAATTCTCTTGGACAGATTTTAATCTTATATCCCGTTTGACAACAATTTTAATAAGTTTTAACTAGCAATTTTAATAAACAAAAACATCTGTTCAATTTTATCATCGTGAGCGACCCAGCTTTTACATGAATTAATATTTAATTTCCATTTCCCGCGCAATATCGACATGGAAGACGGCGTCGAAGCGTCGCTTATAATGTCGCGTTACTTCGAAACCCCCTAACAAAAGCTTTAATTAAAATTCTTATAGCGCTACCGTCAATAGATTCGATTCCATCGACGAAGCGGAGCCAGTAGAGAGAGAGAGAGACGTGCGTTATTTCTTATTAATAAACTTCATTTATCTATAATTAGTCCTGAACCGCGTACTAATTACAAAACACAAAGCGGTCCCCATCTAACTGTATCACGGTTTCTTACATTGAGAATGAAATTCCCGAGAAACTACTTCCTGATTCGGCACGTTACCATCTACGAAGCGAAATCCTACGGACTGAAGTTGAAACGATCCTCCTCGGGATTCTCGGACGATTTCTCGAGCATGCAATTCCTGAAAGAGAGAAAACGAGATCTCCTCACGGTATCTGCTTCGAGGCGGAAACACGAGGCACCAATACAGAGAAAAAGCAGCAGGGAATGACTGGACACGCGAATGGACATAGCACATTTACCTATGTAGGAGATCAAAGGTATCGTGGAGCACGCGTGCAACCTGCTACAACCGATCCTGCTCCCCATGGAGTCGCCTTCTTTTCACCGAAGTACCGGGAAGTACGCGACATGAATAGAAGTTCAAATTACCGCTTAATCGTAACGAACAACTAAACACGATGGACTTTTGATTTAATTCTTCTTGGCCTAGTTTAAAGTTCGAAGAGAAACATTTCTACCTTGAACACATCCGGCACGCACTCATAGTAGCAACGCAAATATTTTCAATAGAAACTAGTTCTTTTGACGATCTATTTGACCAGGGAAGTTAGTTGAATTTTGTTGTCGCGTAACCATGGTACTGTTTTCGGAAGTTTTTTTAATTGAAAAAGATTATAGCAGAAGAACAAGATAAATCAAATTTTATTATATAGTTTATTTTATATTTGTACGATAACAATTTTCAGATTCAGTACATTGTCAGTCAAACCTTATGCTATAGAGATTATCCTTTTATTTGGATTTAGAGCTAAACATACTTTCTTTCATTGTCTTCAAAGTCTTAAAAATACTGCGTGATAATATTAAAATATTAAAGATAGTAGAAT
This sequence comes from Bombus pascuorum, assembly GCF_905332965.1. Taxonomy (NCBI): domain Eukaryota; kingdom Metazoa; phylum Arthropoda; class Insecta; order Hymenoptera; family Apidae; genus Bombus; species Bombus pascuorum. Next base: position 14,270,350 of record NC_083490.1, on the reverse strand, counting down.
ACTATTTAAAATAATTAGATGATCGACTTTCGAAAACTTCGTCAATCTATTAGCTACTTTTAAAGCACTAACATTTTTTGATCTAACAGGTTATTTTCTTCTTCAATAGTGTGATATTAAAACCCTCCTGTTCGGTGATCAAGTGACGTTAAAATTAAAAAATAAAAGAGAATATGATCTTCAATCGATATCGTTCAATACGATTATAGATGGAAAAAATGTTTAACTTTTAATGTTTTAACTTTAACATTCTTCATGCGCTACTTGTTTGCCTCTAGTTACAGCTTTGCAATCTTATGACAAAGAATATCTACATAATTAAACAGCTTCAGAGAAAAGTGAATTTCCTTGACATTAAAATCATTTAACTATTAAAACTTCTGCTGCTTGTATCTTTCGCAAACTTGACGCAACTTTATTACTGCAAATGAATAACGTGATGAAAATACTACAGGTCTCTAGAATAAGCTAGATTTAAAAAATGTTTAGCATTTTAATCGTCGATATAACGATAAATCATGGCTTCAGTGACGCTATAAAATTCTAATAAAATCCTATTTTTTACAGGGAAACTTTGTTCTCCTTCCAAAGAAAACTTTCTTTCACTTTAGATTTAATCGTCTCCGAATTTCGACGAATAAATAAATATTCACTAACAGATCAGACTGATTAAATTAAGCGAAAATAAAGCTAAAATTTTTATCTTTTTTTTATAAAAATTATATTTCGTATTGACAAAGAAACGTTATGTCTATACAGGGTTATAAAAGGAGACTCTAAGACTTTACAAGTCTACAATCGTCACCAGGAGGAATAAGAAACGTCGATGTTTTCCATCAATTTGGATATAAAACCGATATACCATATGTGACATTTACTTTTTTCCCAAGTGTTATATTACACGATATACATTTTCTACCCTTTATCATCAATCCGCCATAATAATCGATGGATGATAAATAAACGAAAATCTGTAAGCGTCCCTACGAAAAGGAACCCAACGAATAAAAATTGGAAAATTAAGTTCATTCTCATCCTGTCACCACCAGAGGTTCTATAAACTATTCCTTTTTTTAATAAACTCGTATAATTACTTAATCCTCCATCTGCATGCTGGGTCGTTTTCGGCCAGTAATTTTAAGTGACTTTTCATTTTCCCCATATTTTTGTTTATATCTTGCTTTGCTTAACAAGATAACACGTAACAATAAAAAGTATCAGATGTTATTCTAGAAACTTGGAAGAGTATTTAAGGATTTTGGGGGATTTTCCCAAACACAAAAACCTAAAAAAACAACTGCATGATTATAAACGACCCAGTATACAGAAAAAGTAAGTATGTCGGAAAAAGTAAGATCGCAGATGGAGTGTTAACTACTTAATTCACGTCGTGAATTTAAGATAATAAAATAAAGGCTATAATACTAAAATATCGAATGAAATTAAGCAACTGGAACAAATTCGAAGATGTCGACGCTACTCGATCTTGAGATTCCTAAATTCTGTTATTGCCTACCAATAACAATGGAAACCGTGTTCGCAAGTCGTCTGCCAGACGAAATCCGCTAGAACCGTACGATCTAAGACTGCGACATTTACGTCGAATGTATTGAAAGAGGAAAAGTAAATGGAACGGGATGTACGAGTAGCTTGGAACAAAACGAGCAAACCGTCTCGTTCAGGCTTCCGTTTCCGACATTTCCGGACCGTAGTCAAGGTCATCTCCGTTCTTCCATCAGATCGTCCCACTTATTGGCACCGATTGCATAATCTCCCGTGTTACCTCCTGGCAAAACTAATTTATTACTCAACGATCATCTCCGCTCGTCCGATCGACTATCGCCGGTGGAATGAGGATGTCCTCTATACTCTATACCCTTCCCTGGTATTTCGCTATACACGACCCCCTTGATTATGTAAAAGAACAGTTTGTGTATGTCACGCTAAATATTATACATATACACACGTGGACCTGAACGATGTTACATCGAGAGAGCGATCATCAGACACCCGACGCGTTGTAAACGCGGCTGTGCTTGACAGCCAATTTCAAACCATTTCCATGGTCAACTAATCCAACATCAAATAGGGTCAAGTTATTTTACACTCCGTTATTCATAGTTGAAAATCATTCATCGCTTGGACCGTGTTGGTGAACGTTTTAAACTTTGTCTTAACGGAACTGGGTTAATTTTATATACCATATTATACAATATTATATTATATATTAGGTCGTCCGAGAAGTTTCTTTCGTTCTATAAGGAAATAATGGATGCACAACATTTTCCATTTTATATTACTTTATCGAATTACGTACGATCCATTTTGTTCTATCAAAATAAAGATCATAACACTGGACAGATTAGATTTCATGTTTGTATAAAGATGCATCGTTGTAAAAGACGCGTCTGTAAAAGAAAGACACTTTTCGGACAATCTAATACTATAGCGCGGGAGGTAATGCAAGGTGTTAATTATAATCAAAGAATCGTGAGTTATTTTACTATTCATTGTGTGTTGAAGTAATTTTTATTTCTTTACTTCGCGGTCGTAGAATTTTAGTTGTATGATACACAACGTATGTGATTAAACGTTACGTGTTACGACTTTTTAGAGTACTTTCTATACTAGTGGCTATTTTGTTGAAATATTTCAGATATTGGAATTAAATTTATAATTTCTGATCGAGAGATTGGGTAATAGTTACTTTGTTATAAATTGTTCAGATTATTTCGAAATAATATTCACATTCGAGAATTACTCGTCATAGCTTGCAAATATTCCTGAATTAATTATTACCCAATCTCCACCATTCCATTGTATTTATCGTTTGGAGTACACGATTTGCGGCTTTTGAGTAAATCTGGTTAAAATTTTGCTTGACTAGCAAACAACGAAGACAAATAATAAATACCTAATGGTCTTCAAAGTACTAAATACAAATTTAAATAATAATGTGTTAAAACAAGGAAATTCATTCAGAGTTTCCTAAAAATTAAATATTCTACGTATTCAATTTATTATTTATATAATTTATATAATCAATAATACGAATAATTTCAAATAGGAAATTAACTCCTACTCTGCTAATTATTGATTAAATTTAGTTTGTATTCCAACGAATATGTAAACGGAACTGATAGGAAATTAAATCAATTAAAACTGATTAAACAATTGTACTACTATGTTTAATATGTAATTAACGCTACATGTATTTAAAAATGTTAATAGTAATAACGAAACGAGGATATAGGAATTGTTACTTTTAATAAACGTCATAATCAAGAATAAATAATGAAAAACATGTATGTTCACACGCGTTTTAATAATTCACCCATTATTCTAACAAGCATATTAACAAGGTGTACCAATTAATTAGATTTTGTCGCGATAATGAAATCAGAAAGGTTAAACTGAAATGAACCTATGTGAACAAAGCAGCATTGTTTAGAAGCTATTATCATGCACAGACGACTTGATATCAATCTTATAATCTATAATGTTATTTTAGCTTTTAATTATAGGCTGCATTCTCGTGTAACGAATAAATGCTAGTTTTTACTTCAATTCCACGTGCGAACACGTTTCCTTAAGAAGCAGCAATTATTATTAAAACTTTAAACGCAGATTTGTGAAAAGAAATCATTGTTTATAAAATCAGCTATTTATTAGCATTCGTTATGTAAACTGTATCATTAATGGTAGTTTTACCTCACGCTTATTGCTTTTAATTTAAGAACTCTGTCAAATCTAATATTAACATTAAATTAAACAAGCAAGTATCACATATCTTAGCAGCTTTGTTTAGGTATTGGAAAAAAGAGAACAAATAACAAAATATAAAAAATTGAAAATGTCCTTTCCAGACATATATTAATATCTTATTTTACTAAATGACTTGAAAATGATCAGTGGTAGTGTCTAAAGTGGAACAATATTTTACGAAACATCCTAAAAATTTCGAAGCAACTATTATACTTTTTAAAGCTATTGTTATTTTTTTTTAAATCATTCAAAATGCTGCCAATGAAAGACTGAAATCTTTAGGAAAAGTTTGCTACCTGTTCATTTCATCTAATAGCGAAATAAAAACAAGTCACTAATTCTTAATGGAAAATTTATTTATTATATTATATTATATATTTATTATATTAATATATATTATATATTATATATATAATATGCAATATACAATAATAATATATAATAATAAATATTTTGGAAACGATATTCGAAAATAACGAATAAAAATGATTAAGAATACTAAAATGAGTATGTCATAGAAAACATTTTCTTAGTTTGATCAATCATCAACAACGCATCTGTTTCATTAGGCGGATAAAATTGCTTCTACATCATAGGTACGAGAATTTTTGATTACATAGATATATAATCGAAAGTCAGGTGATTGTACTTTGTGATTATCGGATTTTCGATAAAAAGTGTCGCTTCACCGTAGTCAAAATCAATAAAAGAATTTCCCAAACGTGTCAACCGCGCTTTTATCGAAGTTTTAATAAATGAATGCATCGTGTGTTCTCCTGATACCATCCTTATCAGGTTATCAGTAATCAAATACGCCTGATGTGTTAACATACGAAGGATCTCAAGAAATTCTAACGGCTGAACAAATGTGACTTAAAAGGACACAATTTTTATAATGCATCCGGCTTGAAGAAGCATTTTGGTACTTCCGCTCGAAAAAATCAGTAAAAGGAACTTTGCATTTTTCGCGTTTTTAGTCAACTTTTTATTTCCAAACAATCTTCTTGAAGAGGCCAGCAATGAAATACGATCGTGGCCGAACTGCTTCTTTTCAGCCTCATATTTATTCAACAGGTTAGACGGAACGAGTATAAAAGTGTTTACACTTGTTGAATAAGACACAAAATTAATGTAGCTTCTATTTTCCGCACTTCGTCTACTTCCTTCAAGAATCTACTTCTGCAAGTAAAGTTCTCTTACGTAAAAATATCTAAGCACATCCATCAAATATGTATAGAATCGTTTAAACATATTACTTCTCCATGAAATTTAGAAAATAAAATTAACGAAATAAAAATTATCATATGAATTAAACTTTGTTCAAACTTTTTAAGAGAATTACAGTAGTTTCTTCCATATTCGAATCTCTATATTAATATCCTACGCTCCCAAATAGCTTTTCACTTTTTCTGGAAACCTTGTCTAAGTTGTATCTTGAATTGTAGCTGAGTCGTACTTTTGAAATACATATAGAATATGTATGATATGTTTTTCATATTTGCAGAATGATTGTTATTAAAATGCAGAATCAATACTTGCGAAGATTGATCAAACATATAAGAAATAATATTTAATTTCGTAGTGAGTCAACGTTTAGTTTATAAGCGACGAAGATTCCATATACATAGGTTTTACACAGATTGAAACTGCAAACGAAAATAATCAAAACGTACGTTCTTACATTAAATCATCCGAAAAACTCGGAGAAAGGCTTTTGAGGTACAAAAGAACGATTTATGTTAAAAAATGTATGTAATCAAACAGTCGAAAAAAATAGGATTTTTAAATATTGAAGCTAACAATTTTCTTAAGATCAGAAAAGTGGTTGTTTCATTATTCGAAAAGTTCCATTATCCGGACATTTTTGTCCAACTATCAGATTAAATGTGAGATGCTTTACTGCATTTATAATAGAAATATAAATTATAATTCAACAAGTTGTAAGATGTAACTTGCAAAATACATTTTTCTAAAATTGTTATTTTAAATAATAATATATAGTTTAAGGAAAAACTAAATGACACAGTTTCGATAAAAATTAGAAATTGTAATTTTAAATATTGAATTAATATAGATATTTAAACATTTCTATACGAGCATTTGTTTGAAATAAGAAATTGGAGGAAAAACATAACGAGTGATTTCTTTTGTAGAGAAAGAACTTTTTTCAGTTAGAGAATAAGATTAATGGGATTTTTACTTTCCAATTTTATCCTGTTTTTCTTGCTGCAGCTTTTCTTTCTAAAATTGTGGGCAATTGTGCCTGCATGATGGATTATATCGATTCGAATGCAGCAAGCGATAAACCAGGTTTTTTCCTTAGTTTCTATATTACGAAATCAATCATAGATGAAGGGTTACGCGTATCTTCGAAAGTAAATAACATTGCCTTACGTCAAATGTCCCCATCGTTTAATTAAATCGTCATATATTCGCGATATTCTAATAACAGCCAATAAATTTCTGAGATATTGAAGGATATTGAAAGATGAATGGCTGATTCTACGTATAAGAACTCATAAATGAAATTTCTGACATTCTACCTCACAGATTCCACCACAAACAACCTCGGGCTTGTTGAGTCATATGTAGAACTCGTTATGTCATAAAATCTACATACTACGTAATTTCTTTTTTCAAGAATTAATCTGTTATAACCATAATCTGTAGGAAGATTTCCTTATATGAAAAATCAACCTTCTAAGATTATAGAATAACATTTGAATATATAGGTATACTAACACGATAGATCTCATCACAAAATGAATTCTGCTTCGCTTCCCTCGCATATTCGATAACATTCCGCACAAAATTTTTGACCTTGGTCTCGTTCTAAAATCAAAAGGGATTATTTTCATCGTACATTTGTCGCTGACCTATTTCAACTCGTATTATTTACCGTTTTCGTTCATGGTACGAGTACAAACGAGCAACAAACTTGTACGACTTTCCCTGTAGTCGTAGAGGCTAGCCGAACCGGAGACACGTTATTTTCCTCAAATAATTCCAATCGTTATTGCGACAACTTGACGACGCAATAAACATTTCCACTAGACATTCGTTCTGTCGACAAATGGTACCAACTCGAGCACCCCGCGTCATTTAGAAAATGCACCTTCCTCGGATATGACCCAAGAGGATTTGGGTCACGAAATATAGAACGCAGCCTTAATTCATGCATAAAAATATGTGCCCAAGAAAATATTCAGCTTTTTTATATTTACATTTTCGCCTCGATATAGCTCGAGAAGCCACTCGTTCCCTAGGGTAATTTAATTCGTACTTGAGCACCAGATGAATTCGTGAAGAAGAAATCTGATTACACGGACTTTATACATGCTACTTAAGACATTTTATTACATTACATGAATATTAGACACGATAGTATGCGTTTCTTACTATTAATATTAGGAAACATTAAATAACTGAGCAATACAACATAATTGCAACGAACTATCTGTAGAGTGTGATTTCTACAAATTTAACTCAGAAATTGTTTTATAATAGTTTTCTCGCTTAAAACTCGTGTAAGTTCGTGGCCAAAGTTAAAGTATTTAAATAAAATGGAAAAGTATAAAATATTAATATTATTGTTTATCGATCCGTTTATACTTTATCGTATATTTTTGTTCATAAACAAATACTCATAACATGACACAATGCTATTTCGAGTAATTTGACAAATTTGCTATACTTATCTATAAAAACACAGTTTTGCGTCTATTCAAAATTAATTGAAGAAACAGTTGTAAAACATATATAACTTATTATCTTGGCTAAAATAAATATTACTATAAAAATTGTACCTAAATTTAAATTATTTAATGAATTCTATAAACGTAAGAATGATACAAGAAATATGTCCAAGGCCCTCTTTCACAACTGGATTAACATCATTAGCGAAATATCCCAAATTATAAATTAGAAATCATCAGTATTGATAAACACACTTACATAAAAATAATAAATTTTGTAATAGAACAAATGAAATTTTACAAGTAAATTTTACAAATTATAGGTAAATTATTCGATTATTCTATTTGATGAAATATTGTAAAATCACAAAAACAGTCCATAATCTAAAATTTGAAACCTGTTAATTCACCAATATTATTAGTTAATAAACTATTGCGCAAAAGGACCCAAGAATATATATACCTCGTACGTGTCGTGAATAACGTAATTCTCCAAAATATGAAATTATTCCTGTGACAGAAGAGTGTAGTAATATGTTGTTTAGTAAAGAGTGTTGAAATGGGCTAAAATTGAAATTTATAGATCTAGTTTTAAACTCGACGTTTGTTTCCATACATTTGATTCGTCTTTATTTGTAGATTGTAGGGCACGTTTATTTGTTTTGTACGTGTACGTTTAGATGTACAGTCGGGCACAAAAAGATTCGGACGCCGTGCAAACTTAATCTCCAAGTTCCACATTTTCAGTAAATGTGCAAGGATAACAAAAATGTATTACATTACATTATTTACTCTATATAGATAACAATAAAAAAAGAATTTTTGAGTTATTATTTATAGTTGTCTAAATATTAAACGAAACGCTGAAAAATTGTCATTTTTTATGTCACAAAAAATTTTTGACACTAATACTAATTATACACATAAAACTAAATAATTAAATTATACACGTTAACAACTAAAAGTGATAATGATTAGTCACAAATATCTAGTCGGTTATCCCATATGTTCGATCACATGGTGTATCTAAACATAGGTTTTGGTACAGTGAAAATAAATTCTTTTAAATAATCAACGCTGATTTATTTCCATTCTACTTCCAAATCCTAATTGTTTCTTAACATACACTATATATCACGAATTGACTTTTTCTTTTCCTAGTGAAATACATATTATACAATTTGTTCGGGACATACGGGATATGCAATGTGTTCCCAAAAACCCATATTATACAATACAAATATATATATGTATAAATAAATATATAAATAAATATATATAAATATAAATATACCTATGTATCTAACCTATGTATCTAAACATAGGTTTCGGTACACAATTTGCGACTTTTGGTTCATTGCGAACATTCTTTACAAATATTACATACAAACACCGGCACTACTTAATGGAGAATTAAACTAAGAAATTTCTGAACGTTTATCTTGCGTCCGCAACTTTTTGTGAAATAAATATTCGCTCTTTATCAGTATTTCGATTAATATTTAGACATTAGTAAATAATTTGAAAGGTGTTTTTCTACTGTTATATGTATATAATAATATTATATACAATAATATATATATATAACAATATTAATAATATAATAATATATAATATATAATACATTATATACTATATAAATATTGTTATATATTATATAAATATTATTATAATCATTCACAATGAAGTAATTGTATATTATATCTGAATTTACTGCAAAGCTGGTATTCTTAAAAATGTTTATAATTCTGTATAGAACAATTGATGAGTATATAGATATATATGTAGATATTATGATACAATTTTATTAATACAATTTTGTTGGTCCTCGTACATTTACTGAAAATATAGAGCTTAGAAATTAAAATTGTGCAGTATCCGAATTCTTTTGCGTCCGACTGTATGTATGTGGTATACAGTCTGTGGAAATGTTCAAGATATTTGAAAGGTCAGTTTGCTTACAGGATTAGAAGATATGCAGAAATATGTGAACAATCGATATGGGACACTGATTTGGAAAAACTAAATCGTTCCAATATTTGTAGGTTGCTCTTATATATAGATTATATTCAGGTAGAAAGTCAGTGGAGATAACTACATTGACAATTCAGTAATTTATGAGAGAATTAAATTCAAAATAATATAACTCTCATTTCTCTTTTTCCTTTGTACTCTACACCGATTTTCCGTTTTTAGATGAAAAATTGAGATTATCATATGTATTTTAGGATATAAATTTATCCGCTAATTTATCTGTTAATCCTTAAATAGATTAAGAAAGAATTTGTATCGGGTTTGTGAAATTTTTGACAAATTGTTTTAACGATATCATGAAATATAAGGAATGTAAGACACCAAATGTTTAAAAGTAATTCTTGAAAAGAAGAACAAACTCATCAATTGTTCCATACAGAATTATATACATTTTGAAGAATAGCAGCTTTGCAGTAAATTGAGATATAACATACAATTACTTCATTGTGAATGATTCAATTTTTACAGACATTCATTTTGCAACGAATTTTGCAACGAATATGGAAAGAAGCAGATATTTTACAATACATTAATAATTATTATAATCTGATAAACAAATATAATTTTTGCCAGTTCTGCATATATACATTTTAAAAAAATCATCACTTATTAAGTATACTATTGTATAAATTACAATGTTTATTACACTCATTAAAGGTAAGGAACATTGTTATGAATTAGAATCTAATCATATTATGAATTAAAATCTAACATTACTGTGAAATTATACTTTGTAACAGAAACTCAAATAAAACAAAAGCATCTAAAAGCGATATGTTTTATTACCCATTATGTATAAACCTAACCTATAATAAATATTCCTTAATATTTTTTATATATATATAATAACTAAAGTTAATACATATTGCGTAAGTCATAATACCAATTATACAAAGCGATGACTACCATAAAGTTTCAACATTTAGCTCATTTAAAAACAGCCCAATATCTTATTTCAATCTTATCATTTTAACAAATTACATGTATCATAATTTTTTCCAAAATTAACTTTTTTTTTTAAACTTTGAAGAAACAAAAGGTTCCTTGAACGATTCTTTTCTTAACCACAGCTAAGTCAGTGCGCGAGCGCGGTTACCCAGAATGAGCCCCCGAAGGATGCACTGACCCGGACAATTCCGGAGCTAACCTCCCCTACCAACATAAAACGCGACTGCTGCTGATCGAAATCGGCCTACCTGTGGATCGCCATTCGTGGTTCCGGTGACGTGGTATGCCCGCGACATCCGAGAGCTGTCGGAACCTTGAGAAGGTCGCAGGAAGACAGATGATGCCCATATTCACGACAATTCCAGGTGTAACTGCCACGATCGTCTTCCTTTACGGATTGCTGCCTTCTGGGACCGGCATTGTCACCTGTACCGCCACCACCCTCTGAGAGATAGCGAATTAGGGGACGACGCATCGCATGAGGATTCTATTTCACCGGCACATTCGAAATACCGCCGCGCGAAATTAACAAATGCCTCGATCTCCTCGTATTCGAATGAATCGACAGATATCACGTGACTATGACAATAACCTGAAATAGTTTGTCTAGCAGATCGTTCAGCAGGAAAAATCTGTAGCAATTTCTGTCAAGTGTTTCTGATTTACACGGCCGTTTCGCTTGAACACTACACGTCGATCACGTTCATATTCCGGAACGACGTAATCGCGGCACGAGTCCTCGCGAGACTATGTACGTACTTCTTGCGCGAGTGTTTACGACCATACACCCCCCACCCTCCTACCCTACCACTATTTGTCTTACCTGCCACCCACAGTCCTGAACCGTACCGAGCGTCAAACGTTAGCCGGTAAGGTGGCTAGCTTTAAGGGGTTGATAGTCGTATTCTGTATTATCGACTGCTTTTATAGATGTCATTACTAGTCTTTGTTTTAATGTTTCTCATAGTATAGCTAAGTGCAATATACTTATTGCGTTACTATTAAATTAATTGTGTAATAGGTGTAGAAAAGAAGTTGTATAATAATATAATAATATGTATCCATTATCTTGTAATTATTTAATGAACTATATACATAAATGCAACTTCTATATTTTGGAATAATTTTGTATTAATTTATGAAGTTAGAAAAGAAAATATGGTATTTTATGTTTCAATCATGTACTTCTTTATTTTATATTATACGTTATATATTATAGGTTACGTGAACCATGCAGTAGTGATTAAGGTTTTCAAACATAGTACCTTAAATGCATTAACTATGTTTATCACAATTGAAGCAATAGGAAATTGAAAACACACGCTCAGCCATTAACCTAAAAAAGTATTCATAAATAACTACTGAAAAATATACATATTGGATGAAAATTACTCTATCCTTATTTCCTTGATATTTATTTAACATTTAACATATTCATAAAAATATTTATCCATAAAAGTAACAATTTATATATTTGTTTAGTACTTGTATATTTCCTAAATTCTTCTTGTTCAGCAAATGTTTCTAATAAAAGTATATGCATACAAAATAACCAACTCTGATATGAAAACCCACATCCGGTATACTAGAATTCACAAACTGCTTTACAAGCAGTAGATAACGAGATAAGATTTACATTGTGCTAACAAAGTATCCATGTAAATAATTTTACATTGAAACAAAAGATGTATTACTAACGTTATTAAAAGTATCAACACTCCATTGTTCTAAATACACTTTGATAATGTTTATGCACCTATGACATTTACGTCATAGGTTTAAAATAAGTATGTACTGCAGATGATATTACACAATGACGCTCTTGTGACATTACTTGGTAGGTAGAATGCAGTAGAAGAAACATCTTATGATTTTTTTTGATACCACATTCACTTTTACAAGTATACATTTATTGCTACTCTGGTCAATAATTTAAATAACAGGAAACCTTTTAACATTATGGAAGCTGCGTTGAAAGTTGGAAGTTTCTAAATCGAATTAAAAATTCGATATCAGAATAAATAGACTAAATCAAAAAATTACTGTCTGGTGTGTTCCAACAATAATTAGCATAATCAGTCATATATTGCTAACGATGAAAAACAAAATTAAGAATAAATTTCGAACCCACACCTGTAAGGAAATTACAAATAAGTTCTTCCTTTAAAACGTATCTCTCTGCGAACGCGATTTAAAGATTTCAAGGACGACTAAGGCATAGATCATTACAAAGTCAATTGCAAAAATATCTTCAACGAACACATATATTATGAAATATGTATATACATATGTATATTACCCACGTAATCGATTTTTAATTACAAGGCATATAAATGCAATATAAGGATCAATTGCGTAGTCTGTAATTAAAGCTTCATTATCATTAGATGATAACATTCTTAAAAATTAGAGCAATTATATACGGCAAAATTGTAAAATACAAAAAATATATTATTGCTATCATAATTTTTTGATTAAGAGGAAGAAGCAAGAAACATATTTCAAAAACGAATGGAATTAATTTTAAAATAAAGAATGAAATGTCAAAAATAATAGTATCGATCCACATTAAAATGGTAACTTGAAATACTTTCCCCTTCTTGTTGTAAAAATTATTTTAAGATGAGATACTAAAAAATATTTATACTAATTACTTTTATTTCCACAAAATTCTAATATTTCAAGGTTTCTATACAAAATATATAATTTAAAAAATATATATAACCATTACAAAAATGTTATGACACTCTTACCTTGGTCTATATTAAATAATTAATATTTATAGTAGGTGTAAATTTAATTTTAGTATTCACTTTTGAATTCAATTAAGTACTCACTAGTATATTTCTCTTTTTTCAAACATATACTTTTTATTATCATTCGTAAAAATATACCATGATACATCAATCATGTTGGCTTTTACTTGAGTTTAATTTAAAAAATAATTCATTATTTTGTGTTAGTTATCTTTGAAAATAAAAATAAAATCAATGTCTATGTTATATGTTACATCTATATAAACTGATCAAGAGCAGTGTGTTATTTTTCTCAATCCGCTTCAAGTTGAAACTTGAAACCTTCCAAACTTTCGTAATCAATGTTATTTTTCAGGTAAATATTCATAAACTTAAATATCACTTATAGTATAACATGAGTAACTATAACATGTCTTTTGTAATAGAATTAATCTATTTTAATTATCAAATTAATTACGTATAAGAAGTTTAGGATAAGATATATTTAATAATCACTAGTTGTGTAATAACTCATATATTAGGAAGAAGGAAGAGACCTTCATTTAAAATGTGTTACATAAAGAAAATGGTCCTTGAGAACAGAGAGCTGACAATATGAGATCATTGACGTACATATATATGTAGACTTACAAACTTCAATCATTACCATGCACGAATTGATGACCTTAGTGGCTCATAATCGCGTGGAAGTTATATATATGTACATATGTTAAATTATAATTTTAAATTGGGGTCCTTAATAGCTCTCTAATGGGTTTCATTAAAAATTAATAAATACTTAGCAGTCTATTGTTTTGTACTCGATATATCACACACCTTGTGAAGAATCATGTCTATTCTTAACCCACAAGTGTGACTCACTTTCGTTTATTATTTCTCTGCCTCTGTATGCTCCACAAATGGTTCGTAGTTGTTAATCAACTACACTACTTTCAGTGACTTAACTTGAACTATGCATAATATTGCGTAGGTGGTTAGAGAAAAAAAGATTTCATTTCGTCAAACTTGAAAAGCAATTACAGTGTTTTCCAAGGATAGAAACGAGAGTTCGCTATAAAAACTACTATTCTATACTAGTTGTGTAGTGCAAACGAGTTCTGTGCTTTATTGGCTGGATATAAATCAATAAACACTATCTTTTGACAGAACAACGTTTTATTATTCAAAGATAAACGTACTTCTAAAAGTTCTGGTCGCAGTTCCACCACAGTTTCACAGTAACGGAGATCTTTTCCTGGGATGTCTGTAGGATTGGCGCATAAAATAGTGAATCGCGCGTTAAAGCAAATATTGAATTTATTTGTCGATTTGCGTAGTCATAAAATATATCGACCGATATTAACAACATTGACAGATTTTCTTAACAATTGCATAAGAATAAATCGAGAAGAGGATGAAATCGGATGTAAATTCGTGATCGTAGATACCTGAAGCGCGCGCGATATTATATGCTTCAATAGGAGTAATTCTTAAGAAATAAATGCAAAATATAAAGTTATATAAATTTCAATACGCTTTTCAGTTCTTCAGATAGAATGAAATTTAATAAATTTCAGATGAAATTAATCCATAACGAAAACATAGGAGGCAGTACGATTATTTATGTTCGTACAAAAATAGTTAATATTCACCGGTGTTAGATTGTCCTTATCCGCAAAAAAATCGATACTGTAAGAATAGAGATATAGACAGGGAAATGGAGAGAGAAAGGGGTAAAAATAGAGGAAGAAACAGACAAGTTAAAATAAAGCAACGAAAGACAGTTTGACAATGAAGGAATGTTTTGAACATAGCACCACGTTATATCCTTATCACTATTCACGTACAAGCTAAAAAACCGTATTTACTATGGCAGGTATTCGTACACGCGTGCACATGTAACCCGTAACTCCAAAGGTAAGTGAACTGAAGAAGAGGGAGAAGAGAACGTTGAGAGGATATATCTGGAATGGATCACCAGCGACGTGTTGCGACAAATTACCTCCGATTTCGAAGCTTACGCGCTAATTGATGGTTCGCAAATGACCAATTGATTAACTGGAACCCGGGACTGCGTTCTATGTGCAACGATGCACACGCGTGTATACGCACTTACAAAAACGTTTACCGCTATGCGCGTATACGTGAGAACGCGCGTATATGTAATTTTGTCTCTACATAAGTAGGCGTAACGTAACCAGTACGACGCCCGTACCTGTTAACGTGGCTGTTATTGCGTAACGCACTATAGTTGAGCTAACGTCGGCCGTCCCTACGTTACGAACCGATCACCCTATGGATAGGTAATTCACGACCAAGAGGAAAGGGTCGTCAAATGCACCTGTACACGTGTGACCATGCGTGCAGATACGCAAACGAGCCGGGTTGCATAAGTGTAGGCGCATGCTATGCGCTCCTATGGACACTTGACACGCACGCGCACACACACATACATACACACGTGTACACGGTCTTTTTAAATTTTTAATTCGTTAAATACATCTATGAGTTGCGGCAAGAGGTGCTCGCTTTCCATATACTCGGCTCTAGCAGCCGATCTGGTGAAGCATCGAGGCGAGGCGGAATACACGCATCCAGGCGAACATCCCCGTCGACGGCGAACGACAGATCGCGCTCCTCGTCGACGAGCTTGACAAATTTTTGCACTCCGTCGATGTCGAGTGACACCGCGCTCCTCGATTCGGTGTCGCCGCGTCGATCGAGCAAATGTCGCTCTCCGACTTCCTTTCCTTTTGCTGCTGCTGTTGCGGCGAGTACTTCATCACTGTATCATCATTGGAACAATTAATCAGCATTGTATTTTCTCATGGTTTCCCCCCTAATTCGACCATAATGATGTAACTATGGGAATCACATGCGCGTTTCATGCAAAAATTCTATATACGCGGAAGCATCGAAGGAAGGAAGCGTTTCACCCGTCACAGTTTCAAAGAGCTACGCTACGTGTGCTAATTATTGTAATTTATCCGCGACTTGCTTTCATTGCGTGTTTATTATCTTTGAGAGTTAATTGATCAGACCTTGCGTGCGTCTATGATGTTCACAGTTTATTTGATAATATAACATTCAGTTATATTTTATAAGATTTGTTACATTGTTTAAAAACAATCTATGTACCACCTCTAATTTTGACATAATTTGATAAAATAAATTTAAATAAATAGTTATTTATTAAAATTATATACCATTATTTCTTAATGACGCTATAAAAAAAAAATTTGGTATGTCAAAAGAAAAAGATATCTATAAATCAGTTTATTTTTGAAGCTGATTCGTATACAGTATAATAAAATAGAAGACACCGAGCTTGAAAATAGACTAACGATTCTATGACCGCAGAATATAAGTTAACTATAGTATATGGTTAAGTAATGAGATTTTCCCGTATGTCACTGCACTACTTTTTTCTCACGACTAATAGTGAAATTCCTTTCACTAGAAAATCCTCTTTTGTTTAAGAAAGCCGTTTTATGCAACACAGAGAGAGCGTAGCGATGGTACGAATGAGCCGCATATATGAAAACGAAACCATTCTTCTTATTATTAGATGTATTTATTTTACATCATAAAGTGGATGCGGGACGGATGAAACACAATTTCAAAATTTCACGGCTTTTTACGCAAATGTCAGCCTTGACTATGTTTATTTGCGCTAAACTCTCACTCGGTCATGGCCAAAGATCCGTTACGTGTCATTGCAAAGTACACTATGACAGCTAAAGAATACGTGGATTACGTTAAAAGTAAAAATCTCTTTTCTATAAATAAAGAAACAGATAATAGAATTAGAGAACAAAGTATGAAGATACAATTGTTTTAAGTATAATAAAATTCTATTTTTGAACTCAAACTTTTATCTATTATATGATAAATTATTCTGTTTTATTACACCTTTTTATGTTGAGAGAGGATGTACATGTAATACTTTTATAGTTGATTTGTGTTACTAGTATGATATACATACGAACTACTATGTGAGTCAAATATGCATGGCCTATATTTCTAAATATAAAATATCACTTATGTCTTAGTGGACGTACATGTACATGTAGTCAGGGATTGATTAAACGAAAGTTTTTGTAGGTTTATCAGTATCCGCGTTTCGAGAACTCTTTTTTTCTGGGATTCCAAGAGTAGGTGTATAGTGGGCGTTTCAAATGTGTTCTGCTTTTAGTGAAGCGCACGCGCCTCTTTCGGTCAGCTGATTCCCTAGACCTACTTTTTGCCCGATGATGCAGGCTACAAATAGGTATAGTTACGAACACTCGTGTGTGTAAATGGACGTGTATGTACTTCTTGTTCTACTGTGTACGTATGTATACCTACATACTTTAGGAAACACTATATCCTAAATCATACTCTTTGCTCGAGGCCATTCTCAGACATTCGAAAGACTGAAAATATAAAATGCGTTTTGCTCTGTAATCGCAAAGTTTTTCGAACATCACATAGAGTTCTCGCAAACGTTACATTAAAATTTATTTCAAATCAAAATTGCTTGCAAAGTGATTGAAAATAATTTCTTAGATAAACAAACAAATACTATATGAAAAAATAAAATATGGTTAGCTTCAAATACTAAAACAATTTTGAGTCAGGATACGTGTAATATATAGTATTATTCTTAATAACATTCGTGCACGTACGTACGTTGGAATTTCTGTTACCAATAGTATGTGGAAAGTTTAATTTTGACCATAAATACATAGCTTGTATTTATGAAACGGATAAATTACAAATTACAATAGGTTTTCATCGCGGCAGTTGAAAGAAACCGTTACATGGATGAATAAATCGTTGATGAATAAATCGTTCATGAATAAATCTAAGAATAACTCACACAATAGTTACGGCACTAGTGTTTTGATAATGCACGAATAAATAGGTAAAACCTGAAAACAAAACTCTACGAATTTTTAAAGCCATGAAAAAATACGTTTCGCAATTTTTCTACAGTGCTTGCATATTTGGAAGAGTCCAAGCAAGGTTTTCAATGATCCATGTTTGTATGTGCTTTGCGATACGCGCGCGCGATCACTTTGCACGATAATTTTTAGGAAATGACTTTGTATGTTCTATGCTATGCAAAAGCGCGGCAATTTAATTGTCACTGTTATCATTATATATTTTAACATTATAAAATACAACATATACAAAGAATTGCAACTGTGAAGTATTATATTCGAAAAAAATAATCGACTGCATAAACAGGCTACGATTGATGGCGCAATCAGTATGAGTTTAATACATACCTGTATTTTATTCAATTCCTAATTCGCCGCGAGGAGGTAAACGCGACAACGGCCCTACTTTACTGCAAACCGTTCTACACTGGTTCGAGGCGCTTCGTGTAGTGTTCTGCGGAGCACAACGAGGTGCATTCGTGCGACAAGAAACAGAGACGAAGAGCGAGGAGGAAAGAGAACAAGAGATAGAGAAGTAGAGAGACTCTTTTCCTCTCACTCTGTCTTGCACGCTGGATGGAGAAGAGGGTACACGTCGACGCGATCGTTTTGACGATGAAGAGGATTGGTGGGGATATTCGTCTTCTTGGTTATCTTCTGCAGCGCCGGCGCTGCATCGACCCATTCGCATTTTGCTACCGATGTCTGTTCGTTTCAACTTTCAACGTACCTTCAAAGCACCTATTTACTTTTTTCCATTTTTACGCTTCATGTTCACATAGATTTCTTTGTCTAATAATTCATCGAAGGCTATTTAATTTTCACTCACTTATCTGATACTAAAATTAAGATTGTGTAAACATTTGCATTTGCGTATGTTAGTTTCTTAATTTGATAAGACATTGCTGACACACGACTCTACTCTAAATAATATTTGAAAACACTACTGCGATCATAGCAATGTGTTCTTTTATTAAGATAAAAAAATATCATTGAATGTTACTAAAACATCTATATTATGATATATAAAATATATATATCTGTCAAAACTATATACATGTGTCCTTACTTATAAATATTCATGCTGAAAATAAAGCTTTTAATAAACGCAATCTTTAAATAAATATTTTTATTTATTTATATTTGAATTAACGTTTAAATCAGTTCGATTGTGTTTAACATTATTTATACTCATCAATTTATAAGGAACTTACCTTTCGTTGATATACCACGTTGAATAAGGAGAATGCGGCGAGGATGAACTAGTTGGCGAATTTGTAGGACTAGTATTTATAGCTGATTTTGAAGATGTATCATTTTCTAATGCACGTAACGTAGAATACTCTTTACTAAATGAGGATAAATTCCACGAATATCTCGCTTTCATATGCGGACTATCGTAACTAGGACTCGAACTTTGAGAGCTCGAAATACTTAATGGACTTTTTGGACTCCTTAAAGTTCCAGAGTTAAATACACGAACTAATTTAAGTCTTAATGAATTTTCTTTGTTTTTCACTACACGATGATTAGTATCACTCAATACCTTTTGTTCTTTGCAACAATCGGAATTATTTTCCATTATAACTTCAAAATTAGTCGAAAGAACGTAATTTCACGACTTGTCGAATCGAAATGCAGTAGGTCTTACTGGAAGACTGCACAGTCTCGAATAAGGTATTTCCTGGCGTTTTTAACCGCATCCTTCCTGGTTCTTATCAAATACAAAGACTAGTCTAGATTAATACTTTTAGAGTGGATTTTAGTGTTTAAAATATTACAATTAAATGTTTGTAATTATTTAATTTATTTTACTTCCATTCATTTGTTTTGAATAGGGTTCTTAATATTTTACTATAGATACTATTTGCTCCCCCTTTCTGTAATTAATACAATTCTTTTAATATCAAATAAATTTAGATCCAAATTATTGACAGGGCGTATCACTTCAGTGCCATTTTGTACTTTACCATATTTTTGACATTGGTATACCTATTGTTTGTAATATAGCAAAAATGAACATTACAAATTCATTTGAATTGATGAATCTGTATTTTCATACTCTTGCATTACAATTCAGTAGTTCATAGAACGATTTCAACAATTTACAATCACAAATAAATAATAGTGCACAATCTACAGATGGCTCAGCCACCGTGAGAGAGCACCAGAATATCTTGAGGGATGAAGCAGAGTCAGAACTAATCCAACTCCTGTCAATGTATATAAGTTACATACATGATACACCTACTTATAATTAACAATAATTTTTCACTATTCAGACTTTGTAAACATTTGAGTACCAGACGGAGAAAATCAATGAATGAGTTGAATGAAATGTAGCGGGATGTTCATGAGGTTTGAGATGATATTAGTACTAAATTCCTCTATACCCGCCAAACACGTCTAGCGTGCTTTATCAGTTTTTCTAGGTATCAAGCTTACTTCGATGCTTGTTCAATATACGCAATTAGATCAGCACGTTCTTGTGGTTTTTTCAAACCAGCGAACACCATTTTTGTACCAGGAATGTACTTCTTTGGATTCTCAAGATATTCAAATAAGGTGTCCTTATTCCAAGTGATACCTACAATAATATGTATATAATTTGAACTTTTTTCAAAAATTTAGTATTGTATTAAAAAACATTTTAATAAAAGGTATACCTTTAGCTTTGTTTGCATCCGTGTAACTGTAACCAGGAGCTTGGCCAGTTTTCCTACCCATTACTCCATGAAGATTAGGTCCTACTTTGTGTTTACCACCAGCTTCAATTGTATGGCATTGTGCACATTTTTGTACAAAAATCTAACAAAAAAGATTACTTTAACAGATATATATATATATTCAATAACTATTAACAATTTGATAAAAATTTTATTTTAGATGCGAGCAAAAATTGCATAATTATTTAATGTAATAAAACGGCAAATCCATATTACCGATGAAGTCAAAATTATCGTGACGTGTAGTCACGTGTATACATATCAACGTTTCCATACGTCATGAGAGATTAAATTATGTGTGCATTTTTCGACATAAATTTCAACTAATGAAAATTTTTAACATGTTTCAAATTGAATAACAAATCAAACAATTATTAAAATTTTATATTTTTAATTTTTACCTTTTTGCCTTTCTCTGGATCACCAGCAGGAACACCCATAGCTTTACAATCTGGGCAAAATTGTTAAAATATAAGTTTTTAAAATATCGATGACATACACATACTAATATTTTTTTCTCAATCTACTATGCACAGAAGGTAAATTTTTAATAACTTCGACTTTCGATTCGTTTCTTGTTCGTTACGTAAGTACGAAGCATGTGAACAAGTCTTAGGTTTCATAATATTCTTACATGAGAAATTTGTATATAATTTACATATTAAAAATTTAATCACCAAATAGAAAGACGTAACATTTTTTTGCTGTATTGAAAGAAGACATTAAAAGATATTTCTATCAAGAATCAAAACGTTACGTTACATTTTCCGTTCAGCACGTGTCGTTCTCAAAATGATAAGAAAGAACGTGATAATTGAATATTGTTACATAGATAATAAAATTCACTTTAAAATGCATAAGATAACAATAAAATATAATATCTTATATAGATTATAAGAACATTAGATTTAAAAAAAAATGACATTGTGACATTGACGTAGGTGGTTTGTCTAAAGGTCAAATAAGTTACATTTATATATGAGTATATGCCTGGGTGCAGCATCGCCCAAAATTCAATCTAATCTATTCGGAGCAAGAATTTTATAAATTAACACTCTTACGATTCTCGAAATTCTTCATGAAATTGCACTTCGCGTTCTAGTTTTGCGATACTGAGTGCCTAAGTACATTTTTATATTGACGAAATTAACATTAATGTTAAATCTCACGGAAATTTATAAACCGAAGTTTTATGAGAGAATGGTATAAGTACACATTTACTACCCAATAGCTTATAATATAATTTATAAACTCTAATTCTTTTATATTCTTGCGAACATTAGTTATCTGTGATAAGAAGACTAAATTATATTACAAGATTTAGAATTTTTTACTAATGGAAATGCAATAATAGAGTAGCAGCTCGGTAATAACCGCGTTACGTAATATTAATTTTATACTTGATTAAAATAACCGAAAATTATTGCTACAGTAGAACAAAAATTTCACGATTTCGATAGCTATGGGATTTCAAGGATTCAATTACACGTGTTGTAAATGCCATACATATAAAATTGCCGTTTAAGTTATTTAACAACTTATACAATTTCTTCATAATTTCAATAGAAAATATTAATAAAAATAATAATTATATTCGATAATACTTTTGAACACTTAAAAAAAATGAGAATCGAACTTACTTTAAGTGACTAACACTCACGCGAACAAAATTTCACAAGCGTCTGAGGTCTGACCGTGAATAGACGCTTTGATCAATGTATGTATAACTACTGATTTCCTCTGGGCTTCAATTCGGGGTATTTTAATGGCTGATGCAATAGTTCATGGACATTCGAAATGTTCTACCAGAGGGCGCTCAGGTAAAATATTATTGAAATTCTTGCTATGATTGGTAAACCATTTTGTGCAAAATTTAAACTTGCCCCTTAAATTCTTTTTCTTATTGGAATAACATATATAAATACTGAATATTAAATACTTATAAATAACATATTACTGTATTTGGTAATGAATATAAATAAAATATATTGCTTTATATATTATAATTTTACTGAATAATATAGAAAAAGTACTATTATGAATTTATTATAATCCTGTCTTTTTCATTTGCGTATATGTAATATGATCTGTGAAAATATTGTTAATTTATAAATAAAATATAATTATATCAAGTTATATAAAATTTCGATATCAACGCCTCTGTTGACGCTTGTTATGTACTAAACGAAATAATCTGAATCATACTGATTTTCTCATCTAATACTTGGAGACGAATATACTCAATGACTTGTAGTCATACCCATAAATTTATAATAGTACTTTGTACTACACACGCGTGCATATGTAAGACAATTATGAAAAATCTAGATATCTAATCATTTTTGTGAAAGATAAAAAAGAAAAAGTCATGGTAAATGTCACGAAAGGGATTTTAGTTGAATGGTATGTACAAAAAATAAAAATTAGTTTAAATTTCAAATGTTTTTATTCTTTGTAATCTAAGTCATCAGGAATATTGAATTGTTTATTGAGACATTCTACAGATATATCAAATTTGTTTTTACACCAACCTTGAATAGCAAAAATGTTATCTGTCCATGTATTTGTAACTTCTTTATATTTCTAAAAGATAAGAAAATTTGTATTAATTTAATGTAAATTTAAATCTTTTAATACTCTTATACCTGTACTTTTTCTCCAAGTTTAGCTATAACTTCTGGATCAGCATCACTGAATTTAGCAATTTGTTTATTTAATTGACTCTCTTTAGCTTTTAGTTCTTCTAATTCACGTAATAAAATTTGTCTTTCCTCTGTATCTTCTTTTCCTATCTACACATTTTATATCAATAAATATATAGAAAAAAACATAACATAAGTTTGTAATTATATATCAACTAATTTCTCATAACAATATTACCTTTTCTTTTTCGCAAGCATCTTTCAGTTTTTTAAGTTTAAATTCTGCCTCTACTATGTTTCTTAATGTTTCAGAGATTTTTTGTTCCATCTTAGTAACATTTTCTCTGCACAACATATTTATATATTATTACTTTTAATGCAATATTATTTTTATATAAAACAGAATTATATAGTTTGTTCCTACCCTGGAAAAATCCAAAAATATACAGAAGTACCAATCTTTTCTGATTTTATTAATCCATCGTCTACTAGTGTTTGAAGTACATCTTTTACTGCCTGTGCAACAATCCCTTTCTCTTTAGTTGCGATTTTTTCTAATTCTTTTAAAGTAAAAAATTCTTTTCTTTCATAAAACAGTTGAAGCAGTCTTATACGTTTTTCTTCAAAAGAAATTCCTTTTCGTTTAGACATTTTATTTAAGTGACTGTAATGAAGTAATAAATTTTAAAGGAAATTATTTATTATGTTTATAGCGATGCAGCTATGAAGCAATTTCTTTTACATTTAGATGAGACATTTGCTTTGGGACGAAAATTTATTATTCAAGACCTAGATGAGAGGCATTTATTTATCTCTGCCGATATTTTAGACACCTTACAAGCAAAAGTGGATGATCTTATGGATCAAATATCATTTCCTCTAGCTGAGAAAGGAGTATAAGAACTATCAAAGAATGTGTTATTTATAACCTATTATAAACTAGATTAAAAGATTGTGATTTACTATAAATTAATCAAATATGGCTGCTCGAGAATCTGGTAGAATAAAAGATGCATATCAAAAGAGAGTGCTTGATGAAGCTGCTCGTAAGCGTAGACAAAAGAAAGCATTGGAGGCTTTGGAGCAAGATAATTTTCATGATGATCCACATGCGGATTTGGGTATGTAAATACATTGCTCAATTCTATTTGTTTAACAATTCAAATATAATGTTTTTATAGCATTGTGGGCGTAACAATTTATAACATTTTGCAAATATTATAATTGTTTCAGTAATGAGCAAGAAAGTTCCAAAGTTTCAAGAGACTCTAGATAATAGAGGTGGTAGAAGAAAAAAGACCAGATCAGCGGAGTATTATAAACAACGATTTCGTAAAACTTTTGCTCAGTTAGTAGAAGAAGATCTAAACATTAATCCAAATCCACCTAATTATGCATCTGCTCAAGCACAACCATCCAGATTTCCAGAACGACAATTTTGTGCAGTTTGTGGTTTCCCTAGTAATTATACTTGTATTCCTTGTGGAGCTAGGTATTGTAGTATGAAGTGTCTAGGTACTCATCTTGACACAAGATGTTTAAAATGGACAGCTTAATAAGTATGTGGCTATCATGAAGTTTATAGTTCAATGTTATAAATAAAGCATATTTTTCTTATTGTAAACGTAATAAAACTAATATATGTAAGAAATAAAATATTCAATAAAGTTGTGTATTTTTATATTAATGTTTGGTAATCTTTTTTCCTTTTATGATGCAATACACTAATATAATAAATTAAAAATTTTTAATAAGTTTTAAATATATAGTAATTTCATATAATAATAGTAATTTTAAATATATTTATTAATATATAATTATGAAGAATTTGTATTTTTTCATGTACTAAAATTGTATTACATATATAACATTATATAAAATATTATTTATTATTACAAGAAACTATCGTTATCGATTGTTTTAAAACTTATCTTAATAGTATATATTGTCAGACAAAAATGTTTATAATTTTTTATGCATTATTAAAAAACACTGTATACATACTTATTGCTTTGTACTTTGTTTATTGTTTACAATATTACTTACGTTTTAAAAGATTATAAACAGTAATATTGCACGTCTGTACTATAATATTACGTAAATATTAACTTCTACACAAATTATTTGGATTATAATATAGTCAAAGAAAAGAGCGAAATAAAAAACACATGTAAAACGAGCTGTTGAAACATGTAGTTTTAGCTAACGTATTAACTGACTAATATAAATCTCTGAGAACAAGGCGGGAACGATTTTCATTTTATAAAAACAATGGCCCTCTGGTGGAATCTAGAAGAATCTTTGTACTGTGACGAAAGAGGCAGCAATAGAAAAGTAGAAAAACGTCTAGTGGTAGGACATATAATCGTTTATAATTATGTGAAGTTTAAATTCGTGAATGTAATCTTTGTTCCGCCTAATATACGGACGGATTCGAACGAAATTATCTATGTGAAAGTGTTACGTATTCGAGCATACTATATTGTGTTGTGGACTGGTTATTGTATAGGTTATAATAATACATAGGCATGTAAAATGTCATAGATATAACAATTGTAAAAGAAGAGTGGCTAATAAATTATTCTCCTGTTATTTCCAATAAATGTACGTATGCTTTATATGAGTTGTATTTTATGATTCTTTCGTATGCTCAAAATGTCGATTCCTAAAATGTTACAAGTTTCCTCGTATTAATTAATGAATGTACGTGTTCATACCTTGTAGAAGTAGTTAATCAGATAGAAAATTGTTCGGATTTAATTTAATTTTATAAATACTGTTTTTGCTAATATTGCAGTTTCAAAAGACGAACGAATATCACGATTTGTTGGTAAAAGCGCGAATTTAAAACATTCAGTTTTCGCAAACACATTCTGCCCTCTACCGATCTAGACGAGTACCTTAATACGATGTTTTAAGCGTCGCGCGAAATGTTTGTTCTAACTTATTTTGGTTTTCGATCATTTGAAAGAGCATCGAGAGACTGCACCTTATATATTATTCAGTGTGATGTGAATTTACCTGTGATACGCTTAATCAAAAATTTTAAATTGTGGATTTTCAAGTGAGAAAGAATAATCGAAGGTAACATCTATTTTAAGAATGAAATTATCGATATTGTAGCACGATAGAATTTCCATTTTGTCAAACGAAAAATGCGAGACATATGGAAATTCTTTTAAACAATGTATGTACATGCGTCATTTTTATGTAATAATTTATTTTTACTCTTTAGGAACTTCTTATGTTAAATTATGAACGCTAATATTAAAATTTGATATCAAAAATATAAATAAAAATAATATATTATTTTGATATCATTTTTTAAGTTATTTTTACAGGCTTGTATGCTTAATTTATAACTGTAAATCATATAGAAAAGTTTCAAATTTTTATGAGGAAAATATGAATTTTATTCGCGTTTTCTTTTATTTGAACAACGAATAATATAACGTATTGCAAAATATTATGTTGAAGCGCAAAAACGTTTGACTTTTAAAAATCATTTAGTCAGTTTAATAGTATTGCAATCTATAAGTACATATAATTATACCTAAGTAACTGGTCTGTTGAACTTCCTCATCAACTGAAATTTGTATTTATAGACGGAAGTAAGACAGCCGAAGATAATTAGAATAAGCTTCGATGACTAACTACTGGTGGCTAAGGTGGATTTTGCAGCGAAGATAAGACCTTTGCAAATCGTGCAACCCTTTAATTGCAGAAGTAATTACTGTGTACCACTCATTGCAATAACACGATGACGACATTAGACTCTCAGACCGATAAAAGTTTATGCCATCTTGATAAGCTTTCGAACACGGACTTAGCTGAAATTCCATCCAACTATGGACTTCCTGTTGGGATAAGCCCGTTGGAATCTCGGGTAGCTGGACATCCGTCGTTAGATATCGAACGACAGACTATTGGTAAGCATCTGATCGAATTAAATGTCGCGGAAGATGAAATGCGGAGAAAACAGATTTATTGAATCGTCTCGATACTTAATTATTTGATGCAACTTCAAATGTGTCTTGGTTCTTACCTTCTCAAAGAAATAATGTTTTTCTTTATAGATCTCCCTTATTCATGCACCAATTTTACTATTTGTAGATTTTTTACACGATTTATACTTATTTTACTAACATTCAGTCGATCCATTCATTCGTTCCACTTATTCTTTCTACATTTGTTCGTATTTGTACCTCTCACTTTCACTAGTGTTCCAGCAGGGCTATTGGGCATTTGTCCAGTAGATGCGATCTGCGTAGTCTCCTTAGTAGGGATTATGTTTAAGTCTAAGAAGCTGACACCGATACCGACTTCACCGATAATGTTTATTTGTCGACACGCTGAGATCATCTCATCGACATCCACTCTTGCTGGCAGTTCATTGTTATTGAATATTACATTTTCCGCATACATATGTTATCGTTAATTATGCATTTATATCTAAATATTCATTTTCATGCTAAAAAGAATAAAGAGGAAAGGAAAATGATACAAGTTATATAGATAAATATTTACAAAAACTTGGTCACCTTCCATTTTCGTAACACTGTCAAGGTCATTACCCTAAATCGTGTTGAGAAGGTTTTAATGGAGGATATGTGTAGTAAATCAAATGTATGGCCAGAGGAGGAAAGATCTTTCATTCATTTCTGTTTAAAATAAAATTAGATTTGGATTAGCTTAAATCCTTTCAGAATGTTGATCCAGGGGGAGAGATTCCATCCTCCGTCCACGTTTTTAATTCACTACTGTTTGTGAGTCATCCCTATCTGTCGAAAAATCATAAGAACTCAGTTCTGCCAGTCATAAGAAGTATCAATAACATAGATTTCAGTACGAAACAGGAGCGAATGTAGATGAAGGTGCATAATCAACGATAACATATGATGGTACATATAATAATTACCGGTAAAAAACAATGTCAATGAAGTGATAGTTGGTGATTTCAACAGATCGCTAAATAGATATTGTCGGCGAACTCGGTGTCGGTGAAATTGTGTCAATGATTTAGAGATAAACCCCGTGGTGGTGGTATCACGCAGTCTTTTACTGCCTGATTTCGAAAAGAATAATTTGCATTTCTTGTATGAGAATTATGCGTTTCTCATTTGTTTTATTTTAATAAACATCTCCTTCGCACTAAAAATATGATTTGATGCGACTTTGAGTTAGTTTGAACTGTTTAATCTGGCAATAAAAATATTTTTTCCATAAATTGTATTACTTCTCCCTTATTTTGAGAATTTAACCATAAAATTGTACTATATACCTATGTAATGTTTCTTACATATGAAACTATAGGAAAACATTATATAGATGTACATATAGGTTCAAGGGAGCTTAATCGAGATTTTGATACAAGGAGACAAATAATAATTTGTTGTTATAACTTAGGTTTAATGCAAGTAATTTTTATTATTTTGTTGTGAACTTCATATTTATTTGATATATTATTTACTTTTCAAAACTCTATATAAGTGAAAGTTAAATCGTGAGAATTCTTCACGATAACATATACAATTGTGCTACCTAAAAAAGTAAATATCGAATAATCATTTTTCTTAGTATATGTAATCTAGTGGAATATTGTGTTACGAGTTTCGTTGATAACGATTGTGAGAAGAGTTCCAACGAGCGAATTGCATAAATACTTTTAACTGCCATTCATGAACGATAAGTTCATACGTGATATTTATTTCATACTTAGTACTATTTATTTAATACATTATTGTAAATTTCTCATTAAGTATTTGTGGATCTATATTTACATGGTACTTTGTTATTTTTTTTTTATGAAATGGAAAACAAAAATTATTTAATTTTTATTATGTAACCAATGATGTTATAAAAGGTTAATAAATGTTGTAGGCATGTTACGTAGGTCGGATGGCCGTGTGTTTAAACCTGTTGTTAAACCGTTACTTGGGAAAAGAGAAATTTCGTTCTATGAAAACTTACAAACATCTCAAGACCCTGTTATGTTACAATTGAAGAATTATGTTCCACGATATTACGGCACAACAGAGTTACAAATTTTTGGCAGACGTAAGATATCAAAAGTATCGAATTTTTAATTTGTTTCTTACATTTCTTCTTATTCCCTTAATTTCGTTCTCCATAAGTTTTTCATTGTCACAATTGTATTTAAAAGTCATTTTAAGTAAATTAATAGAAAATAGGCGATATCATACAACACTATTTTTTAAAAACAAAATATGTAATTATTTTTTTCGCAGTTAAAGATAAATATTTGAGAGAAAAGTTAGATAATTTCATAATGCAAATTAGACGATATTTTTCCGAATGTTTTTTTTTTTTTTTTTTATTACAGTCACTGTCACTGCTATTTTACGAGAATACATGAATATTTTACTACATTCGGTGTTGTTATATCTTTTATTTGAAAAACATAGATGTTATTAACTATGGTTGTTATAAAATACTGTAGGATTAGAAAAATACATATCTATTGTTTCTTTGTAAAGCTGTTAGTGGTTTTAATTAATTCTAAAAAAGGATTTTACTTAATTTACGATAACAAGTCATTAGATATTTTTTTTGAATAATTTCTTTTTTATCTTTAACAGTAAAGAAAATAAATAGATCTTTTGCTTCTTATGGACAATTTTGCGTAAAATAGAAGATGAATTGTGATTACATTGATATATATATTCGATGCTTAGTATGTTATTTATTTACCATGCATGTATTAATAATTATTAAAGAATTTATCCCAAGATTCTGTACCTACACTTAATTGCTGAAAAATCTCGGTTTCATACAGTTTAACACAATATGATTAATCGTTTTCGTAAAATATTAGGAGTAACATTCCTTACGCTGAAAGATATTACTGATGGTATGGCGGAACCGTGCGTGATGGATATAAAAATAGGTAGACGAACGTGGGATCCTTTAGCCACGCCAGAGAAAAAAGCAACGGAAGAGTTAAAATACGCCGAATCTAAACGCACTTATGGATTCTGTATAACCGGCTTTCAAGTATATTGCGTTTCTTCCGGAAAATTAAGACAGTTTGGCAAACATTATGGCAAGACTCTTGATGCTAATGGTGTCGTGGAAGGTATATCATTAACTTCAATTATTTTATAGGGAATTATACACGGTATTATGAATTTACGAGCTATCGCTAGCTATTATAATTCAAATGTCTTTTAATGTTTCATTAGTCACGTACGTATAGTTGTATAAGTGGTATACATATCACTATTGGATCATATGAGGAACGATTGTAACGAAACGCTGGAAGCCATTTCCAGAACACTTTAAACACTTTACTCTTTTTATTCAAACTATTCCAAATGGTGCCTTTTCTTTCCTGCGCAGCGCTGAAAATCTTCCTGAATATAAGTCCAGAAAGACCGCCCTGTCGTCAATTGATTGTGATGCTGCTCTCTTTCTTGTGGAAGATCTTACTATTCTTTCGTATGCAGCGGTTGTTCCGCTTTTATTCTAGTTCCTTATTGGTGGCATATGATGCGAAAAGGTTGCGGCATTATCTCCGCTTAAATAACACGAACATCAATAAATTACCTAGCCACGTATCCACGCCATTTTCCTCCACAAATAATTATGCAACCACATCGAATGTGTTCAAACACACGAATGACGCGACGAGTAATTCAGTTTCAAGTATCGAAAGCAACAGGAATCGGACGATGGAGAAGGCACATTTTATTAAGAGGAGCATCAGCTTGAGTGGCGAGAATGATTCTTCGAGCAAAGAAAAGACTTTGAATAGAAGTGGATCGTGTAGCCCGGACTTTAAAGTGGATCGACTCTGCCGTACACATTCGTACGTCAACAACTTCGACGACGACATTAGAAGAATGAAAGAAGATTACGATGATTTGCTAAACGAACTTACCAGTTCGATGAAAGAGAAACAGAACTGGGTTAGAATTAACATGATCGACTTCACGCACGTCTTCCCAGCGGAGGATCAAAATGCTCTTGATCTAAATTATCTAGAAGGAATCGAAAATCTGATTAAACTCGTGGAGATGTTCCTAGTCTCCAAGGATACCACTGCATAAACCATATTTATTACAGTATAAGAAGTTGTTACATTTTGTTCTTTCAAATTGCAATATGAGATGTTACATAACTGTATTTTATATTGTTTAATAAAATTAGATTAGTTTTTGACGGTAGGTTAGAAAAAATCGTAAACCGGAAGTTGTAAATCGTGACAATGTATGCACATTATGGCATAAATAAAATATGAAGGTCAAGAATGTTCTGTGAAAGCTTATCGGGTATGTAATACGATCGAACAGTAAAATATTTATTGTTTTAGAGCTTTCATGGAACGTTTTTTTGTACCTATAGTTGGTCATAACGAAAGCACTGAAAACTGGATCTTAATTGTTTCGCACCAGATATAGCAACATTTCTAACGTTCACATTCTTCGATGCACCCTCACTTGTCGATATTCCATGTTGCTAAAGACCATATTTGTTGGTTTTATATACCTGGTCATACATATGTATTCGTCATTCGTACAACAATTGTTGTAATCATTGATTCCTCATACTATTTCTTTACTTATGTTTTTATCGTACAAATAAGATTGTATAATCATACCCTCTAAATACGAAAATTGTTATGTTAATATAAATACAAAACATACAAGTGTTAATGTAAAGGTTGAATATCTTTATTCCTACCCTTTTGAATAAATTCAGGATTCTGATAAAAAAAAGATATTGTGTCTTATAATCCTTTTTAATAGAAACAACAATAAAATTATATCTATGGAAATGCATATGTATATATGTATGGAGAGGAACCGATCTTTTCTTCAAGAGATCAATTTTACTACCATGCTATTTACTTTTGTATTTATTTTTAATTCTAATGTATTAAGTTAACTCGTATGTTTGTAAATATTTTATTAACGAAACTAAAAAAATAAAGATAAGAATAAGAAAGCAGTTATGCGTATTTGATTAATTAATTTTTCTGTAACAATCAGATGTGATGTACGCAGTTTTTAATTTTTTACGTTTTCTATTTTTGAAATTCAATAATGCAATAATTTACAAAGTTATAAGGATATGAAAAATTGTCATAATTAATATGTTAACTAGCAAATGCAGATATTTGATGTGAGAAGTTATTTTAAAGATATTAAAGTAATCATATTAATTACTTTTATCACTTAAAAATTAGAAACGTTTGATATATTTTATTTATATAAGTAGTAAAATTTTATCTTCTGAGTGCAAAATTGAAATCAACATTTCATTCATTTTGAGAAAAGTTTAATCACAGAAAATAACAAGTTATTGTTATAATAACGAGTTCAGTTATGCCCAGATAATAAAAAATTAGAAATTATTTTTCATTATTATTTAATTGTCAAGATTATGGGTACATTAAAAAAATTATATTTCATACATCTGGTAGGATAAATATAAAACAATTCATTTTTCAGATTTTTGGAATTGAAGTATAAAATTATTATGTGAACAAAATGAGAGATTTGCTAGAAAAAATGAAAGAGAAATTAGCAGAAAAGTAAAAATACAAGATAAATTGGCTATGAAATTGATATTAGCAGGTATTAATAATTGGAGATTATATTACATGCATACTTTATTTCAATGTAGATATTACTAGAAGCAATTATAATTCTTTTGTAGATTTCGAAACTTATAATTTCGAAATTAATGTAGATTTCTAAACGAAGATAACGTTTAAATAAATTTAACATATAATTAATTTCATAAAAGTTTTACTCCAATGTCATATCTCGTTTGTGATTCCTTTTTAAATTTTTGTATAAACTACTTATTTAATTATTTAGAAAACAAGATTGATCTGTTAAAAAAAATTGTTTACAATTACGTTTTGCAATAGTTGCTGTTTAATATCACTATTGATAATTTTAATAATTCTTTGAATTCAAAAGCTGATTCAAATTAACAAAGAAATAATTATTTAATAATAACTCGGTTAAGTGGTAGGTTATTAAAAAATGCTTTTCATTATTGTATATTTTATTCGCCATTCACTCGTAAACAGTTTTTACATTGTCGCTCGAATCGTCGAATCAGCGTACCGGCACGACATGTCAACTGATAATAGTTCATAATTTGCTTAATCTCTCGTAACATTTATAATAATATTTATATAGAATATTTATATTTGTATTTATATTCATATTTATATTATATATATTATGTATAGATTGCTTGCTGATCATCGGCTGTATTTACGTGGCACATCATTTACCATAGTATATCTGCTTATACATTTCCGCGTTGCATACATCACACGTTCTTACTCTTTCTCACTCTTACGTACTTACACTTTCAAGAGTTCGGTCATCTCTCGCTCGTGAGCTACAGTCTACACTGTTTACGGCAACCGATGATTTATAGGATTACAGGTCAGTCAGCTTTTCCATTTTAATGTTTCTTTTTACGCGTTCTCTGGACGAAGATAGACATAAATAGGAAATGCGTAACAAAGTGCAACAAAGACCGGAAGTATAAACGCCGGTTAATAGAAATCGAACGTGAAGAACGACTCGACTTCGTGCGATCTGTTTCATCGATAATCGGTATCCGACACACGTGATATGTACCTACGTATGTTCGGGTATGTTCGGATTTCGATCCGTTCACCAAATATCGTCGAAGATGATATCCTAGTGCTATAAATTCTAAATCTTATAACGAAACGCCATTGGAATTGCGAGCTCGATAAATTCATGACGATTATTAGTGCCTGAACAGAGAAAGCCTTCGAGGGTATCGGTACCTAATGTAATTACATACTGGGAGCGCGATTAATGGTGAGGGGTTCTGTTAATCAACCCGCAAACGCGATTACCACGGTTCAAATTGAATTACGTGTTCTGAATAGCAGGAAAGTCTCTGATAGCTAATGCGCGACAGAAACGATCACAATGTACTATATTCGTTTATGTCACTGTACGCTATGCGACGTGTGCTACAGAGGAAATTTGATTATCGATTATACTTAAATATAACGATATATAATAAAGTAATAATGTAGTGATGACGCCTGCGTTAATGATAATGATATTAATATTAATAAGGAACAATGATATTCTATATCACATAGTGAACGTAGATGCAACAATAAACAAAATAAGACTCTTAAATACTTATAAACTTAATATATATATATATTGAACGTAGTAAAATAAAATTTAATTCCTGATTGATATAGATGGATAAGTTCGTTAGATCATACATGCTCAAAATTTGCTTTATACATTTGGATGAAAGTGTTTCATTATTCAGTCATATCTGTAGATCTTTTGCAAAATAGAAATTTTGTTTCAAAAGTAACTAGATTAAAAATTTCCTTGATTATTTGGTCAAAGAGTTAGCAAGTACGCGTTATATCAAGAAACCATAATAATTTCCTCTAACGCGATAATTTCTTCTGTTGTTGTTGCGAATTCTCAATAGGTGGCGATCAGTTAAATTGCAACTGCTCGGTTGGGGTTGCGAACCTTGAACGATATTAATGCTCAAGGTGGAGGGAGATTAAAGAGTTCTAGTATGCTTGTAATTTGTATGTTTATTTGAAGTATCTTGTATGAACGTAAGTCTGGTTTAAGCGTAAATGAGAGTCTTTAAACGTAAGGGGCAGGGTATTGAACACAAATTCTTATTCTCGAAGCGCCTGGTGTTCATATTGTAGGTGTCAGTCTAGGGGGTGGGTTTTCGTCGACGTTTCCTGTGAGGTGGGAATCTGTGTCTGTCCAATCCTGTAACTGTCGAACTGTCGTGAGCGTTTTGCAAGTGGTGCGTCTTGTGCGTACCTGGTTAAGGATGCGTAGCGTAACGCCCCGTTAGTGACATCGTCTAGTGGTCTATTGTCGAGTTCTCATCTGATGTCGAAGTTTATGACACGTCGTTTGCTATTGAGCGGATCCGTCGAGCGCTTAAGATGCTAATTAAGTTGTCGACGTAGTACGAGTTGTAATTTTATAATGATAGTGAGAAATTTCAACTTCTCAAAAGTAGCAGATGTGCTGTCCGTATCGTAAACTGAGGATAATTTTATATCCTCAACATTTGTTGACATATTTTAAATTATTAAAAATAATTAACACAAATTATATTTATTTATAATAATTTAAAAAGATAAGTCAAATGTTAAACAGTACCTATATGTTATAATAATATTTTTAGGGGAATATTTCCATGGCCTATAAAAGATTCTTTTCGTAAATTAGTTTCATCTTTTTATCTGTAACTTCAAGCAACAAGTTTAGAACAATAATTGCAACAATTGTGTATACTTATAGGAATTAAATTTTTTTCTAGCAAATCTCAATTTTTCAACATTTTTAGTTATTAAGTAATTCTCCTCTTTCAATTTAATTCATACATACCACTTTTTAAACAATACGCCAAGTAACAATGACAAATTCTCTGTTTTACCTAATGTCGATAATACAACAATTTATACAAACTGATTTCGCTTCAATGTTTATGCTTTCGCTCAAAGTGCGTTAATGTACTCAATTGCTCGAACTCGATTTAAAAAAGTAATCGAATTTTCTAAATTTACAAGAAAAGTACAAAATCGTGTAGTTACGTCTTTTTCTCTGAAAATCATACATAGCGACACGTGTAACGCAATAAAGATTGGTTTCACAACGAATTTCAACCGAATTGACTGCGACAGAGCTCGCGTGATAAATTTAGCATCCCGATTGCGGAAATAGAAGACGAGGAAATGTGCACCCGCGCACCCATTTGAATTCTGCGGTTGTTAACCGCATGAGAACGCAAGTTCCGTTCTTCCCCGATCCATTCTATTGAGAACGTTAACTAAAAAATTTGTTTCACGTTCCTCACTCGTTTTGTATCGTGTTTAACTAATTTGTCTTCACTACGTATCTGAAGTGTCCCCTTTTTTCTTCTGAAACTTTCGATTTTGCAAAGTGGAAGGTCCGGGTCCCGAATATTTTACGCTTAACTTTTCCTCTTAGTTTCTAATTGTTTTCAACTTGTCAACAGCTTTCTATATCATCGTACATATCATTTATACATCACGTATCATATCATAACATTGTTATTATAACGAAATGAATAAAAAGGGCATATTACGAATATCATATTTTAATAATAATGTTAAATGATAACATAAAATTTGTGTATTCAAAATATTTGTGATTAATTACAAATATTGCGAAACCACGTTAAGATTCTATTCTTACATCGTCAGTTTTTTGTATTTTTATAAGTCTTTTGGCTCCATTGGCTACTTAGTCGCTGGTTTTGAATATTTTTGTGTTGTAATGAAACTAATTACAACATTTGTGGTTAATTAACTGGTTCTGCATATCATCGGTTGTTTCAGGATAAATGCAAAACTTTTACGAAAAATGTTTTAAACGAATAGTATACGTCATGTATGAGTTGTTACTGATGCATACGTTCAAACAATTATTTAATTTATAATTCAGTAAATTAATTACGAGCATGTTAAATTGCTAACAGAAGCAGTAAAATTCGATACTGTTAATTTCAAAAGCTACATTATCATTCTTAATATATCTACAAATAATCAATTTCTTTTAAATGCATATTAGAAATGCTTATATTTTCAAGTAAATCTATTTCTTTGATTTCTTTGATTATGCAGAATATAAATTTTACGTCATACTAGTAACATGTATTAATTAGCATTAATAAAACGTTACATATACATTTTAATTCTTGCAGTACAATCTTTTTCTGTTCGATAATATTCAATACAAGTCATAAATGATAATAAAAGAAATATAATCTCTAGCAAATAGCACAAAAAATTTACTTTTAACAAAACATGATACGTACACACAGCACATTTTCTTTTTATATATTTTATATATATTTAACAAAATAAAATATATAAATAAATATATATAATATTATATAATATATTATATAATATATATAATATATAATGTTATATAATATATTATATAATATATATATATAATATATAATATTATATAATATAAATATATATGATATTATATAGTCGTGTATAATATTAATTTTGTGAGTAAATTTTGAAGAAAAGGATAACATACAGACAGATATATAAATGTCTGTTAATCAAGAAAAATTTTAACTGATGTGACTTTTACAGAGAAAGGATTGACAATTTTGTAATCATAATTTATAATTTGTAATGAAATCAGAATGTTACGGAAATATAAATACATTCGCGTAATAATATTTTTGTTTAAAAACTGCCTTTTGAACTGAGCCACTTATTTAATCAGATAACTTTAGGAATTTCAATATAAAATTTCGATTTCGAATGTACACGTTTAACTCTTTACTATAACGAAATTTTATGTATGGCAAGATTATATGATTCATTTTTTCCGAAATATGTCGGAGCTTAATTTCCATCGAAATTGGATAAGTTTTAATGAACTTACTTAAAGTTAAATAAATTGAAATTCTATAAGTTCAGTGAAAAGGACGTATTCACAAAGTTAAATCAGTCTGCAGAAAGTCATTTACTAATTTCATACAATCGAATAGCGTCGTATACGTTGCATATCGTATATATATGCAAATGTATCGTAAATTAATAATTCAATCAATAACTATAAATTTAGTTTCTTATAAAAACATAACTTAATAACAAGCATAATGTTTTCACTAAACATAATTTAATTATTAACGAACGGTTAACGCGTAAACTATTAATCAAATATATTTAATGTATATTGTTTTAATTTAAGTTTCTATCTAGTGAATATAAATCAATGGAACATTCTAATAAATAAATAAATTGCATTTAAATATAAGCGCAAACTTAACTCATCCTTTATCTCCAAAATATGCATAGATAATATTTATGAGTAGAATAGTTACGAATTGATCAATTTATTTTGCGAGAATTTTAACTTCGTTCGGCAGCGAATATCGTATTACAATTGCATAATATTAAATTTCGCTCATCGATCATATATAACTTGAATCAGTATACTATAGATAAGTAAAATACGTCTGATAACTAATTAGTTAAACGTGATAATTAACAATTATAATTCGATACATTTCTAATTCTACCAAAGCTCGCTATTTAACGTAATAATAGAAATACTGCCAATTCTTACAATTATCGACATTTGGAAATAATAAAAAAAAATCTATTGTAAAATAATAAAGATTAGCATTAAAAGCAATTGTCAACAATAAATCTGATATTTTGCCTTTTCTTGAACATAATATAACATGTAAGGATAAGGAGAGGAGCGATGACAATGTACGAAACCAACGAAGATGGAAAAGTCGGTAAAGGGGCCATTTACGACATTCGTGACAAAGAATAAAATTAATGAACACGCGTATAGAGCATGCTGGTCTGTTCAATGCCACGTAATAATTTTTTCTCCACGGCCAGCCAATGGACCATGTCGAGGACAGCGGCCAACGTTCAATCGAAACGATTGATCATGTAATTACGTTCAACAGAATTCTCTATTCGTGTACAAACATCATCCAAGAAATTTACCGCAACTTTTTAAACGATCACTAATTAATGATAAAAGATCGACGTAAGTGTCGCAATTATAAGAATTTGTGTCGAAATTAACGTTTTAACGAATCAAAATTAGTTATGTGATCGATACAGTACATATATTTTCATTCGTATTGATTAAAAAGTTATAAGAATTTTGTTATATTTATCTTTTTTCTCACTTCTGGAAACTTAGTAATTTTCTACTGAATAAACGTTTGTCGAAGCGAAACATTCGTTCCCTAAAATCATAATACTTCGAGCGAAATACTCTATATCGTTTATATACATTTACATAATATATACATACACAAACTTAACAATATATTATAATAAAATGAACATAATCTTTTTGCAACTAAATATGTTGAAAACCTTATTCGATTACTCAATGATTGTTATTCATTTAAAATATATCTATCTGATTTCTTATTCTTCGAAATAAGGTGATAGTAAACCTATTAGACATTTCAAACACCAAAGAGCACATTTTTTGCACATTTTAACACTACAGAATTTCATTATCTAATTATCCCTATTTTTGTTTATTATTTAGGCAGTAGAAATGCTATCTTCCCTTTTTATAAAATTTGTTCTTTCCTAATCCAAACTCAATTTTATCCTAACCCAAACATCCACGTTAGACATCCTACTATACAGATGTACTTACATAAGTACCTCGTACTCTTTTCTATAACAAGTGTATGTTTCACAGAGATTACAAAGGTATTTCAACGACGAATTATCCATTGTATTAGTAAGCCTCGATATTCAATTGGATTATTTTTAGCGTGATTCAATACAATGCTAACGAAATATCAAATTCTTTTATATGACACACAAAATGTTCCATGTACATATATGTACAAATCTTCTGTGGTAAGTGTTTAAATACTATCGTGAGTGTGTACCTTTCAACATCGGAATTTCCTGCAAAATTTTGGCGAAATCAGCATCTACAGAAAACAAATGTTGCACGATGCGACTTCGATTCACTGAAACGAAATTAGCCGAGGTTCGGTGAATTCGTTCGCATAATCATAATTTTCGAGCATAGCCACGAGAACGAAGCGCGACGTTTCAACCTTCGTTTTTTTGCTTATTTATTGCGGTCTACGCGGCAAATTGAAAACGGATGCGGGCTAGGTGGCAATCGATAATTTCAGGCTGTTTTCGCATCACGCTTCTCGTACGAACGACAATTTTGAAATATATATTGACCAGACGGCGAGCAACCGCTCCGATGCCATGGAAGCGTATGATGTTTGCGGCGAGTTAACACGATCGCTGTAGCAAGATGTATTGCTGGTTGCTGTGGTTCTGATCACATAGCGACGCGCCAATGCTCGTCAATCGTCGCTATTCAACCAGTAAAATTGTCTGGACCGTTCCGTCAGAACACTAGCAGATTTTTGTTTGCACCGCCTGGATGAAGCTACGGTTTCAAAGAGCCAACCATTCTACGTTTCTTTTTTGATTTGTTATTGTTGATTACTTCATTCGTAATTATACTGTGAAAAATGGTCACGGTTTTGGTAGTGTACGTTGTTATATAAATTCTTCCCCGATGGTCTTCTGCTTTTTTTTACGTTTGTAATAATTTTGAATATCTATGTTTATCTTAGCAGTGTTCCATAATTTTTTATCTGTCATTGAACTTCATTTCGCGAGATGAGAAGCTTCGTTTGACTAGTGAACGACGTTTTATAAATGTGTAGAACGAGTGGGAAGATTAACTTCCGATTTATCTACCAAGTAACTGCTTGGTATAACATAATTGCGTAAGATTAATAAAGTTTTAATAGTTAATGGTTGATTTCCTTCAAGAAAGTCTATATGCAATATGTTAAAGAGTACAAAATATATAGCGATGATCCAGAGCAATAAAAAGTATTTGATCGTCAAAAATCATAAAATCGATAGTTTGTAAATGTAAAATATAATTTTTATATCTCCTTGTAAGAATATTTGATGGAATGGAAATACGATAATGAGTAAAGAATTTGTGTATGTTAGACACAATGTGTAACAATGTAATTCCACACACATATGAATGCATTCTCATTCATTGCAATACAGAGCAAGACGCGTTAAACGACATTTATAAACAGGGAAATAATATATTGCAAATATGTTGACAAATATCTACTTACATATATCGCAAACGAAAAAGTTTATATTAATTGATAAACCTTTTTCGTTATAGCAATGAAATTTCTATTCAACTTAACACTTTGATGATTGCTATTTGTTGTTCATATCTGTATAAGTTATCCTATATTTTTATATTTTATAAAATAATTATTATATTTATTTATCCTATTATTTTATTTGATAGGTAGTATAAATACTCAATATCCTTGTATACCTGTCTTATTTTTTTCGATCGATTACGGAATAGATAATTCCATAATATGCAAAATAATAAAAATCACGATAAAAACATATACAGTGAAAAAGAAGGCCCAGATCTGTTTTAACGAGGCATTTTACATAATAGCAGACAATGACGATTATAACGATATAAATGTACAGCGTGTACTTTCATGTAATTATAAAAATGTTGCACGTATGTACTAAGGGAAGTGAATCATTGGAATGTACTACGCAATCATGTTGTATCCATGATCGACCTCTCGTTAAAATAAGCTCGGCGAAGATGAATATTTTCAAACGAAGTGCGTCATCAAAGTGTTAAGAAGACAGACATTTTGTACATTTTGTACATTTTTAAAATAAAAGATCTCGTTCAGGCTAATCATGTTACCTGACTGCAATCAACTTGATATCGCCTTATCGATATAAAACTTTTTATTTACTTGATTCGACATATCCTTTCAAGTTTCAAATAGAGCTAAGTTAAATCATTCCTTAATTCCTTAATCTCGTGTTTCGTTTTTCGCGCATCATTTTCTTCCACGTCGCTTTAGCCTATTCATATCTTTTATCAGATATTCACGAAAAATCAGATTATTTGAATTCAAGGAACTTATCAGACAGGTTCAAAACTTGAATTCAAATAATCAATCTGACCGAGATTGATACAGATGTAATGTTAAAAATAAGCAACAAAGCAATCTTTCATTTCGCCATAACGGAGAATATTTCGATTTCATTCCTGCGAGGATATGAATGTTCTGCGTTCAAGAATTCTTTCGCAAGACAGACGTATCGCGATAGAACGAAACGTTTCGGCGTAAATAAATGAGACGAAATGTAATTTGACGGTATTATTTCGAGCGTCTGTGACACAGACCACGTTTAAAACAGAGAGAAAAATAACAGAATAAATGGCACGACGTTCTTCTGTGTATCGAATAGTACGGATCGATCCATGTAATTGCATAGAAAACTGTGGTATTACAGATAGCAAACTTCGAAATGGCGAACGTAAAAGCGACTGTTTTATCGAGATTTTATTACGTCACCAAGAGACGCGATCGTATCACGCAGACAATTCCTAATTTCTTTATTTCTGTGGATCCGTTTCCTACGATCTCGAACCAGTGTCATTGCGACGTAATTAGTGTTTTTGCTCGTAATTGGAGAACTCGAATTGGTTCTACGAATATTACGTGAAAATAGTTACTCGTACATGTTATTTTAGTCGATTTTATTTTTGTATACTAAAAACATCGTTAATTGTTTGATATTGTTAAATTAAATATTTTTTTAATTTTATATATGATTTTGAAAAATTTTATTCTCAGATAGAAAAATCCCTGAATTTTATTTTCAAATATTATTCGTCAGTAATCTTCGTAACAAAGAATTGTGAAATTCCTTAGGAATTCTCAGATAGAAAAATTCGTGAATTTTATTTTCAAATATTATTCGTCAGTAATCTTCGTAACAAAGAATTGTGAAATTCCTTAGGAATTATTTTAGAAATATTTAGTCATGTGTAATTCGTTGATAACGTACGTGTCATGTTAGTTGAAGGATTTGTTACAAAAATA
This sequence comes from Bombus pascuorum, assembly GCF_905332965.1. Classification (NCBI taxonomy): domain Eukaryota; kingdom Metazoa; phylum Arthropoda; class Insecta; order Hymenoptera; family Apidae; genus Bombus; species Bombus pascuorum. The sequence continues at coordinate 14,227,365 of NC_083490.1, read as the reverse complement.
ACTCTTGTCAAACTTTTCCACTTTTTAGATAATAACGCATTCTATTGTATTGAGTAACATGGTGGTATCGACTTTATAAAAGATCATTTGTATCTTATTGTTGGATGAAAACTAATCGTTTCTATAAAACAAACTATTGCCACGAGATCTAAAATTTCATAATTTAGTTAAATGATTAGTTAGTAACATGAATAGTTACGATGATGAAATAAATATGCGTGCATAAACATATTTTGTTTAGGGAAATTGAAATATATATAGAACAACATTAAGAGTATTGTTTTAATTTTCTGCAAGAGAATAAACGTGAACAATGGTCGTCCTTTAATTTATACGTTGTAACTTTGAAGCGAAGCCTTAAGAGACGTTGAAAAAATTAAGTGCCACGTATTTAGTCGTAATAATTGATCGGTCAAGTTTCCTAACAAACTCCTGACGGAATCTAAGATCAGAAATTAATTGTTGATGATTATAAGACGTCGATAAGATCCGTGCGTTATTTAAATCTAAGCCGAGTAAGTTTCATGTCAATGTATTATTACTCACAAAAGAACGTAAGTAGGTAGTGGTCGAAGATGATGAAGAATGCAATACGATTTATTTGATCTATGAGTTATAAAAATAAAGGGGACGTAACACGTTTTAATTTCGCCTTTCAACGGGAGAGATGATTTTTGATCAAAAGACTCCGCAAAGAATGAATAAAAATGCGTCGATAAACGTACTTTACCTTGTTCAGCGAGGCATGATTTCTTGTCAATGACTTAAACGACGAAACATTTCTAAACTCTGCGTTTTCTGATAATCTATATGTACGATTTGTTAAAAATAATAATATTTTTTGAGATTGATATCAGGAACATTGTCGATTTCAGTACTTCGATCGATAAATTTATTTTGATAAAAGATAAATGCATATTTAATATTAACTGACGAAAACGACCATTTCATATATTATGATCTAACACGTGGATAACGTTATCATTGCGATGGAAAACCTGCGTATCTCTTTTGGAAATTACCTTAACGACCTTCGATTGCTTCCGAAGGAAAATATCTCAAGAAAGAATGACGCAATTTTAAAGGAGAAACTGAAGATCATTACGCAAAAGAAAGATGGGACATGGTCATATATATATATATATATAACGACGGCAATTATATCGTAAGTTAGCAAAGAAAATAATACACAGTTTTGCGAGGAAAAGGAAACTCAAAATTGCTACTTGTACATATGATTATACGAGTATTACGTAATAATTTTCGTACTAGAAAAGTTTTCACTGAAACGTTTTACTATTGGTAAGTCATCCATTCTGCCGTATACATCATGCTTATTCATAGTTCTTGTTAAATATAATACACTGTCGTAAAATTATAATGTTTTTTATATCGTTTATCTATCTAAACATTTCCTGTCCGTTACTGTAGGTGCGTTTAGAGCTATGAAAACCAACAAACCTTTCCGGCAGACATAATATTTAAGCGAGTAAACTGTGATCGTCGTGACTATTTTTACTTTTAATCGAAACTTTAATCAAACGTGCGAAAAAAGAAGAGCGGGGAGGAAGCGTGAAATTTGATGGCCGAGCTTTTTCTTCTGACGCGTGCCGTGAGAATAACTCCTCGTTACAAGTATCATAGTACACGAGTATCTCCGAAAATGATAGTTCGATCAAATTCAGTCTACGTACACACACGCACACGTGCAGAGAATCCAGTTTTCAATTTTGCTTTATTATTGTCCATTCGTGTATATGTACACACGCGAGGAGGCAGAATGGAAACCTCTTGAACATGAAACGAAGCACTTGTGAACTCGTTTGATGCCCGCTAACACCATTGTTCCAGTTAATCATTCCAAGATCGATTTGCACTTTCTCTTTGTTAAATTTCGTTTCTCTTTCCTTACATCGTTTGAAATTGCGATTGCGGCGGAATAATCGTGTTGTTGCGAAAAGAAACGAGGCAGGAAAATCGTTCAAAAGGGTGAAAAATGTTTCTGTCGAGTGAAAGATCGAGGAGGACCGATTTTTCGCTTCAAAGCGAAGATCGAAACGAATTCGGCCGCGATATCGCAAGGGGCAGCCGCATTGGAAAATGTTGCGATTATGAAGCGAGTTTCGAGTTCCATTTTGAAACAATTGGCACGATCTAGCGAACGAACAGTAGCGATGAATCGTCCATCTTCGCTCCTATGTTGCTTGTCGCGTATTGTGTCAATGTCAAAAGACAGCTACACGAGTTAACCCAATGCCTTATAATGTTCAATGACATCCATTGCGCGAATTAACAGTCCAAATACAACGATTTCAGACTGTATTTGCATCGAAGTATAACTTTTAGTGTAATTAAAGTTTAATTAAAGTTTAATTAAATTTCCAGATTATCGAACCGTCTAATGTCATTGGGTTGTTTGGAAAATTCGTAGAGAAATTTAAAAAATATTTGGAGGTAATGTATCTACATCAAACCATCATTTTATCGAACAATGCATGCATCGTGCTTTCCAACAATTTTTGGTCATCGAGTAGCTTCATTGTTTTGGGCAACAGTTAATTTTTCAACTACTTTCTGCAATATTTTGTGAACACCGGAACTTATGAAATATAATATACTGCTAGTAAATGGAATTATTATTCTCTTTATATTCGGTGTTACATACGCAACGTTATACTTCGACAAGTTATTAATTAACCAAACATTAATGGAGTTGTTTCTGGCGAAACTAAAACATCAGAGAAATTTATGTACCGATTATTAATAACTGGTACATTGGAAAGCAAAACTATTCCTATTAATCGATTCCGGATATTCCTCTATAATATTTGCATTTATTCTTCAACTTGGAAACAGAATTCCAGTCGTTCGAAATTTACAATAAAATAATATATTGATTGTCAGAAACACTGGAAACCTTCCAGATAACGTAATGGTAAAAATTATATGTATGTATTACAGTAGAACTTCATTTATTTTAACTCATCAATAGCAAACAGTATAACAATCTGTATAATAGAAGTTCATTAATTATTATATTATCTGCGATTTTTCGTTCACAGAATAAAAATTCGCATTCTACGGTAGGCTCTCTTGTACAATAATTTATCAACTAATAATATTAGTGAATTGACAAGTTACAAGCTGTAGGCTATTAGCTACGGTTTTATAACATCACAGTTTTACGTCAAATCGCTTACAATGATTCATTCGTAAAGTTTACTCGTTATTTTGTATGTGTTTACTTTATCATTGAACGTGTTACCGTTTCGCAGAAGGATTCATTGATACCAATAACTTGTGACTGATGACTTGTAAAATTTTCTTAATAATATTAGTTCAATCGTGCAAGAGGGCCCAAATAAGTGGATTTAATTGATATTAACTAAAATATCATTTCAATAAATGGAGTTCTGAAATCGATCGTATAATTCAATTTTTCGCATCAAACGTAGCGTTAGAATAGCAAAAGGCTGACAGAATCGAAAGGCAACGGGTTGAATTGCCTTGCTTACGGCATCGTTATTTGCACGGTAAATTAGCATAATAATTACATTACGATTAATTGGTTACCTGATCGAAAATGCGTTACTTTCTCCACTGTTGTTACGATTGCTCTTAGGTCGACGGTATTAATATATATATATATGTATGTATACGTATATGTATATGTTTCTATATATATATATATATATATATGTATATTACGCGTATAACATATAAATACAACACGCATTCACTATTATATACAGGCTCCCTCAGCTTCATTCTCACTCTTACTTGTTCATATACATTTTCTTTTCCCTCCCTTTTCCTCCCTGTTTGCTCACCGTAATCCTCGGAAAGAGTCCAGACTGCGCGTTCGTTCCGCGGTTTATTTGTCTTACGCGTGAAAAAATTACAGGAAAGCTGCGCTGTGCAAGAAACTTCAGACGAATCCGTAGAGCAGGACGTTTGGCTGTTGCGCAGCGTTCGAGTTTGAATTTTAAATCGGGAAGAAATTGTTTCTTTTTCTTCCATGTGGATCAAGACGCAATCGATTATAGTGTTTCTGTAAGATACACGCAATACGGTGAGTCATACGACGAACATCGTTTTACACGGATTAGAAATATTGTTTAGACATTAAAGGCGATCGACAAATGGTAATTATTTCGAAGATGTAGTTTATTTTTCATTAAATTTTTAATAATATTTTTAATTATTTCTATATCGTTCGTTCCTTCTTGGTTATTCGCGGATTTGCTAGATATATCAGTTAATGAAAAAATATGAACGAAGAATATTTTACGGTTTTCAAATTATTATAAATCGTATGATAAGTTATATTAACTGATTTTCAGAAAATTAGATAAATAGTTATATGGTTTATACGGTAATTGATATAAATATCGGATGACGAAGATGATTAAAGCATATAAATGGTAGATTATTAGTAAACTATTGTACATATAATCGTTAGTTTACAATCGTTAGGTCACATTTAACGTCAGTTATGTGCGTATAAGGCAGTGTTATATGTTTTATTATATTAACGTATTAACATATTTTTATATTAAATGCATCATACTTGGTAGATAAGATTATAACTCTTTAATTTCAGTGGCTTTTATTTCAGTATCGCTTGGTATATTCAAATAGATCATTTTATTCGAATAAAGTATTTTAATAAACTATTCCGGAATAATTGAATATAGAAATGTGTTTCTCACGAATGTGAGAAATGATTTGTAAGATGTGGATTATAGGTAAGTACGTTTCGTGAAAACAAATTGAATGTTACGCAATATTTTGATATGCTTGGTAAAAGTATAATAATAAAACATCTTATATTACATTTTATATCAAAAAGATTGTTTATAATCAATGAATGTTGTATTGAATTTATTTGTACAAAATCTATAAAATTTAACGTGTAACAATAGAAACGTAATGAATAATTAAATTTTGTATAATATATTCTAGAGAAATGATTCTTTTAAATATGTTAATATCATACGAAGCTATTTACGATTTGAGGCGCTTTAATATTTTCACAAGAGGACATTTTCATTGTGACATTTTTACACAAGGTGAAAATCTATTTTATTGTGGTATTTGTTATTATCCATTCGTACATATTTAGTTATCTTGCACGTTAATTTTTCAAGGAAATCGAAACCATTATTGACAATTCTCAAAATGAACATCGCCGTCAAAATAAGTAAATGTGTTTGAAGAAGTAGTTTTGTAAATCATTTCTTTCTTTCTTAGAAACATAATTACTTCCGAGAAGTGTATTTAATTTAAATTAAACGTTGCTCCACTGCTTCGAAAGATATTGCTCGTTTTTAAAATTTTTCAACGTGCCTCGAATAATTCTATGTAATTGCGCTGCTACTTTACGTATTTTCACGTGTCTCGTAAATCATGCTCATAATTTCATATCGATATCAACGAAGAAGAAGAAGAAGAAAGAAAAGAAGAAAAAGAAGAAGGAAAGTGGAATATATTATTTGATAGAAGCGATAATTACTAAGTATCTGCAAGCAAAATGTCAACGGTTGTAAACTCGATTATTAAAAATGAAAAATGTTAAATAAGTTTCCGTGTTTAATAAAAATTCGTTGCCGCACGTTAACGGAACGCCCTGTATTTTTAAAATTTTTCGAATTATCTCACAGATATTCTAAATGCTCGATGATATAAAGTTTCGTTAAGACGAAAAATTATCACGCGAAACAGGATTTCTGGAAACTGAAAGCGCAATTCTCGGTTAAGCACCGGCGTTACGGGTTTCACGATGTTTTTAACGTACGTACGCAGTTTCGCATGGAATGTTGAATGATATTTGCTAATAACGTTTTAACCACGCAACATTAATAAATGTCTCGCCGTGTCGTAAATGTCATCGTATAATTAAGAGTAACCACGACGAAATTGAAGTTTTAATCGCGCGACATTTCCTCTTTACCATCGATCGTACCGCAAATATTGAACGAAATGTAAATTAAAAACCTGAACTATTTCTGGTTAATTTTAATCCATATCCGATATTCGTATATAAAATTATTTCTCGCTAAAAGACGATAGTTCGATGTTTCTATTTTCAGTCTTTATTTCCTTTCAACTGTACGAATCGAGATGTTTATTTGAAAAAAAAAGAAGCATTTACGATGGTTAGCTAGAGCAGATTAAAAAGCAGAAGGTTCTTTATATCGTTTGATGGTTGTTTAGCATGATGACCCAAACTAGCTATTAAAATCGGTTATTAAAATACAAAGGGTTAAAGAGTGACGGCGCGACGAGTCAATTGATCAGCGTTTGTTAAAATGGGGGATGTGACCGCTTCCGAAGCCTTAGCTGGAATGTTCCTCGAGTAATAAATTGCCGGTCGCGCGTATTTAATCCGGTTAATTAAGCTCTACTTTCGAGCAAACTCGTTAACGCTTTCACGCGAGTAAACGCGTCCCTATGGCTGTATATGTAAATCACATTATACGGATACGATTTAATGTAAATTACTTCTTCGTAAAAGCAATTCTATTTTTAATTCCGCTCTCGTTACGGGCGCGTTGTGGTACGTTTAACGGCTTAGCAAATCTTATTTTCATAGCGCGAAATAGGCGCGTTTCAGACAGTGTATACGTTTTATTTTTCTTTTATTCCACTTACATATGCAGTCTCGCAAAGTGTAATATGCATTTGCTGTTTTACCGTGATTAACGTAATATGAGAAACATTGAATTAGGCCTTAAATTTGTGCGATTTACGCGGTTTGCTTGTTCTTGAGTCGTGACGGTGGCGCGTTACTTTAATAGAAACACAGACACGACACAGCGCGACGACACGTAATTAGAGGGTGAGAAATTGTCTGTGCGTATTAAGTACGGATTCTGTGCGTTTCTTGCGTTTCTGTTTCGCCTCTAATTTCTACGCTTTATACTTTGTATCTGGGCGACATGCAGCTGGACGCTTGTAGCTAGACGGCTAATGTGTATCGCTTTAATTAAATTCGCCATCGGAGCTATTCAACGTTCAACGAGCCAATTTAAACGAGTACAATAAGTTCATTCAATGATCCAGTCGTTCGTCTGATTCCACGTGTACTTGCTATTCGCAAGAAATAAATTTTTCTAAATTTCGTTTACGACGATGACGACATCGACCGGTCGTATAGATCGCGGTCAAGAAGAAGCGAGACCGTCGCATTCCAAGTATCAACACAGTTCGTTTGTTTAAATATATCACTTTTATTTAATCGCAATTTCTTTTTATTTAGTGTAGCACCACAAAACATGTATAACAAAGAGCATTATAAATAGGTGATCGATTTCATAGTGTCTCAACGATGCTTTGATAATTGAAGCGAAACAACACGAATCGAAGGAATCGAATGTAAGGCCACTTCCTTCGTCATCGTATGTCGTGTTAAAACGATTCCATACAATTTACAGGAGGCGTGTGCCGTCAAAAGGGATATATATTAATATCTCCGCAATCAAAAGGGTCACGCAGCCGTAGACGAGTAACGAGGCGAGTTTTTAGGGATCACTTATCTCGCTCGTTGCCTAAATTCGCCCGACAAGCAGAATAATAACAATTATTCATCGAATAATTACAATTATAAATTCTAACAGTTATGTCCGAGTCGTACTAAATTGGGCTCCTTCGTCGTCGCGTCGAACGTCGACTGTATAATTAATTGGACTTTAAAAGAGTGCGTGTATCGGTTCCTCAAATTCAAACGCTCTTCCTCTATATCTTTCGTGGCTGCGTTGCGTCGTAAAAATATTTTTGTTCGCTCATCATCGAATTTACTTTCAATTGTCACGATTTCATTTTAATCAAATTTCGTTATAATCACGTATCTTTAAAACGATTCTACGGCTTTCGAGATAACAAAGGCTCGTTGAATATAAAACGATGTTCTTGAATACCAGGCTAATTCATTCATTATTTCGGTATTTAATTATTATTGATACCTAGAACGAGTCGGATTCGCCAGCCGATTTGTCAAATTAACAATAATCCTTAGTGGACGTTCTTTCCTATTCGATTGTTTATATAGATCAAACAATAAAAAGTGAAATATCAATCGATAAGCGATTTTATATCCTGGAAGGACGTGCAAGAGTATCGATAGAACTGTTGGTGTGAAAAAATTCGCCCGATCTGTGAAGATCTCGTTTTAGCGTTCAGCAAATAATTTAATTTTATCCGCGCTGGTCGATAGACTAGTTTCTTCCGCGTATCGCATTTATCGCTCATATAGTTAACTTTATAGAAGTAAACTACGCGGCGATTGATAATAGAAAAAAAAGCCTTTCGGTCCAAAAGTCTACTTGTTACAAAGTTCGCGTCGATTTAAGTTGAAACACAGTCTGGACCCTATCTAAGACGGCGATTAGTCAATATCTTTAAGTTGACAAGGAAATTTTTCTCCTTGGCTGTTCGAACTAACGCGAAATTCCAAAAGCGTTGGTCGTTTCTTGCGTTACACTAGCGGATATTTCGATCACCCCAGATTAAATCGAATTACTTTCTTTTTTTCTTTCTTTCCTTTCTTTTCTTGTCAGAGAAGAAAGAAATTACAAAAGGAGGAAAAGAAGGTCGCACGCGCACACATCGTTCTCTTCAGCATGAATGCCCTGTACAGTCGTATTTATATCGATGGCTTTCTCATTCCTTCTGTCGGGCGTGAGATGACAACACGACGTCACGGCTAGGGATATTTAAAAAGGCACTAACCCTTAAAGATCCGAAAAATCAAATGTACAAAATCAGTGCGGCCGCATACGAGTCGACGCATACGAGGTTACACCGACAGGCTCTTGTCTCCTTAGCTCTTTCTACTTTCTTACACTAGCCTAAGTCGATTTTTTTTTCATTTTTTCTTTTTTTTTTTTTGTTTTTAGTTGGAAAGCAAACCGCCAAAATCTAGGTCCGCCTCGAAGCTTACGATTAGACGTCTAAAGCGTTTTCGCGTCGAGGAACTTGCTCTCGCTTCGGATCGCGAGACAATTTTTATAGTTAGCGCTCTACTTGGCGTTCTTTTTTTTTCTTCTTGCTTTTTGGCACTTGATGATATCTAAATGTATAATATAGTAGAAATAGAATCAACGGAAAACGAATTTTAGACAACAGAGTCAAGGAATACGAATGATCTTTTGCGTTTCTATGAAATAATAGGAAAAATTATGGCACTGGGCAGGTGGCTACAAACAATTTTAGTACCTCAAGGACTAAAAACACAATGCTCGATAACAACGTCTACACGTTTTACTTTCTCAAATACTATCGTATCACGCTTTATCGTTATTTTCGTCGGGGTCTCGATAAGCCCACGCTTTCACTCGGCAATTTCAATTCGAATCACCCGCAATCGGGTTCCGAGTTCCTTTTCAACGATTAGACGTCCAAGAAGGAGTCGTTGATTCGCTCGACTATATCCAATCGGTCGTACGATCTTTTATACGTTCTCGTACGATTAATCACAGCGTATCAAGCACTCCGTACGCATCCTACTGAAAAAGTTATAAAAAGTCGAAACGATCCTCCACGAATGCTCCATCTGCGAAGAAGGAACGCACGTTATTGGCGATTAATGGCTGGAGTGGGGATTACGGTGGCGCGGAAACGTCGCATTTGTAAAGATAGAATTAACGTCGAACCTCTCGTGACTATCCTTGGAAACGACCGTCTCGAGACGATGCAAGCGGAAGGCGACGCTCGTTTCGCGTGAAATTCGAAGTACGACCACCGGATCGCTTGACGAGAAAGCAGCTTCGGCCGCGTAACTGGCGTTTTGGCAGTTGGCTTTGATATATGGCATGCACGCGCGATATCACCGACGGGGATGACCCCGTGATTAGTCCGTGTATCGACGTCGACGACAAAAAGCGTCGCCGCGAACGAGAGGCAATTCATGCGTGACGAAGAACAGCGCAAAACGCGAGGCACAAGGGTCGGAGTCTCGTTGTTCGGCTCTGTGACTTGGTCGGATCGTTTAAAAGCCGGAACTGCTGCTACTGCTGTTGATGCTGCTACAACTGTCGTCTGATACTTTCAAAAAGGAAAGACACTTTTGATTTTTCCCCGTGCGACACAAACGCCGTACATTTTGCCTAACAGCGATTCCTCGCTGTTCGGAAAGTATTCACAGCAAAGTGAAGTATCAACGACGATGATTATTGCTCGTGATTGTAGCTTGCTCGTTCTTTCCGCGTTCGTCTCGTTCGATCTTCCGGTGAAAAAGAACATTTCCAAAGTGTAGCGTATATGTATACGTAGGTGAATAAATACGAGTAACTTTTTGAACGACGAATCACGCATTTTGCACAGCAAATGCACGAGAATCGCCGGAATGAGTCGTGTCTGTCTGTTTACACAGTGTTTGCCTTATTTCGCTGTACGGGAAGTTTCCTGTAGATATTTTAATACAGCAATTTTCTATGAATCACTTTTAATAGCATAAATAAATGACAAAACTTTTTACTCTCCATTCTTCCAAAAGCGCGGTATTGTTCTTTTTCACCATCCGTCGCTTTACGTTATTATCAAATCTGATTTCCCGCAGATGTAACCGCGATATTCTGCGAAGATTATCCCTGGAATTTTTTCGTCTGGCTCTAATTTCGTATAAATAGGTCTCTCCTTTCCCTTCAATTTTCCAATTCCTCGGCAAAAACAAGATGCGCTGCACAGAATAGCAACCTCCCATCGTTTCGTGAAATCGCAGTGCAGTCAGTTTCGCCGGATGGCCATCGTGCTTGTTATCATGTTCCTGTAAAACAGGAAGGAACCATTTTTACATGCACGTTGCTTTTGACCTTCTGTCTCGCTTGACTATTCTCTCAACGCTCTTTTCTCACATAAGCAACTCGGCTAACTCGGCTTCTTAATTCTTTCCGACACAGTTTTACCTCGTTAAATATAATTCTTTCCGTGGTCGTTTGCGAGCAACATGACACGCGACAGATGAGAATCGGTTTTCTCGTTGTTCTTCCATGTTCAGTGCACTATTTCCAATCGTTCAAGTATTCTCTCGATCCTCGTACCAGCCATACGGTTCGATTCTTGGCAAATCGTTAAAGGCAGGACACGCCATCGCTGGTGATTTCCGCTAGCAGATACTCGACCAACAGTCCAACTCTTTTCTTACACTTTTGTTTCCGGCCATTCGACATCAGATAATCAGATCCTATCCTAGCCTACGACGATTTCCATGCGTGGAACGATCTTCCGGAAAAATGTCTATTCAGCTTTGTATCGACACTCGTCGAATATTCAATCGCGTCGGCCAACGAGCCCAGAATGATTATTCGAACGCGAACGATTTTCAGAACCTTGCTCTCGAACTTCGAATACGAAACACAGTCTTCGTTCGATCGATCGACGCACATCGATTCTCAGCCACGAACAATAAAACAGATTCTCCGTTGTTTCCGGACATTCCTCGCAGCTGTTCCGTTTAGGCGGCACGATAAATATCTATAAAGCAGATTCGTAAGTTCCGGAATTAGATCGATCCCTCGTGTCGAGCAGGATCATCCTGTTCGCCGACGCGGGCACCAAAATCGTTTGTCTACATCCATGTCTAGGTCGTCGAAACGTCGTCCCCTTCTTTCACGCCGGCTTCCATTCAACTTAAGCGATCAGCGATGCGCAGGCGATCGCCATTGTCACGGATGACAGGAGAATGCTTGATGCTCCTGCCGTGGTTGGATTCTCACGATTCGTCTTCAACATTGGATCTGCAACAATGATTAGTTTCGATTAATTTGATGGATTAATCTGTAATTAAAATTCAGTAGCAATATAAATGGAAAATATTCGAGGTAGTGAAACCGTACGACGTCGTATTAGTTTCTTTGTATACTGCCATTGTTTTCAAGAAGATAGATCGTATGTTTTGTACAGAAAAATTGGAGACAATTTTGGAGATCAAGATTACAATTCACCAACATTGCGGTCGTTGTAGTTGATTTATCAGATTCTTATCGGCAAAGTTTTTTATCAATGTTTTTTAACAGCTTTGTGTTAACGTTATTTGACAAGAAGTAGTCATTATATGACGTATTAAATCTGAAATTTATTTAATTGTCTCATTAATTGTTCATCTTTTATATCTCTTCGACAGTCAATGTGTATTTCTCTTTATCACAAAAGAATATTTATATTTTACAACATGCAGAATTAACTCCGGAAAATGAGCAGTTTCAACGAATTGTTAAAAAAAGCTACATTAGTAGATATGTTTTCAAACGTTCGATTAAATTAATTATTAGGTTGCATAATAAACTACCATACCAGACATTGTTTCGGGTGTTTTAAAATCGTAAAAAATTTCATAATTATTTTCTCCTGTATATTATTTAATTTAGAAGATTTTAGTTTATCATACAGTTTAGTAGTAGTTTGATTATTTTCTTAAAGCAACAATGCTTTTCCTTTTTAAAAGTATGACTTTTTAACTATTTTTCTTCACCAATACAAAACTTTTCATCCAATTTGTCGAGAATAACAACGAGTCCTGTAAGTGTTTACCTTATTTTCATTTTACAAATTTTCATTTCAAAGTAAATTATAACCGGAACCTTTTATCTTGAAAATGACATTTATTATGTAAAAACTTAACGACGCTTAGTCAAAATCATTAAAAAGAAGAAAAAGATGCTATTTGTAGACAGAATAGCAATATGAAACTATACAAAATAACAATAATAATGGGTAATATAAATTTGAAAAATGTCGAATCTATACCTGGTGTACTAGGGCCCATTCCTGATCCAGATGCCTCTTCATCTTCGTGACCATAACCACCATGTTCATCTTCATCATCGTTATCGGCATCTTCTCCTCTGCCTTTCTTCCTCCATATTGGCCTGTCACCGCTTCCTGAACCATCCAGAGCTTCGTCAGCGAGCAGCATTCCACTATCCGGTGCCGACGCCAACTGAGACTGCAAGATCTACGAAAAAGGGAAGGGAACGTTTACAGATGATTGTCATCTTGGATACTAACTAAATAAGCTCAGGAAGCAGAGAGAAATTCATCGACAACTTGGATCGCTTGATCGACTAACGGTAATGATGGCATCAAGCTCAATATGTACATATACATCCAAGTAAATCCAATATTTAAGGCTTCATAGGAATCAAACGGTACTCATAAAGGCACGTACTTACAGACTAACAGTTCACAAACACTGTCCGCGAATAACATAACGTTTGCAAGATGTTCATAAACATTTCATGTCTACTCTGTGACACGACTATGTTTGCGAATAGTGTACAAACGAATGAAAAATAGAAGACCAACTGCTCGTGAACTGCTTGCAAAAATCAACGAGGACGCACCTTGCGAGGGAATGAATCGAAATTCGTTCATTTTACACTTGCCAAGTATTTGATCTTCACAAACTAGTTTCGCATCTCGCAATCAGTACTCGCAAGTTTCGAGAATCTACTGATAACTATTTCGAGCGAATTGAATCCTTACTGTGATCTACGAAGGTGTACTAGATACGTTCTCTTCTAAATAGAATTATATTTCTTTATGCAATTATCGATGCTAGCTCAGAAAATATTATTATTATTGGTCCTCTACTTATGATTATTATGTCCTCTACTTATTCACTTGCAAACAAGTTAATGGCATTTGCAAACAAGTTAGTGCCCGTTTCGATGCAATTCAACTGTTGCTTGAAAGGTTATTTGTACATAGTACGTAACTTTTTAATAATTTGAGATTAGGTACTTTGATGCTATATAGGATGGACTGTCTCACGTGCTAAGAAATAATTTCCAGCTTCTTCGTTAATATGACACTATTTACTTTCTATCTGACTGAAATATATTATAAATAATGTCAGTGGAGCCAATGAAAATTTAACATTATTATTCAAGAGATTGGTCGGTTGCAACTTGTGGTTGCTTTGATAAATTTGGTCCTCGTGACGAATAGAATACGACGCAAGCAAAAAAATTTGCTCTTGAAATTCAAGGCGAAGATCAATTTTCCTTGGACCTCTTTTTTATAAATGTCCATCAATGCAGAGATATAGAAACTTGCTGTGGTGGATTTTACATTTACTTTTTATGCACCCTCCACGTATTATTTCAAGACTGGACCCTGAGTAACAGTTACCCGGAAATGATAGATTTATGAATATATTTAAATTAGACACATTGTATATTAGGTCGTCCGAAAAGTTTCTTTCGTTTTATAAGGAAATAATGGATGCACGACATTTTCCGTTTTATATTATTTTATCGAATTACGTATGATCCATTTTGTTCTACCAAAATAAAGACCACAACGTTCGACAAATTAGGTTTCATTTTTGTAAAAAGATGCGTTGTAAAAGACGTGTCTGTAAAAGAAAGACACTTTTCGGGCAACCTAATACATTATCAACGTCATAGGAAACTCCATATGCCTAACTATCTTTTTCTTTTCCATACATTTCCGCGAAGAATTTTACGCCGGAATTTTTTCTGCGCGCCGAAATTAACTTCAGTTTAATTGGAATTTACAGTATTCCCTTTCCGGACGGTTCCGCAATGTTAATAACGTTGTTGAAAATCCCGATCTAGTTGGATTGTTTAATTAAAATCCAACACGTCGATGTTACGTGAAGCAATACGCAACATGCACGAATTATATGTATGTAAATCGCATCTGGGTAAACGTTTATCCCAGCGGAGGAAAATAGAAGAAATAGAAGATCGACCCCCGAGTATTCATACTCGACGCTGTCGCGTGAACTTGCTTATAAATGATTCATGAGTTCGCACATTGTCATACGTATCGTTACGCGCCCGTCACCTTCTTCTGGCTCTGTATAATTTCAAATTGGATTACACAGGTGCGATATGCCGCAGTTGACGGGTGTGCAGGTGTCGTACACGCAACGAGCGCAAATCACCTGCCTGATTTCTAGACATGCGAATTAACGTGTGCCTAAGTGTTGGAAGATGCTTCATAAAATGACGGATGACCGATGACGGACATCGAACTATTTAAAATGTTGCGTTGCACGTCGCAATTGGCTGGGCTTTTCTTCAGAATTCGAGATCTTTTACGATCTCGCGACAGCATCTGTTATAGATGAGTCGTGTTTGTCAATTCCATAAATTAAAATCTATAGTGCAATGACAGTTGCAAACATTATATTATAATTATTTATCCTATTTCTACGTAATAATAAGTTTTACGAAAATAAGACTTCTTTTTTGAAATGTTAAATACCAATTATGTATCTGGATAATATAAAGCACAGTTGATCGATTTGACTTCTGAGATCCAATTATGGTTCGCATAAATACACACGTACAATCGAATCAATCGTATAAAGCGCTCGGAAACAGATTGCAAAATAATGTAAAATAGATGGATAACTGCAGATCAACTATAGCTATGAGTAGGTATGTATCGTTCCTTCTTGGTTTTAATAAGGTTTGATGCTGCAACTATTACATGGTTTTAAATTAATGAAGGTGGATATATTTGGTGTAGATATTTTATAGTGTATTTCCTAGTTATAATCCTTTTGAACTTTTTGAACAACCTAATATTTCAATATCAACACGAGAACAAATCCAGATTATGTTCTTCACTTTCTCAAGAAAGAAATCGTTTTGTAAATTGTGCAACGCTATATTTACACAGTCACAGATGCATCCTCCCATGCAAAAAATATTCTACCTATAGACAGCAATACAACGTGAAAGTGACAATAATGATTTGTAATTTTGTCAAAGCGATTTGTAATTATAAATTTCTGTTCTTGCGCTGTGATTTCGTTTCATTGCTGTTAATTATAAATAATAAAAGGGAAAAAGGAATCTAATACTGAATAATTTAACGAATTATTATTACAATGAAACTACCCATTCCAACCACGATTACAATCGCGTATCTACATTCCTTATTAATCATTCAAACGTGTATTCCGTAAACGCACGTCTCACAATTGGACGCATAAAGCCCTCACTCGAGACACTCGATCGCGGCGCATTCACGAGAGAGACTCGACGCGTCGGCGTTGTCGATTTCCTACATATCAGATACCTGCCGTTTGCACCTGTTCGCCAATCACGGACAATCAGAACCGACTCGCAGCACCAATCTCACCCACGCACCTTTTAGACGGATCTTTCGCACCTTCCTCCTGTGCTCGACGTCCACGCGCCAGACGCACACCGGCTACACAACTCGCGGCTCGTATGAATAATTCCAGATTAGAAGGTAATTTATGGGTGTCTGGTGACTGTGTGCTCATGTACACGACGGTTAAAGCGGCTACTTATTCGTTCGCGAGAGTATTTCCTGTGTTGTATTTAATTTAGAGACGAGCACGAATACAAATGAAACGACACACGCGTTTAACGTGATACTTAAGGGAAGTGGAGTCACGACAATACAAGTGAAACGACACGAAATTTAAGTGTCTTTAGAGCTTAATTGAACTTTAACTATGATAAGTAGTGTTTATTAAGATAAATGCGAAGAGGGAGTTTTAATGTCTTATTAATATTAGGTCCGGCGGAAAGCTTTGTCGCAGTTATTCTATACAGTAATATATTTAATAGAATGTTACTAGCATCGTGAAGATATCACAAAGAGAAGTTAGATTTTGCATTCCAATATGTCATTTGCCAAATTGAAGAAACATTTGAAAGTAACGAAGTGAAGAGGGTGTTTCAATGTCTTATTAATATTAGGTCCGGCGGAAAGCTTTGTCGCTCTTATTATATACAGTAATATATTTAATAGAATGTTACTAGCATCGTGAAGATACCACAAAGAGAAGTTAGATTTTGCATTCCAATATGTCACTTGCCAAATTGAAGAAACATCTGAAGGTAACGAAGTGAAGAGGGTGTTTCAATGTCTTATTAATATTAGGTCCGGCGGAAAGCTTTGTCGCAGTTATTATATACAGTAATATATTAAATAGAATGTTACTAGCATCGTGAAGATACCACAAAGAGAAGTTAGATTTTGCATTCCAATATGTCACTTGCCAAATTGAAGAAACATCTGAAGGTAACGAAGTGAAGAGGGTGTTTCAATGTCTTATTAATATTAGGTCCGGCGGAAAGCTTTGTCGCAGTTATTATATACAGTAATATATTAAATAGAATGTTACTAGCATCGTGAAGATATCACAAAGAGAAGTTAGATTTCGCATTCCAATATGTCATTTGCCAAATTGAAGAAACATCTGAAAGTAACGAAGTGAAGAGGGTGTTTCAATGTCTTATTAATATTAGGTCCGGCGGAAAGCTTTGTCGCAGTTATTATATACAGTAATATATTTAGTAGAATGTTATTGGCATCGTGAAGATACCACAAAGAGAAGTTAGATTTCGCATTCCAATATGTCATTTGCCAAATTGAAGAAACATCTGAAGGTAACGAAGTGAAGAGGGTGTCTTAATGTCTTATTAATATTAGGTCCGGCGGAAAGCTTTGTCGCTCTTATTCTATACAGTAATATATTTAATAGAATGTTACTAGCATCGTGAAGATACCACACAGAGAAGTTAGATTTCGCATTCCAATATGTCACTTGCCAAATTGAAGAAACATCTGAAGGTAACGAAGTGAAGAGGGTGTTTCAATGTCTTATTAATGTTAGGTCCGGCGGAAAGCTTTGTCGCAGTTATTATATACAGTAATATATTCAATAGAATGTTACTAGCATCGTGAAGATATCAGAAAGAGAAGTTAGATTTCGCATTCCAATATGTCACTTGCCAAATTGAAGAAACATCTGAAGGTAACGAAGCTGCTTAGAAATTATACGTTCCCTGAGTAATGATCTGTGTTCTTGTTTCACTGATTCAATTAGCCAAGACATGAAAAAAATAAAACGCGAGTAACGTGAAAATTTATACAGATACGAAGGATTTCAACATTTGTTGCAACGCTATCAGCCTTAAACGGACGCTGATATATTCCATCTAGCAAATCACGTTGAGACAAGTTTCCGTTCCACGAAATCAGTAATTAATGAAATCCTTATTACGTATATACGTCTTACGCATGGCTACGCGGACTAATCTAACTTTGAAACTAATTGCAACCCTTTCCTGTCCGGAAATGCGCTGAAATGTCTGTCTCCATTAGCATGCGATAAATATCTTACTAACGCTTTGCCGTCCTTTTGTTTCACACAATGGCTTGTCAGCGGATCCGGTTTACGTTAACGATTATGAATTCGCCACCACGGATGACTGTCTTCGTAAACATATAATATTTCATATAATATAAAAGGGTAGGGAAAAAGGACAAAGAATGTCACAGAAGAGCTTTATAGAGAAAATGAAGTTTTAATATCTTAGTTCATCAGAAAGAAAAAGTTTAATGAATTTAAATACAAAAGCTCACGAAAATATTTGAATATTTATAGAAACTTTTTATGAATATATATATTATTATCATTCGTTTTATGTAGGATATATGTATTCTAAAATTTCATTTGTAGTGTGAGACAAGACTCAATTATCATTTTTCGCATTTGAGACAAATTTGAGATTGTAAATAATATATAAATAATATCTGTTTAAACAAAGTAAAAAGTGATATATGAATGTTGTCTTTCGAAATATATACATATAACGTATTTTTATATTTTCTTCCATAATTATTCTTGTTTGCTTGGATCCCGATATTTCGGTACGTATCATTGGAATTTTTATGCTTCTACAGAATTAGTAGTTAATAAAAATATGTAAATAGCGATCAACTGACTTAAATATTAAAAATATTAATTTATGTATTTACAGATGAAATTTGTGGAAAGTTATTGTAGATGTAGAATAGATACATGTTGTTGATCAGAGTTCATCGAAAGTAATAGAATGTCAGAATATCGTATTTATTTAGCGTATTTATTCAGAGATTGCTACCAGTTTCATTAGTGATTTATATTTTCTGATATAATTCGGTCATAGTGATTCTATAGAAAAATCAATTATATTTGCAAGAAATTTTCATAAGGAAGAAATTAAAATTAGAAAATCGATGAGGCCATAATCTTAGTATTTTATTTAAAGTATTTATTTATTTACTATTATAGTATTATTATTCACTAAGTATTTATTTATTATTATATCGTTTCTGACGCGAAAATGAGGGGGGGAGGTAAATGTAGAAAATCTCCTGTAATCCCAGAAGGAAGAAATGGAAAGATAATCTCACAATCAGTAAGATAGCTTTCGGAGAGAGTATGTCACTCGCGTTAATGGAAACGAAAAATTGTTTACTAAAACATTTTTTCCTCCATATGACGAGATTAAAAATTTCATCTCTTTTCTTTGTTGTTAGTTAAATTATTAATTTATTTGCAATGCTTAATTATTGAAAAAAAATGATTTCAGGATTTACAGAATAATCATGACAATGTATATAAATAAATTTGGAGTGTGGAAACAAAAGGGAGAAAAATCTATAATATTGTGATCATTTAATTATTAAACGTTTGTTCTTCATAATTTAAATTACCAAAATGTTATTTCTTACGATATCAATAATAGTATGAATTCACTATTGCTATTTACTTGTACAAATAATTGATATCTTTTTCAAAGATCGATTTCGCGGATTCTAAAGGGAAGAGAGCGGATATCTATGATATTCTGATAATATTTAAATAAATGTTTCCTTCCGGTTATGAATATCTACTACAATATCTACAATATATATTTTGTATGATATCAATATACAGAATATTCGACGTAACCAAGACAAGCTATAGTTTCGAAACGGTAGAAGATAGAAATAAATTTCATAAAGTAAAATCAATCGAATAATACATGCAATATACGAATATACGAATAATACGATATATCCATTCCGGAACTGATAGTACTTCGAAAATTTTAAGATCATCTCTATTTTTAAAAATAGATTGATAATTTTTTTGTTAAAAACAGAGGAGATTTTGAAAACATTGAGAAGATGTTTAATTACTCAAAACGTTACTGCTTTCGGAACAAGTACCCTACACCAGATTATAATCTATCAATCGGAACAATTCAATTTCGCGTAACGAAATTTTTTCTATCTCCTATCGTTCCAGAGCTATAACTTGTCTCAGTTGCGTGAGATACTCTGTATGATATAACGTAAAAATTATTCCAGGGAATATAGCGTGTACTTTCTTATATCCTGCAGCTTGTTATAAAATGTTATACATAATCTGCGAGTAATGTTAGTCTAAACTTTCACGTGTCTCAGAAGCACACTTGAACCACAACACTTGACGTTGTCTGTGCCCGGAAGGTACATTTGGATTGCGAAGGATTAAACGCTGCTATCCGCATTTGCTTAAAGCGATTTTCGCGTTTAGCTAATAATCACGAACAAGATTACGCGAAGCTAAAGTGCAGAGAAATGCCCTGTTTCGTTCGTAATTACAACCGCGAGGCTACTATTGTATTATACCGAAGTATAAAGGCATCTTGGAGAAGGATTAAGAATGTTGGTTCGCCAACTGTCTCTTTAGAAATTGCTATACCGGACGCTGTGTTTAACGTTCTACATTTTACGGTCTTAATTTTAAATAGCTAGCTTTTTGATTCTTTTCATTGCAAGTATAATTGAGATATTAAGTTTAGCGAAGTTCCTCAGTTATTTCATATATTTAGTATGAAAATTGTAACTGATATTAACATATTGTCTGTCTGTTAAATTTTGTATGTAATATTGCTTATACTGTTTAATACGATTAATTGAAAATAGGATTACAAAACAGTTATTGTGTAATTATTAATTAAATAATATAGTTTTTATTTTACTTAATTTAATATCAGTTAGCATTATTTAATTTATTATTGAAAATTTTATAGTTAGTTAATTAATTATTTAAAATATTGTATTAAGTAATAGTAATTTCTTTTAGGTGCTTTAAATAATTCCATTACCATTAGAAGTCAAACCTCGAGAACAAATAATTATTGCTGTAGTAACTATTATAACTTCTTAGTTTCTTTATAACAAATTATTCTTTTCTTCTAATAATTTCATACAGGGCGTTATCAAATATAAATACTCTTTAAAATATGAAAAACTTATTAATTTCTTTTTTAATATTACGTGTAAGTAAAATTTAATTATAAATATATCAAAGAAATAAATAATAAGAAATAACAAAAAATTAAAACATTAAATAATACTTTCTTCGTTTTGTCCGTCATTATAAGCATTTAATAAATTAATTACAACAAAAAGTCGTCACTTAATTTATACAATTGATAATAATTTAATAATGTGATTTTATTTGTTTTACCGCAATTAATATTTGTTTTATGAATACATAATTTCAAGATATCTGAAAAAATTCGTTAAACTATAATTCTGTTCTGCGATCTATCGTTTAAAATAAATTAATATACGAACACTTTCTACACTTATTGTACGTATAATTTGATTACACGTACTCTCTGAAAATTCAAAAACTGGTAATATAATGTCATCGGTAGATTATGAATATTTATAAATTTTCATATTTTTACAAGTTGTACAACTCTTTATAAATAAGAGAAAAAATATAGAACCTAAGTAGATATTTGTTGTATATTTTAAATAACTAATACTTTCATTTATATATTTCATATATTTTTGTATATTATATATATATATCTTTATTTCTTTAAACCCATAAATGTATAAAAATCTGTAAGTTTAATTATAAAGTTGACGACCTTGTCGAACCGGCAATAGACAAGGTAAGCGCATCTCGTCTATCTGACAATCCGAAGTCGCAAGTCGAAAACAGGATGTGAACGAGAGACAATTCAATCGGAAACACGGTCAGCCAAGGCTGAGTCGAGGAACACATTACGGTTGAACGTGGACTCACCTGATTAATGTGCCTCAATTGGTCAATGAGCACGCTGGTGTTCGCGTTGCCGTAGGAAGTTGTCGTCGGCGACATTGTCGTTATGGTGAACTCAGGATTGTACCTCTGTGCCATCAAACTCGAATCCGCTACCGTCTTTGTGTATCTGCGAATAACGAGAAAATATGTGAAATTAACTAGCTTGCTAATGACGATACGCACGTACATACACAGACTCGCAAAAATATTCCAACACTTGCATATGCTTTACGTGTATCATACAAAACGTTTTGAAGTTTTATTGACGTTATTATGACACTCATCTATCACGATTATAAAAGCTTGAAGCAAACCTGAAAGTATATGTACGTATACATACTTAGAACAAGTATACATAGATGTATATTTCACAGAGATCACGAAGATATAATAAGCAGCCAATTATTCGTTACATATAAGATTACGTCATATAAAAAAATTGTGCACCAGAATCTGAAAATTTGTTAGCTCTGATCACATGATAATTTCGAAGAACCATGCATCTTTATTTTCTTTGTTATAAAAATAATATAATATTGACGCGATATATATTCTCCAATGCAACGAAATAATTCCATAGGCTAATCCATATTACGAATAATGTACTCGATAAGTAGGTTAAACGGAAATTTACTATTCAATGAGATATGTAACGTCGAAGGACGCGTCAACGTTACATTGTTATCGCAGCGCATTTTCTCCGGAGAGAGTAGACGATGAGAACCGTTGATTGATCGCGGTGTAATTGAATAAATATCAAGCATCGGCCGTATCCGCGCGATCAAAACGTTTTGACGGCAGATAGAATCGCAGCCTTTTGCATTTTAAGCGACTGTAAATTCCGCGCGGCGACGCACCGCGTTTTCCGGAAACGTAAATCCGATTTCGCGATTTCCGTTGAGTGCGATGGTAATTGGATAAATATCGAATGGTAGCCACTTCGATATCGAGCGTTCCCTCTATCTCCACCCCTCGCTTTCTGTCTGCCGATAAATTCATCGGTTTAGCCGGACGTCGTGTAGATACGTTGCACGCGAATACATTTGTTGCAATCTTAATGAGGTGTTCGCAGAAGACGAACCAACTCCGATTCGTTGGTCGACCGCAACAATCTCCCACCGCGAATTAGTCGACAAAAGGAATCGATGATTACGTTCGTTCTGTTACGTTTCTTTGAATGGAAAACGGGACGATTTAATTTTTAAGGTAATAGGTGGATGATTGTATTCCTATTATCGAATCATCGAATTTTTATACCCAAAACTTTATCTTGGTTCAACAGGCAAGAAAAGGCTGAGTATTTTAGAAATGTTTTCAGTATAAAATTGTAAGGAAATTACGCATATTGATAGTAATTTTTTTATATATTATATATAAGATATAGTTAATTTTATAAGGGATGAACCAGGCTAGGGAAGATCTTATTTGAAACATAGATGAAAAATAACAATTTTAAATACCGATTCGTTTTAACTGTTTTATTATTTTTTGAAATAATGGAGAAAGTAACTTTGGTGTCTGTTCAAAATCAAGTAAAATATTACATTGAATTTTAAATATTGTATTTTGAATGGATAGAATCAAAGCCTATTTAAGAGATTATTTCAGGAAACGTTTACTGAAACGTGAGATATTAAATAAAATAAAAAATTGTTTCACTTAACAGTTAAACAATTCAGAGAAAAGTCAGTCGTTTGTTCAAATAAAATACTACAATTCTTTCAAAATAACATCTACCTAACAGTCAAATAAAACAACATATTATTCAAATAAACATTTTTCGTTCTGAATTTTATTCAAATAATACCGAAATCTAGGTTGAATGAAGCTTTTTTTGATAGTGGCCTTCCTGTGATATATCACTGATTCATTTGCAACATTTTGCAGTTCGTATAATTTTGTGATTTACTATTGCGTTACTCGTTCCATTAAATGCTTCGGATTAACATATTAATGGCGTACTAATTCACGTATTTTTCCTATTAATCTATGTTCTTTGTGTTAGCTACAAAAATAAATTAACATATTCAAATTAATTGGCACTTGATCGAAAAGGTCGATTTGTTTATCTTCTAGGAAATCAGATACAAAGATCAACAGTTTTTTTATTAAAATTACTGACACAACGATCCGATCTATTTATATATCAATGTTCTCTGAATATCAATGCGGAAATACATAATTATATTATGGTTTTCAAATAGCTGTAGCGAAATACTGTTTATAGCTTGCTGGCAATAGAAAATTAATTCGCAACGGTCAGGGATTAAGATGAAGTTCTCCCGAGATTGCTTCAAGTTAAAAAGCCAAATTAAGAAAATTAGTTTATAGAGCGGACCGAACCCCCTGGGAATTGCTGACATAAACCGTGGCTCGTTAAGGAAACCGTTCGGATAATCTTAAAGACGGAACTTACGATATGATCGTGCGTCCTAAAGAAATTCAAAAACTTTCAGATGGAGTTTCAGTTTCTAATAATCTCCTATCAACGTCACACATAAAAAGAAGTTCATATTCAAAATAGTTGAGGATAAAAAGTAGTTTAACATGCATGCTTAATCGTTAATTGATATCATCCAGTTGATCCGCATGCCTTTAAGACATAAGTTACTTAATTTCAAAATACTTCAGCCTAATTTCTATTGTATATTTTACACCATAAAGATCATTCATAATATTTATCGAAAATATAAAAAACAAATATAAAACAAAAATTAAAATTAGATGCTTTAGAACTAAATATAAGCAAACTCAAAACTCAGCGATAGCGATCGAGATTTAATGACACAAGAATGTTATAATGCATATTTTTTATGTGAATGCCAGTAAAACACAAAGTAATAGGACAACAAACAATCAATATCATTTGACTAAAAGAAACATGTCATCTGTCTTTTAAAACTTATTACACCAGAATGATTTTTCTTATAAGAAAAATTTTTTCATAAATATAAAATCATCTCATAATAAGTAGGAACAAATTGATTTTCCCCCATTATGCATTTTAACTCGCCAAATAACCATAGCAAAAATAAAAAGTGATACTACAGCGTATGAATGGAAGATACCATAAAGTAAAACAAATAACAAATAATAACGCATAATCCCATAAAACTTAACCAATATCAAACTAAAAGATCGATATATGTGCATAAATGACAGTGTTATAAATATACCTGTAGACAAAGCGTTTAATTACACACGAATAATGACAAATGTCAATATTGCCATTTTGAATTGAATTATTAAATCATCAATGCGTCAAGCTAAACTAACATCACGTCAATCGAATGTTCCCTTCCAAAATGACGCTTGGAGCAAGTGTCACGGCTAAACTGTAATTCTATTAGTACACATCATTCTGCCACAAAAACCGTTGGTCGTGATCAGTCAAATGATGCGAAATCAAGGCATTCAATGTTTTCGACATTTACGCTACGGAAATCGAGCATACGCTGGCGGTACTGAATTAATCCATTCGCGGTGTAAGTAGGATTTTAATAATGTAATTTCGTTGCGCGTTCAATGCATACTTAATTAATAACTTTGCAAACATGGAGATATAATGAAATTAAGGAGATCTATACGCGTTTCGTGCAATAATTTCGTCATATTAAACTCGTATCGGTTGTATGAGATTTCATTTACAAATTTGCGTAACACTAGTCGGTCAAAAATTCTCGGTGACTGTTTCACTTGGGAATCATGAAATGATGATAAGATGAAATCTAAAAATATATATTTGATGTACATAATACACATATGATTATATATTATGAGGCTATTAGGATGTTTACTGAAAGTAGCTATTTAAAATTTCGCGTTGGAAACGAACATTAAAAGTTTACCTAAAAAGATTTGTAGCTTTTTTTCATAACTCAGATTTTTTGTGCACTATCACAATTATGTTGCAATGTCCAAGAAGAATACATTTCTTTTCTTCTTATAGAATTCATCAAATTGGAATATTTTGGGGGTGACAGTACTGAATATTGTACTTTCTTTCTATTTTTTTCAGAGAATGTTTTGTTAGAGTTCCAAAGATAGATCTATAGGTAAAAGAAGTCATATTTATTGACACAAAAGATCAAGTGTTTTAAAAACATTTTATATGTTTTATTTTTTAACACATTATTCTATATGCAGTATTAATGATATTATACATAATGTTATGCGATATAATATTTTATATATATATAATGCTTAATTATATAAAATATTATTTTATATCTAATAGGATGGATTTAACTGTTTTCATCATTGTCATCTTTGAGTACTATTATAAAATATCCTTCTTTTTCGCTATATGTACATATGTAATTATATAAAAAATGTCACTAGTTGATTTCCTAATAAGATATACTTTGGTATTCGAGTTTTTGACATAAAACAAAGTCAGAATCCAGTCACTTAGTTTTGCAACTATATATTTAAAGATGACAGAACGCTTCCACAATATGTGTTTGAGGAACATTAAACTTCATCGCGAGTTGTCTAGTAGTAATACGACGATTTATGGTAATCGTCGACTGTAAATTATTCCAACATATCGCTTTTGATCGACCAGAATGTGACACATTATCTAAATAAAAATCTCTTGATAAGAATTTATGGAACCATCTGACAAGTTTGAACCTTTGTGCCTTCTCCACATATTCTACAAATGTTCTTTACTGTTTCCATAATCGCAGAGTGTTAGAGTCTCTTCGGTCTTTGTAAACTAGTCGAATAAGCAGTTACTAACAGGCATTTGTATTTAAGTATATATTTTGAAAGAGAAATTCTAAGCTCTGAAGTCTTAACCAAATATCATTAACAAAATTACAGCTATATACATATACTGAGGGACGTTATATATACGTATATACAATGTATATGTACAATACAAGATGTACATATGTATATATGTATAATACATCTATAAAATATTCTGTAAAATAATAATTTATTCTGTTATTCTAATTAAAAGTAGCTGTAAATTCTACATCATATTTCGATAAAATTTTAACAGAAATCATTTAAATTTCTGGTAATAACAATGATATGTTATATATTCGTAAGTAGACTGCGGATTTTTATGCATTTATAGGAAATTTGAAGGTGCAAAATTTCACAGAATGTACATAATATGAAAAAATATGTAAAATATCGAAAGTATGGTACTCTCCATAATACTTAGTAGGAAAAACAATTTTCTACCGAGCCTGTACTTTTTGAATTATATTCTGAAAAATATAAATATCCGCAATCGAGTCATAAGAATTAATATAAATATTTGTACCATTTTGATAAAATGAACTCTTTTAACATGTAGCTATAATATAATTTTAACTTACAACAGTTAATGCGAAGCCAATATAATAAATAAATTAATTTAATAAAGCAATATAACTGTTGTT